>NW_027411592.1:54941532-55561309 GCF_049639745.1 Rhodnius prolixus | reverse complement strand
TTTTTGGAATTTGCTTTTAAGTTAGGGTTTTCAGGTGGACCAACATATTAGTTATTTTTTTTAAATAAATATCAAAATTAAAGTTTTAGAATTTGCTTTTTAGTTAGGGTTTTCAGCTACACATCAACCAGCCACTCTTTAGTGCATGATACATATTTAGTGCATGACAAAATGACACTAGTCATTTTATTAAAGTAATTGGAATTATAATTATTCATTAGTATGGTCACTATTAATATCCTTCTTCGGAACTTCAAGTCCAAGTAGAGCAGAGGGGTAAGTCAATTCTGCATGTTACTAAGCATGTTTTATTTCTCTGCATGATTATTTTTCTATTTACAGTACAAAATATTTTTAGATAGATTTTTAAAGTCATGTCCAAAATTGAAGTTTAGAATTTGCTTTTTAGTTAGGGCTTTTCAGGTGGATAAATACAATATATTAGGTAGATATTTAATGTAGTTCAAAATTAAAGTTTAGAATTTGCTTTTTAGTTAGGGTTTTCAGGTGGAACAACATATTAGTTAGATTTTTACAGTAATTATTAAAATTAAAGTTTAGAGTTTGCTTTTTTAGTTAGGGTTTTCAGGTGGAACAACATATTAGTTAGTTTTTTTTAAAAAATAAATATCAAAATTAAAGTTTAGTATTTGCTTTTTAGATAGGGTTTTCAGCTACACATCAACCAGCTGCTGTGTTTTTCAGATGGAAATCAACAGTATATTATTTAAATTTTTTGAAGTAATTTCAAAATTTATGTTCAGAATTTGCTTTTAGTTAGGGTTTTCAGGTGCATCAACATATTAGTTAGATTTTAAAGTAATATCAAAATTGTAAGTTTAGATTTTGCTTTTTAGTTTAAGATTTCAGGTACAACACAAACACTAACACTGACATCATATCAACAATCACACAATATAACATCATCATACGTAACCACATTCCACTATGAATACTCTGAATACTTGTAATATATTTATATCTATTTATAGATATAAATAGATGCTTTAGACCGCACTGATTTTTTTTGGCTTTTCAATGTTTCTATGGAAAATATCTATTGTAAAATCTTTGAAATTTTTCCACACCAGCATGAAGAAAGATTTTTTTAATCGGGTGACATGAAATCGGGTGACATGAAATCCAACACGAATTCACTCAATTTTTTTTTTAAAGTTAATTTTATTCTTAGCGATAACGATTTGTTAGCAAAACGTTAAAAAACTCACAATTCCCTTTGTTACTTTTCTGTTTGGTTGTTTAATTAGTAGTAAAAAAAAAAGTATTTATCGCCTTAAGAAGAGTGATGTCGGTAGTGTCACATTGTAACGCGAGATATGAAGATCGTTGAATACACAAAAAGGTTTTGTAACGATTCTTTAATATCTAGGCTTTTTGTAATAAAATATTTGGTTTTAAAACTGTGGCACAGTTGGTTTGAAAAGTTTATCTTCTATGGGTAACATTTGGAAAAAGAAGATTCTGGGCCAATCAGAGATCTCTGTTCATACTCAGCAGTTCGTGATAAGTTATCATCCTGTCTAAGCAAGATAGTTATCACCAACATTTGTAAATCAAATACAGACCACAGATTCCTCAAGAACTAAGAATTTAGTAATGCAATATAGGGTGACATAACTAATTTTTCAGTCTTACACATGTTACTCTAAAGACATTAGTCCTAGATATCTGAGCAAATTATTAAAATATTAAATGATTACCTCCAAAAAAAAATCTTTAAAGTCTTAAGAAGAAAATTTTGCGAGAAAAGGAAAAAGGAAAATGATGAACTTCCTGCACTTTAAAATACTGCTTCCTGAATCCAATCTTTCTCAAGAAATACAACAGGAAAGGAGATCTTCACACTTACTATATCTAAGTTTATGTTTTGAAGACACCAACGTCGATTTTAGTACAATTCCCGTCCTCAAAATACTCAACAAGAAACAATAGAGATGTTCTTGACTTAGTGATTCGATATCTATCAGATAGTTCGCCAATAACCAAGCTCCACAACGCTCTCAATACCTCAGACGTTAACATCAAGCAATTTCACTCAGAATACAGCTCTGTGCTTGAAAATATCTTGCCTTGCTATAAGGTCACTTATTGCCACTCACAATGGAAACCAAACTAACCAGAGCTTCCACTTCCGTTACCGAATCGGCCATAATAATTCGCTGACTTGCTTCCATCCATGAACTATTCTGCAGCCTACTTCCTTCAGGATAGAAATCCACTCTCCACATATCCAGGATTCTTTGCCGACTAAGGATCATGTAAGTCAAATATTTTTACAATAATCTCTATTAGTAGTTAAATCTCTTTTCCACTAAAAAAAAATTTGGTCTGTTTAATATGTTCTACGATTCACACCTTAACTTTAAAATAATTAATTTGTTGTGTGGGTGATCTGCTTCAAAATTGCATGATATACGGAAGAAGCTTCTTTTTTTTCTTTATCAAAATCCAAAATTAAGTATCGCAAAGTGCAATAGCTGAACATTTGTCTGCTAATGTTTTGCATATATTGTTAGCAACTTATTGCCAAAAATATAAACGATTATTCCAAAACTCACGATTATAGAGGGCAAATTTTTTGAGCTTTAAGATGTTCTATATCCTTGAATTTGAGCATTATCAAAATTGCTTATGCGCAGAACAATAATAATGGAACTTACACAAATCATAAACTAGCTACTATATTTAGAAATAATAAAGGTTAAACGACTATAAATTGAACCTCCCAAACCTTAAGTTTATATTCTAATGTTATGTACACAATTTATAAATACTAAAACGATTCAACTTGTTCCAGTATTTAGTTAGATCAGCTAGATATTTTAGAACACAGGTTGTACTGTATTAGTGAGTTTAAATTTCTAAGTACTGAACTCATTACACTTAAAATGTAGGATGTATCTTATTAAGCATTAAGCCTAAGTTAAAATTGTTTTCAGACTGAAACTTTGATCCTTTGATTTAAACATAAACTTTATGCATTTTTCTATTTGTCATCTTAAGTTTGCAAAAAGAATTCTTAATATCATTATATTTTCAATCAAGTTTCAAACTTATGTGAACTAACAGAACAGTAGATCAGATTATTTGTAAGGGTTTATCACTTCATTTTTATTGAGACTTAAGTGTTTTTTTTTGTAATCTCTATTACTGATCTTTTATTTTTGCTTAAGTTTTCTATTTAAACTTAAGAGTTTATTATTTGAGGTTATTGCAACTGCTCAGCTGTAGACTTCTAAGTACAGATTGATAGTTTTTGTCCACGTTAATATTTTAGTTGATCTTGTATTTATTTTTTAATCTTGAACAAATCGTATTTTGAGATAAAAATAATTTGCTCGAATTAAAAAAAATAATCTAAACGATGCAATAATAGATTCAAAATTAACAAATCTATTTATTACAGCCAAAATTAATAATAAATAATTAGAAGTTATTTATTAATGTAAAATACATAAATACAATACTAATATAACAAATTACATTTTAAGAAAAGACTGCTTTGTTTAATGTGACGGATCGGGCTTAATCTATTCAAATGAGGGAAATTAATAATGGTGTATTTTAGGGTTTTTAGAAAGAAGGAATAAGCAAGTAATAATTGATTATGTAAATTTAAATGTGTGTAGTTTGTATTATTCAAGTGGAAAATGATGGTTGATGAATAAAATCTGCTGAGATGATCATGTTTCTTCTTGTTTTGTTGGCTTTTTGGATATTGTTCACCATTGTTTTGTATTGTCTGTTTTGTGCAGAGTTTTGAGTTCGTTACAAGTATTGAGTTTGTGGAAAGCAAAATTGTAGCTTTTTTTTAAGAAGGATTTATTTTTATTTCAACTTCAAATTTTTGTGACCATATATTCGATTTTTAAATATATATTATGTGTGATCCCTGTATATTTTAGAACCATCAGAATATACTTAGAATCTTAGCTCCTTAACTCAATCGGATTTTTATTTTTTAATTAATATTGCCTAAACACTTGATAGTAGATACATTTTTCTTAAAGTAAATCAAAACAACGTTGCATCATCACAATTATAGTCCATTCTATAAAAATCCAATAGCACTTTTTTTTTTAAAGCGCTAACAATACAACAGTGACCTGTATTGTGATAACTGCAGAAGTTGGACTGCAGCCAACCTGTGTCATCTAAGATACAGGGTGCTTAAGTCTTTGTTAGAAGCTAAGAAAAGTGGATATTAGATAGATGGTGATGTTGTATGTTGTTAAGAGTTGAGAAAAAGAAATATCTTATTAACTTTGTCTTTAGCAGTTGGATGAGTTGAGGAACTTTGATGTATATAGTTCTGATGTTTGTTTATATGTACCATATATGATGATAGGCTATCACATTGTTTAAAAATTAGAATATTTAATCAAAATTTAAAAAGTCCTTCTGCAATTTCACTTTCTATGTAACCAAAAACTCTGGATAATGAACTCTGTTCAATATTCTTTTCAAAACAATGGTAAACATCTTATCTAAACAGAAAACTTACAGTTGCAAATACTGGACAATTTCAGCAGAATTTACTTAACTTAATACAAAATAATACATACATAATGCTAAACATTCAAATCTACAATAGTTCATAGCTTGCATCTTCAATTTTTCTAACCCATATCCATTATTTATGTCCTCTTTGAAGATTATCCGACAAAATTTTTAAATAATTCAAGTAATATTTTGAAAATAAACTTTATAAAGAAATTGATAAGCAGTTATTCTATAGGTTTTGTAGCACTTTTGTTTTCTGAACATGAGTGCTTATATTGCATCTGTGAAAGAAGTTCAAAGCTGTTTAGTTTCTAACTTTATTAAGTAAACTTAGGTAAAAATTAGAACAGTAATAATGAGTTTACAAAAAAACAAAGTCTTAAACTTCTGCTATAGTCTGATTTACTGAATATATAAGTTCTCAAAAGTCTTGTGAAAACCTTGTCTGAGAATTGAATAGAAAGATAATGTAATTAAGAAATCTGTTAAAGCATAAAAAGCCGGGGGTCTCGAAGGGAATACGGCGGGTTCCCCTTACTTTCGAAGAATTTCTCGCGGCGACAACTTCAAATAACGGTCGATACGGATCCGTCGAGAAGAAAAGCGTGTCGTTCGTGGGCGGTCGGTGAGTGCCGGCACAGAATCATTCCGCTTTATCCGGTTCTCCGGGTTACATCGTTCGGTTTTTTTTCCCCGTCCGTATCAGCTGATCGCGTTAGTTCGGTTCTCATTATAGACCCGGTACAAGAAGACATACATGAAAAAATGCTGTAAAGTTTTTATTTAAGGGAAATGATAATGTTTCAGTCTGATACAAATTCCCAATTTAGTTTAAATGTAAGAAAAAGATCACATCCAACATATTTATGTGAAACTGGTCCTACCTACTCAGTCAGTAGAAATGTCTACACATTCAATTGTACATAATTTAAGAACGTGTATTTTGGTTTGGAGTTTAAGTTTATATATTTATAGCCTTATTGTTTCTATATTTCGAGTATAGATTGTGTAAGTTCATGTTTTGTTCTGAGCAAAGACAGCTCAGTTAATGTTTACATTTAAGACGTAAGATTTGCATCCATTAAGCTAAATATTGCCCTCTACCCGAATGTAGTTTAAGATATGTTTCTTATTAGTAAGTCTTATATTAAATTACGTAATGATGAAGGATTTAGTCGGTATTAAAGAAATGTTTGGGAGTCCAAAGACAATGCTCAGAGCAGTTATCGTAGCGATACTTAATTTGGAATTTTATAGAACCATATTAAATTAAAATCAATAAGATATGATTAAATATGTAATTTTGAAGTAGACCTTTAGAAGTAAGACTAACACATTAAATTGCATGCTTTTAAACGCGAGGTGTGAACAATAGAACATTTTATTCTACATCAATTTTTTTTTACTTATTAAGTGAGAGATTTACTGCTAATTAAAGAGATTATAAACAAAAATATGCGATTTCAAATGGAGTTAACATCAAAATAAAAACGAACTGAAATGGATAAATGGACTAACTGGATAAGCAAGATAGATGTTTTGGATTAGTGGGACAGTTGAACTGGCAAAAGAGATAGATGCACTGGATTAGAGGGATAGATGATTTAGTTAGGAAGTTAAATATAATGGATTAGATGAGTTAGATGAGTAGGATTTTATGGATTGGAAGGATTGATGAAGTGGATCAGAGGAAAAGAGGCAGTGGAATAGAAGGATAGATGAATTGGATTAAAGGAAAAGAGGAACTGTATTAGAGGAAAAGAGGGACTGGATTAGAGAAAAAGAGGGTCTGGATTAGAAGGGATAAATGAATTGGATTAAACGTAAGATGAAGTGGATTACAAGGTTAGATGAACTGAATATTGATGTATCGGATTAGAAGGAATAGATGCACTGGATTAGAAGGATAGTTCAACAGTATCAAAGGAATAGATGAACCGAATTAAATGAATAGAGGTATTGGACTAGATCGGTAGGTGAACTGGAATATTTCGAGTAAGTCAAACTATATCAGAAAAATGTCTAATGTGAGTCTCGCTTTTAGAGTTTAGCCCTTAATCTTAATAACTCGCTCAGATATCTTATATCTTGATAATAATAATGCTACTTTTGTGCTAGTTCTATTTCCTGAATAACATACGATACTTTTAATACTAGAATACTGAAAAATACTTGTTTATGGTACTTATGGTACTTTTCGGATTAATTAAATTGATAAACTGGATTAGATAGGCAGAAGAATTGGATTAGAATAGTAGAAGACCTTGGAATGGATGCTAGATGAACTGGATTAAGTGATTACATACTGGATTACATGATCTGGAATATATGGATGGAAGTGCTGAATCTAAAGGATAAACTTCACTTTAGGGCTTCTTTCCAGTCTCATTTCATCAACTGTTTCAAACCAACTGTTGCCCACGTGTTTGCGTTTGTGTCTTACGTTTAGTTCCTCTTATGACTTGTCCTCTAATGAATTTCTAAAATAGTTGTACCTGGTGTTCTTTTTTGATTCATATGTTTTATTGTAATTATGGTAATATTACCCTGCAGTGCTACCGCAAGGAGTGATCGATGCATGCGGTCACTTGGGGAGTAGCGACCCCACGGTTACCCCAGCTCAAAACACCATGCACACAACATAACAGTAACAATTACACAAATACAGACATAACACAAACCACTTGCTCCTCCTATGGGGGAGCTTTATATAAATTTGTTTGTGTTTTCAGGGCGGGAGTGTTAAAGTTCCGGAAGTGTTAAAGTTCCGGAAGTGTTAAAATTCCGCGAGTGTTAAAATTCCGTGTCTTTATATTTTAGAACTTAATTTTATTATTTTTTTTCATTTATTTTTTGTTTTCTTGTAAAATTTTTCTAAATTCCGCCATTTAGTGCGCTTACAACTTTTTGCGTTACAATTTGTTTACCGCCTATTACGATGCGGTGCAGAAGAAGAAGATGCTTCTACTCCTGCCTGACCGACGAGGACGCCGCAGGCCACATCGATGGATATGTAACTGCAAGATATTGTTACATATCCCAACCTACAGCAAAAAAGGTATGCTGGGGAATTATAGTGGCCATGCTGATGACGTTCGGGCGCGCTTAATATTATTATTATTAGTGTGTCACTCTCCTAGGAGTGTGAGGCATTAAAATCTCCTTATCAAAAATGGTATATAATTTTAATATTGCTCCAAATTCCGTCCAAAACATTTATAATTAATTCGTCTTTCGTCAACGACACCGGTAAGTAGAAAATAATTATAATTCCAATTATTAGGGCATGTTAGGGATCCAGAAGGAAGAAGACGAACAACACATTAGATAGATTAAAGTAATTATCAAAATTAAAGTTTGGAATTTGCTTTTTAGTTAGGGTTTTCAGGTGGACCAACATATTAGTTAGTTTTTTTATAAATAAATACCAAAATTAAAGTTTAGAATTTGCTTTTTATTTAGGGTTTTCAGCTACACATCAACCAGCTTTTTCCAGGTGGAGAGGAACAACACATTAGTTAAATTAAAGTAATTATCAAAATTAAATCTTTTGGAATTTGCTTTTAAGTTAGGGTTTTCAGGTGGACCAATATATTAGTTAGTTTTTTTTTAAATAAATATCAAAATTAAAGTTTTTGAATTTGCTTTTTAGTTAGGGTTTTCAGCTACACATCAACCAGCCACTCTTTAGTGCATGATACATATTTAGTGCATGACAAAATGACACTAGTCATTTTATTAAAGTAATTGGAATTATAATTATTCATTAGTATGGTCACTATTAATATCCTTCTTCGGAACTTCAAGTCCAAGTAGAGCAGAGGGGTAAGTCAATTCTGCATGTTACTAAGCATGTTTTATTTCTCTACATGATTATTTCAATTATTTATTCTATTTTTTATACATATATATTATCAATTTTTATCATTTATTATGTATATGTTATGTTTTTTTACACATTTTCAGGTATTTATATTGTATTTTATTTTGCTGATTTTTTTAGTAGGTTTTGTTTGGGTTGTTGTTTCGTTGTTTCATTTCAGTTGTTGGTTGTTGTTGTCGTTTGTTGTTTTGTTGTTGTCGTTGTTGTTGTTGTTGTTGTTGTTGTTGTTGTTGTTGTTGTTGTTGTTGTTGTTGTTGTTGTTCTTATTTCTATTTTCTGTAAACATTTTCCCCCTAAAACGTTATTAACACGTATTCCGCCATTCATGCCTAAATTCCCAAATTTATTTCGCGGCAAACCGTATTCCTTATTCGGGTTGCTGGTTTTCACCCTGTAACCTTCGCAGGTTAGCATGTCGTTGACATCTGCTAATTAGCCCGCTTTATACAGGGTCAAAACTGGCTGGGATACGGTTTGATAAAGGCGAGAATGGTTTATTTTTTTGGGGGGCAGAAACCTGAGCTCTACCTCCCCGAGGTGCCCCCCGGGAAACTGCTCCTCTGAGCAGGCTAACAGAGCCAGTACCCAAAACTCCTCAGTTTTTAAAAGCTTTGTCAGCCTTTGGATCTGGTAGCAGTCCAATGGTCTGGGAAGTAATGAGGGCGTCTATACCGACAGCTCCTTTATAGGGCAGATCCACCCTTCCGTGGTTTGATGAAGCCACATGGTCCTCCCTGTCCCTTAGAATTTTCATAATACTCGTAAAGCCTTTGTCATCTTTCTTTTGCTCTAAGTAAGATGAAGGCTGGAGTAAATAAATTTTAAATATTGATATCTTTTATTATTATTAATTGCTAAGTACTTAGATAACCAATATATATAAAACTTAGTCTTTTTACTTGATATGAACTCAATTGCCTCCCTATTCAATATAAATCTTAGACTTTGCTAGCTCTCGTTCAACCTACATGATCTCCTATTCCTCCCAATAGCGTTCGATTTTGTTTGGGAATATCAAAAAGAAAAAGATTTGCAAAAGTTTAGTTTCGGTTTTCTGCAATAAGTTATAGTTGCAAGAGTGTAGTTCCGTTCTTCCTAGTTATTCGATAATATTTAAATTTGCTTCTTCTATTCAATTTCAAGTAACAGCGTTTGCTGTAGTTTGTAGATATCATTAAGTTAGGCTTGTTCAGAAGTCTATTTCCATTGTTTTAGTTTTTTGATATATTTCCATTATGATTCACTTTTCGTATCCGGTTTCATAGGTAATAGGATTCAATTTTGTAGGAGATCTTATTAACTTATTCTTAAAAAAGTGTAGTGTCGTTCTTGTTAGTAGTTCGATATCCCTAAAATGTTGGTCTTTTTTATAAACTAGTTTTGTACGGAATAATTTCTATTTCGCCTAGAGATATCATCAAGTTAAGTTGCTCCGATCTTGCTAGTGGTTCGGTTTCCTTTTTGTGTTTTATTCTAATAGGTTTCTTGAGTAACGATATAGTTACTTTGGGCTTACTGAAGTCCCTTTTCTAGCAGTTGTTTTTTCTAATAGGTTTCGTTCTAGTAGGATACTGTTTTGTTTAATGATACGACTTAGTTGGGATTAAAGAAGTCTTTTTTCCGTTCACTCCAGTGGTGCGGTTTCCTATTTGTGTATTTCCTAATTAGGATCCTGTTTTGTTTAGGAATTTCATCAAGTTAGGCTTGCTGAAGTCTCTTATTGTTTTTTTCAAGTGCTTAGGTTCTTATTGTGTTTTTTTTTCTAATAGTTTTGTATTTGCAAGTTTCAGTTTTGTTTGATAGTAGTTTAGTAGTAGGTATAGAGAAACCTATATATTGTTTACTGATTTTCTATGTTACTGATTCTCTAAATTGTTTGTATTTTTGGTATTTGTAATATCCAGTCCCTGAAGAAGACAATATATTTGTCGAAACGTTGGCAAAAAGACGAGTTGTTGTTTTTATTTGGACCGATTCCTCGCCAATCTTGAATCCTTAGTTTAATAATTTACGGTCACGAAAACTATATATTCATTATTTAATAATATTGGTCGTAGAACAGTTATATTTTTTTTAAGATTTCATTAATTTGGGTTTGAAGATGTCTTTTGTCG
Source organism: Rhodnius prolixus (assembly GCF_049639745.1). Classification (NCBI taxonomy): domain Eukaryota; kingdom Metazoa; phylum Arthropoda; class Insecta; order Hemiptera; family Reduviidae; genus Rhodnius; species Rhodnius prolixus. Next base: position 55,550,788 of record NW_027411592.1, on the reverse strand, counting down.
TTCTCCCTAGTGGTACGGTTTTCATATTGGGTTTTATTTCGAGTTTTGTTCTCCTAATGTTCTCTTCAGTTTGATGATATCATAAGGTTTGGCCAAAAGAACTCTAGTTTTGTTCTTGCTCTCGATTCTCTACTTCATCTTTTTTCATTTATTTCTTTTTATTAATGTATGTTGTTGAATGGTCTTTTATTTTTTAAAGAAATCCAAAAGTTTGGCTGGCTGAAGTCTCTAGCTTTGGTTCTGTTTTATTAGATTTATTAGGGTTCTGTTTCGGTTTCAAATAGGTATTGTTTGTGGTTTTTGGTTAGTTATAGTCTCTAGCTATGGTTCTAATTTATTAGGGTTCTGTTTCGGTTTCAAATAGGTATTGTTTGTGGTTTTTGGTTAGTTATAGTCTCTAGCTATGGTTCTAATTTATTAGATTTATTAGGGTTCTGTTTCGGTTTCAAATAGGTATTGTTTGTGTTTTTGGTTAGTTATAGTCTCTAGCTATGGTTTTTGGTTAGTTATAGTCTCTAGCTATGGTTTTAATTTATTAGATTTATTAGGGTTCTGTTTCGGTTTCAAATAGGTATTGTTTGTGGTTTTTGGTTAGTTATAGTCTCTAGCTATGGTTCTAATTTATTAGATTTATTAGGGTTCTGTTTCGGTTTCAAATAGGTATTGTTTGTGTTTTTGGTTAGTTATAGTCTCTAGCTATGGTTTTTGGTTAGTTATAGTCTCTAGCTATGGTTTTAATTTATTAGATTTATTAGGGTTCTGTTTCGGTTTCAAATAGGTATTGTTTGTGGTTTTTGGTTAGTTTTATCATTAATTTAGGCTTACAGATAACTAGTACCGTTTAATTAGTAGTTTAATATTCGATGAATGGTTTTCTATGTTTCAGTTTCGAATCAGTATGGTTCTGTTTGATTAGTTTTGTCATTACTAAGCGCTTTGCAGAAACTATTTCCGTTCTTGTTAATCGTTTAATACTCTACGGATAGTTAGTCTGATTCAATTTCAAATAGTTATGTTTTAGTTTGTTTAGTTTAATCATTAATTAGAACTTGCTGAATGCTAATTTCGTTCTTATTTATAGTTTCTGATTCGGTTTCGAACATAAATGATTCTGTTTGATTAGGTATACAATTATTTTAGGCTTACAAAAATCTAGTTCCGTTTATATTAGAAGTATAATATTCGATGAATGGTTTTCTATGTTTCAGTTTCGAATCAGTATGGTTCTGTTTGATTAGTTTTGTCATTAGTAAGCGCTTTGCAGAAACTATTTCCGTTCTTGTTAATCGTTTAATACTCCATGGATAGTTAGTCTGATTCAATTTCAAATAGTTATGTTTTAGTTAAATCATTAATTTGGACTTGCAGAACTTATTTCCGTACTCATTAGCAGTATTGCCTATATATTATTTTCTATTTCCGTTTAGAATAGATATTGTTCTCCGTAATTAACTTCATCATTAACAAATGCATAGAGAACCCTATTTCCGTTCTTATTAGTAGTTTCATATTCCCTTTGTTGAAGTTGGTTTTTCGTTATCGAAAAAATATGCTTCTATTTTATCTTTAAATAGAGCTAGCAGAAATTTAATAATCCATGTATATTGAAAGAAGAAGAGTAGATTAATCTAAAAGATTCACACTATATTTTTGCATTATATTTGAACCGCTGGGCCAATATTTCTGAATTTCGGTGACCTATTGTAAATACTTCGTCGTTGACATTGTTTCTGAAAGTTAGTGAATCAAACAACCAATTGTTGCTCAATCTGAGGTATTCTCTTTTTATTTGTCCATTAATATTGTTAATTGCTTTTTTCGTATTACTCAACCCTTTATTATTACATCAATTTTACACCTTTGTTACCGCATTTTGGTGTCCTGTTGCGTATACTTAATCACCGTCTTGGTTATTAGAAGTTTGTGATTGAAATTACCCTTTAATGATCAATCTCAGGTACTACCTCCTTAGTTTACGATTCATTTTACCATCAACTTGAATATTTGCGTCCCACATTGTGTGCATCAGATCTTTGTTTTATAAGAAGTTTACACAAAAAATTACCCTTTTGATATTCAAATAGATGTACTCATGATTCTATTGAGTTTTAGAAATGAAAGTACTCTTCACTGTTCAATCTTCGGTGCTCTCTTTTTAATTTTCCATTATTTTTTAACCATTATTTCCGTTTTGGGGTGCTGTGTTGTGAATACTTGGTCCCTGACTCACTGTTTTGAGTTTTAGAAGTAAGATTACCATTTAATATTCAATCTGAATATACTTTATCTTTATTCTTGCAATTAATAAAGAGAATAAAGTCTACTCCATTTTTAACATTTACTGTTTTCCTATACATCAAGGTAGTAACCGGAAAACACACTTTTTGTCTCTAAAACAAACTAACAGTTTTTCTTACTTTTCCTGCGTTTTTCACAAAGAATGACTAGAAAATCCACTGCATGATTTGTAAGGTTTACTTATTGCCTTATAGTCCCTTGTACATACCGGAAAACAGCCTTGCTTTTCCTTGAACTGGCTCCAGTTACTTATTTTTTTCCCATCGCTTTTCGCTATTAAAGAAAAGAATAAGGTCTACCTTATTTAAAACATTTCCTTCGGTTCTATCTGAGGAACTCTTTCCTTATTTTCTCATTATTGTGTAACTTTTATTTCTGTATTTGGGGAGCTCTGATATGTAAACTTGAACATTTTCCTTGTTTCTGGTAGTCAAATATATCCTGTTATAATCTGTTGTACTTCATTCTTACTTTTTTAAATTAAATTTCCATATTTGATGTGACCTGTATACGAAATGGAATATTTTATATAAGCGCAACGTTTTCTTCTTCTTTTTTCCACATTTTCCAGCTTTACAGTATTAATATATCAAAATGGGAAGAATTATTTTTATAAAATTAGACACTAAAACCAGCATATACAATGGAATACAACTATCGGTATGTAAAAATAGAAGATAAAGCTGGAAGTAATTCTAGGGACAATCCTGGTTGGGCTGGTGTTGGAGAATGAGGAGCCTCGTTCCCCTTTTTTCTCATGTGGTTATCTTAGTTATTTATGGTGGAGATCTGCGGTTGTTGGTTAGAAATACAAGTTTAGAGGTCCAGTGCCCGGTGGTTGCTGCAAGTTAGCCTAGCTCTCGAGATGCAAAACATTGTCCACCATACTCCTCATCCGACCATCCTGAATTTTACTTGATTCCTATCTTTGTTTTTTTGCCTTCTTCCTCTTCGTTTTGTTTGGTTTGGCGTGGGGGTGATGAGGTACATTTAATCAACAACACTGGTCTGCTTTGTTGTTGTTGTTGTTGTTGTTATTGTAATACTCTCTCAAACAGGCCTTCGCTACTCTCTCCTCACTTCCTTTACCTCTTCTTCTATCCTCGTCCACCAGTGACTTTTCAACACCGTACTTTCCTCTTTTTTTATTCATCCATTCTCATTTTACATATCTTCTAAAGTGAAGGAAGCTTTACAATCTTGCCTAAGTCTTCTTTTCTTTTAGTTGAACAGTTGTCAGGCTTCTTATAATAATATTCTTTAGAAAAACGATAAACAAATTCCTTACGGGAATTATTTAACATCATTTCATTCCACTAATTTCACAGTTACCTGTAAGACAATTACTTGTTAAATATTATACTAAATTTCCTTAACAAAAAACTTACAGTTTTAAAAGTTAAGTACACTGCTCCACAAAAAAAGTTGCGCACTTTAAAAATGCGTTATTTTTTTTCCTCTGTAACTTTTTTATTCTAAATTTTATTTTAGTTAGCAAATATAAGAAGTATAAAGTTACGGAAGGGCTAAAATAAAATAAAAAATGATCTAAAAGAAATGAAAACCTTTAATTTAACAAAAAAGTACTTCTCGGCAAAATATGAGTTTGAAAAAAAAATGTATTTCTTCCGATTAAAAAAGAGGAAAAGAATTTTAGTAACGTGTATTGCTCGCATTACTGCATCCAACCTCCTCGGCATACTCCTTATTAAATTTCTCACGAAATCTTGTGTTAATTCCTCCCATATCTCCACCAGAGCACCTCGCAACTCTTCTAAGCTCCTGGGAGGATTATTTCTCCATCTTAATCGCCTACCCTGCTCATCCCAAAGATGTCCAATTGGATTTAAATCCGGGCTGCGTGCTGGCCACCTCAAAACACGAATGCTAGTGTCCTGTAGATATTGAACAACACAGGCGGCAGTGTGTGGTCGGGCATTATCTCGCATAAAAATAAAATTCTCCCCAATAAATGGTGCATAGGGTATCACATATTGCTGCAAAATTTCCCTCACATACAAATCTGCATTCAAGATTGCCCTGTTGAACACGTGGGGCTCAGTCTTAGCCTCCATAGAAATCCCAGCCCACACCATCTCTGAACCACCTCCGAATGGTAATCTACCAGAAATATTGCACGGAGCGTAGCACTTCCCAGGCCTTTGGTAAACTCGTCGCCTCCCATCAGGTGCATAGAGAGCAAAACGGGACTCGTCTGAAGAGAGAACGTTTCTCCAATCGTTCTCAGACCAGTTGCGGTGTTCCCTTGCGAACTCTAGACGGGCTCTCCGATGATCTACGGTGAGCAATGGTCCTATGGCTTGCTTCCTAGAGCGTAAATTCATTTCAGCGAACCTTCTTCGTACAGTTTCGGCACTGACTGAAACTCCACGAACAGTAAGCAATGTTTGAGCTGTTTCAGAAGCAGCTTATGTACGATTTCTCAGAGTGTGAATTCTAATAAATCGGTCATCAAGTGCTTCTGTAGCTCTTGGTCGACCCGAACCTTGTCTGCGAGTGCAGAGGCCTGTCTCCCGGTAACGATGGATGGCTCTACGGACGGTGGTCTCAGGCAACCCTAACGTTCGTGCTGCGTACCGCTGACTCCGTCCATCCTCAACTAATGCAATAATACGGGCCACTTGCTCTGCTGTAATTGAGAGTTTGCAATGCTTTCAGCTTGAAAAAAGTCGAAACGCAACTGTAGAGGTCAATAAATTTATTTACTGTTGAGGTGAAGTTCACGTTGTTGTTTACACAAAAAGACCGAAGGGGATTAATCGAGGAATTGCTTCACTATTTTCAAGAAACTTTGGACCTTGATTCGATTAATTGTTCCCAGACAGTTTATGAAAATAATTAAAACTAATAATCTTTCCCCAAAATGTGATAAAACAAAAAATAAACGCTTTTTTCAAAGTGCGCCACTTTTTTTGTGGAGCAGTTTATAAGTGTTGATTAAACGCCAAAAGGTACACAAATCAGCTAGTACCCAACATTTCACTAATACTTGTAGTATCATATTGTTTAGGATGTATTAGATATCACAGACCCTTATACTGGCCTTTTATCACCTATAAATATTTTCCTGTTAGAATAATAAAAGATGTATCTCATCATCACAGTTAGTATTAAAAAGGCACTTCACTTTAACTATCTGTTCCAAATTATTCTTGTGATTTATCTTAATTCTGAATAATCATCACATTCACTCGCACTTTAAGGAAGGAAAAGGGAAAGTTGGAGTTGGTCTTTTACTGTCGTGATTTGAATCCTAGAGTTATTTTTTTTTTAAATCATTTATTTAGTTACAATCAATGCATTTTGCGTTATAAGCAACAAGGGTAACAATAAGCAACATCACACATATCAGAGTGGAGAAGTTACCTAGCGGTAACACTCCAATAACATTCTACATTCTACTGACTCTCTACATCAGAGAGGAGATCGCGAGGCCACTGTCTTTTTAAGACTGTCCTAGAAGTGTTGTCTGGAAATGTTCTGGAAGATAGATGTTGTACCAGTGGATTGTGATGTGTTTGAATGTTAAGATGGAAATTTCTGTATCGTGTTTCAGCCACTTGTGTTGCACGAAAGGAATGTTCAAGTCTGTGAATGGTTTGATTGGTGGACGTAGAAAGGAGCTTTTACTATAGAGCGAAGAATTTTAGACTGCAAGGACTGGATCCTTTGCAGATTTTAACGTTTGGTTGAACCCCCACAGTTCGATGCCATAAGCCCAGACTGGCTTTAATATACTTACATTTGTTGTCTTTTGTTGTCCAAAGTAAGTTTTGATCTGTTGTCGAGTAGTCTTTTCAGTTGTCGGAAGCGTCTGTTGAGGTTCTGTTCTCTTAAGTCGTGAGTATGAGGATTCCATGTAAGTCTTCTGTCAAGGTAAAGCACCAAGGTAGCGGACTACGTTGACTTCTGGTAAAGGAATTGAATTGTAAAAGATAGAAGGAAGAGTGATGCTGAATCCTAGAGTTAAAAACGAAATTTCACAGCAGAAAACGAGAACACAAATAACACACAGTTTAATAACAAATAAATAATACTTGTAATTATAATTCATTCATTTTCAAACTTTAATGAAGCCCTTTTATTGAGTACTTGTTGTAAAGTGGTTTTATAACCAGCTAAAAATAAGCATATCTATTTTATATTACATACTTACCTATAATATTGAGGGAGAACGCCTAGATTAACAATATAATTAACATTAAACATTTAATATTAATAAAATAGATTAATTATTAATTAAATATTATTAATAATGCTTAACAACATCATAAAGTAAAGTACCAATCAGTTTAATTGAACAATGAACTTAAACTGACGATTTTTACTTCCTTCTGCTGCGCTAAACTTGCATTAAATCAGATATCAAAAACAAAAACAAAATAAAATCAGCATTTTAGGCATAGTTCTTTCTTACTCTTAAGAGATTAATCACTCTGGACCAACATCCATGATATGGTATGATAGTTTCACACGATAGTGATCGATATTTATGTTCTGAATGGATTTTTCACACTCTCGGAATTTTATGGAAAATGGCATTTTATTATTTTCTCTGTACACTTCTTTTATGTGTTAATTTTCATTTATAGTTTTTATTTAAACTATTTTTTTTTTTACTATGAAAATTGATTTTTCTTTTAATGTAATAGTTTTTATAAAGAGGAGAGATTATGTAGGTTTATCTCTATAGTTTTTAAATACATTTTACCGTATTGTTCGGCTTCCACAACGAAAAACAGTGCAATGTTAGTAGCAATTAAAAATATATTCTGTACAATTTCAAATTTTGAGAATATTGTAGTAAAGAAAAGCCACGAGAAATGTTCAGACAAGATTTTCATTTTTGGGCGAAAAATTTGAGCGAAAAGAGGCTTCCAAAAATTTTCCAAAACTGAGAAAATAAGTTTTTTTTACAGCAATGATGTTCAAAAAGTTTGAACTATTTTCATCACGGTTATAGTCCAGATCTTGCTCTTGTTCGGACGATAATTGCTTGTTTCTAAGATTAAGATTAAGATAGTAGATGGGACGGGACCTATGCCCCAAGGCACCGCAGCCACAGAAGACTTATTGTGCCAGTCCCTTCTTAGTTCTAGTAGGCGAACCCTCCCCTCCCCTCCTAAAGAGGTCAAGGACTTTCCCTACTAGTTCTTTTTGCGCTACTATCTCCTTCGGCCTCAACGTTCCAAAGGTTTCATAGCGCAAACGTTCGATTGCAACGCAATCGAACAACAGGTGAGAGGCCGTTTCCTCCTCTTCCTGACATAATCTGCACAACGGCTCCGAGCTGATAAGCCCCACCTTGCGCAGATGCTTCTTGAACCTACCGTGCCCCTGTAAATAGGCCTGTAATCAGAGTAATCTGATTTCTGCCCAAACACAGGGTCTCTTTGGATCTTTGCTTACACAGCCAAGGCATCAAGGTCTTGCTATGTTTAACCCCAGGACACATCACCCAGTTCTTTTCGTGCTCCCTCCAGATCCAATCTCTGAGAGCCGCGCGAACCGAACCCCTGGTGATCCCCAGGACAGGCTCTGGACCGATGAAAGGAGTGTTAGCCCCATTCCTGGCCAGATAATCAGCTTTTTCATTCCCTTCAATACCCACATGACCCGGCACCCATTCCAACCGAACTTTGTTGTGCCGCGCCAGTAGTTCTAGGGCCTTCCTGCATTCTCAGACCAGGGAAGAGGTGATTCTGAAGGATACGAGAGCCTTCAGTGCAGCCTGGCTGTCCGAAAAGATGCGAATCTCCCTATTTCTAGGTTCCATCCGCAGGTTTTCCTCAGCGCATATTTTAATAGCAAAAACCTCGGCCTGGAAGACTGTGGCGTATCTCCCAAGAGATCTCTCAATGAGTACCTCGGGTTTAACCCCATACACTCCAGACCCAGTCCCACAGTCCATCTTGGAGCCATCGGTAAACCGAATGCCTCCCTTCCGGACTAATGAGTAAGGAAAATATAGAGCCTTGTTAACTCTGGGTTCAGCTACCAAGTTAGCAAATGTAAATTTTTTAAAGAGGTATAGGTCGTCCCCTTGAGTTTGCTTGTTTCTAAGTGGTGAAATCATTTTCGTGACTGTCTATGAATGAATGAACAAAGACTGTAGTTATATTGCTTGCTAGTCAACAATGACTTAAATGTTTTAAGTTGTTAAATGTTTTTTTTTTTGCAACTTAAATGTTTTCACACTGCTCTTGGACATTCTGGAGCAGTCTTAAAGACCTCTTGATCGCAGTTTTAGCAGTTTCCTTCTCATGGTGAATACAACAGAACTCTTGTTCGATGTAAGAATAAACTGGACTTCTTCGATTCCAATTCTTCATAAGATCACACTAAAAAAAAGTTTAATATCGATCATTGCGCACAATTTCTGTCGATTGTTCCTGCAACCAACTAAGTTGCTCTTTTTTATGTTTAAACAATTGACCATTAAATCTGGATGTAATCATAGTAAACAGACTCCTTGTTTATAACACGTTGTTGTGCTTAGGGTGGGTGTATGTGTGAGAGAGAGAGAGAGAATGATATACAGGACTAGTTTAGAGTTGCTTCTCAGTTGAAGAGAGTGAAGTGGAGTAAATTTATCGTCACTGCCTAGATCTGAAAATATAGTCACTATATATAGCCGAGGATAAAGGATGTGGTACATGGGTTACTGGCTGGGTAGGTTTGTATGTTTTCTGAATAACCAGTCTAAGAGAGATTTATATCAACGCAATATAACTAGCGCTCTGAACGGCATTGTATGAACTACTATTTTCGTTTTTTATTCAAATGCATATAAATTATAAAATTATCTATCCCATTGGAACGGTTTCAGAATATACAAAAATAATATCCAATGAATGAATAAATATAAAATATATGGGCTAAGATAGATTATTGTCAGTTTCAGTCATGAATTTTATTTTATTTTATTTTGGATGCGAAGCTTTCAACGTAGGGACTAGGTCATCTTCAGGGCTGTAAAAGCTCAAGATAGACTAGTCTCTAGGTCAAAAGTTGGGCTTGAAAACAATAACAAAAATAATAATAATAAGACTGAAACTTGCAATATTCCATCTTCTTCCTCTTGTATCAAAAAACCAGACAAAAAAATTAATACATCTTAGAAATCCACACCTGCAGGACTTCCACTCTTTCTGTCTGTGTTATGGATGGGACTTCACCCGTTTTCTCAGTGTATACCATCTGGCTATAACTCTTAAGACTAAAAACCATTACATTCAACTAAGTTGACCCCATATGAAAGTTTGTGTGATGAACTGCATAATGATCTCATTTTCGTCAAGATTGAACCCTTTTTTTTTCCGTATAGTCTTCATATAATACTATCCCCCAAACCAATGTGATCTTACGGAATAGAGCTGCGAGAGTTTAGCTAGACCTACAAAAATACGGACTGTACAAAACATTTCAGTCAAAACTATTTCGACAGATGATATAATTGGCACTCCTTTCTTCGTCTTATCAATTCTTAAGACAAACAACTTATCAAAAAAAGAAAGAAAAAAATAAGTTAGCACCAACTTCATTTGAGTTTACAACTTTTTGGTTTTTAATATATGCAAAAAAAAAAAAAAATTTGGCGTTTTTCCTCTAGCTCACTTTATTTCTTTTCTCACCCCACTCTCTCTTTTCCTGGCAACCGGAAGCAGATTAGATCACCTGGTTGCCCTAGACGCGCACAGACTGCCTGTCAGATAGGGAAAGGTTATATCCTATGTGTGTGTGTGTGAGAGAGACTTTGGTAGAACGGGTAGAACGGAAGGGTGAACCACTGCAGTGATACTGGGTACGCCTCTGTTCTGCCCGACACTCTCGTACCCCGCAGGCGATGAGAGAACAAGAGTCACAAGCCGCCGCACCCGTGTTTCTGCCATCCGCATTCTCTCTCCCTCAGGACCCTTCACTTTTATCTTGGGAAACTCTACTTCATGTTTTGAATATGAAAACCTATGCACATTTCTCTTATATTCTTATTCCAATATAAGTGCAGATATTTTCACAATAGACAGGGACAATATATTAACAAATCTAATGGAAGTAGATTCTTTTATTTTCAATTTGGATTCCTTCTTTTCTTGTCACTTTAATCTCGATTCAGTTTCCATTTTTATATCAATATGAGTAAAGTTTTCTAAAAATACTGTACACATTCTCGACTTCCTCCTAGGTTAATATCATAGAGCACCAACCAGCTACTGCAGCGAAAAGAGTCACCTTATACCTTAGATGAGAAAACCGGAAAAGAATTAAGCTTTTCCATCAGTCGTTTTCGCGTATTTTCTCCTCCGGTCAAAAATACACATTTTGCAAGACTCGATTCTAGGAAAAAGGAAAGAATTAACCATGAGTATAATGTTAAAGACTAAAATGAAGAGAAATCGAATAAAGATGATCGAATAGAGAGAAAGAATCCTCAAAAAAGAAGAATCGGAAACAAAATTATATAATTGAAGAATCATTTTTTTTAAATTGATGTAGTTATTTACAAGGAGGTCGCGGGGCCACTGGCGATTCAGTCGGCGAGGAGTATTAGGGATGTCAGAGGAGGCGAGAGACTGTACAAGAGGATTAGAGCTAGTCGAGAGAGTAGTATGGAACTTTTGGTATTTAGTCTTGGCGAAGAAGAAGAAGAAGAAGAAATATTTATTATAATAAATATAGAAGTATAAATGTATAATACATTTCAACCTTCTTAACTAAGTAAAATAACAGAAAAGTTAGGTGAGGAGGATTAGAATGCAGGGAAAAAAAGGAGAGGAAAAACCTGCAGCTCGTCTTGGCGAATTGGTGTACGAATTGGATATTGAGATCGTTGTGAAGAGTGAGGTTTGTCACCGTAGAAAGGAGCGTCAACTATCTGTCGACAGTAGTTTAGATTTAAATGGCTTTTTGAGCTGAACCCCACAGTTCTAGTCCCGCAGGTCCACAAAGGTTTGAGAATAGTGTTGTATATTAAACGTTTGAGTTCTACGGGCAATTTGGAGCATCGTCTAAGTAGTCTGAAAAGAAGTTTCGCACGTTTTGTCATTGCATAATTGAAGAATCTGAATACCAAAAATGTATTTTTGAACCATTTTTATTCGAAAAATTCTGCAGAGTATTTCTGGTAGACCGGATGGTTAGTTTCCCTCCTAAAATGCACATTTTTTTTCTTTTTAAGGGACGGACCTTATCTTTTTGTGTACTTGACAAGGAAGTTAAATCAAGTTTAAAGAACATGTCTTCTTACATCATACACCTATCCCACCAGCCCATGTGCTGTACCTTGGAATGTACCTAGACAAGAGACTTACCTGGAACCCCCAAACGTACCGAACTAAACAAACGATATAAACTTCTAGCCAGGCTACTAGACAAACGCTCAAAACTCTCACTCCAGAACAAAACGACGACTCTATACAGCTCTTCTCACCACCAATATGGACTTACGGACTCGAACTTTACGGAACGGCTAAAAAATTCAACATCAATAGACTGCAAACACTCCTATCCAAAATACTCCGCCGCATAGTAGACGCTCCCATTCTATGTTAGCAACCACACAATACATACAGATCTCCAAATTCCATTCATCTCCGAACTTGCCAAAATTCGATATAAAAATTTTCACCAAAAACTCTCATTTCATCCCCCAACCCTTTAGCTGCAAACTTATCTTTAGCTCCAATCCTCCTCGAAGACGGCTGAGGCGCCGTTGGCCCCGTGACCAGCTGGGTGACTAATGGTGGCCATCACTGGATGACCGTCATTCACGTCTGCCACGTTATTTATTTATACACTTATCGCATTTACTTATTGTACCCTGTAGGTACAGGTGTAAATTTCATTAAAAGGATAAATAAAAATAAAAGAACATGCCTGTACCGGAAGTGCCCCATTATTCATTGGATGGTCTTTTTTCTTGAAAATAGCTCCTAAACTATTTCCCTATACTTCGTATTATTCGGGGATAGGCTTTACAGTAAGGTTTTATAGTGTAATGTACGGTTTTTATAAACTGCAAATGTTGGTGAGAATTAATATGGGTTTAAAGAATATTAATAGGGTTGGAACCTTGAGAATATTAGTAACAGGAAGTCGTGTGAGTGTCCACACCAGATATTTTGTTTCACCCCCCTTAGCTTCAAGGAAGAGGGAAAAGTTTTTCTACTTAACCAACCTAAAGCCGCCACTGAACAAGAAGAAGTGAACCGACAATACTCGTCAAGAATACTCCTTCTTTACTTTAGATGACATAGAGCTTAAGGAGAATTAGGAACAAAATTTAGAACAAACATAATATAAGCTCAAGCTTTTGAGTCCTAAAGAATAATATGTAGAAAAGTGCCACCTGTAATGGAAGATAAACAAGTAAAATTGAAATACCTACTTTTCAAATTTTACAATTGTCTTGTAAATGTTAAAATTATATATCTACCATACCATCTGTTTAAATGTATATATGTAGAAAAAGAGAGAGAAAAAAGAGACATAAAGGTAAGTAGGAATGATGACATAAGAGGGAAATTCTGGAGCATTGCTGGCAGTTTCCCATTAAGAATTTTCTCTCATGTAAAATGTTTTAGGACGGGTTTGCCTTTCACAGGATTTATTGGCAAAGTAAAGTTGTGCTTTTATATACATATATAAAGAGTATATAAAGTGTTGTATGTATTTTGTGTTATTCTAGAGTGTAGAAGAGTGTTTTCTCAACCTCACACTTTGTGTATATACGTATATATATATATATATATATATATATATATGCATTGAGTATATATATGTTATGTGAAGAAGTGTCTTAAAGCTTCCAACCATTTCGTTGTATCTTCTACCAAGGAAAAGGAAACAAAGCTTCTAGATCTTTACAGTCAGCTTTCTTCAATATACATTACTTACCTTACACATTATATTTGCTAAAAGAATATAAATTTGGAAAATTAAAAACCTGTTGGTTCTTGCAGTTTTCCTATTTCCAATGCCTTGAAATTGATCAACTAAGTAAGTGAACAATATCTTTGGCGGCTAGGATACTTACTAGGGCTAAGTTACCGAGCTTTCGCGAAAGAACGTGAAGTGACTAGTAAAGTTATAGACGGTTTGAAAGTACAGCTAAAAGTTGAATTCGACGTGAATCAAAGTTAAGTAGGAATAACTCGAAGAAATGGAAAGTTAACCTAGAGAATAAAGTTAAAACTAATATGAAGTGAAATCGAATATAAGGATGCTGGAGGAGAACAAATAAGGAAGTGTCCACGAAGAAGATGGGAGATAGAGAGTGCACAAGAAAAAGGCCCCGGATAGAGCCAAGGCCCGCAAGCTAAAATCTGTTGTGAATACTGGGTTCGAGTTTCGTTGGATTTTATTTAATGGCTAATATGAGAAATTCATAGTAAAGTATGTTAGGCAATTAAGAGACTAGACCCGCAATGCTAAGGTAAATTGTTGGTTTAGTGGGTTCGATTCCCGGTGTCTAGGCCTTGGATTTTATTTAATGGCTAATATGAGAAATTCATAGTAAAGTATGTTAGGTGGTTAAGAGACTAGACCCGCAATGCTAAGATTTATTGTTGGTTTAGTGGGTTCGATTCCTCCGGTCTAGGTCTTTAGATTTTATTTAATGGTTTAATATGAGAAATTTACAGTAAAGTATGTTAGGCGGTTAAGAGACTAGACCCGCAATGCTAACATGTATTGTTGGTTTAGAGGGTTCGATTCCTCCGGTCTAGGTCTTTAGATTTTATTTAATGGTTTAATATGAGAAATTTACAGTAAAGTATGTTAGGCGGTTAAGAGACTAGACCCGCAATGCTAACATGTATTGTTGGTTTAGAGGGTTCGATTCCTCCGGTCTAGGTCTTTAGATTTTATTTAATGGTTTAATATGAGAAATTTACAGTAAAGTATGTTAGGCGGTTAAGAGACTAGACCCGCAATGCTAACATGTATTGTTGGTTTAGAGGGTTCGATTCCTCCGGTCTAGGTCTTTAGATTTTATTTAATGGTTTAATATGAGAAATTTACAGTAAAGTATGTTAGGCGGTTAAGAGACTAGACCCGCAATGCTAACATGTATTGTTGGTTTAGAGGGTTCGATTCCTCCGGTCTAGGTCTTTAGATTTTATTTAATGGTTTAATATGAGAAATTTATAGTAAAGTATGTTAGGCGGTAAGAAACTAGACCCGCAAAGCTAAGATGTTTCAAGGTCTAACATGAAGTTTGGCGTAATTTGCAAATAAAAAAGTTAAAGAAATATAGTATTTTTATTATATTATTTGTATAATACATATTTTGTCCATCTTGATATTTATTATGCATTTTGTTGATCTTTTTTTATTTGGTTGGTTGTTGACCAAGATATGACCAAGTTATTGTAAAACAACCTCCGCCGACAGGGTATACGTGCTTTATTTGTTTGGACGTAGAAATATGTGATTCATATAGTATGTTATAGTGTGTTTCAAACTATATATACGAGTATAAAGTTTAGATAAGTTCAAGCAAAACTTAGTGGACTTTTCTATACCATTTCATGACTAAAAAGAAAGAATAGTATTCACTAAAATTGACGTAAGTTACAATATTTATAATTTATAAGCTAATGGAAATAAATTCACTTCAATAGTACTGGCTCGTCTATAGACTAGGAGGTTTTCATGAAGTTCTTGTTGGACTGGAACTCTATTCTCTGCTTTAGAACGGAATAGAAAAGAAGCAATGGAAAGAATAAAGTTGAAGAACAAAAAATGATGAGAAATTCTTATTCACTAAACTCGATAGTAAATAGTTTATAGTAAAATAGATAAAATTTATGGTGTAAACCCTAGTAACTCCGGCGAATAGCAAAGCTGTCGGAGCCTCACATTTAGGCATAGTATGAAATGCCGTGGCATTTAGCTTTGTTTGATTTAACCTTTAACAAGTGACCTAACTGAGGAATGTATATGTACATCCTTTAGATATGTTTGTGCTTTAAAACAGTTTAGCCTTAATTTTTATTCTATTTTGAAGGTACGCCTTTTTTTTTTTTGAGGCTGTTGGCGCCTGGATAATAAGGACAGTGTCATCTTTGTTACAGACAACAATCCTAGTAATGCCTAGGAGATAAGGGGGAAAAAACTCTGGAAATCTGTTGCTGGTAATAAACATCGTGAGATTATGCCCGATCTGAATAAAATCAGAATCTAGGAGATTCCGTAGGAGCTAACTAGGCTAATTATAAATTACCACACACCGATATCAAGTGTATAATTGCAAAAGCAGGCCTGACAGATTACAGTAATGGAAATAAAGGGAGATTCTGTAAAACTATGGCAGATCAGTTACCTAGACAACCATGGTTTAAGGGAACTATCACTAATAAATGGGTTGTTACGACAATAAGGAGGCTGAGAGCAAACCACGCGGTGTATGCGGATCGTATCTTCACAGGATCAACAAAAGGTCCTCTCTCCTCTTTGCGTAGAATGCGATGAGGAGGAGGATTTCAAACATATAATAATGGATATATCCACGTTATGTGGTAGAAAGGAAACGAATATTTGACGACATATACAGGTATTTAGATGCACCATTTCGCTACGAAGACATAATATTCTCCACCAACATCTATGTGCTTAAATCTGTAGCAGAGCTAACAAAGAAATATGAATGTAGTTAAAAGTTATAGCCGATTAGAATGAATGCAAGAAAATGATTAGAGAAGGATTACGTGATTTTAATTTCGATTAAGCTATAAGGATGGCAGGAATATAGAGTACTGATCCATCCATTAGTTGTAAGTTTGTATGTAAATAGTTGTATATAGTAGAGGGATGAATGTGTGAAGCGAATGTATTTATAAGTAAGAATGGAGAGTGAGTGATATTCTAGTGATAAGCACCTAGACGATGCTGGCTGTATGGCGAAAACCAATGCCAAAAAAAAGGCAAAAAAAAAGAAGAAAAAACTAGGAATCAGATCACTCTGATAATTTGCCTTATTGCAGGGCTGTGTAGTTAGAATAGAGTCAGTCTGAAAGTGCGTTATAATTCTGTCAGCTGGACAGTTAACATGCAAGCATTGTGTTTAGTGGATCAGCTAAGGTTTGACTGGACAGTTACTTAACTATTTTTGATTGGGTGTTAGAGAATAATAACTGTTGTGTGTACATTTTCTATTTGTTTATTGTGGAACACCAATAAAGGTAAGACGCCTTTGTGTAATTGGTTATGTTCCTTAATATGGATTTGTTATTTCGTCTGTTGTACATTTATTTGGGATGTAAGGTCCATGAATATCAATACAGAAGAATCCTTCAGGAATTTTCCTACAAAGTTCTTTTTTTCATCCTGCTTTGAAGGGGGGCCTGACGTTTCAAAACTAATTTAAGATGACTATAAAATTTAAATTGTGTAAGATTCAAACGAAACAAGCTCTAAGCGAATTCACTATCCTTTTCTAAGTACTGTCGCAGGAATCACTGAAATTTCTAGATTCAATTTTATAATGAGCGTTCATACAGTTTGTTTTAATGATTTTTAAAGCGCTTAGATTTTTTTTTTTATCGACTCGAAATCTTGCAGTGAAATGATTAAAGGAATTTGTGCCGCCTCCAATAAGAAGACTTTTATAAATAAACTAGTTTTAAACTAACTTAGTTAGTTTTAAGTAAAAATGTACGGTTGAGAGTTACGAAGCTAAAAGAAAATAATTAGTACGATTTCTGATTCGATTCTTTCTGATTGTATTTCTCAAGTTTCTGTATTAAACATTTGTTCCAAACTCAGAATGTTAAAAAATATTTTTACAATATAGCGCTGGAATAGGCCAAGTGGGGTTTGCCGTACTGAATTCCAACGCGAAGATCCCGGATTCAAATCCAGCTGCTTTGATACTTTGATTTCCTCTTCTTAGGAGCTTCTTACAGCTCAACTAGTGTTGCCTGTGACGAGAGAACACTGCCAGCAGGCCGTCAGTACACTGGAAAAAGCATAGACAACACCATCTTCAAGAAAATCTCATTTAAAAGATAATAAAGAATCCGTGCTGTAAAGTGAGGAATTCCAATGGCTAAGTTACAAATCAGGTCCGCTATTGTTTGGAACTTGCGCAAAAATTGTAGTTTTATCTTCACACTACTATGCATTTTTTGAGGCATTTTATAAACACAAACTATTTAGTTTGAGTAATTACTCAAAATAACTATTTTTTAGACTTAAGGGACCTCAAATCAGTTATTTTATTTATTTTTTTGTGAAGTAAAGTAAAGTAATCGCCTATTTTTTCAGGCGGGGCTTAACGTCCAACTACCAATTAGGTGTCGTGGACGGAGGCGACTAGCAAACATACTTTACAAACATACAGACCTACAAAGCTAAGATGCATTGTGGTACTGGGTTCGATTCCCGGTCTTAGGCCTTGGATTTTATTTAATAGTTAATAAAAGAGATTTTTTTTTGTGAAAATTCTTATTAAAAAAAAAAGGCTCAGACTTCTGTTACAATAATCGTAATAATTGCATGAAACATAAAAAAACAAAGGCGCCACGTGGTTAGAGGCGAGACCCGCAATGCTAAGATGTATTGTTGGTTTAGTGGGTTCGATTACCCCGGTCTAGGCCTTGGATTTTATTTATTGGTTAATATGAGAAATTTGTAGTATAGTATGTTAGGCGGTTAAGAGACTAGACCCGCAATGCTAAGATGTATTGTTGGTTTAGTGGGTTCGATTACCCCGGTCTAGCCCCTTGGATTAGTCGCCTCCGTCCACGACACCTAATTGGTAGTTGGACGTAAAGCCCGCCTAGAAAAATAGGCAATTACTTTACTTAAATAAAATTGTTGAAAACGAAAATACGATTTCAATAGATTATTCACTTGAAATGAATACATATATGCATTATAAATGTTCCCTCTGTTTCAATATAATAATGCTGCAAACATCTGTTATTTATTCTATTAGTAATAATACGTAACAGTAAAATCAAATGCTTTCTATCTACTAGTAATCAAGAGTAGATGTTTCTCTCAATCTGGGGATTTTCTAATTAAATTAAGATAAAGTTTGGTAGAGTAGGGAGGAAGCGGTTGACGGCTGATGATTGTAGAATGTGAACAATTGTAGACACCAGTAAGAAAGTAAACATAAGGTTTGGTAAGATGTTGGCAACATTAAATTCTATTAAGTGATTTCAAAAAGGTAAATCAAGATGTAGAGAGAGAGAGAGCGCGCGGAAATGAGGAGGAGAGGAAAAGCAAAGAGAGGACATTGTTATTGGTAATGAAGTCTTAAACCAGGATGGGTTGGTGGCTTTAGGATTGAGGGGAAGAAGCGGAAGAAATAGATTATGTTGATGAGGAAGGAAGCGAAAAAGAATAAATGAGTAATCCGTTGATTGAGAAGTCACATATTTAGGGAGAAAAGATGTGCCAGCATTTGTTTTTGTGAGTTTTATAACTATATAAAACAGGAAATGATAACATAAACACAAACATTTCTTTCTAATATCGCGCTAAACAGAACTATTCATTTCATTTAATAACGATTTCTAAGTAAAATATCAACTAAGAAAACAAACCAGATAATGAGGAAATAACGCCAAGTTATTTCAAAACAAATATAACTGGTTTATTTACTAATTTCAGTAACAATAAGTCATAACCGAGTTTAATTAAGATTTCAACTTTGGAAGGGTAGATAATAGCTATAAACTAAATCTTTGTTTTGGCATTTTATAAGTTGGCACAAAAAGTCTCATAGAATCTCGTGTACGCGTCACCGGAAATCAGTGGTCAAAGGTCGCGAAAATCTTCTCTTTTTTTTGTAAATATCTTGTTTCCTTTGCTCTAAATGACATTAAATGGTCATTTAGTGGTCCTACGTCTTCCAGTAATTGAGAATTTGGACAAGCGTGTATTATAATAAAAAATAAAATGTAAGAAACAGACACTAGGTCTACGTGTACAATGTATACACAATGTCTAGGCCGGCTAGATACGCCCAGTAGAGGTGTAAAAAAAAAAAAAATGAAAATACAAAATCTTCCTTAGTTTTGCTGGAATTTCCTTAATTTCTGTTTCTAACGTTGTACTTTAATGCCAAGCGTGTTTTATACACATTAGGTCGGCTATTTTTGGATCCAGTAGTTCAGAAAACAGGGAAAAATACAAAATCTTCCTTAGTTTTGCTGGAATTTCCATAATTTCTGTTTCTAACGTTGTACTTTAATGCCAAGCGTGTTTTATACACATTAGGTCGGCTATTTTTGGATCCAGTAGTTCAGAAAACAGGGAAAAATACAAAATCTTCCTTAGTTTTGCTGGAATGTCCATAATTTCTGTTTCTAACGTTGTACTTTAATGCCAAGCGTACATTATTCACATTAGGTCGGCTATTTTTGGATCCAGTAGTTCAGAAAATACGGAAAAATACAAAATCTTTCTTAGTTTTGCTGGAATTTCCATAATTTCTGTTTCTAACGTTGTACTTTAATGCCAAGCGTGTTTTACACACATTAGGTCGACTGGTTTTGGATCCAGTAGTTCAGAAAATACGGAAAAACACAAAATCTTCCTTATTTTTGCTGGAATGTCCATAATTTCTGCTTCTAACGTTGTACTTTAATGCCAATCGTACATTATTCACATTAGGTCGGCTATTTTTGGATCCAGTAGTTCAGAAAACAGGGAAAAATACAAAATCATGGAATTTTCTGAACTAGGCTGGCTCCCAACTATTGCCAGTACCAGAACTTTTCTGGAAGAGAAGAAAGTAAACTGGAATTCTGCGGAAAAATTAAACAGTTCAGAGTTAATATGTGCTTTGGTTAAATGTGAAACACTAATTTTGTTTAAAGCTAACCCGCCTTTAACCGCAAACAATATAACAATCAAACAGATTTGAAAGCACTCAGAATGGTAAATATAACAGCAGAGTGGGTTTTGGATAAGTGATGGAAGTTGTGGTATATGATGGTGGTGGTGCGTACGTCTGTCTGTTCTCTACAGACACTTCAAGGACCGAGAAGGGTAAATAATCCTCCGCGAGTGTAGAAATACGCTTGGCTGACAGCTTGCTTCCTAGATTGATCTGTCTTCTAGTCGTGGCACCAGAGTTACACCCTCTCACTCTCTTTCTCAAGTAAGTGGAAAATAACTTTCCCTCTTTGTCCCGCTCATCAGTCTGTATATATGTATATAATAGATGAATGTATGTATATAGTTCTGTATGTGTTACAAAACGTGGCTGGCTGTCTCTTACAACTAGTTTCATATAAGGGGGCTAGATTGAAGACGCCAGAAGAAGAAGTAGAAGCAGCAGCAGCAGCCCTTACCACAAACCCTTAAGTAAACCTTCATTCTCTCCGCCCTTCGCGTTCATCCAAGGTAAAGTGAACAAGTTGAGCGCTTTAGTTAATATATGGAACAACCTTATATAAGGCCAGAGAGCTACCAAGGGCAGGCAATCTTAAGCCAACTTTACAAACACTCTGGCTCTTCGTTATACCACGGTACTTTGGTATTATATTTACCACAATATTCTCCACTAATATACAGCCTTAGAGTACAACCTTTAGAACTTGGGAAGGGGGCAAAAAGCCGTGTGAAAATGAAACCTCTAAAATGAATCCAGTTACCCGGAAGTTATATTTTTTTGTTTAATTTGGGACCTTGTATAGAAATACATATACATCAGGCAAAGTGTAAATACAATAAGTACAATACATGATACTAAAGCTGCCCGGCATAGCCGATGCACTCCGCAACAAGTACGGACACAGGAAGTGAGAAATCGGCCAGTGCTGGACACTCTTGGGAATTTTTTAGTTGCTGGAAAGGTCTAGAAGATAGGAGATCACGAGGGCAACGTCATTTTAGACGTCGTGGTGCAGGATTTCCTATCAGGATAAGGGTTGATGAGGAAAATGTTATGGGTTGTTGTGAATTGGGATGGCAGGATTAGACTTCTGTGTGAAATTGAGTTAGGAATAGTAAGGATACATTTGAGGAAAGGGAGTAGTTCAGGGTTAGCGTACTGGAAATCTCCCGGATTCGAATCCAGCTGTTGCTGAAGCTTAAATTTTTCTCTTCCTAGGAGCCTCTCACAGCTCATTATCTCGTCTGTAACGAGGGAACATTGAACGGAGCACAGCAGTGCCCTGAATAAAGCTCCGGTTGCCAATGAATGAAGCTTCAGATGTAGAGCCTTAAATTTAAAAATATGTTTTGTTTTAACCAAAAATTTGGTTAGGTCTAAATTGCCTAAATAATATCATATCATGCATGTTTATTGTATCCCTGATCTATTATTAGAGGTTTCGACGTCACTTACTGTTTCCGTTTCGTACTATACTTTGCTGAGTTTTGGTTCGTTTCCAAAAAATACGATTCACCTTTAAGTGGTTACTTTTGATTGAATGAGTTTTGGCCAAAACCTTATTGCTGCGTCCTTTCCTTCAATACGAGGTGTGGCTATTAAATAACTGTAAAACATTTTATTTTAAATTTATACATAATTAGTTATTATCACCTTCAATATACACCCCTCCCCTATCCCTACAACGCTCCATGCGAATTTACCATTGTTCTGAAACAGTGCTGGAAGTCTTTTTCTGTGAGCCCCTGCATGACGCGTGCCGCTTTTTCTTTTACAGCTTCAAAACAGACTGAAATCGTGTTCCTTTTAATGCAGATTTGACTTTAGGGAACAGATAAAAGTCACATGGGGCCAGTTCAGGCAAATAAGGCGGATGGCCTAAAACTAGAATGTTGTTCTTGGCTAGAAACGTCTTGACAGGCAATGCAGTGTGAGCCGGCGCCGGTTGTCTTGATGGAGAACCCCGTGACTTGTTCCTTACGCAGTTGAGCAAGCACCTCACCGGTAGTTAATGTTGATTAATTATAATCGATATTTTCATCCGTTTGGGACATGGAAGGGCGACCCAAAGGCGGTCATCATCTCCGACGTCTTCTCGGCCAACTTGGAAACGCATGAACCACTCAAAAACATTCATCACCATAAACTTCTTTTAATAAAAGATCAAGTTTCAGTAGCGGTTTTACCAAGTTTTGATGTGAAATTTCACGACAATTCGTTGCTCTACTACGTTGTGTAGTATCATGTTTTCGGCAAAACGAAACTAACACCTCTTACATAAACGACGGTTCCGGTCAGACAGATTTTGTCTACAAAAACGTGAGACTCTGCAATCGAAAGAGAAGGCATTACGCTGCACAGCTGTCTCGGTCGTTACATAGTTTTTTCTGTAGCAGCATCAGTCTCGTTATTTAATAGCCACACCTCGTAACTCGTTTTAGCTGAAGTAGAGCAGCTACCCTGGAAACTTAAGTACGAACTCGTCAGAGCTATCATTTACTTCCCTACGTTAAAATTCGTCGAAAAATAATTTTAATTTTATTCTACCTACAGTTAAAAATTTTGTAGTATCAAGTTGGTCATATCGAATATCATGAATCATATGATCACTGATTATTTTATTATCTGCACATTTTGCTCTAAATTTAATAATTTTTTTTTTTTAACAAAATTAGGGCTCTTTTTATTTTTTTAGAAAATTGAAATTTATTTTTAAAAAATATTGGCCATAATGGTAAGCAATTAAATTCTATTATTTTTACAATTTAGATGCTCCTCTTTTTTTTCCTGGATTTATTAATTCCAATTAAATAGATTTGCCTTGTAACTTTAGCGTTATTAATATACGCTTGCCTATCCTGCCATATTAATCAGTAATTTATGATCGTCAAGTGGAAATATTAAGCCTTTTATATAATGTATTAAATGTTTATTTGTAAATTTATACTCGCTTCTGTTTATACATTTCAGAGGGAAATAATTTCTTTGAATTCTGGACAAGCTGGAGTACAAATTGGGAACACATGTTGGGAATTATATTGTATAGAACACAATATGGATGTAAGAGGTTTTATAGATAAATATGTGAGTATAAAAGAAGTTGATTTGTTATAAATTTATTATCTATGTTAAGCTACATAATACAGGATGTATACTGAGGAATGGTCGAAACTTCGGGAGGTGATTCTGGGCATAATTTGCAACAAAAAATTCTATATAAACTATGGCTCGATTCGGCTCCATTTTATAGATATTTTTAATTTTTATGTTTTTTCAAGGTATTACTACTTTTTAGCAAACAGTTGTCTATATTTCTCAAACTATTATAGCTAAAGCGATTTCAATAAGCTCATTAGAAAGAAGGTTAAATTTCCTTTTAAATAAGCTAATTTATATTTCAAAATAATAATATTAAGTATTTTACTTTGTGGCCCAAACATAAGTAATAGCAAGTTTCTAATTTTCTCCAAAAACTTTGACTTCATTTTTCTCAAAAATATTATATATGAAAAAACCGTGCACTATTCAGGAAAAACATCTACATACAAACACCTTTCGAAAGGTATATCATGAGTAGGGGTTATTTTAAAAATTGATGCAGAAATCTGTGATTAATTGCAGAAAAGTAGGCCCCAAAACAGCGTCGGCATTATGAAAGGAATTCACCTACCGTAAGAATATAATTGATCAGAAACATCAAATCCAGTACCATTTTTTAAAAACGTGTAATTTAATGATTAATAATTTAAGAACTATATTCAAAAATATAAAATTTACATTATAAATAATAAAATAAAAAGAAGAAAATGGTGTATGAGTTTTAAATGAGTGTTAGGTAGCAATTTCGAAAGAAAGGATTTTCGTTAAAAGAGTTTAGATCTGTGTGTTATTCTTTAGTTAGAAAAGTAGGTGTTAGGCGGACCCTTGTCGAAAGATGAATGGTATAGAGGTGAATATGTAAAGAACAGAACCTTGCTCTGATTAACGCCTTGGACCAAGTCTTTCCTTGTTTTAACTTGGTGTTTACTTTTCCGGCAATAAAGTGAATAAGAGGATGCCACCCACCGATATCAAGTGTATAATTGCAAAAACAGCACTACAAAAATGGCAGACAGATTACAATAATGGTGATAAAGGGAGATTCTATAAAACTATGGCAGATCAGTTACCTAGACAACCATAGTATAAGGGGAACTGTCACTAATAAATGGGTTGTTACGACAATAAGCAGGCTGAGAGCGAACCACGCGGTGTGCGGATCGTATCTTCACAGGATCAACAAAAGGTCCTCTCCTTTTTGCGTAGAACTTTCTTAGTGGAAAAATATGCTAAATATGTGAATAAAACACAGATTTTCTTGAACAAGACAATAAACTTTTGGAACCAGGAGGTTGTGAAGAACTATTGAATAAGCCGAGAACTTACTTGTCGCTCTAATCTAGTGCAGCATGTACTTTTTGTCTTCAAAAGGTGCCTCCTTTGGCTCGCAAGCACATCTGCATTCTCAAATGGCCTCTCTGTATCTGATCTGGTGAAATGGCTCTGCAGACCTCAGATATTCTTCCCCTCGTCTGATCTCGTGCCAGGGACTCTCCTGATTTGAAACCGCTTGATTTTTTTTTCCTCATGGAGAGTATTAAAAAAAAATAAGGTTTATGCGCGCCCATGACATCAGACCATTCCTCCGAATACACCCTGTATAGTAAATTTTCGGAATGAAAATCAGCAACTGGATTCTTGTATCAAGATGTTCTCGAATTATGATCCGAAAGCTACGGATTAAATCATATTTTATTTTGTGTACTTATTTATTTATTTTTGTTTTTCGAAAGACTGATGTTGAAGAAGAATCGATAACAAGTTTAAAGGACGATGATGTACACAGTGAAAATTCGAACTTATCTAAAAAGGAAAGTTTGATTGAAAACAGCAGCCAAACAAAGTTTGTTGATAATGATGAGCTTAGGCTTAACATGATTGATGGTATGCAATCATTTTTTATGGAATCATCAAATGGTAGTTTCTCTCCGCGTAATCTGATGATCGACTTAGAACCTACAGTCGTAGGTATTTATGATTTGTTTATTTTTATTTTTTAAAAATTTTAATTGGTTAAAAATGTTCCAGTTTTGTATAAAATTATCTAGAATGTTTGCAGATATGCAATCTAGGATTCAAGGCAAGCTACCTCATTAATTTGGAACGGAATATCCGCATCCTTTTTTTTGCCTTTTTTTTTATGGCATTGGCTTCCGCCATACAGCCAGCATCGTCTAGGTGCTTATCACTAAAATATCACTCACTCTCCATTCTTACTTATAAATACATTCGCTTCACACATTCATCCCTCTACTATATACAACTAATTACATACAAACTTAACAACTAATGGATGGATCAGTACTCTATATTCCTGCCATCCTTATAGCTTTACCGAAATTAAAATCACGTAATCCTTCTCTAATCATTTTCTTCCATTTTTTTTCTAATCGGCTATGTCTTTTAAATACATTCATATTTCATTGCTAGCTCTGCTACAGATTTAAGCACATAGATGTTGGTGGAGAATATTATGTCTTCGTAGCGAAATGGTGCATCTAAATACCTGTATATGTCGTCAAACATTCGTTTCCTTTCTACCACATAACGTGGACATATCATTATTACATGATTGCAATCTACGCAAAGAGGAGAGGACCTTTTGTTGATCCTGTGGAAGATACGATCCGCACACCGCGTGGTTCGCTCTGCCTGCTTATTGTCGTAACAACCCATTTATTAGTGACAGTTCCCCTTAAACCATGGTTGTCTAGGTAACTGATCTGCCATAGTTTTATAGAATCTCCCTTTATTACCATTACTGTAATCTGTCTGCCATTTTTGTAGTGCTGTTTTTGCAATTATACACTTGATATCGGTGGGTGGCATCCTCTTATTCACTTTATTGCCGGAAAAGTAAACACCAAGTTAAAACAAGGAAAGACTTGGTCCAAGGCGTTAATCAGAGCAAGGTTCTGTTCTTTACATATTCACCTCTATACCATTCATCTTTCGACAAGGGTCCGCCTAACACCTACTAGATTTGAACTGGAGTAGGGCAATTGATATCGTCGGGTTGGTTTTCAAAATAAACCTAAAGTAATCTCGGCACGATCTATTTATATTTTTGGAGTGAGGAGTGTTTGGGTTGTTTTGTATTGTGTGCTAGTAAAAATCCCCCGGTCGGTATTCTAGATATTGGACCCCTCATATTCGAGAATAAAACTAGTTTTCAAGGTGTTGGAGATGTGATAGTCCATCCGTAATTCCATTAGCGATCGGTCCTTATGCCTTTGAGTCCTTAAAAGAATACATTTACCTGGGCTCTAAGGTCTACTCTTATATCACATTTCCAGCTGATGACAGAATAATTTTAGCTAAAGACTTGGTGTTGCTAAAGTCTAGGTTTCTACCTGGAGTCTCCAGTTCCAGTTTCGCACTGTATACAAAAACATAAACTGATCCGTCCAGTATTGATTTACGGCTTAGAAGTGGAGCACTTCTGAATTGGATTGAAAAAATTATTGATTGCTTAAAGGAAGAAATTCTGCAGTTACGGGATTAGTTCAGGTTAGACATGAGGCTTAGGAGAAGGTCCTACCAAGAGATCTAGGTTCTGTATAAGGAACCGAACTTAGTGATCACTACCTTTAATCTGGGTCGGCTGAGGCTGAAGTACCTTACAGAAATATGAAAGAACGACCGTTTGGAATAAAGCAAATCTAAGGTTCGAAGTTAATAAGACGGTGCAGAATTCAGAAGCCAGAAGGCTGAATCCACAGCCTAGGCAGAGATAACAGGCGGAAATAGATGCTGGAAGCTACTGCCCAATGATGGGTTACTGCGCTAATGAAGTAGATTCTACAATGAGTCACTTTCTTTCCCACACTTTAAATAATCATTACAATGAATAGTTTAAGATCTTAAGATCTCCACTCCTTAAGAATTTCAACAACAAAGTAGAAATTACTGATTAAATCATACACAGCTTCTTGCTAATAAAAATTAAACGTCCAACACAGTATCTTCCCGTTAGAAAGAAACTCTCCTCTACCATTATTAAGTTTTTTCTTTACTTACTTTCAGACGTTATCAAAACTGGTCCATACAGAGATTTGTATTTACCGAATACACTCATATCTTCTTCTGAGGATGCTGCAAATAATTTTGCAAGAGGTTTTTATACAAATGGAAAACTACAGTTAGAGGAGGTAAATCCTTTATTATTTTTAGCTAAAATTAGATTAATTTAGATTTAGTTTTTAAATTAAAAAAACAAAAACACAACGTAAATTTAAGTGTCTCAACGGAGGACTCTTTTTTCGTCAACTTCCACTATTCTTAGACAGCTTGGTCTCTGGTGATAAAGGAAGATAAAACGTAAAGAGATGTAGATAACCCTAGATCTCTTAAAAGAAAAAGATGAGGTTTTTCCTTCTTCAACTATTAGGGGGGATTGTCATGTAAACTTTCTTTACTTCTCAGGATAGAGATGATTAACTTGGAATCCTGTGAAGAAGTTCAGAAGCCTCACTTTTTGTTTGACGTCGTACCAATCTCTCGGTTGTGACATGGAGATTTTTGCCACGCAGAGATGTGAAGAAAAACTACCAAATAGAACTTACTGAAGAAAACCCTGGAACTCTGGAAGAGCGTAGGCTAGATGTAACCCTATTTAGCTACAACCTTGGGGAATCGAACCCAGTGTCCTAATCTATTTTACTATTAGTAAAGTAATTGCCTATTTTTGCATGCACGCTTTACGTCTAACTACCAATTAGTTGTCGTGGACGGAGGCGACTAGCAAACATACTTTACTATAAATTCCTCATATTAAACATTAAATAAAATCCGAGACCTATACACTATGAATCGAACCCACTAAACCAACAATACATCTTAGCTTTGCGGGTGTAGTCTCATAACCGCCTAACATACTTTACTATAAATTTCCCATATTAACCATTAAATAAAATCCAAGGTCTTGACCGAGAATCGAACCCACTAAACCAACAATACATCTTAGCTTTGCGGGTGTAGTCTCTTAACCGTCTAACATACTTTACTATAAATTTCCCATATTAACCATTAAATAAAATCCAAGGTCTTGACCATAAGAATCGAACCCACTAAACCAACAATACATCATAGCATTGCGGGTCTAATATCTTAACCGGTCGGCTAGCGTGGAGCCTCCTTTTTTGACTATTCTCTTTAACCAATACTCACATCTGTACATGGAACACTGAAATGGAAGATTTAAGCACAAAATAATCTTAAAATATGAGCGTTATAAAAGAAATCTAGCTCATTGTACGTCTACAATCTTCGTTTCCTGAATTATTAGTCTTAATTAAAAGTGTTAATTAAGAAAAAAACAAATTTATTCAGGTGTTAGAAACATTAATGAATATCACTGAAAACTGTGAAAGACTTCAAGGCTTCCTATTCTTCCACTCAATTGGCGGAGGCACTGGTTCTGGATTCCATTCAGCATTGCTGGAAGAGATACACGATGAATTTCCGAAAATTAGCAAGTTAGAAATAGCAATATTTCCTTCCCCAACGGTAAGTTTATTTGAATTGCTTTACTTAAAAGAATAATTTAAAAAAAGTTGCATTCAATTAAGGAGCATTTTATTTTTTTTTCAGTTATCAACCGCCGTAGTTGAACCATACAATGCAGTACTGGCTGTACATCACTCAATCGATTATACAAACTGTACATTTTTAGCTGATAATGAAGCAATGTACGATATCTGTCAGAGAATGTTGAGAGCAGACCGGCCCACTTATAGTACATTAAATAGATTGCTGGCACAGGCTGTCAGCTCAATTACAGCTAGCCTCAGGTATATCAATAATTTATTAGATATTTATTTATTATAATCTTGTAATAACATTGGCGTATTCTTCAAGAAGAATACAAAGACAGTCTTTATTTTTTTCATTTTTGTTGTCCTTTTTTTTAGTAATTTGTGACAAATTTAGTAAGTAATTATTTATTTTGCTAAGTACCACCAATTTGCTTCGATTAAAAGCTTTTTAAATCTGAAGTTAATTAGATTTCGGATTCACATTTATTTTATTTACCAAAATATATATACAATATTTACATTTTTAAAATACAGATGTCTGAATTAAAATGTCAGTGGTAAAAAAATAAAAAATACAAGTTTCAGTATTATATTGCTAATTTATTAATTATCTACAAACATTTATGAGGACAGTGACAATAAAGATTATGGGGTCATTATGAGGTGTAGACATCAGTAGAGATGAATATTTTACGTTGGTGCTTTTCATTCCCTTCACAATCTACACCTACGACGTTCCCACATTTATTTCCTGTTCTCGTGACAACAGGCAGTCTTTCCTTCTTTTTCTTGTTTTTAGTCATCACAATCTCAATGATATCATAGATTACGTACAAAACTCTCACGACGAAATAAGTGACTTTAACGAATGTATGTGGCATCTAAACTTATGGGTGCTGAGTAGGTCTAAGGAGCTCAACACCACTCGGCAGAGACAGGTGAAGGAATTCATTAGAGGCTATTCGCCGAGGCTGATTGTAGCATTAATCCGTCAAGGCCGTGTGGAGCTATAAGGATAATTGTAGGCTTATTAACTGGCCACTGCAGGCTCTGAAAGCACATGCATCGCACTACAGCCTTTGTAGGTTCTGTCAGGAAGAGGAGGAGGAAACGGCACTGCACGTGTTGTGTCAGTGTGAGGGACTAGTCTGGGCTAAGGATGTTACTTCTCGGGGAGGAAAAACCAAGGCCTTGAGGAGCTTTACCCAGGAGTCGCTCTCCAGAATTAAGAGTCTGATTAAACGGACGGGTCTGGCGGGCGAGCTTTAGAGTGAGGGGAGCCACAATAGATCCAAAGGGGTCGCAGTGGTGTAGGCCTTGAGGCCGCCCTAATCTAATCTAAACTTAAATGTTCGCAGACCGCTGTAAGACCTTTAAAAAAATTTACAGCAATGCCGTAAAACTGGAAAGGCGCTCAACACAATCTCGATAAACAACTCAATCCTCGCCTAACATGACTCCTAAGATTAGGGCATGCCTATTCTTTATTTAGACAGCGATCCTAGGCTCTAATTAACAGACGGATCCTTCTGAAACCATAATGTTCTAGACAATCTCTATACTACAATACTTAGACCTTTACTAAGCATACGCCAATTCAAAAACTAAAAAAGAAAAGTACTACGCATCGCCCTTAGAGTACCATGAATCGTCAGCAACGAGCAAATCTTTACCGAATAAGAAGTACCACTGATAAAAAGACTTTGTATAAGCATAACGACAGATACTTCTACCAGCTACCAATCAAACGACTTCTATCGAAATCTTTTATTTTTAAAGATTTTAAAATACACGATTGCAAAAAAAATCGCTAGCCTAGGTTTAAAATTTAGGATACGCCACTGAACCAAAGTCATGTGAATAATTTATTTTTTATTTTTTTTGAAAGATTTAAAGGCAGTTTGAACGCTGATTTTGTGGATTTTCAAACAAATCTGGTGCCGTACCCAAGAATACATTTTCCAGTGATGAGTTATGCACCCATAATTAACTCTGATATGATTACTCACGAATGTTTATCTGTTCAGACGATTACGAGTAATTGTTTCGATTACTCCCACAGGTAATTTAATATTTAATTTTATTTAAAATAAAATTAAAATAGAAAATCTTGTAATAATAATAATAATAATAATAATAATACTTTATTTTTAAAAGTATATAAGTACATTAAATTTTTAGTACAAAAGTATAATAGGCATGGCTACATGCAGCCGTCTGCCAGAGTTTACCAATGTTTAAATGAAAATACTCTTTCTCAATAAAACAAAGAAAGCTAGACCTAAAAAGACATGAAATAAAAATGAATAAAATAAATAAATAAAAAGTATAAACATAAAATAATAATAGTGAACTGCTACAGAGCAAAAAGAAGAGATCAACATTTATAACAAATTAAATAAGAAAGTACAAAAACGAAAAAAAGTTCAAAATAAATGATACAAAAAATAAATGAAATGTACATGAAAAGAAATTCTAAGAAGAATCCACAATCCAGATATACCGAACTCTCCAAGCATGACGAGCATAGCGGATCAATGGGCGAGGATTTACTTGGCCGGATAAATAAGCAACAATTTCATCCCTTGCAAGAGTTCGCTTATTGAAATAAAGAACTCGAAATTCCGCCAATAGAGGACACACACCCAGAAAATGATATATCTCTTCGCGGGTATTGAAGTTACAAAGAGAACACATTTCTAGGTCGGAATCTCTCTCAAGCCAAGGTCTACAATTTAAATATAGTAACTCTCCCCTCAGCTTAAATAGCCAGCGAAGTTCAGAGTGGCTTAGATTCTCGGAGAAAGAGACCGTAACCTTTTCTCGATGGTCCGAAATCAAGACTCTATACAATAAAAACCGGTCGGATGCTACTGCACAATTTACAGACTCCACCAGACGAGACTTATTAATAGCATCTGGAAGTTGCAGAAGTTGTTTAGGACAATCAGAAGGGTCAACCAAAGAGAATGAAAATCATATTGGTAACAGCTGGAGAGAGTGAGCCAATGTTTAAGCCAATAGACCTTATTATTAATAATCTGGAGGGCAACAATTTTAGATAGGCGGTGATCAGGCAAAGAAAGAACTTTAATTAAATATTTTATGTGCAAATGAAGGGTATAGGATTCAAAAGGAGGCAACTCAGTCTCTATGGCTAGCATGTAAGAAGGTGATACTAATGGTAAACCATACAACTTCTTTATAAAAAATCTTTGAAATTTTTCTAAGATTTCATAAGATTGAAAGCCCCATACTTGGGAGCCATAGCAGACTACTGCGCGTGAGACACTCTTAAAAACTTGTATTTTAGCATTTAATGGGATGTTGTTATTTGAAATAAATTTGGACCAGACCCTGTTTCTTGTATTAAAAATCTTGTATTAAAAGACATTTAATATAAGTTCCCTTTGTTGTGTTCCATTAAATCTAAACAAAAAAAAAAGTATTTTGAACAAAATTGGACTTCCGCTAATCCAATATTCTTCCTGTTCGGAATTTTGATTACATAATTAATCCCTTTTTAAAAACTAGTAATCGGTGCCCCTTAATACAGCCCAGCTGAGCCCTTAATCGACTTTTCCCAGGGAATAGTTTCAAATTTCGGCGAACTACTTGCCAGCAAGTTAAAGAGAATCGTTACAACCATTTTCTAACGAAAATATTGAAACGAAATCTGAAAAAAAAATTTGGTTAAGAGCTTTCGGATTTTAACAACCAAAACTTATTGTTACTTCCCGTGAAGTCAAAAGTTTAAATGTACGAAGTACACAAACACAGATATGAAAAGAACTTGGTTTTTTTAATGTCCTTAGACGACATAGAGCTGCTTGCTTCTGGGCGATAGTTTTTTTTTTTTTTACCAAACTCCGTCAAATTTGGAGAAAGAGTGTCTTGAGAGTGGTTTTATAGGTCAGGATTCTTCCTGTCTTCCGGTAACCCATTCTTCCAAGAACCAGGAGAGAAACTGTTGGCTCTCTGTGACAGTTTTCCATAGAAGGCCTGATACAAGGAGGATGGAGAGGTTCGTGGTTGGTAATAACATTTTAATTGTGGATATCTGGGAAAGGTGTTGTTATACCGGCTTCGCTCTCATCGTAGAACTTCTCTGGTTATCTCTAACTGTTGGCTTCGCGAGATGTTGGAGGGGAATAATTACCTTAACCAACATCTTCTTGGGAGAATTTCTTCTGAATATTTAAAAAGGGATGAATAGGGCAACCCGCAGTTGGCACCGTTCAGTGGTTATCCCCAAAATACTGGTCCTCACTTCTCTTCATAGAACTCTTTTAGAGAACCTGAGTGAGAGGTTTTTCCAGAAACTGGAGAAATCCACTCTAAAGAAAGAGGTCGACATTGAAATTTAATAACCAGCAGTTTGAAAATAATATTGAAAATGAAATTCTCTTATTTTGTTTTATTTTTCCAGGCTAGTCCGTTGTGAAAGTGAATATGGTCGCTACATTTCCTGTTGTTTACTGTACAGAGGTGATGTCACGCCGAAGGACATCAACGGAGCCATTGCTTTAATAAAACAAAAGAAAAATGTCCAGTTTGTACAGTGGTCGCCTACTGGTTTCAAGATCGGCATGAACGAACAACCGCCCGCCGTAGATCCTAAAGGAAAGATGGCCAGCACTACAAGAGCATGCTGTATGTTATGTAATACAACGGCGATAAAAGAAGCATGGAGTAATTTAAATGTAAAGTACCATGGAATGCTTAAAAAAAGAGCATTCATCCATTGGTATCTTAAGGAGGGTATGGATATGGAAGAATTTTATAGCGCACAAGATGATCTTCTTCTGTTGGAACAAGATTATAACTGTCTTGATTAAGCATCTAAGCTATTGAGGTGTGGTTTGATGTTTGCCTTAATTGGCAGATAGCTTGGCTTTGCCAATTGAAGAGGATTGTTTCTGCACCTGAGGATGTGCACTCTTGGAAGCCCTGATTTTTTTTTTAAGAAAAGCAAAAAATCTTACTAATTTGGATACAAAATAAATGGTTTTTATTTTTTTTACTGAAATTGTCTTTAGATTTTATACTGTAAAGGGATAATAACAGAGTGACATTTGTGGATCAACTTCATCGCTCGGCCCTTTTGTTGTCAAATTAAGAGTTAGATTAACCGGATGAAAGTGAATGCTAAAAATAAATTTTAAGAACGCAACTTATCGTTTTGCATTTATAGGCTATTGCATTAAAACAATCTGCTGTAAGTTTAGAACTAAATTTGTGGCCAGGACGGCTTAAGCTAATTCAGTCGGTTGATTTCACATAATATATCGTAGAAAGCGCTTGCTTTATCATAATCCTTGCCGGTTACCGATCATATTAAATGTTGATTAGTTTGCTGTAGTTGATTTCAATTAGGATTCATAATCTCTTGCAAATTTGCATGTTCCTTCTATACAGGGTGAATCAGTAAGTAATGTCCATAGGCACTACTGTGTGTAGTACATCTACTCGTAAAGTGGAGTTCAATGACGTATTGGCCAACTTCATATTTTCCACCGTTGTTGAGTGACGTACTTTTTTGCAATAAAAATGTTATTACTCAGAAAGTTTTAGTCCGAATTTGATTTTGATGACACGGCATAAAAAGACAGATAAATTTTCTAAAAATTGACACCATTTCGAAGCATAAGTTATTCTCCAAACAGCCTTAAATCTTCCTCCTGGATACTGGAAAAATAAAAGTAATCGAAATTTTTAAGAAAACTCATTAGGCCCTTATGTGATCCATTATCAGACCTAGGTGCTGGCACTTTTTATAAAAGTTTCCTTGCCTAATGAGCTTTCTAACGGTATATCATTTTCCAGGATTCCTTTTATCTTCGTATGAGAAATTACGTTTGTTTTGGCAAGATAACTTGTTCAAGAGCACACAACAGTGTTAGTTTATCAAGTTGTTTAATTCATTGAAAACTCTTTTAGATGGACCAGTAGTCAATTTTTAAAGTAGGCTGTCTTAAAATAAGGAAGTCAAAGGTTTCAAATTGCACTTTAAACATTTACTTCTGATCTCTCTGAAATATTTGAGAAAATGTTAGGAAATATTTTGAACAAGTACTAGGTATATTAACAATTACTTAATTATTATTTCTGATCTTCTTTCACTTAAGAATAAATTGCGGTTTTACAAACTGTATAGTGGAAGTAAGAGTTAAATATTTTATAAAACCAAGTTTGAATCAGGTGTATTGGCTTAGAACTTCGGGCTTCCAATAAGATAAAATCGTTCTGGAATTTAGCCGAGATGTTTTGTCTCGTTTTTTAGTACAATATTATTACTGCATGCATTTTCAGTTTAAAGAAACCCAAAACACAAAATTGAATATCTGCGTGGTCATAAGACAATACTCTTGCTCTTAAGAGGAGTAATAGAAAATAGGACTACATACAATAAAGCTCATGTAATCTCCCTGAAATAGATAAAATTCTCTCCGTGATTGGTACAGAGTCTCTCACTAAGAAAAACCTCTGCCGATTTACTGAGAAAAGGGACGAGAATGTCCACAGTATAATCTAAGTAAATGGTCGTTGTTCTGCTATACAATATGAAGTAGAAAGAGTAGGTTGTTAGTTTTGTGGATATTACAGTCGGCCCTAGCTTGACCCCATCCACATGGATTACAACCAATTCTCTGTGTTTCACTCATCCTCTGCGAAGCTAACTTTTGGTCTGAAAAGTGGTCTGGAAGTATAAGAATAAAGGGACTTGGCTGAGGCTTAACAGAAGACCAAACCACGAAAAGTTACCATGTCATGCCCCTTAGTGCCTTACCGTTACCCAATTCTGTCGCAGCAGCGCTTGGAAGAAGAAGAAGAAGCTATTCACCAACCCAGAGGATGCTGTATAAAGTCTGGGAGGGGCCGGGTGCGGGGGCAAAGAAATCCGATTACCCCATACTCTCTCATCGTCCTACAATGTTGCAGAACCTATTCTAGTTGTTCCCGTCCTTGCTCCGCCGACCTGTCCAATCTTCTTCATTCTTGTCGGGGTACCCACCTTACCAAACAACATCGCTTTATCCCATTCTTCCTCAATAACTTGGTGAAACTGATATTTTTTTTTTTATCTTGCTCTCTTCTACTACTTACATCAAGCTGGAATAGGAAGTAATCTCTGGAAAGATGCCTACCTTGTCTGCGAAGGGAGGACATGGCGCGTACGTAGGTACATGATCACGGAAAAGAGAGAGAGAGAAAAAACTAGTGAATAAAGTTGAACGGAAAGTAAATTGGATGAAGTTTGGTGTTCCAAGAAGATTGCATTTTTAGTTACTCTTTCCTATACAAAGAGGAAGTATTGTAATCGTGCAAGTTTTTTACTTTATTTCAGGCACGACCAAAACTACCACTGTAGAATACTGTACATATTTTTTTTGGGTGACCAATTCATTAATCCCAGGGGAAAAAAGATTATGGCAAATTCCAGACATAATTTGTTTTTATTTATTTATATTAATACCAACTTTCGACCTATGATCACAAATAACCATACAGAAACCCCAACTGCTAACCATACAAATGTTTCATTTTTAACTAACAAACAAACACATCACAGAAGTTAGTAATAAAAATGTAGTAGCACAATAAACAATTTTCCTTTTTATTAGTTCAACAGGTGGTGGTTTGCTATACAATAAGACAACAGGTGTTCTCCCTAACTTAGGGGGTTTATTCCCGAAAATGATGTCATCGCTGTTATGATTCCTAATTTCTAAAATAAAATACAAAATAAAACAATATCTGATACGTGCAAAGCTAATATGTATTGTGGTACTAGGTTTGATTCTCGCTGTAAGCCTTGGATTTTATTTAATGGTTAATAAAAGAAATTTTATAGTAAAGTATGTTAGGCAGTTAGAGACTAGACCCGCAATGCTAAGATGTATTGTTGGTTTAGTGGGTTCGATTTCCTGGTCTAGACCTTGGATTTTATTTAATGGTTAATATGAGAACTTTATAGTAAAGTGTGTTAGGCGGTTAAGAGACTAGACCCGCAAAGCTAAGATGTATTGTTGGTTTAGTGGGTTCGTTTTCCCGGTGTCTAAGGGCTTGGGATTTTATTTAATGGTTAATATGAGAAATTTTACAGTAAAGTATGTTAGGCAGTTAGAGACTAGACCCGCAATGCTAAGATGTATTGTTGGTTTAGTGGGTTCGATTCCCCAGGTCTGGGCCTTGGATTTTATTTAATGGTTATTATGAGAAATTTATAGTAAAGTATGTTTGCTAGTCGCCTCCGTCCACGACACCTAATTGTTAGTTGGACGTAAAGCCTGCCTAGAAAAAATAGGTAATTACTATATTAAAAATATCTGAAAGAAAAGACTGATTCAAGGAATTGCATCAGTTTGTAAGAAAATTGAAATGCATCTTTCATTTTCTTTCTCCAGCAGATATATATCTGTATATCCTGAACAAATTTTCCAACTTTTGGAGCCTTTTAAATTTGTAAAATAGAAAAAGAGATCTGGAACTTTCCTACGTTTTCCTTCTACTTCTGCAGCCTGTCCAACACAATATCTGCTATTAGTTCAATAAATGGAAATTAGAAACATTCTAAATAATTCTTTTTGCCGCTAGAGCGCACACATGCAGATGTGTATCAACCTCTGGGGGGTAAGAACTCCTGGGGACTTGCTGCTAGCAAATAAAATACCTCGGTGTTATATAAA
The DNA here is from genome assembly GCF_049639745.1 of Rhodnius prolixus. Lineage (NCBI taxonomy): Eukaryota > Metazoa > Arthropoda > Insecta > Hemiptera > Reduviidae > Rhodnius > Rhodnius prolixus. The sequence continues at coordinate 55,513,289 of NW_027411592.1, read as the reverse complement.
TTTACAGAAATGGGGGGGAGGGTTTCATTTCACATGCAAAAGAACACAGATAAACGGCTGTCAGTCGATCGCTAATCCCATTACTTTGACGTATGGTAAAACTATCTCCAGAGAATAAGCTGGTCTTGTATTGGTTAGTGGTTTAGACCAATGTATGGGTCTTTTTCTAGTTGTAGCCGCCAGAGGTGTTGACGTCAATATAGCCTATCCACAAATTATGCATAGTGATTACCACCTGTTTATCTCCTATTTCTGTTTTCACAGTGTAAACACAAAACTAGGATCATGTGAGATACATTTTTTTTTTGTCATTAAAAAATCAGCTGTGCATATACTATTAGAGGATTTAGGCTCCACGATAGCCGAGCGGTTAAAAGACTAGACCCGCAATGCTAAGATGTATTGTTGGTTTAGTAGGTTCGATTCCCCATGTCTAGACTTTGGATTTTATTTAATGGTTAATAAAAGAAATTTAATATAAAGTATGTCTCCTCTGTCTCCTCCTATGTCTCCTAGTCTCCTCCGTCTCACCTAATTGGTAGATGAACGTAAAGTCCGCCTGAAAAAATAGGCTATTACAATTATTCAATTCAAACTTTATTTGTATAAAAATACAATGTACCTGTTACAAAGGAGTTTTAAGTTCATCTTTACTTTATAAACCTTGTAGACTATAAGATCTTAATTTTAAAACTTTTTTTAAATAATTAAAAATTGCATACATATTTTTTTCTCCAAAATAATTAATTAATTTGCAAAATTCTTCTTTAGGATTGTTATATTTATTTATATGGAATGGATGTGGCAGTTCAGTTCCAGCTTTCATGCTGTACACATGTACTTTTTGCTCTCTTGATTTTTAAAGTGTTTTTGGTGGTTTTTATCGGTTGGCTATTAGAGGATTGTGTTGGACACTGTGTTTCGACAAAGTAGTGTCAGACACTTCTTGACATAAACAGAAAAACAAATTCTGGGGTTCTTTGTTTGTATTAATCACCTTGCACGATTTAAACTGACAGTCTTATTTTTAATAATTATCGTAGAGCAGAGACTATTTTTGTCTTTCAAACTTTACCCATCTAATTACCAAATTTAAGGACATTGCTAATTCAATTTCTAAACTATTTAATAAAAATCAAAGACGAAGGCCCGGGAATCGACCCCCAGTATATTGTAATATATCTTAAGTTTACAGCATCTAACCACTCGGCCATTTTTTTGGGCTTCATTCCAATAAGTTTTATGGAAATATTTTCTCCTCTCCTTTTTCTACTCAATCTTTCTCTCTCACATTACTGGGTCATTTCCTCTTTTTTTATCTTTTCAAGACAGTTCCTCTCTCGTTATTTTTCCCCGTTTTGTCTGCGTTTTTTTTTCTCAAGACAATATACATTCCTTAAATATCTATTATCTAAACAATTATTCAATTATTTATACAATTGAAAATATGATTGGTTCCACCAGTGCTGGAAAATATCGTTAATTTTATCCGTTATAATACGAACGATTTATTTTTTTATAATAATAACAATAATAATGTTTGTTTATTAAATAACGATACAAAATAATACAAAACATAATGAAGAGAAAACTAAGAAAAACAACACAAAGCATGGACATTATTGGGTCGGGTCTGTCTGCAAAGGTTGACCACAATTACCAATATACATACATTAATACAAATATTTTTCAACTATGTAATTACAGAAAATTAAAATAGCAACTGCAAAAATAATATTAACTAAATTTAAATTAATTATTTAATAGCGCAAAATTTAATTAAAACCTTTACATAAAGTAAATTAAAAAATTGCAAAATTAGAAATAAAAAAACTGTCTGTAATTAGCAGCCTCTAATTGGTGCACTTTAAAGGTACTTACAAACTGAATTTATTCTGCCCATTTAAGTAACAAATTATTTCAGTTTTAGTTAATTTTTTTTTCTTATTTAAACCACCGGATTCTAAATTCCTTAAGAATTGGAACATTCAGTTACATCAGGAGGCCGCCAAAGTGGTCTATATAGCCCCCCAGGGGTCTATTTAACAATACTAAGGGGTCGATCTGAGCTAGGGTGTCGAAGGAGAAAACAGTTTCGAAACCAATATAACGAATCTTGCAAAGAAACACCAAGAGCACACCCATCTCATTAATTAAGAAGCAATACTGTTAGTTACTCTACTTATTTATAATTACTTATTATTTAATAAATATTGTAAAGTTTTTCTTGTCCTTTTACTAAGAAAGAACTTTACTTACACAACTAATGCCTGCCACTTAAATAATATGTGGGTTTGATAAATAATAAAACTCGCTAAAGTTGTAAGTAATAACCTGATTTATTAACACATTACCTTTACTCACATTAACATTTACTAGCAACTAACGCTATTCATTACAGTCACCATTTACAACAGTCACAACAGTTTTCTGTTACTTACTCACTACGTAACGCCACAAAACTGTTCCACGACTGACCACTGGTCCGCACTGCACCGAATTGCACTAGTCTCTGCTACACAAACAAAGCTCTACTCACTAACTGACTAACCGCCTGACTAGCTACCACTTTGAAGCACTCCGCAACACTGACTCTCTCAAAACTAACTCATAAACTTGACTGATAACTCTAAACTCTAATAACTCTTTAAAACTGATTAACAACTCATTAAGAACTCTAAAAAACTGACTTCTCCAGCTGTGTCTGCTTCCTTTTAATTGCGTGCCTCCCTCCAACTGGGACTGCCCTCCTCCAACTCTCTGAGCATAAGTTTCCACGCCCTCCTGACGTTCATTGGCTGGAGAAAACATACTGCCACCACCTCAGCTGTGAGCCGCCTCCTCCCATTCTCTGTCTGTCTCACTCTCACCTGTCAATCACTGGCTGGGAAACACATATGCCACCACCCCAACTGAGGCCTTTCTCTTGGCTGGCTTTTACACAGGTCACTAACTCCTTGAACAATCTAGCCCTTTCCTTTCTAGTTCAGGTAGAGACCGGCCCTTTTGTCTACACAGTGGTGGACTGTTACCGGCTTTGGTCGCTTAACCCCTAGAACAATCTAGGCCTTTCTTTTCTCCTCAGGTAGAGACCGCCCTTTTGTTCACACAGTGGTGGCCTGTTACCGACTTTGGTCGCTCAACCCCTAGAACAATCTAGGCCTTTCTTCTCTGCCCAGGTCAACTTCGTTACAATATTAAGGTATTTAAATTTCAACATTAAGATATTTTTCATAAAACTATTTGTTACACAATGTAAAATTACTTTAATAAATGTTTCAAAATCATAAAACAAATTGTACAAAACACAGTACCTAATAGGTTCAATTTTATTTTAATTAACTAAAAATTACTTTTATGGGGGGACGATGGAGATTTCGAAAAATTATATAGGGTGTGTCCATGATCAAAAAAAGTTTGGCGACCCCCTGAGTTACACCAATGAAATAAATCTTCAACTACTTTGTAGATTACACATTGAACTCTCCTCGCTTGTACGACCAACACTCTATAATTTAAATTTATTAGCTGCCCCCCCTCAATTTCATTATAGTTTTCATCTTTAATGTAATTATTTTGACCCAAATCTATAACTAACTCTTTGTACAAACAATTTCATTGTTTTATATTTTTATAATCCTGACCGATTTCAAGTTTTCATTCATTAATCAGAGGATTGATTCATCAGTTTTTTTATAGAGACTTTTTTACTTCTATTCTGTCAACGTTTCAAAGTTGTTGAAGTCTTTTCTGAAGCTTAAAGTGCTAAAAAGCTATTCAAAAAAAGAAATCATTCAGTAAAATGGCTTTTCAGATTGGCTAATTTGATCCAAAATATGTTTTATCATTTCCTATGATTCGAAATATCAAATTTGAACTAATAATTTCCGTTTTACCCACAATCCATACATACGCACATACAAAGTCCATTTTGTAAAAAGAAACCGAACTCTGAAACACGATCTTAATGCTTTTTCTTGCCTAGCTTTGTAAGACAAAGAAAAGAAACTATAATTTTCAAAAAATTTGAAATAATCTTATTTACTTGCTGTATGGAAATCTTGGAACTTTTACAAATTCAAATTTAATACATTAAAACCATTTTAACATAACATAAGTCATTAGTTAATTCTAATATAGAAATAATGGTAATATTCCTTTGCAGATCTATTTCAATATACATATATATATGGTAACTGGATATGGTGCTATTAACGGCATCCACAATATTATGCTTACATGCCTGCAACAGTGCTTACAGTGTATAGCATGATAGAGAAGCAAGGAGAGACTGTTCTGTTTAGTACACAGGATATCATGCATACATACCCTTCCTCACTCGGCTGTGCACAGGGCGTACCTACGTACCCAAACGTTGCAAACAACATAATATATAACAGTCATATCTGTGTGGCCTCTAGTTGTTGTTGTGACATGTGCTACTGTAATGGATGCTGATAGTGTAGCAGCACTTCTCTGCTCTAGCCAGGATTTATAGCACTTAACCGCAGTCTGCTCAATTTACCTTCTAAAAATTCATGTTTTACAATTTTATAAGTGTTCAGATATTTTTTAGTTTTTTTTTTTTGTACTTTCTATTACTATTTTTAGCTCCTCTGAAAAAATGTTTAGAAAAACGTTTATTTAAATGTGTGTTGAACTCAAAACAGCTAAAAAAAAAACGCTGAAAATTGGAAATTTTGTATTTAGATTGGGTCTCTACAGGATTTCCGTTTCAAAGATCAAATTCCATCAACTGGAAGTATACAGAAATCCCCAGTTCGAATCCCGCTTATGCAGTCATTCTTATTACTTAAAAAATCATAATACTTTTTTAAATAAAATGTAGTCAAACGCGGGATTCGAACTGGGTACTCTCACTTACAAAGCCACGCTCGTGACCACTAAACCTTCACCTTGTAAGATATTTTTACCGCAATCATAGGTAAAGAAGTCTTGCATACGGGGTACATTAAAATGATGTGATGGTTGCTTTTATTTGATGATAAAACAAATTTATCCTGATTCATCCACAACCATTACATTGCACTAAATGTTTTAAAATCTTCAATTATTATTACTTTTGCTCTTTGCGTCGCAAATAACATTTTTGCAGTCAGAGGACCGCCCTAAACTTGTATTTCTGGTGGAAAATTAATATTGAAAACCGTTCACGAATAGGTAAAATTGTAATTTTGATCTTAAATATCTCAACAAATATTAGGGATATCGAAACGGGATTAACCTCATCAACTATTAATGCATTTCACTCATCACAGTTGTGAACGTTAGTGTAGTTGTAAATATTCAATAAAAAGTTATGTTATTTTAAAATTAAAATATCATTGATCATCTAAAAGAAATAAGAACTGAAAAAATAAAATTTATTGACAGATATTCTAGAAATAATATTGAAAATATACTGTTCATTATTTTTGGTGACTGAATAATAGTTTCAATAGGATGAAAAATTAATGCCATTTTCAGTCATTATAAACTTTATTATGCCGAACTTTCGACCTAGGGACTAGGGTCATCTTCAGGGCTAATTTTTTCTGTGCAGGCAATAGAACAGACAAGACAGAAGTCACACCAACCAATGATGTAAAACATTGTAAACTTTGTAAATTAGCCCTGAAGATGACCTAGTCGAAAGTTCGGCATAATAAAGTTTGTCATAACTGCAAATAGCATTAATTTTTCATCCTATTGAAAATATAATAATATATAGGTTTCGTGACCGTAAATTATTAAATTAAGGTTAGTTTCTGGCTAGACGAGAGAAGAGTCAAGTCTGATAGCGAACTGACATTTTCATTATTCCTTTAGTCCTCAAATGCATCAAGGAACAGAAGAGGGAATTCCCGGAAGGGGCTGGATGAGGAGAAGCTTGTCGTCAACTTGTAGCAGAGTAGCCCTGAAGAAGGCAATATATTTGTCGAAACGTTGGCAAAAAGACCGAGTTGTTGGTTTTTATTTGGACCGATTCCTCGCCAATTCTGAAACCTCAATTGATAATATAACTGGTAAATTCAGAAGTAATTTAACTAAACAATAAAATAAAGAAGTAAAATTAAAACTAATCTAAGAAAAATGAAATAAAATTTGTTAGAATAGTTATAAGTAGGATGGATTAGACTTAAATAACAGTCAGCCCGGCGGAGGGGAATGTGGAAGGGCAGAGGATGGCAGCCCTGTTAAAATTAAAATGTAGTGCTTGCCCTTAGGGGCGAGCTTCTGCCCTTTACTGCCCCCCACAGTAATAAATAGGAGCTGCTGTTAAGTGGGACCTAGAGGATAAGCCCCTTGATAACTACCTCTTACCAGTGAAATGTGTTGGGAATTAAATCTCGGTTACGTTTATTAGATGAAGAAAAATGTTCTAAGGTGGAAATTGGAAAATATCCTCCCTTATTTTTTTTTGCTCCCGCCTTTTTCTTTAATACCAGCTTTTACTCATGGGAGAAAGATAACGGTTTATTATTTCATCCTAACATAATTGTAATTACCTTTATTTTGGGGAATTATTCCTGTAGTTTTATTTATTGTTCCAATGAAATTTATTATCATTAAACAAACAAACAAAAATCTAGAGCAAAAACACATTATTTTCATTTGTTGTAATTTTAGTAAAGAATTTTTCATGTAACTATTTGAAACAAAACAAGTAAAAAAAGGGAAATTCCTATTTTATTTAAATTTGGAATTTTCCTTACTCATTGAAAACCTATTTATCTTATAAGCGCCAAGCTAGTCGAGCGGTTAAAGGCGAGACCAGCGAAGCTAATGTGCATTGTGGTACTGGGTTCGATTCCCGGTCTCTCAGCTTTGAATTTTATTTAATGGTTAATTAGAGAATTTACAGTAAAGTATGATTGGCGGTTAAGATACTAGACCCGCAATGCTAAGATGTATTGTTGGTTTAGTGGGTTCGATTCCCGGTGTCTAGGCCTTGGATTTTATTTAGTGGTTAATATGAGAAATTTATAGTAAAGTATGTTAGGCGGTTAAGAGACTAGACCCGCAATGCTAAGATGTATTGTTGGTTTAGTGAGTTCGATTCCCTATCTCTAAGTCTTGGATTTTATTTAATGGTTTAATATGAGAAATTTATAGTAAAGTATGTTAGGCGGTTAAGAGACTAGACCCGCAATGCTAAGATGTATTGTTGATTTAGTGGGTTCGATTCCCCCGGTCTAAACCTTGGATTTTATTTAATGGTTAATTAGAGAATTTACAGTAAAGTATGATTGGCGGATAAGAGACTAGACCCGCAATGCTAAGATGTATTGTTGATTTAGTGGGTTCGATTCCCCCGGTCTAAACCTTGGATTTTATTTAATGGTTAATTAGAGAATTTACAGTAAAGTATGATTGGCGGTTAAGATACTAGACCCGCAATGCTAAGATGTATTGTTGATTTAGTGGGTTCGATTCCCGGTGTCTAGACCTTGGATTTTATTTAATGGTTAATATGAGAAATTTATAGTAAAGTATGTTACGCGGTTAAGAGACTAGACCCGCAATGCTAAGATGTATTGTTGATTTAGTGGGTTCGATTCCCCCGGTCTAAACCTTGGATTTTATTTAATGGTTAATTAGAGAATTTACAGTAAAGTATGATTGGCGGTTAAGAGACTAGACCCGCAATGCTAAGATGTATTGTTGGTTTAGTGGGTTCGATTCCCGGTGTCTAGGCCTTGGATTTTATTTAATGGTTAATATGAGAAATTTATAGTAAAGTATGTTTGCTAGTCGCCTCCGTCCACGTGACCCTAATTGGTAGTTGGACGTTAAGCCCCGCCTGAAAAAATAGGCGATTACTTTTACTTTTTTTTTCTTATTTATCTTATTAAAGTAATGAGTTCGCATATTACACTTAAATAATTCATTAGAGAAAAGCTTAAGCCAACCTCCTTGGAAAATATACCAGATTTTAGATGAACATTAAAGACAATAAATGTTTAAAGAAAATTGAAAGATTTATGAGAAAATTCTTTTAAAAAAAAACTCGAAAAATCAATTCAGAAAGTGGCTTTTCCTATACTTTACGACAAGGAAAAGTTCTATGCGAGATAATTATATTCTTGATGATTGATTTATGACAACTACTATTTAATATTAACTCTGTTGATTTCTGGCTAGATATTTGTACTGGCAGACCACACTCCTTCAGGTTGAAGCTCGTCTAAGATAATATTAATTAAAGGTATTTCAATTATCTGTGGCTCAAATAACGCCCGGGAGAGCTCTTCTTGAAACACTATTGGACTCCAGGGTCCATTGTTCACTAGGTTACAGACATTATCCGTTGAACTGGACGATGAATTCTAAGAGATTTCAAAGGAAAAGGAAGAAGAAAACTAAGGGCAGCCTGGACTTGGTGGAACCCGGAACTTGTGCGATCTGAGCTCAGTGCGGTTTTTAACCACTTACCCAAACTTTTCCCTCCTAGAAGTGGGAATAAAGGGAAGGGATTAGCTGTATTGGATTCCCACGCGGAGGTCCCCCGGGTTCGAATTCAGCTGGTGACCCTTAGATTTTCTCTCTTCCTAGAAGCTTCTTACAGACAACACTGTCCAGTGTTGTCTGTAACGAGAGAACACGGTCCGGAGGCCGGCAGTGCATTGAGAAAAGCTCTGGGCGCCAATAACCTTAGATGTTGACGCGCCTTAAATCATTAAAAAAAAAAAGGGGATAAAATATAAACAAAATTTTATTGCATTAAAAGGAATATTTTTCCAATTTTATTATTTTTTTTGACGTCAGGCTATCACATTATTATGGGGAGTAAAGAGAGGGATTTATTACCTGGGCCAGTCTTGGCCTAGCGCTTCCTGGTTGCGTTGGCTGCTCCTTACCAGAGTCACTATCTCCCAGAACTTGCTTACCCTGGTCTTGAAAACTCATCTGTTGCTAACACTTGGCGCTCTTCTGATCAGTGGCCACATCTCTCAAGTCGAATCTCGGATGGCATGCTGTTGCTGTACTGTGATCCTGGTTATTTGGACGTCCTTCGTGACGCAATTTGATCAGAACCTTATTATTATCAAAATTTCAACTTTAATTGCACACAGGGAGAAGTCTATCCAGTAAAAGTCCACTTTTTCGTAATGCTAGGTCTCAAAACTTGCATTCCTAGTAAACAAATCAAAATTGAAACACCACACAATCACCGTATTTCCTCTAGCTAGCAATCAAAGGAAGTAAACATAACCTGGAAAAAAATCTACTACTAATTTCCGCCCAAAAAGATAAAAAAACACAAGATTTCCTTTTCTGCACACACTTATAAAAGCGATACCAAAAATACATTTAAAGAAATTTTCTAAGATATATTGACTGAATACATTATACAGTCGATATTGTTATAGTGCACATGGTGGGTACAAGGGAAGAAGAAGTTAGTGGGTACATACTAGTGGAGCTGGATCCGAGACTTGGTAATGTCAGGAGATTGGACCACTGGGAGCCATAGCTAGGAAGGCGCACATTGCATGAATACAGGCGCTTACTTGCGGTATTTCTGGCCTTCTACAGAAAACCGGCCAAGAATATAAATGACTGTGCCAATGCCTGCCAGTTATAATAATTTCAGTTGCAAATACTTTTCCTTGTTATATTTCTTATCACATATAGATTGCTGAAGGAGTATTACTATTAATGGCAAAATACCTAAATAGCACGATGTTAAACTACGTATTATAGTTATTTTTATTATTTTTTAAATTTAATAATCCATGATATTTAGGGATATGATATCCTAATATAGGTTATATAGCTGATTGTTCAACATGATTCTATATTAATATTATTTTTTCTATTGTAAATAGAAAAATTTTTTAGACGCTTTAAATTATTAGATTTTAGAAGAATAGATTTATTATGAGCACATCTATATCAGCTAGCCACTAGTCGATTTATCCCATCACTGAAAAAACAAATGGGTCCTGGGGAATTAAGGAATTTAAAAAAAAAAAATTGACTATTCCTCAATTGTAAAGATTCTAACCTGTGAGAAAGTTGTCAAGTTATAGGCGGCCACGATAGCCGAGCGAGATTAGAGGCTAGACCCGCAATGCTAAGTTGTATTGTTGGTTTAGTGGGTTCGATTCTTGGTCTTGGTCTTGTATTTTATTTAATGGTTAATATGAGAAATTTACAGTTAAATACAGGGTGTCCCGAATTTAAATGTCATAACTTCGGGAGCGTGTAGGGGATCGATAAACTAAAAGAAAAAGTGGTATAAAGATATGCTCGTTTTTGCTTCGTTTTGGAGAAAATCGCAAAAAACATAAAACGTAGTTTTTATTTCTGTACTTATTTATTACTTTTTAATTCATATTTATTTGTTCGCGTTGTCACTTGCCTAATGTAAATATTGTTTTGTTCAAAATATTTTGCCCTCTTGCAGCAATGACTCATCGTTCTGGCATTCATTGAAATCGTACACGGAAACAATAATATTCCGTTTTTTGGTAAAAGCTTTTTTGTTTGTTTACATTTCTGCCTTTCTCCTATAAATTCGTCAGTTACTCATCAGAAGCCATCGAGTGAATTACTTCTGTTACAATATGCCGCGTACATATTCTAACGTTGAATATGCTGATTTGGTTTTCGTGTATGGTTTCTGCGACGGTAATGCTGTGGAGGCGGTGCGAGAGTATGCGCGCCGATTTCCAAATAGAAGAGTGCCGGATCGGCGAGTCATTACGATGACTTTTAATAGGCTGCGAGAGACCGGCTCATTTTCAATTCATCAAGATCCGTTAAGAGCCAATTTGCAAGAAAATTGTATTCTGCACCATTTTGATAACAACCCTGAGACCAGCGTTCGGAGAGCATCAGCTGCATTACAAGTGCCGCGGCAGACAATCTGGCGAACTTTGAAAGATGATAACCGCCACCCGTATCACATTCAAAGGGTGCAGAATTTATTACCTGAGGATTATTTTAAGAGGTTGAATTTTAGTAATTGGTATCTTGAGCAATTTAATAATGATAATTCCTTTCCATCAAAAATAATGTGGACGGATGAAGCTACGTTTACAAGAAGAGGAATTATGAATCAAAGAAATTGTCATATATGGGCTGATGAAAATCCACGGGCTGTTAGGGAATGGAGGTTCCAGCATGAATTTGCTGTTAACGTTTGGCTCGGAATTTTGAACGAGTCTGTAGTGGGACCATTTTTTTTACCCCGCAGATTAAATGCAGCCAGATATACAGACTTTTTGGAGAACGAGTTGCTTAATTATTTAGAAGATATCAACCTGCAGCAACGCATCGAAATGTGGTTCCAGCTCGATGGGTGTCCAGCTCATTATGGCAGAGCTACTCGAGCTTGGCTAGACAACCATTATCCACGAAGATGGATTGGACGTGGAGGAGTAGTATCTTGGCCACCCCGATCGCCTGATCTGACACCACTGGACTTTTTTGCATGGGGTCTCCTGAAGCAGGAAGTTTATTCGTTACCAATCAACTCAAGAGAGCAATTACAAGACCGAATCGTGGCTGCAGTACACCAAATATCACCAAATCAGTGTTTGGCTGCAACACGAGCTGTCCGTACTAGATGCAATGCTTGCATTGCTGCAAGAGGGCAACATTTTGAACAATATTTACATTAGGCAAGTGACAACGCGAACAAATAAATATGAATTAAAAAGTAATAAATAAGTACAGAAATAAAAACTACGTTTTATGTTTTTTGCGATTTTCTCCAAAACGAAGCAAAAACGAGCATATCTCTATACCACTTTTTCTTTTAGTTTATCGATCCCCTACACGCTCCCGAAGTTATGACATTTAAATTCTATATTAGGCAGTTATAGGCTAGACCCGCAATGCTAAGATGTATTGTTGGTTTAATGGGTTCGATTACCGGTGTCTAAGCCTTGGATTTTATTTAATGGTTAATAAAAGAAATTTACAGTAAAGTATGTTTGCTAGTTGCGTCCGTCCACGACACCTAATTAACCCCTTAATGCACAGTTTTTTTGAAAAAGACCGCTATATTTTATACTTGAATAAGTAAGTGTTATAGCTTGCAATCCCAAGTAAATGATAAATATCAATAAAACGATCGTTTTTCTTTGCATTGACAATATTTTCAATTCTCGATTATATTTGAGTGTGAAAAATTATAGCAGCATAAAGTACAACGCCGCTCGAATTATCTCGAGTGTGCACAGTTTGGCCAGTTTAGCGCGCTCGAGTTAACTCGTTAAGGGGTTAAAGCCCGTCTGGGGGAAAGAAATAGGCATTATTTTATTACACTACGTTATCCAGTTGTTTAAAAAAAAATGATAACCTCCTGGCGAATGGTTTGAAGAGTACGACGTAAAACTTAAATCACCAACTAATTCAATTTTTGGACGGTGATTTATGAAATATGTGGGCGAATGCTGTCATGCAATTGAATCAGATCCCCCCACTGCTTTTGAACGATGCCGGTTGTTGTTGGCGTAATTTCCTGATCAGTTATATTCTTATGGTAGGTGAATTCATTTCATAATGCCGACGCTGTTTTGAGGCCTACTTTTTTTGCAATTAATAACAGATTTCTGCGTCAATTTTTAACATAATCCCAATTATTGTATACCGTTCGAAAGGTGATCGTATGTAGATGTTTTTCCTGAATAGTGCACGGTTTTTTTCATATGAAATGTTTTTGAGAAAAATGAAGTCAAAGTTTTTGTAAAAAATTAGAATCTTGCTATTTATTCCTTAAGTTTGGGCCACAAAGTAAAATACTTAATATTATTATTTTGGAATACAAATTAGCTTATTTAAAAGGAAATTTAACCTTCTTTCTAATGAGCTTATTAAAATAGCTGTAGCTTTAATAGTTTGAGAAATATAGACATCTTTTTGCTAAAAAGTAGTAACACCTTGAAAAAACATAAAATTAAAAATATCTATAAAACGGAGCCGAATCGAGCCATAGTTTATATGGAATTTTTTGTTGCAAATGATGCCCAGCATCGCCTCCCGAAGTTACCGTAGTCTTATGCTGAACACCCTGTATATAAGACCTTTTTAAAACCACACATATTTTGTTTGAATTTGACCAGACATAAAATACTATTCGTAGTTTGGAGATTATGGTAGTAGTGAATTTGTTGAAGTGGTGAAGCAGGTGAAATGTCCCTAGGGGCCAGGCTGTGTGTTTAAGGATGAGAAGACAAATTGTCCAATTGGGTCAGCAAGGGACGACTGTGTTGGTCAGAGGCATTTCTACAGGAGCTGTTGTGGGGCGGGGACGGGAGAGATTGGACGTCCTGGCCACTCTAATCAAACCCATACATGGGTCTAACTTCCCCAACATGTTGTTCTACCAACCATCTTTCACACTCATCTCGGGTCACTCATCCAATTACTTTTTTACAAGCCCACCTACTTTGTCTGTAAATATGATATATTAGATAACCGAGTAATCAGTAAAAAATAAAAGATAATGGAGATCAAGCAATAATAATTATTATTATTATGAGAAATAATAAATACAAGTTCAATCAAGATTAAAATTATATATTATTATGGAACCTACCCACATGTTAAGACACAGGGATGGTTCAAAGTAGACAAGTAGATGAATATTCGTTTAGAAAATATCATCAATATTAAAGAAAAAAAGAAAATACCTCTAAAAAAAACTTTTTGGGAAGATGAGACTACTTTCAGCCCGGAACCATCTATCATCTTAAGCGATTGGCACTTCACTTACTTCCTTCTGAATATTTATCTCAAGTCAGAAAATACTTTGTCACGAAAATACGTCTGGTATAATTTATAAATACCAAAATTTCAATATCCAATATAGAGAAAAGAAAAATTGTAGCTAGTTTAGTAATACTAAGTAATTACTTAATAGGTTCTTAAATTTTAAATAAGCACATAAAGAAGCTTTTTCATTTTTAGAATAGGGCTATCAAAATACTTGTAAGGGTCAACAAAATTCAACTTATTTTCACTTTGCTTTTGTTTAATATTTATTAAGGTTTATACGTCATAGCGTGTAGAAAACCAGCTCTACATGATAGATATGTAGATTAGGAAAGAGACTAGACTGACCTATGCCCCACGGTACCGCAGCCAAAAGAGGCTTATTGTGCCTTCCCCTTTGGATCTAGTAGACGACACTTCCCCTACAATAGAAGTTGAGGACTTTCTCTACATTTACGCTACTATCTCCTTAGATCTCAAAAAGACAAAGGTTTCATACAACATATTCTACAAAATTCAACAACTGTAAAAACTGATGGAAGAAGTGGAACTATTGTCTCAATTTCACAAGAAAGTAGTTAGTTTTGTGTTTGATAGTTACTATTAAGGTCAATACTAGATTGTACATCATGGGTCGTTTTATTTCTAAAAGTAAAAAGTAAAAACTACTGGAAAAAGTGGAACTATAGTCTTAATTTCACAGGAAATCAGTTGGTTTTGTGTTTGTCAGTTAATATTAAGGTCAATGCTAGATTGTACATCATGGGTCGTTCTATTTCTAAACGTAAAAAGTAAAAACTACTGGAAAAAGTGGAACTATTGTGTTAATTTCACAGGAAATCGGTTGGTTTTGTGTTTGATACTTAATATTAAGGTCAATGCTAGATTGTACAACATGGGTCTATCTATTTTGAAAAGTAAGAAGTAAAAACTACTGGAAAAAGCGGATCCCTTGTCTCAATTTCACAAGAAAGTAGTTAGTTTTGTGTTTCATACTTAATATTAAGGTCAATACTAAATTGTACATCATGGGTCGTTCTATTTCTAAACGTAAAAAGTAAAAACTACTGGAAAAAGTGGAACTATAGTCTTAATTTCACAGGAAATCAGTTGGTTTTGTGCTTGATACTTAATATTAAGGTCAATACTAGATTGTACATCATGGGTCGTTCTATTTTGAAAAGTAAGAAGTAAAAACTACTGGAAAAAGTGGAACTATAGTCTTAATTTCACAGGAAATCAGTTGGTTTTGTGCTTGATACTTAATATTAAGGTCAATACTAGATTGTACATCATGGGTTGTTCTATTTTGAAAAGTAAGAAGTAAAAACTACTGGAAAAAGTGGAACTATAGTCTTAATTTCACAGGAAATCAGTTGGTTTTGTGTTTGATACTTAATATTAAGGTCAATGCTAGATTGTACAACATGGGTCAATCTATTTTGAAAAGTAAGAAGTAAAAACTACTGGAAAAAGTGGAACTATAGTCTTAATTTCACAGGAAATCAGTTGGTTTTGTGCTTGATACTTAATATTAAGGTCAATACTAGATTGTACATCATGGGTCGTTCTATTTTGAAAAGTAAGAAGTAAAAACTACTGGAAAAAGCGGATCTCTTGTCCCAATTTCACAAGAAAGCAGTTAGTTTTGTGTTTGATACTTAATATTAAGGTCAATGCTAGATTGTACAACATGGGTCAATCTATTTTGAAAAGTAAGAAGTAAAAACTACTGGAAAAAGTGGAACTGTTGTCTCAATTTCAAAAGAAAGTAGTTAGTTTTGTGTTTGATAGTTAATATTAAGGTCAATACTAGATTATACACATGGGTCGTTCTATTTCTAAAAGTAAAAAGTAAAAACTACTGGAAAAAGTGGAACTATTGTCTTTAATTTAAGCAGTTTTCTCTTATTTGCCTCTGAAAAGGGCATGTACTGTAGAAAAAAAATAAAATAAAATCGGTTGGTGAATCTGCTGACACAAATAATGTTTGAATGTGTTCGTTAGCGCGCTTTTAAACGTTCAGCTGTCGTCAAATAACTTGTGAATAGATGGTGAGAGAGAGCTATTAACAGAGACTAACAGATTTAAATAAGACTCTTCCTTAGAGATGTAGAGAGTGTGTGTATATGTGGCTGTTAGATAACGAGGAGGATGTAAACGCCCATCTAGTTAGAAAGCAATGCGGGCGATGTGCACAAGCATACTCTGCACGTACAAACTGCTTGTACTAGCTATAAAGCGGTTAAAAGTTTTAGAAGGTGGTGGTTTCTAAGCTAGGTACAGCTTGCGGATACGTTGGTGAGAGTGGGAAATGTGTAAGAGAGGCATTGGCTAGTGAAGTACCTATGTATCTGCCAAGTTCAACTGCTAGCCATAGTCCATTAGTGACTTTTCTTTCCCATTCTGCTGCTAGACATTTTTACGATCACATAAACTAGCTACGTTTAAAAAAAAAAGAAGAAAAAACCTTGTAAACTACCACCTAAAATACTTCTTTGTAATTATAAATAAATTTACCTCCAGTTTGATGCATAAATATGCAGAAGTAATATTGACGGTTTGTTGCTTTTAGGAAACTGCCCTTGAGTCAACCATGAACACTTGTTCACTTATGTATCTTTATTGAAACAAATTTTTTCTTTTCATAATATCTTTAAAAAAAAACTTCGAAAATTGAACACTTATTCTGTATTTTCTTTTAAAGAAATAAAAGTATGAAAAAGTAATGAACAAATGGATCATTAAAATCTAAACGAAAGGTTCTTTCTAGAAAGACCTTGAATGAGCTTTAAGATGTGAATAAAAAGTTGACTTATCTGCTGATGTAAACTAAGCTTGCGGAGTATCATATACAGAAACAGTAGCAATCAACTGTAATCAGTAAAAAAGTTCAATTTTTTCCAGCGGTTTTTACTTCTTGTTTTTTAATAAAGATCGACCCTGAATATGCAATATCTCGTAGCTTTTGCCTAAATATTGACAATCAAATACGTAAACAGCAGCTTTCTAAAGCAATTAAGAGAAATGTTTTACTTTTTCTAATGGTTTTTCAAAATAGATCGCCGTGTCTTTAAGATGAAATATGAAATATAAAACTAGCTGCTTTCCGGTGTAATAAGGAGAAAACTTCCACTTTTTCTAATGGTTTTACTTCTGATTTTTCAAAATAGATCGACCCATGATGTACAATCCAGCATTGCCCTTAATATTAACTTTCAAACACCAAACTAACTGCTTTACTGTGAAATCAGCACAATAGTTCCACTTTTTCCAGTAGTTTTTACCTCTTACTTTTCAAAATAGATCGACCCATGATGTACAATCTAGCATTGCCCATAATATTAACTATCAAACTCCAAACTAACAGCTTTCCTGCGAAATTAACACAATAGTTCCACTTTTTCCAGTAGTTTTTACTTCTTACTTTTCAAAATAGATCGACCCATGATGTACAATCTAGCATTGCCCATAATATTAACTATCAAACACCAAACTAACAGCTTTCCTGCGAAATTAACACAATAGTTCCACTTTTTCCAGTAGTTTTTACTTCTTACTTTTCAAAATAGATCGACCCATGATGTACAATCTAGCATTGCCCTTAATATTAACTATCAAACACCAAACTAACAGCTTTCCTGCGAAATTAACACAATTTGTTCCACTTTTTCCAGTAGTTTTTACTTCTTACTTTTCAAAATAGATCGACCCATGATGTACAATCTAGCATTGCCCATAATATTAACTATCAAACACCAAACTAACAGCTTTCCTGCGAAATTAACACAATAGTTCCACTTTTTCCAGTAGTTTTTACTTCTTACTTTTCAAAATAGATCGACCCATGGTGTACAATCTAGCATTGCCCTTAATATTAACTATCAAACACCAAACTAACAGCTTTCCTGCGAAATTAACACAATAGTTCCACTTTTTCCAGTAGTTTTTACTTCTTACTTTTCAAAATAGATCGACCCATGATGTACAATCTAGCATTGCCCATAATATTAACTATCAAACACCAAACTAACAGCTTTCCTGCGAAATTAACACAATAGTTCCACTTTTTCCAGTAGTTTTTACTTCTTACTTTTCAAAATAGATCGACCCATGATGTACAATCTAGCATTGCCCATAATATTAACTATCAAACACCAAACTAACAGCTTTCCTGCGCAATTAACACAATAGTTCCACTTTTTCCAGTAGTTTTTACTTCTTACTTTTCAAAATAGATCGACCCATGATGTACAATCTAGCATTGCCCTTAATATTAACTATCAAACACCAAACTAACAGCTTTCCTGCGAAATTAACACAATAGTTCCACTTTTTCCAGTAGTTTTTACTTCTTACTTTTCAAAATAGATCGACCCATGATGTACAATCTAGCATTGACCATAATATTAACCATTAAAAACTGACCTTGAAACCCTTCCTTTCGAAACTTTATTTTATACCGACTCTATTGATACCAAGGTTGAAATCCTAACACATCACCTCCTTAATATCTTAGACTCCCATGCTCCCATTAAAACCTGTCATGTTCGACGTCCTCCTGCACCCTGGCTTACACCGGAGCTCAAGGACATGATGAGGAGAAGAGAGGCAGCCAGGAGGAGGTTCTTCTCATGACTACTCTCTGTATATGCTCCTGCGTAACCTTACTCTGGCCTCTGTCCGCCGAGCCAAATCTGATTTTTCAAATTAGATCAATCTTAATTAGAAAAAGACCGATCTTCTTGTGTGGGGTAAAATAAGAGAGAAAGTATAGGAAGAACTAATTAAAATCAAAACTGAATTTAGGTTCAATTATTTGCACCTGAAACTGCTGTATCATTTTGAGTTTTTATAAATTGCTTTCTTACTGAAAAGAAGTGTTTAAATTAAAACCATTCTTCTGATGAACGTTTTTTGAGATATTTAATGCAAATAAATTCAATTATTTATTTATTTTTTCTTAAATGAAAATATCAGAAATCATGACACGTTTGTTGATTTTGTTGGTAAATCGAAATTTTTAAAATTCTAGCATAAATAATAATCATCAGGACCTCAATTTAAATAGTTGCAGTTAGATAATGAAAGAAAAGTTGATTAAATAGGTATATTCCCGTAGGGGGGAAGTGGACTAGCCACTTCTTCAGGGATCTTGGCGACCCTGCGGTTACCCCAGTCTAACAACACAAGCAATACTCATACTGGACACCCAAAAATTTACACTTATGGCCTACAGAGTTAATCAGAACGTACAATTACTTTGGTTTTGTCTACAAACAGGTCTAGTCTAGCTCATCAACTTCATGCACACTATACGTAAAAATTTAACACGTCACAAATGACCACATACTTTACACAAACTCGATGAAACAATTAGCGAACCACTTCTCTCAGAGCGCAGTAGATATGGCTTTAACATAGTAACTTCTTTTATATATACAAACAATTTAGGTATTTAATTTGACAGCTACAAACGAGTACTTCATGTTTAACACAAATTATAAGATAAAAATGTCCAAATGTCACTCCTTAGACAAATTTTTAAATCGAGAAAGTAATGAAGTGATATGCGATCTACTGGTACACCATCTGCAGATATGAGATGTGTTCAAAAAATATCTGACTTTTATTAATACAAAAATTTCGATACAACAGACTTATCCTCTTTTCTAGTAGTTTCCTTGGTTAACAAAGTACGTCTCTGAACGGTACTTTCACAGTCGGCTGTGAAACACTTCTTTTGAGACGACGCATTACTATTCTGTAGCAGTCTGCTTGAGGTATTCTCTGGACAGAAATCTAGTCCCTTTCAAGGGTACATTAGCTAAGAAAATTGGCGAGCATGCATCACAAGCGAGTACTACTAGAGATTCTGCGCCACCTTCGTGACGCTGTAAATGGTTGGGCCAGTGGACAGCCGGAAAACTGAAGCTCACCGCAATAAGTTTCCTGTCCAGACAAAATGCATTGTGCGCAGCATTAGCCTCTGCATCCTCTCGAAATAGTTCCCTAAATTTATTTCATTTCCATTTTTTGTGAGATGCCCCCAACAGAAACCACGTTGTACTACATTTTCTATAGGATATCCCCACAATATTTAGCAATACACATGAGAAGGGCAGTGGGTGCACTTTTACAATCGAATAATCAACATGTAAAAACGTAGGTTCGGCCTTGCTAGTCGGCTCTTTCTGTCTCTATAATAGGAAATTTTGCGAAAAAGAGAATGAACTGCGAAGCGTAAAACTTTGAAGAACTATTGCTATCGAGTTAATACAGGTGGGCTAGCTATCATATCTGAACTCTATTAATTAATAACGATTTAGCATCAATATACGTCAAAAATTTATTGTGCTGGAGAAGTTTGAGCTCCTTCCACAACCTGCTTACAGCCCTCTTCCTTTCTTTGGAATATTGCACTTGTTCGAACTCATGGTTCATATAGAGTTTACAATGGAAAAGGGGTCTAGAAAGCAGGTTGTATTGAATAATTTGGTTCCAAAGAATCTCGCACTACCCAGTGGAACTAAATGATAGATCGAAGATGGGGTATGAAGTAACTAAGGACAATGGAAAAATAATTCAAAGAAAAATCTAGTAGCTCTTCTTTTTTTTAATGCGCACTAAAATGAAACAGCCGAAAACGCACGAGACTTTTCCAATAATAAGTTGGTAATCTCCGTATTTTTCCTCAAATAAGTTGCTCCATTCATTAGAGAAATAATTTACAATTGTCCATAAGCTAAAGCATGGAGGAAAAGTTATTCTGAGTAATTTTGCAGTTAGGTTGTTAGAAAGAGCAATTATTGGATTAAATCTAATAATGAATTCAACGGTCCTTCGAAGCCCAGTTGGCAATATAGGCAGCGCTATTCAAATGCCCATTGTTTGTGCCCAGGATGGCTGCCTGGGGTTGCCAATTGTTTCAAGGCACCCCCGTCCTCCCACTACTGATTATCTTCTCCACAATTATTCATTGCCCTTTTGTCTTCATGCCTTGGCGGGTCCTTTCAGCACTAACTTTAATGGCCAACACTTTCTTATCTTATCTGTCTTTATACGGCTGGCCGGTAATAATTGGAGGGGGGAATGGGTTATCGTTTTCTTATAATTAGATGAGAATGTAACTTTGGATGCGATTAATGTAATTTTCTGCTTTGCATTACTGTAGTTTTTTATTTTTTTTAAATAACCAATAATAAAATGATTTTTTTTTAATTAACTATATATTTGGCATCGAAGTATGGGGATCGACTAAACGTTCCAACTCTCTGCGCCTCCAGACATTACAATCAAAAATACTTCGAAAACTTCTCAAAATCCCTTTCATTACAGGATCAAAGCTAACACTCGTTTTCTCAAATTTCATTCCATTCTACAGCAGCTCATCCTAACCCTCTCATAGAACAAGCTATCTTCCTCCACATCACCAGGTAATCCTCTGATGAGATTGAAGAGAAGATGGGTGATCTACTCTTATAGTGAGAGCAGTATAGCAAGAGCACGTTACTGGAGAGTGACACCACTGGGTGCCTTCTCCACTCGTGATTTTCTTCAATTTTATTTTTTTATCGGGTACCATATTTGCTTGTTGCAACAACCGTTGCAGTGGTAAATTCCAATAAATGATTTTAAAAAAAACTATATTTGCAAATGTACGAATTTTTTATAGTGAACCGGAAGGAGTAGTTATTTCTGTGAAATTAAATATTCATAAATGAATAATTTTCTTAACACTTTCTGATGTACATTCGTTTAGAGCAGGGATGAGCAACACGCGGCCCGCCAAGCATTTCTAAAATTGAATTTATTTTATCGACTTTCTCCCATCAATATATTGTTATAAAATTAATTATAATAAAATGGTCGTACATACTAAACCTACATATTTTTTTATGGCGAGTTACTTGTCGACGACGTTTTTAAACATGCAATACGAACGCGCCGCGTCTGCGCGATTTTTTTTGTGACGAGATACACACTTGTCGGTGATTTGTTCAAACATGCAATACGGACGTTTCGTAAATTATTAGTAAGAGTTAATCTATGTGCGGCCCGCAAAAAAAAAAATTAAATTTAAATTGACCCATTGATTAAAAAGGTTGCTCACCCCTGGTTTAGAGGGAAACGATGTTTTAAGCGTTTCGGGTACAGACATAACAGAATTACTTTTTTGATTCTGCTGCAAGTTTGACCCTTATAGCAGGGCATTTTTCTTTTTTCACTGCCATTATTTTACCCACATCTTAAGCAGATAACACTTCTGGTTATTTCCTTTTGATTTTTGTTCGACCCTTTCGATTTGTTTTTTTTTTTTTATGTTGTGATACGAAATCGATAATAATGACAACTTACAGCAGCTAAAAATATGATTTTTCCTTTCAATTAACTTTTAACTTGATCAATCAATCAATTTTTTTGATCAAGAATTTTAACTAACGATTCAGAAATAACTGATTTGGGGCCATAAAATTTGGTTGATGTTTTTGTTATTAAACTTATCGTATTTTAATAAACAGTTTCACTGATTCTTATGAATTTTTTTTGAACAGAACTGATTCGTTTTATAATCGTTAAAAAGAATGAAGTTTACAAATTTTTGAATAGAATCTTCTTTTCTTGTTTTTGTTGTATAAATATGTGTGTGTGTGTGTGTGTGTGTGTGTAAAAGCTGTTTATTTTATTAACTTTCTGAAAGAGAAGGCTCTGTGACTTCTGTCAACAATTACTACACCCTTATTAAATATATATAATATAACTATATATTTGTTTTTGTAAAAAAAAATTTGTAATTCAAATGAATTTTACAAAGCTATAATTAATTACTAACTTATACATAGAATAGTTCGCCATAAGCTTCGCTTTTTTGCACATTGCCATAACTATCTTCCATTTCCTCCTATTTCTGTAGTGACTATTAGAAAGAACTTTACAGTTGTTTGTTTGAATTTTTTTTTAAGTAAATCAAAACAATATAAACACAGATTAACTCCTTTTTTTTTTTCACTGATAGTTTAATACAATAAAACAATCTTCTCTACAAATATTTACAAATTTAATCTAATAAATTAAACATTATTCTAAATTTTATTAAATTTCTTTTGTAGAAAAAAAAAAAGAAATATTTTTATTTCATATACTTTGTTTTTTTGGGGGGTTTATATTTTTCTTTTTATAAACTTTTATATATTGTTGTGACAAATGTAGTAAAACGCAGATGTTATACTGTTATTTATTATTAATGATTAAAATGGTGTTTTATAACGCTGACTATAACGCTGAAGGTCGAGAAGTAGTAGGTTTGGTTGATTTGTCTGGCGGAGGCGGTGGCGGAGTTGTAGACGGTGGAGATGCCTCTTGCGAAGAGGAAGATGAAGGTGGCTGTTGAGAACTACCTTCCGTTTCACTGCCGCGTTCTTTATTCCATTCTTTTAGTCCGGCTGGCAAAGTGGTATCTTCTTCAAATGATCCAGTACCTTCTACAAAATCTTCGTAAGTAGATTTCTCTGGGAATGGTCTTGGTCCGAGCAGTTCGACCATATCTTCACGGCTCAAGATTTCATGTTTTAATAGTCGTTCGGCAACCTATAATCCAAATTAAATGCTTATGATTATTTGCTATTAATTTCTTCAAGAATAGTACCAGCAAAGTGAACATTCTTTAAGTACCAGAAGCTAGAGGAGAGCTAAAAAAAAAAAGCTCTGAGGGAACTATAGTTTTAAACAAAAACAATATGTTGTGAAAAATAGCGACTTTCTTACAACCCTCTTTTAGTTGCAACAAACTTTCTTCGCATTTACTTATTTTAGGGAATGCAATGTTTAAAGAATTGGCACACTCTAGCTTTTTTTTAATAAATAGCTTCCATTTAATAGACTTACTTAATGGACAGATTATTCATAGATAAGGGATAATAGATTCTTAATGGATTTAGAATGATTTCAAGAGCACAAATACTCTCTGAACTTGTCTATTTTTATAAAACCGCTTAGTTTATTAATGGGACAGCACAGAAATATTCTGCACTTCCCTTCGTCGCCTAGAATCAATGAGATAATTGGGGATGTGTGAAGAAACATTGTAGACCAAGGCTCCACCCACACTACTTTGCTGGGCAAGGTGTTGTGTGTGGACGCTAGAAGGTTGCACGTGACGTCCCAGCTAAAGTGGAAACGGAAAGAGATTAGAGTAAACGATTAGTAGCGCTAATGACCGCAAAAGTCGATGTGCCCGAAAAAAAAAGAAGATAAAATTGAATCTCTCATTTTGACGCAAGCATTTAGTCTATCCTATTAACAATAATCATAATCATAATAAACAAATACAGAACGTAGTTTACCTTTTCAATATCATTTTTATGCTCATTTAGAAGTTTTGTAGTATGCTTATGTGCAGAGTCTACGAGAAGTCTCACTTCTGAATCAATTATCTGAGCAGTATTTTCAGAGTATGGTTTTTCAAAGACCATTTCACCTGGTTTTGGCATATCAAAACTTACATTTCCAACTTTTTCATTCATACCGTAATGGACCACCTAAGAAAACAGTAAAAAATAATTTCTTAATTAAAAAACGTTTGCCGACAATACAAATTTTATTTTGCTGCAAATAAAGACAATCATTTATACATTATTACTAAATTTTCATTAGACACTTTTTTTTCCAAATTCTCAAAATGTCCTATTTTACCACCTACGTACAATTAAGCTATAGCATTCGGTACAGAACAGTTTCTCAACCAAGACAAGTAAGCCGCAAGCATTCAATGAATAGTTTCAGTTTAAATCTTCTTCATCCATCAATATTTAAACAAAACAAATCTAAATTCCTTATCTTAGAATTGAATATCGATAATGCAACTTTCAAGTTTGAATCTTATAGAATTCATGTTAAATTCATTACCATAAAAATGCTTTAGCTATTAAAAATGCTATACTTTACTACTGGATGCTATAGAACGTATTAAATGAGAATGTTTTCTTCAACGAGTTTCGTTCAAATGAAATGAGAAAAAATAATTAAATGCTGAAAAACTATGGAGCTTATTAAAAATCTTTTAGAGATATTATTCTAAATCTGACTGAGGTTCAGTATATTCACTTTGGTAATGCTTTAGGTTTAAGAATTTATTAAATTAAAGAAAAATAAATTAAAATAACTAATCTAAATACCTGCGCATAAGCAGATTGTGTAACTTTTTTAAGATCATCTTGAGCTCCAGTAGTTATTCTTCCAAAGAATAATTCCTCAGAGACTCTTCCTCCCAGAGTCATGCACATCCGATCAAATAACTGTTCTTTACTGTATAAATATTGTTCTTTGGGAAGATACTGAGCATAACCAAGACCTTTACCCCTGGGTATTATAGAAACCTAAAAAATGAAATGCAGAAATATATTTAGTATAGAGTAAAATATATTTAGTATAGAAACTTTTTATTACAAGAACATTGAACATCTGAAGAAAATTAAGATAAAGACAAGTGGCTTAGAAGTATAAATCTGGAAATAGATACCTTCAATAAAGGATCAGCATGCTGCAGAAACCAGCCCGCAACAGCATGGCCAGCTTCATGATAAGCTACCGTTCTCTTTTCATCTGGTTGTAACACGTTAGTTTTCTTTTCCATGCCAGCAACAACTCTCTCAATGGCCTGTTCGAAATGTTTCATAATGATGGAGGCGTTTAGATCTCGGGCTGCTATAAGAGCGGCTTCGTTGCAGACGTTTGCTATATCAGCTCCTGTGAAAGTTCATTAAATTATTGGTTGTTCATAGAGAATAGTTTCTTAGAATTTTATGAACCTCTTGTAAAATACTAGCAGTATCGTAAATTTTTAACTGACTCACTCCTCTAGAATATAAACTAATCCAGACTTATTTTCAAACTTCGTGGTTTTTTGGGCTATCTACAAACGGGCTCTTATTTAATTTATATAGATCAGTTAAACAAACTGATCTCTCAGATTCCTACAGAATGCTCTAAAATTAATTTCTCCAGAACAATTTTTAACATAAAAATGTTATTTCCTTTTAGTGCAATATATAAATTATGGTGGCGAAACGGTTATAAGTTCAACTTTCCTGAGATCACCAAAAAAATCCTATTGTATAGGAAAAAAAAAATCAATATTTGTCATTAAACAAAACAAACCTGTAAAGCCTGGTGTAAGTGCAGCTAGCTTTCTAGCAAGACTGTCTTTGTCAAGCAGAGATTTCAATGGCTTAAGATGAACTTTAAAAATGGAAGCTCTGCCTTTGATATCTGGAGCTGGTACAAATATCTGTCGGTCAAATCTACCAGGTCTCATCAGTGCCTTGTCCAGGATGTCTACACGATTAGTAGCAGCTAATACAACTACGTTCATGTTTGTGTTGAAACCTTAAATGAATTATAAGACTATTATGAACGGCTACTTAAAAAACAAATAATTTTAAAAACAAAAGCTATATGTTTTGCTTAATTTTGTCGTGTACATTCTAAATAACATAATATAAATAATTTATTTATTTGAGAGATGAAAGGGATAGGGAATAAACTCTTTATTCCGTCATCTGACCACCCATCTTAAGAGGTTGGTCCAGGTCCAGATTCCTGTAGGAAATTTTGATATAACTACGCTCCTTAATGTAAGGACACGGCTAGAGGCGAGGTCCGTAAAGCTAAGATGCATTTTGGTGTATGTAGATTTGTATTGTCGCATTCCACATTTGCATTATAATGTTGTCAACTAACACTTTAGGCGCGAAAAAACTTGTGCTTTCTAGGCCATGATTCTTAAGTACTAATAATAATACTTAAATATTAAGGATTATATTTAAAGTTTCGAGATATTTTATTTAATATCCTTACCATCCATTTCAACAAGAAGTTGATTCAGGGTATTCTCTTGTTCTGAATGTCCTCCAAAACTTCTGCCGCCTCGTTTTCTACCAACGGCGTCGATTTCATCAATGAAAAGAATACAAGGAGCATGCTTTCTTGCCATTGCAAACATGTCTCGCACCTGAAATTTAAAATTTTCAAGAATTATTTCTACAAAAAAAAAAAATCAGTTGTCAGAAAACTTAGGTTTTTAATTTCATCCTCCTGTCTAAGGATATTCAATTATCGAAGGAAAACCTAAATTTCTTAAACTTTAAAACACTGTAACTTACCCTTGAAGGGCCAACACCAACGAACATTTCCAAAAATTCGGAACCTGATACAGAAATGAAAGGCACATTCGCCTCACCAGCTGTTGCCTTTGCTAGCATAGTTTTGCCAGTACCTGGAGGACCTACGAACATAAAATTACTACTTTTTACTGTTGGGTTAAAAATTGTATCTTATTTTTAAAATTGGATAGATGGTTAAGCCTCTTAGTAACATAATCTTATTCCTTAAATAACCGCAAGTTGTTCTTAAAAAGTACAACCTCTGGCACCTCCAGAGGAACCAAATCTCACTAAATCAACTTACCTAAGGAAAATAAACGCTTTTCAGGTTTATTTACTTGTAAACACTTACCAGTTAACATAGCACCCTTTGGTATTTTAGCGCCTAATTCCATGTACTGGCTAGGGTTTTTTAAGAAGTTCACAAATTCCATAATCTCTAATTTTGCCTCTTCACAACCAGCTACATCTCTAAATATAACATACAATTGTTTTCATTTTTTCTTTTATTTTTTTTTGGTTCACAAGATAAATCAAATAGCTTTCTTAATACTTAAGAAACATAATACTTACTTGAATTTTACTCCTATTTCATTAGAATTGATTAGTTTAGCCGTAGATTCCATAACGCCAAACAGACCTCCACCTCTTTTACCACGTCCTCCCATTACGTCCGCCGAACGTCTCATCATATAAATTAAGAAACCTTTAAAAACAAAAAAATAATCCAATTTCTTATTCATCATAAAATTAAAACTGTCCGGTAGGACAGTTGTATAAGGGTTGACCATCAAAAACTGCACGAAAAAGCGTAACGTTGAAAAACACCCAACTTTGACAATTTTTTTCTCTTTTTCTATAAAAGATAAAATTCCCAAATTTTCTTTAAATCTTACTCCAAACCCTCCTTTATAACTGTAATTTTTTTGCAACCACCCAGATCTAATAGGTTTCGAGAAAAAAGTTGCC
The DNA here is from genome assembly GCF_049639745.1 of Rhodnius prolixus. Classification (NCBI taxonomy): domain Eukaryota; kingdom Metazoa; phylum Arthropoda; class Insecta; order Hemiptera; family Reduviidae; genus Rhodnius; species Rhodnius prolixus. Next base: position 55,485,429 of record NW_027411592.1, on the reverse strand, counting down.
GAAAATGAGCAAAAACGGCTTTTTCAAAAAATGTTCTTGTTCTTGTTCTTCTTGTTGTTGTTGTTCTTGTTGTTCTTGTTGTTCTTGTTGTTACCTTTTTTGTAAACAACGTAGCGCCTAAACGCGCGAACCGATTTTCATGAATGAGGTGTCATTCGATTCAATATTTTATGTAGATGTGCCTTTTGGGGGCCCCGACGCTGTACATCGAATGGGAGAGGAGTTAGCCCCCTTTATGTAAGGCCCCCTCCAAAATTATTATTACTAATTACTCTGTAAATCTTGGCCCGATTTTGATAAAATTTGGTAGGATGATAGGGTTAGGGCTCCCCTACCTAACAATAAAGCGACGATCTGCTCTTACACTTGTTAAGGGGAAGTATAGCAATCGTTTCAAATTATCGACACGTGAACCGATTTTTATGAATGAAGTGTCATTCGAATCGAAATTTTATACAGATTTGCACTTTAAAAGTCTCGGCACCGTGCCTCATAAGGAGGGGAGTTTGCCCCACCCAAATAAGGCCCTTTCTAAAACTATTATTACCAATATTTCTATAACGCTTAGTCCGATTTTGATAAAATTCAGCTCGAATAAGTGGTTAAAGCTCCTCTACGTTGCTGATTCTCTTGCTCCTACTAAGAGGAAGTACTGCAATCGTTTAAATTATCAATGAGTGAACCGAATTAAATCAATGAATTGTTCGATTAAAAAATCTTTGCCTCTTTGCCTTTTAGGGAGAAGTACTGCAATCCTAGTTTATTTTTCTTACTCCTCTTAAAAGGAAGTACTGAAATCGCAGTTTAATTTTGCTATTTACGTACAAATACCTTCCTATGTTATTCAAAACGCTTTTTCAAAAAAATTGTTATTGAGGATGGTTTGGGAGCCGCAACTACAATTATTTTTTAAAAAGATCTCTCCAGTGATAGTTACGGTTCCGACTTAACACCTTATCAGGTTATAATGATAGAATAGCTTATTCCAAATTTTAAAAAAAATCTGTAAAGCAGATATGTAACTTTGTAAAATAGACAAAAAGGAAAATCTATCCAAAAGGTACAAAAATCTCCTTAACAAAAACTTTCAGTTTAAAATGTTAAGTATAAGGGTTGATTAAACGCCAAAAGGTACACAAATCAGCGAGTACCCAACATTTCATTAATACTTCATTGATATTATTTAAGTAATTCTACTGCATTAATTTTCATTAATAAGTTATTTTTTAGAATTTATTAGATGTCACAGACCCTTATGCTGGCCACTTCATTTATATTATTTTTTTGTTATAATTATGATAAATCACATATACGTACATGCATGTTAAAGTAAAGATAAAGTTAGAGTAGGCTACTGTCTTGAATTCGTCTTACCGAAATATTCGTGAGCACAATTAACACACAGTTAATAACAAGTAGATTATTAAACAATAATTATTCATTTCTCTATTGTAATTTAATTTAGTCCCCCTAATTTTACTTATAGTAAAATACTGGAATAATTAGCTGTCCTAAATATATGCATATCCTATTTACTTTATATTACACATATACAACATTGTGGGATGAATACCTAGATTGAGAATGTATTTGAAGAAAACTATATTATTCGCGATAAAGCCAGATAATTATTACCTATTATTATAAACGTTTGACTACTTCATACAATAACAATTACTGTAATGGAAGAATGAACTTAAACCGACGATTTTTATTTAAAAAATAAAAATAAATAAATAAAATAAACAAAATCATTGATGTAAGTTGGTGTAAGCATTTTTTTAAACAAGGTTTTGAATTTTTTAGCCTCATATTTTTATTTCATTTTTTATAACGTTTTTCTTTTTAACCTGTAATTAATAGTTTATTATAAATAACTAGATATTACAGTCAATCTACAGTGCTACTTGAACATATATTTTGTAGACGAAAATGGCCAGCACAAGGGTCTGTGATATCTAATAAATTCTAAAAAATAACTTATTAATGAAAATTAATGCAGTAGAATTACTTAAATAATATCAATGAAGTATTAATGAAATGTTGGGTACTCGCTGATTTGTGTACCTTTTGGCGTTTAATCAACCCTTATACTTAACATTTTAAACTGAAATATGTAATAAAATTCATATATTTTAGTTTTTTAAAATCTATTATTTACCTATAATTAAAATAGTTGGGAGGAAGCCAGTAAGGTTGCTAGCTTCAATTTCAGATTTATAGACGACTGGGACATAGTTCGGCGGTTCTACATTCAGATCTATTTGTGCATTCTCCAGATTTCTTTCAAATGAATCTACACTTCCGATGTTGAACCAGAGCACACTCTATAACATTTAATTCACAGTAATTTAGAAAATAACACTGTATATTAGGATTAACTTTGAATTGTGATTATTCAATACACATTCAGTCAGCACTTTTAAAGTATCTTATAAACTAGTTAACCTACGTTATTCTAATACTCACTTTACTTCCCTAAGAGCATAAACTGAATGCTACAATCTTTAGCATAAACCAGTAACCATAAAAAAAAAAGAAAAAAACTGCACCCAATAGTAAAGTCTTGAAAATTTTTCCTTTTACTTACAATAATCTAGGCAAAATCTTTAATAGGAGAAAATATTCAACGGAATGAAAGGTTCAATGCTGAGTTTTGTTACTAGCAGCGATACTTCAGGTGTATGGTTTGGGCATGCCATAGAAATAAGGTTCAGAGATTACATCTCGTGGTTCTTATCATAAGTAGATTCAACGCTCTTCTTACATGGAAGTTGAAGATGACCAATTTTAACAATTTTGAACATGCAAGAATTTATCTCACAAGCTTTCTACAAGAAATTTTTGCTTTAGCCACCTTGTTCTCCCGCATAAATATTGTAGAAAAAAATATGTGATGGATATAAAGGGTGGAATCTTAAGACATGCTCAATCAGCTTAACAATTTAGGGAAGTTTAGTTGTCACCTTTAGCAAATCTGGGCCATTTCACCTCATTCAAAGCATCTTAGAAGATATAGCGTTTAACAGTGGTGATCAAACGCATTAATTTTCTTTAATTATTGCCATTTTGCCCTTTTGAAATCCCTTATTAGTAAGGTGAGAAATGTTTATGTCTGTAAACTTTACTTCTACTTCCTTGTGCTTTTTTTTTCTTTTTTTTTTCACAGAATTTACAATCGAAGTAACACTTTTCATTTCCGTGAAAAGTGTAAAACTTATCATAGAAATTTAGAATTTAATCATCAAGAAAGACTCCTAAAAAAAAAATCCATTAAAATTCTAATTATCATTATTTGAAAGATAACTTACACATATCAGAGAAGCATATCCAATGAAATATTTCATAGTTAATACATGAACACAAATCCTCAAATTGAAACTTTTCGTATTTACTTCTGAATTAAAAAAATATATATACATACAACAAAATTTTATACTGTTTAGTTACAAATATTCAGTCTCATTCGAAAGACAAATTGATGTATAAATACCTGTAGCATGGGCAGAATCTAAACTAAGTAATTCCCTCCAAGGGTTCCATTTAGATTTTAAAAAAAACTAAGGTATAATTTATTTATAAAAAAAAAATTAACACTCGCAGCACTTAAACAATGCAGAAACACTTCCTCGTATAAAATAAAGTTAATAGAAAATTTGAAGAACGGAGACTATTAAAAAAGTGAAGCATAAAATTGTTTGGTCGTATCATCATTTTAAATCTATCGTTTACAATTCATTTCTTATATTCAGGTACGAACATAATTTTGATAACCACTTATTTTGAATAATTTTGAGAGCCACTTATTTTGATTTGTTCAAGTTATGTCTGTAAAATTACTGAGGGCTGATAATTTAAACTAACATATGATGAGTTTTTTTTATTTAAATTTTGCAAAAGACTTTTTTTTTTTTTTTTTTTTCAAAGTTATTTCGGGGGCTTGAGTATCCAATATTATTTAATTTTTTTAATGACGCGGAGGTTTTGATCGCATTAAGGCCTATCTTAAGCGACAATTTTTTATAAATCATTCAGGTAAATTATTATTGTTGTTTTAATTTTCCAACATATATTGAGCTCACGTTAATTTATGATTTTAGACAGAATTGCTATACTAACTAAAAACGTGTTTCGAGATTTCTATTTATTGATTTAACATCGCTGTTTAGCGATGTTTCTTCTCTGAGTAGTATTCACTCATATATATTTACATATACAGACGATTTCCTAAAAAACTACTTTAAGCTCGTGGAACCACAAAACGAATCTTTTCTGTAAAAATCCAATTTCGAAAATATGGTAAGATCTTACCTCTTCTTACTACAATACTACTAGAAATAAAAGAAAAGAAAATTATTATTATTATTATTTGTTTTTTTTTTTTTGTTATTGAAATACTTTTTCATGAGTCTTATTAACAACTGATATTTTTATTTATGTTGGAGCATAAAAAAATAATAATTAAATTTATTTACTTTATTGATCTATTAAAATTGTTGAACGATTGTACAATATATGAGGATACAAAATTTAAAAATATTTAGGGATATTAAAATAAAAATGGTTGGTGCCTTGAAACCTGGAATAACTCTGAAAAATGTTATTCACAGAAATTGAATTTGTTGACCGTAAAATTTGATTAATTTAGCCTAAAATAAATTATATCAATAATAAAGAAACTAAACTAATAGTTATATCTTTTTGGCTAACGTTTTGACAAGAATATACGTTCTTCTTGAGACAGTATTCTAACTTCAGAAACTAATGACTAAATTATAAGTTTTAAACAGAAGTAAGAATAAAAAAGTAAAAAAAGGTATGGGTTAAAGTGAATAATCCGTCATACTGATATATTCTTAAAGGTATTATTCTGTTTCAAAAATTGTAGTTCTTAAAATATTTAAAGTGGAGAAATAACTCTAAAAGCAAAGTAGAAAGGTGATATTTTGTCAATGGTTCGAAAAATGAACTATTCCGTGTGACATTAACTATAAGTTAGAGCACTAGGACGTCACTCTCATTGATAAATGTAGTACTCATCCCGGGGAAGTAATTAATAAATAAATCAATAAAACTACGAATAATTGAACAATAATACGAACAAGTGAACAATAATAAATTAACGAATAAAAAATAAGTTAAGTTAAACTTACAGAACCGTCATAAGAATTTCCAGTCGCTAACTTTACTCTCACCCATTTTTTGTTGACTACTTCTAGTTTCTCAACAATGCCTTTTGAAAGAAAACTAAAACGAACAAACATATTGTCTTAGGATTAAATATATATCAAAAAATTTAATTAAAAAAAAATTGGTTTAAAAAATGAAACCATACTTGTTTAGAAATTCCTTCCAAGTTATTTCTTTGTAACCCATTTCATAATAGGCTAACATCGCAATTAAACCTGCAACGCCTACCAGACCAAATAGGAGCCACTTTTCTTTTTCCGATTCTCCTAACTGCTTTCCTCCACCAGCAGATCCTCTGAAAAAATAATTTAATGATACTATAAAACTTTTGTTCCAATGAAAAGGGAGATTCTGTAAATCAGCTTGATTAAAATGCAGTTATTTCTTTTTACTTTTTCTTTGGGACACAGATTGGACCACAGGATTTGGGTGGCCATGCTAGACAAAATCAAAAATTTAAATGTTAGTTTTTTTTATCCAAAATGAAAGATTTTAGAAGCTTTAAAAATAAAAGTTTCTACTTAAGTGGAGGTTCTAAAAAAGTGGATTGCTATATTGCATAATATTCTCTAATAATAATTATAAAGAATGAAAAATCATTGCCACCACTGAATCCTTTAATTTTATACACCTAAAGAGGATAAAAACTATTTTGTAATGGTACCTTGTCCCTCCAAACATTCCAAAAGACCATTGCTGCGAAGATGGTTTCTGAGAGGAAGGCGGCGTAGTAGAAGAAGATGATGATGATGATGAAGGAGCCGACTTTGATGGTGTTGTTGTTTCTTCAACGTTTTTACTCTTTTTTTCTAATTTAATTTCACCAGATTTCTTATTTTTAAAATATTTCTCAAAACCTTTAGGCGGATTTTCACAGAACACCCTCCATTCTTGCCATAGTGTTTTAAAACTGAGGACTCCAGGTGTTCTCGCTAATTGTGACAAACTTCTATTCAGCTGCATAAATGAAAAATTAATTGTGATTGCTAAGGATAAGAAATGGAAATCGTAACTAATTATTGTTTGAGAAATTCTATCATTCTCTTGATGGAAAATTTTGATATTAGTGCAGAATACAGGCAAATTCGTTACAAGAAAAATAAGAATTTTACACAAAAGTGAGTAATAAAACGTTGAATAAGTTCTTTTGTTAATTAAGCTTTTATAGCTCAACAGCGTAAAAGCAATAGCACTTTATTTCTACAAGTAACATGTGAAGTTTGCCTGCATTAAGGTAAGATAAAACCTCCAATTGCACCTTTGAGATCTTACAAACTGGAATAAAATTTAATGATTTGATCATTTCCATTCCAATGCTTCAGATATTTATGTCTAAATATTTTCTATATTGATGTCATACAAAGAATGAGCACATGAATATATTTCAAATTATTATGCAATTATTGAAAATGGGTTAAGGTTGGCAGTATGAAATTAATCTTTTTAAATCTGCGTCTTTATAGGTTTAATAAGTTTTAAGATCAAATCTCGAAGGTAAGATATAGCTACTTTCTTTAACTCACATTATGCTAGGTAATCTGCATAGCATTAGTGCTTAGGCATAAAGAAATTGTTTTATTTATTCCTGCCTTAAACAAAATCAAAAACCAAAATACGTTAGAAATGTAGGGGAAAACGAGATTACTTAATGACAAGTGAAATACGGTAATTCGAGTAATCATAAAATGCCGGATAAAATTGTAACACAGGTCTTTAAATTCAACTTCAATTTGGATTTAACAGGAAAAGATAAGTGAACGGTACAAAAACTAAAGCAACCTCTTCATATTTTTAAACCTCCATTCGGCATCGTTGTGCAAATATAAATATTTAGACATAATATTCTACAACTACAAAAGCAAAATAACCTGAACAATCATGCTTACTGAGTGGGTATCAAAAAATCCCTGCCTTAGTCCTGAAAGAACCAGTCTTTCTAATTTCCTCGATGTCAGTAAAAGTCGGTGGGCCATGATGATTTATTAATTACGTCTTGAATTTGAGAGTCATATTGTGAAGCAAACGCAATTCCGTCCCTTCATCGCAGACATTTTAAGTATTCCTGCAGTGCCACTATTTGTAACAGCTACCAGTGAAACCCATATGATAAAAACATATGAGTAAAAGATTCTTTTGCTTGTAATTTTGTGATTTTACACTTAAAGCTTGTATATACAATAAATCGGCTATTACCTAGAATTATTAATTTTAAAAAAGTTAATTTATGTATAAGATTGCAATGTTGGCAATGTTGTTTTATTATTAGAACCTTTCAAACTTGCTTGTAATTATTTGCTGCTATATGCACTGTTATAGTTCTTTGAAGAAGAGTGATTCGTCAATATTTCTTATTTTTTAAGTTTTCAGTATGGTAAGTAGAAGTTTTATTTATATATTTTCTCATAGCTTTCCACAAATTTGTAATATAAATATTATTTTTAATTAATTTAACATTTTTACGAAATTCCATTCTTGCATTGCAGAAAAACATCTTTTTCGTTCTTTTTTTTTCTCATTTTTATGTGAATTAATTGTATTGTGGGTATAATTGTTCTTGCTCATCTTAGGTTGGTTGATTAAAATAATTTTGGTTGTTCTTTGTAGGCACGCCGATATGATTCAAGAACAACAATCTTTTCTCCAGAAGGTACTTTTGAGTGTGATTTTGATATTTTTGGTATAAAAGTGTATATAATTTTCAAAATGTGATTATTCTATGATCCTTAGAGGTGGATGAAATCGACGGTTCGTAATATTTGATTTATATTTTTTAGGCCGGTTGTACCAGGTAGAATATGCGATGGAAGCGATTAGCCACGCTGGTACTTGCCTTGGAATACTCGCAAATGATGGGATAATTCTTGTTGCTGAAAAACGAAATACAAACAAACTTCTTGATGAATCAGTTTATTCCGAAAAAATTTACAAATTAAATGAGTAAGTTTTTCGTTTCAATTGCTATAATTGATCAACTTACTGGTAATCTTTATTATTTGAGATATTGGTTTGATGACTTTCTCTTCTTTCTACTTTTCTTTCTCTTATTTTTTTAAGCCCTTGCTTAGACTAGTACTACTTTTTGACAAGTATCTATTTTTTGTACTGTTTGAGTTAAGTAATGAGGCAACCATTAGAAGTTGGTTTCATCCCTTTGAAGAGCTGTTTACACTGATTTTAAAAATCAAATGTAGCTCACTAATAATTGTGCAACTCTGTGGGAAGTAAGCATAAGATCTGGATAAAAACGAGAGTAACAAAACAAACAAGAAAGGTACATGATTTTGTCCTAATGCCAGAGGCATTTGGGGAGAACTTTCAAATTGTGTAGGGTCATTTCATCTTCATTGCGAGGTTCACGAAGTTCAGTAAGATCTCCAAGCTTTTTCATTATTAGAACTAAGTTTGTTATTTCTCCTTCTTGTTACTTTTTGTATTCTTAGAGGTTGTACAATCATGGCAAAGAAAGTTGAAGAGCAAGGAAAAATCTTGACCTTGTTTGTTACTTGTCCTTTGTTTAGCAGGGGGTTTCAGCTGTTAAATTGGCTTCCGTGATGTTTGGCCAATAAAAATATAATATTAGAGTTCCTTTTGCGTTGCATACTAGTTAGAACACCTCCTTCATTTGTCTTTCTATAATATTTGAAGAGTCTTGAGAGCTTATCCTGAACAAAATTTGATGATATGAGGTTTTTTCTTTAAACCATACAAGCCCTTCGCATTGAAACCTTTTCTTCTGTTCTTGACTAAACCTACACAGGCTATCTGATGCAAGCCCATACGGTTGCATATGTTTTCTCAGTTGCCTTACAAGAAACCTACAACCATGTTAGATTATACCGTATTGAATGTCAACAATTAGCTCCTGTTGTTCAATTGCCTCCAGTTTATCCACTCTTGTGCGACTAATTGTATGGTACTGGACGATGAGAGTGTTAAATAAAAAAGATTAAGAGAAAATTACTAAATCTATTTCTCAAATAATCAAGGATGGCCCGTTTTTTGCACTATAATGTATCTGTAGTATGTAGTTAATTTGGAATGGTTATTTATCTGCTTTTTAATTTATTCTGTTTTTAAGAAATATGATATGTAGTCTTGCGGGAATCACTGCAGATGCTAATGTCCTTACAAATGAATTACGTTTAATATCGCAGCGTTATTTAATACAGTATGGAGAAACAATTCCATGTGAGCAGCTAGTGTCATGGTTGTGCGACATAAAACAGGCTTATACACAATATGGAGGTGATACATAATTTAAATTACTCAATTATATTTCTTCCTTGTTTCAATGTAGTTTAAGAGTTCGCGTTAATATTAGATTAGCTGGCATTTAAAAATTCTTCCTAAGTTATTATCTTTAATATTTTATTTTTAGAGAATTTTGTATTTTAAGCTATAAAAGCATTGTTGACATATACAATGTCAATGTTAAAGGAGGGGTGACAAACTACTTTATGTGAGTTTAATTTATGTACCTATACGATCATGTAATTATGCGAGAGACGCCTCATTAGCTGAATGATTAGAGGTGCGAATGGCTAGGATAGATCTTGATTCTGGGTCAGATCTCAAGGTGTTTAGGGGAAGTTTCTTATAAATATGTATGCTTTCCACCTCCGTCCATGATGCCAGATAGATCATAATTAGTTAATACACAAAAATTTACTTATTTTAATTTATGAAATTGCAAAAGCTTATTTCGCCAAGTTTTTATAAGATTAAGGATGTCTTTCAGTACATTTATTTGGTGGCAAAGCCCATTTTCAAAACTAAAAAAAAGATGTTTGGGAGTAATATGCTTGTTATTAGTAAAGTATGAGCTTCCGTCCCCGTCTACAACACCTAAGTAGTTGTTGGACATTAAGCCCCGTCTGAAAAAAGAGGCGATTTCTTTAATAGATCAATATTATGTAAGAATATTTGCAAGGTGCATACATCATTCTGTTCATACAGGAATGTTAGATATAATTTTTATTGGAGAAGTTTGGATAGATTAAAGGATTTTCAAGGGTTGGATTAGAAGGGACTCGGAAATTAAAAAAGAAAGTATATCCATGGATATATTCTACTTCCTTCATGGATTTTCTTTGGAAAACTGGACTTAAAAAGCAATTGATATCGGAACTGCAAAGGAAAGAATGAATGTTTTGGAATTTAGATTGTATGCTATTAATTACCTTAAAGTATTTTGGATCCAAAGAACTTGAAGGTTGCCATTTTAATCCACTGATTTAAAATTTCGTAAATTGCCTACATTATGATCATCATTTTTATTTGTTGAAAATAATTACCAATTTATTTTTCGCAGGTAAAAGACCATTCGGAGTCTCCATACTATATATGGGCTGGGATAAGCATTATGGATACCAATTGTACCAATCGGATCCGAGTGGAAATTATTCCGGCTGGAAAGCTACCTGTATTGGCCATAATTCAGGAGTCAGTGACATTATAAAACTTAAAATTATTTCCAATTTCTTATAGTAATTTAAAAAACTCTTTGCCTTCTCAGTGTTTTCTCTGGGTCCTTGAATATTGCTTTCATTATCCATTTTTTGTCTTCTTTTTTTTTTTTTCAAAGTAAACAAGTAAGGTATAACTATGGGTACGAACTGCAGGTGTCAGTTTCTTGAGTTATTTCTTAAATATTAAATTATTTTAATATTTTGAAGGTGTCATTGATGAAATTTAGCCAAATCTGAGTATTCGGCTTCTAGGCCTAGTAGTTCTTTGAAGATTTACTGTAGGCGAGATTGCGAAAATACAAATTAATCTGAGGCACCTTAAAATTAGTTTGAAAAATTAGAAATTGGAATTTAATGTTTATTTTTTAACAAGGTATTTGGACAAATGACGGTGTAACCCATAATTTTAATTTTCGATTAAAGAATATTTCTACTAAATTTAAATAAAATTAAGCTTGCTTTATAGTAATAGAAAGCTATTGCTTTACAAAGAGTTTATCTCGTGGTTAGTGAACTGAACTCCCATGCGTGGGTCTCGTTAAAAAATTGTTTCTTTGCAGGTTTTTCTCTGTTTTCTCTTCATGAGCGCAAAGTTTGTCCTTCAATGCTTTTTTCTCAGTAATTTCAGGATTTGCTTTATTTTAATTTATTACAAGTACAATTTATAGAGAAAAATATGTTGAAAAATGTAAATGTTCACTTATCTGAACATCATTGCGCTACTACTCCCTAATACTTATGGTATTATATCAATCTTATTATTTTTAAAACGCAAAGCTTATTTGTATTGATACCATCTAACTTTTTGTGTAATGATGTCATTCAAAAGAGCTAAAGTATGGTTAGTAACCTGGACTACTGTGAGTCCTCGAGAACGTTGACTGTGCTTCATAATGTTGTAAAATCTACAATTCTAGAGTTTACCTATTGGTCCAGGTTTTTTTCCAATTAAAATCAAACAAAAACAGAAATTAAAAAATGTAGCAGACGCTACAGATTAACTTCTCCAAAATGTAAAAAAAATACCTAGATCAGTTTGTCTCATTCATGGTTTATCGATTTTACGAGGTCAATCAGATTGTCTTGACTTTGTTGGCCTGACTATTTAAGATATTCTTTTGGTTTTTCACATTCCGAAGAAGTTCATATAATAAAATCATATCCAAAATTACGTTAGTAGTTCTATTTTTCCAATTACAATTCAATATTTATTTAAAAAAAATATTTCAATTCCAGGCAGCTGTTTCTAGTTTGAAATCAGAATACAATGAAGGTGAGATGACAGTTAAAAATGCTCTGGCTCTTGGTATCAGAGTGCTCTGCAAAACATTAGATACTGCCAAATTAACCGTAGATAGAGGTAGATGTTTACATCTCGCACTGCTTAGAAAAAGAAATAGTCTTTTATATAAAAATATATTCGAGAATTAATTAAAGATAATTAATTTATTAACATTTTTAGTGGAAGTTGCAACTCTTCAACGAATTAATGATAAATGTGTGACAAGCATACTGCCTGTTGAAGCTGTACAAGAACTTATTGATGCCTACGAGAAATCTGAAGCCGAAGCTGCAGCATTAAAGAAAGAAAAAACACCTAAAGTTTAGAATTTTATTTATACTTTTTATAATTAAAATTTGCTCTTACTCTTAAATCAATTATAAATACAATAAAATGTTTAATATTTTAAATTGATCACTTATTTGGTTTTTGATATCTGCAAAAGTTTTTTTCTTCTTGATAGGATTGACCCACCTCCGTTCTGTCATGTCAATGACTGGAGATACTTTTCAGCAATCCAAGTCAGTATTTCGTTACTAAATAAAAAGGTTCTTCAATATTACTAATTTAGAGTTCATCCTAGTTCTTTGAATCTTAGTCTAAAATTATTGCAAAATTGCTTCAATAAATTCTTATTTCCAGTTGAATAATTTAGAAACTATGGAGCACTTTTTCTTCCTTAGGAAACAATAAAATATTAAACTATCCTTGAAAAAGATATATAGTTAAATGGCACTTGTTTGAGATATTTCCTAACATTTTCTCAAATATTTCAGTGAGATCAGAAGTAAATGTTTAAAGTGCAGTTTGTTAACTTTGGCTTCCTTATTTTAAGACAATCTACTTTAAAAATTGACTACTGGCCCCGTCTAAAAGAGTTTTCAATGACTTAACAATTTGATAAACTAACTCGTTAACTCGTTTTCTTGCAAAACAAACGTAATTTCTCTTACGAAGATAAAAGGAATCCTGGAAAATGATATACCGTTTGAAAGCCCATTAAACAAGGAAACTTTTGTAAAAAGTGCCAGCACCTAGGTCTGATAATGATCACATAAGGACCTAATAAGTTAATTAATCTTAAAAATAATCTAATCTTAAAAATTTCAATTACTTTGTTTTTCCAGTAATCGGAGGAAGATTGAGGCTGTTTGGAGAATAACTTGTGCTTCGAAATGGTGTCAATTTTTAGAAAATTTATCTGCCTTTCTAACCGTGCCATCAGAATCGAATTGGGACTAAAACTTTCTGAGTAATAACATTTTTATTGGAAAAAGTAATGTTTTTAGAAAGAAAAAAAAAATTAAAGTGACGTCAATCAAGAACAGTGGAAAGTATGAAGTTGGCCAATACAACATTGAACTCCACTTCAGATGTACTACACACAGTAGGCCTATGGACATTACTTTCTGGTTCACATAAGTGTAATTTTTTTTTAAACGACTTACATTTAATAATTTCCACGAAAAAAGTTGCCAAAATTAAGCAAAAACGACGAAAGTGTGTTTGTCAACAATGGAGCGCCTTAACGCGTGAACCGATTTTTAAGAACGAGGTGTCATTAGATTTGGAATTTCATGTAGATGTGCCTTTATCGACTCTGTGCATCTTAAAATGGGGAATTTTGACCCGCAAAAGAATATTTGGTGAATGTTATGTTCTCGTGCCCAAAGGTTGCCTCTAAATATATCTGTAAATTATCAAGCATTTCCTTCCTATCTCTTGTGCAGCGTGGGCTTATCTTTTATGTTTGAGAACTCTTTCATCATTGCATTATGCACATAGCTTTGAAAATCTCTTATTGACTTAGTTCTGAAATGAGCAGTGATTACATCTCAACCAACTTATTGCCGTAATAAACTTGAGCCTGACTTATAAACTGTGTTCGTTTAGGTAACTCGGTCATCATGGACTAAAAAATGCACCCTTTTGTGGGCAATAGTGTAGTCTGCCTTCCATTCCTGCAAGGCTTCCTTCATAATTTTAGACCTTACATACATCGTTATCTGGTAATTATGATTAAAGTAATCCATCATTTCGCCTATGTGGGCCTGCATTTGCTAGTTTGTCTACAATTTCGTGGCCTCTAACAAAGTCACTCCTTACTGTAAAAAATTAATTTGGGTTCTTTGAGAGTGTCTGTAAGCCCTGTGATTAATGCCTGTACGGTAAATGCATAAATTTGATAATTTATGTAGACCACTCTAACTTTCACTAATCGTGATATACTTTTTCTCGGAAAGCGTTAGTTCATATCTGAATGACGATCGATTTGGCTTGTATACTGATTTTTTTTTTTATTATTACTAATGTGCTGAAATTACGCCGCGGATCATGCGCAGCACTACTCAAATTATTATTCAATTTCAATTCAATAAGTGTTGTGTGTGTGTGGGTAATGTCTTTGGGGTACTTTCTTTAAGTCAAAAGAAACGTTATAACGCTATATTGAATAATCTATAAGATAGGTTGTTCTAGAAAGGATTGCAAAGTCTTCCTGTGGTAATGGTAAGATAAAATTAATTGTAAAACTAAAATTTTATCACAAAGGTTTTAGTAAGTAGTGATATTGTCATCCGATAAAAGTTTAACTGCAGTGCATTTAAGTACGAAGTCACCTTTGAGCCAAACTATAATCACCTTCAATGTATTTTCATGTAAGCATAAAGTGATTTTGCAGAAGATTGAAGTCTTACTGTTGATTGATGGATACAATGGATTAGCATGGCTGAGGAACTATCGTTAAATTTGTTGACAACCTTTTTATTCCACATCTTCAACTTCTTCTGAAAATCGTTAGTTACTTATTGATTTACTTATGAAAATTTTAGTTACGTTACTTGTAAATAGTGAAATATCAATACATCTTATGGAGATTTATTAAGAATTTTCCTCGCTTGTTGTACCACTATTATTGTCCAATAATTATTAAATTAGTTTCATAAGATTGGTTCATAGCTTGTGAAGAGAGATGAATTTATAAATATATTATTTTGGTATTTGCTCCATTTAAATCAAAGATAAATCAGAAATTGAAGTCTTTTTATTTAAATTAAAGAAATTAGAAAATTTTATTAGAAATTCTATGCATTCTGTTCTTACTTTAAAATTAGGAATGGAAAAAAAATAGACGTATTAAGGTCATGCCAATGCTATCTAGCGGCAATAGCTTGAACTAAAAAGATGTAATTTTATAGGAACTAGTTCCAGTGATCATCGCTAGGTAGCATGAACATGTACTTTGACACTACTAAAATAAACATTAAATAACCTCCTAACAAAACAACTGTCCGCTAAGGCGGTGAGATAAAAAGGTTATTCAGTTTTGTCCAAGTATTCTCTATAACAAGTAGCAACAGTAATAATTTGCTTTATTTTTTTAAATGTTCTTCACCCAGTTGATAAGTCAGTATTTTAAAAAGAAGTTTTCCTCTAAAAAAAATTCCATGTTTTAAATTCACTGTTAACCTCATAATTAGATGTTTTTTTTAAATTTATGATTGATAGTTTTTAGTTGATGCTGCTGTAACTTCATAAGTCTGTGAGAACTTTATATACCTTAGAAAAATGATTGTATTATCTATTTGCATTAAGTGATAACTTCCTAGGAAATTAAAAAACTTGTTTTTGCATCATTACTTCGTTAAGGACTTCTGACAGGTAAGCAACTTTATCTTTTATACTTTAATTGCGAGTTGATATGATTAGAAGTGTTAATGAAATTGACATGTTTCCAAGACAGTTGATAGTAGATGCATTTTAAGTATACGCATGAAATTTTAAAAAGTTGATTTTAGTCTTCATTATTTTGTTTCATAAAAATGTTTCAACAGTCATAAGTACTTAGGTAGATTTAGTTCGTAACATGTTAATAATTTTTGGTCGTCTTTATTCCTGTAAAAGTAAATTGCTGATTACGATTATGTGTTTGGGAATTAGGAACTTCCACGTAAATATTCGCATTTCTCTCATTTAAAGGGGCATTTAAATTAATAATGTAAAGTTTAATTACGTCCTTGTGGTAGGTGCAAAACGCGGATAGTTGTAATTTAAAAGACCTAAATTTAAAAATGTCTAATAATATTTAGTTTTAGCAGGGATATCGACATGGTAATTAACTCAACATACAATCCAAATTACCGATTATTATGTGCTCTAGGGCAGAATAATGTGCTTATTAATCTAAATTGTAATTTTGTTATGACCAAAGTAATTGTTCGATTTAGAGTAATTAGTAATAAGTATCCAACTGTTCTATACAATGGTGTGAAACACCTTTTCTATCCTGATAAAACCTGTTTTACTCGTTTTAGTAATCAGATGGTTTCACATTTTGTCCTAAGCTGCTCTTATTGTAGAAAGTTAAGGGAGAAATGACTCCACAAGTATTTAATTGCCGGTTCTGATCCTTTCCTCTCTCTATTTGATTTTGATGACAATTCAAAATTGAAATGTATTTTTTTGTGAATTATTAAGTCATTAACATTAGTGCTGTACAGATTCCACATACAGAATATTTAATTATATAATTTGAATTTCAAACTCAACTTTTTGCAACAATTAAGTCAAGTATCTCAAATAGGCAGATGGGGCGTGTTGTCTTCTGCTACTATAACCCATTTCATTATTTTGAAGGATCCTTCTATACTTCCAGCAAGTACGACCTTATTTGTGAGGTAATTCGCATCCATTCTATTTCGATAATAAACTAAACTAGATTCTTTAACTGTGGCACTGTTCAAGTTTCCTTATCTATTATTTACTACGTTCAGAGTAATACTACGTAAACTAAAACTTTTTACATATAAATTTTTATCTTTGTAGCTGAAAGAAAGTTTTAATTTGATTGAAATTCTATTATATTATATTTTCCAATCACAGAACTATTTCTATTCTGTATAAAAAAAATAAATTAAAAATTAGAATATTAGTTTACAATATTAGAAAGCGTGTTGGTTGTTGTATTGTTCAATCAGAGTAATCTTTTTCATAAATAATAAGTATGTTTTTTGAAAATATATTTCATTTTCTTTGGAAGTAAGGGTTATGTAGGTTCTTTGATATATGATTTAAACTTACATTTATTCACATTTATTTAATTCTAATGAATACATAATCAGTTATTAAACTTCTTCTTTTTTTCTAGGTTCTTAATTCAAGCTAAACTCAGTAAAAACTAATTATTTTAAGTACATAAATATTGTTGATTGTACAAATGTTGATTTTCAGATTAAATATCTCAGACACTGAAGTACTGTCTGCAAAACTGTTCATCAATAGAAGCCCAAGTGAAATAGAAGTAAGTCATCTATCCTAGGACATTTTTGTGAAGAATCAATTAATAAAACAAGTATTATGTAGTTACTATCCGTAATATGCACATTAATTTCACAATGTAATGATAGAATTTTTGCTTCAAATTGCATCTTCTTTGTTTTTAATAAGATTTGTTTGCTGTAACAAAAAAAATATAAATTTAAAGAATCTTATTTATTCTCCTTTTCTTCTCAAAAAAAAAAAAAAGTTCAAAAAATTTCGATAGCGAACAGTCAACGGGATGAAAGAAATAATTTCCAAAAATAAAAATAAACTGTCAAGATTTATTGTTAAAAAGCGTTTAATTAATAAAAAAGAATAAAAAGGAAAACTTTGGAAAAAGTGAAAATAGTCTCTTAATTTCACTGTAATGCTGCTGTTTCTGCAATTGGATGGTTAATAATGAAGGCAATCCTAGATTGTGTATGTTGGGTTGATTTTTTTTGAAAATCAAGAAATGAAAACCATTAAAAAAAGTAAAAAATTAAAAAAGAAAAATTAGTTACAAAAATGGCCACAAGGTAGCAGCACTTACTGGACTTGTCAACTAAATAAACACATTTTAGTTTACATATTTGCCACTAGGTAGCACTAAAACTATACAACTGCTAAGGTTTCTCTTCAGTACGACTTGAGTATTGAAGGGGAGTAGATCGCTCTGTCGCTCATCACCTTAAACATATCTACTCTAGTCTCACATCAAATATGAGAGAGGTATGTACGATGTACATATCTCTGTCTAGACAAAAATAAGAATTATAACAAAAAATATTCGAATCAAATACGAGAAAGGTATGATGGCAAATTATGTCTGTCTAGTCTAAAAATCACTATCATAAACACATGAAAGTTCTTCTATAAGAATTAAAAAGAAATATTCGAAACGTAAAATATGAAAAAGCTATCATGACATATTTCTGTTCTAGTCAAAAATAAAATAAAAGTAATATATAAAAAAAATATTCCCAACAACACCTGTAATTAGCATTACATAAATTATAATTGCCCCACCCTCACCACCCAGCAAAAAACATTACTTATATAGTCTGGCAGTACTATTGCACACTCGACAAGCAAGAAACATTTTATGCATTTTTCTCAACAAAAAACAATTTATTTTAGCTTACTTCCGGTATCAATAATTAAAAAATTCATAATGCCATCTAACTATATAATATTTGCTAATTAAAAAAGTTTTTGCTACATAATAATTTACAAAAACAATGGAGTTAATAACAAATGAACTGCAGTTTGTACTGTCACTCCTAGGTAGCAGAATAATCACTGTTTTTACCATTAGAATCTCTTTCTAGACATTAGAGGCCTTTTACAACTAAGTTTTTTGTTTTCTTTTTCCGTATTTTTTGCATTAAATTTAATTTCTTATTATTTAAGAGATTAAAAGGAAAAATAAATACAATATTATAATTTTTTTTTTTTATTATTTAAAAATAATTTATAAACTTGTTTACAATAATTTTAATAAAATGGTTACAGAGTTTGGGAAAACTTCAATCCAGTGGTGACTCACGAGACTTATGTAGGACCTCGCACTTCACTCACATTCAACCAATTAAGTTAAAAAATTGTAAATAAAAGCAGTCATCAATATGAATAAATGTGAGTGTAAAGAATTCCTATATAAGTCTATTTGCAGGCAATACTGTAGTTTCAGCAGTGTTTAATCAGAACATGTACCATCTAGCATTGGCCTTAATATTAACCATCAAATACTGATGCAGCAGTCTTCCAGTGAAATTAGGAAACAATTTCTCCCAATTCCAATGGTTTTTATTTCTTGTGTTTCAAAATAGATCGACCTAATTGGTACAATCTAGCATTGGCTTTAGTGTTAACTATTAAATCCAGGAGCAGCATCATTCCTGTAAAGTTAGTTGAAAAGATCATCTTTTTCCAATAGTTTATCTTTTTAGTTTCGCAAAATAGATTGACCTAGCGTATACAATCTAGCATTGCGCTTAGTATTTACTGCCTTATAAGGAAACATGAGTATTCTAGTGAAATAACGAGTAATGTTCACCTTTTACTTCAGCTTTTTAGAATAAATCGATCTAGCTTACACAATCTAACCCTGGTCTTAATAATTATTATCAAATACAGAAATCGGAGCGTTCCAGTGTAATTAGGAGAAAAACGAAAGATAATCTGAAGTAGTTTTGTTGACAGGTAGTTTCACTTAGAGCTATTACTTAGTCAATGTAATGTGTGCATTTAAATGCACGATTAATTTCTGTCTTATAACACTGGAAGTGCTTCTGCTACGGATAGAAATGTATTAGAAATATGCAAACAGAAAGCCATTCACAAAGCTTGAATATACCAGCATATTGCATGGTCTATACTGATTAAAAATTTTCCTTTAAAGATTTTACTAATTTACGCATTTTTTAAATTATTAGAATCGCATATTTATTCATATTTTACTTAACAATAATTATTTCGCAGTGAAAATGCAACAATGTCCGTGTTTTAAACTTAAATTCTCGCGCCTCCCTCGTATAAAATACATTTCCAACTTCTCAGTTCTAAACTTTTACTTGCTCAGAATTTTAAAAAAAAATCCTTATAACATGTAGGCTAGATTTCAATTATTTTAATTCATAATTTTTAAAGATGTTTGAAATTCGTTAATATTTTGGATAACACCACGTAACCTCCCTTAGTCTGCGTAGTAAGTGTAATACGTCCCGGGGTGAGCAGTGAAGTCCAAATCCCAGATCTGGTTATTTTACCTCTGAGATGGATGAAAGACCGAAACCGTTAAGGGATATAAAAGTACATCCTACTACGGACAAAATTACAAATATTATTATTTACTGCGGACTTAACCTGATCCTCATCAGATTAGTAAATTCTTAAGCGTTTACTAAGACCTGTAAAAAGTAAAGTTCGAGAAGTGTTATTGCTGTATCGAAGTGAAGTCACGAAATGAAGTAACGAAGACCACAAGACGAGAAAGATGAGTACGATAAGCTTAATTCGCTTGTAGAACGAGTTAGACCTGAACTGAGAAATCATTAAAATAACAGATATAGGTTTAATAAAAAGGATCCTTATTTAGTGATATTAAGTAACCAATGTACTTATTACATACAATTTTTTATGTATTTTGGTAGAATCGTTTCACGTTTTTGCTATTGTTGTACTTCGTATAATATAGCCAGTGTTAGAAAAGGTAAGAAGGTGGCAATGTGCATACATCATAAATTTTAGGGTTTTAAAAAGGTGTGAAATATATCGAAACTTTGGTATTTATACATGATGGTGATTTCGGCAATTCAGATGAAAAATTAAATGGCTTCGTAGATAGGACTGTCAAGAAGTTACTAGCTCTGTATTTCGCTGGTAATGGTTTTTGACTATTTCGTAACAAGAATGAGGCTAGTAGTGCCTACCTGCAGGAGTAGAATGAGAAGTACTTTCTGGAGCAAGTGTGTGAACAAGACCTTTCCTTTTGTATCGTCTACATAAGGTATTATGTATCTTTTGTCAATTGACCCTTTAATTTATCACCTTTACTTTAATATCCACCAAGCACTCATTACAATTCAACCCATAATAATTACATGGTGTTACGATCAAGTAGAATATTATTCAGGTTTCAATGGATATATTTGTTTTTGATAACTTTTTTTGTCAAGTTTCGTGTATGATGGAAGTCAATAATGGAAAATTCAAATTTTGATATTTAGTTTAATGGCTCCTTTTGGCGAAATACGAATACGTTCTAAAAGATTGATTTGTTTAAAAGATTTAAACTAAGATTTCTGTATTCATGTTTTATTTATTTCTTAAATCCCTACAAGATACAAATTTATTTTAAACAAATGGTTCCGTTTTATTTTGCAGTATCTTTGAATAGAATGCTTTTTAATTAAAGGTTAAATCTATTAACTGTATATTTCATTGAATAATGATTTTCACAAAACAGCCAATAACTGCAAAACTGTCCATCAACTGAAGTGGAAATGAAAAGGACGATGAAAAAACATCGATCAAATGAGTATGTACAAACAACTTTTGCTATGAATCAATTGCTAAAAAAATGTATTATTTAGGTATATGTAATTTGCATGTTCCTATCGCAATCTTATTTATTAAATGATTTTTTGAGTTAAAGTGAAAATAAAAAGTATTATTTTGTAGGAGAATAAATAAAAATCTTTAATTTGAAAAAAGAAGTTATTTATTTGCATACCTATTTTGTTTTTACATAGACTTCATATTTTACATTCTACTATACAATCAATCGATCAATATTTATTTATTGTATTCAGCTACAGTTGGTTACAAGAGTAGTGTTTATATAAGTATTACATAGAGAAATAGTAAAAACTATAACAATCAAGTATAATTCAGATATGAGCTATAACATATTACAAATATTACTCTATTACTCTTATTTGAAAAACAAATTATTGTTGTTGTATTGTGGAGTATATAATAGTAATAATTACCAGTATCAGTCGTTAATTACACATCATACCTCATCCATTTGTTCATTCACATGCTGGTCTCTTAAAGTGAGCATGCCAGAAAATATGTTATATATTTTATAGACATCTTGTGTATTTTTTCTGGATAAAATTATTCTTATTTTTTCACAGTTAGGACCGGTCAATGGGATGGAAAGTTGTTTATTATTTACATTGTATTTAGGGCACTGCAGTAGTAGATGCACTACATCCTCTGGGGCATCAAGTTCGCAAGCTGGGCATTTTCGATCACTGAAAATTACTACACTATTTTCCTTCATTGAAAATTTCATTGTGTTTTCCGGCCAGCCTTATTTGAGCAAACAAGCGGATTACCCTGAAAGAGAGATCTTTTAATAACAAATATGGTTGAGGGCCCTCATTCAACATGCCGCCACTATAAAACAGGCTGAAGCCAGACTGCGAGAGAAGTTGCAGATCATTCTCCCTTAAATGGGATTCTGCCACCTTGACAATTGATAAGATTTTGTTCTTTCTCAAAGACTCCAGACAGTTTAGGTCTATGAGTTGGGAACAACCTGTGATATTAAAGAGCTCCGCGGCCTGAGTTACCCAATTATATTTTATTTCACAATTAGCGCGGTTGTGAATTTCTAATAATTTCTTAAAACATTTTTTGGCAGTCTTGTGTTATCCATCATTTCCCAACGTCTCAACCAGAGTAGAACTGCCTTCAGCACATCTCTTGCCATCGAATATTTTCCTGTTTCCTGTCTAACAGCAAAAGCCGGCGTCGAGCGGACAATCCCTAACAGTCTTTTAAAATATGATGCCTGGACTCTATTTAAATTTCGTAGCGCAGACTCCACACCGAGGCGCAGTACATAAGTACACTTCTCACTAAGGATTCATATATTGTAGAGTGAGCTTCCCATGAATGCATTATACATTTGCACAAAAGTGATATTGAAGAATTTACGGCCATGTTACATTCTACTATACAAAAAATATACATATAAATCAATAAAATGCAAAAAGGTATTGCCAAGAAACATTTAAACCTAACAAAGAAACTTAAAATAATTAATAAATAGCTATTTTCAATCATAGTTGTTTTTTTTTAACAGAAAATTCTATATCAAGTATAATTTTTGAGTAAAAAACAAAAATAAAAGATTAGTTCAAAGAAATCCGTCAGAAGGCGCCACTTATCACAAAATAGTTTAAGAAATAGCCACCAGGTGGGTAGCAGTGCCGTAACCTTCCTCTATATATATACGTGAACAGCACAAATTCTCGTCAGTTCGACTTGAGTATCGTAGGTCGTTCTGTCGCTTCAAACATATCTTACCTAGTCTAGTCTTCATTCATAACCTCTCTCACAAAGAATCATGATGTTGGGTAATGGTAAGGGAGTTGTAGTCGCTTCGATTGGAACCTTCTCTAGGTTAGAGAGGTAAACTGGAGTCACAGTAAAATAAGTAGTAACTAACGTCGAGTCAAAGAATAGCCAGTTATTCTTAACTTCCAAAGACACTACCTGAGAGGGAATAATGAAGCTAATATTCCTCAAAAATAAGGAAACTCAAAGTGCAAAATTGGTTGAAAAAACAAGTAAGTTCTTAATCTTAATCTAAATTGCATGTGCATGGCTAGAACACCAACTCCACTACTCATTATTTCTATGCAATATAAAGTATAAATGATAAATCCCTTTTAGCTCCTACTTTTTACTCTTCATTTATCTCCTCTTCCTCTGCAGTGTTTAAGTTTCACAGAAAAAGTAAGATGTTTATAACAATTTTCCCTGTAGGTATTTGATAAATTATCAGATTATGCTATTAAAATATATATGAAAGTGATATGTTCGGTTTGTATTATACATGCTCAAGGGAAGTGTGCTCAGTTAGTTTTGTTCTGGCTCTACATTACGTAATAACCAACTTCTAACGTAGTATAATTATGAAGCTAACTCAGATTAAACCTCCTTTACAATATTTCAACTTCTACGTGATAAATATATCTTCAAAATTGGTTATTCTGTTGCAATGTTAATTTTTTAGTTAATAGATGAGGTGATTCACATCTAATTTCTACATGTAAAGTATTAAGGAAATTGAGTGTAACCTGACCGTAACCTTTCTCTATATGCACGCAAATTATTATTTAAAAGTAGAAATATTTTTAAAACAGTATTGTTTATTGTTTATTTAATGCGAGAAAAGATAGAGTATGAAGTTGGCATTAGTTTTAAAAGTGGCCACTGTGCAGTACTGTAATACTTGATGGTGGGGGGCAGAGCGATGTGTTCACGAAAAAGGTTTCCCCCACCCTGCCCCGCCCTTTTAAGACAGTTGGGCAAGATGGCGGCGTACCAGATCATATGTTCACCTGATCACCTGATCAACTGTCTTAAAAGGGCGGGGCAGGGTGGGGGAAACCTTTTTCGTGAACACATCGCTCTGCCCCCCACCATCAAGTATTACAGTACTGCACAGTGGCTCTAATGCCAAACTAACGCCAACTTCATACTTTATCTTTTCTCGCATTAAATAAACAATAATCACTACTTTTTTTAAACATTTTTTATTTTAAACATTCATTGCAGAGAAAGGTTAGGTTAGGTAACACTCAATTTATTTAATACATCACATTTTTTAGCAATTCTTAATAGAAGGTAAAGTACTAATTTTATGTAAATTCTTATTCTTAAACTAGATAAAAAATAATATCGAGATCTTAATCTTAATTTTTTCTTATCTTAATATCTTAATTGTTCTGTGAAATGGTAAATAATTAAACTTAAACACTGCAGAGGAAGAGGAGATAAATGAAGAGTAAAAAGTAGAAGCTAAAAGGGATTTATCATTTATACTTTATATTGCATAGAAATAATGAGTAGTGAAGTTGGGGTTCTAGCCATGCACATGCAATTTAGATTAAGAACTTACCTGTTTTTCAACCCATTTAGCACTTAAAGTTTCCTTATTTTCGTAGAATATTAACTTCATTATTCCCTCTCAGGTAGTGTCTTTGGAAATTAAGAATAACTGACTCGACGTTGGTTACTACTTATTTTACTGTGACTCCAGTTTACCTCTGTAACCTAGAGAATAGTTAACAGTACTGCACAGTGGCCCTAATGCCAAACTAACGCCAACTTCATACTTTATCTTTTCTCGCATTAAATAAATAATAAACACTACTTTTTTTAAACATTTTTTATTTTAAAACGTTCATTGCAGAGAAAGGTTAGGTTAGGTCATACTCAATTTATTTAATACATCGCTACCGTCCACGACATCTAATTGGTAGTTGGACGTTAAACCCCGCCTGAAAAAATAGGCGATTACTTTACTTTACTTTATGTAACCTCCCAAAACCAGTCCAATTCACCAATTTATTTTAAACTGAATACATCGTTAAATAATGGATGTAACTGTCAAACCTGTTAGGGATTCAACAGTGTACTACGATGGGCAAAATCAACGATACATTTTACATTCTGATAATTACAAATGTATAGGTTTGTTCGAGTCCATCTATTAAACCCAATTTTGAAAAACTACTACGATTTCTGTAGTCTTACACAAGGTGTGAATTTAATTAAAACTTACATATTTTTTTTTAATTTTTATTTCCTTTAAATATACTTATACAAAAACTTAGTTAATGCAGCATTCTTAATAAATTTCAAATGCTTCCTCATCAGTTAGCAAATTTGTCATGAACACATCGCTCTACCCCCTCCATCAAGTGTTCCAATACTGCATAGTGGTCACTTTTAAAACCAATACCAATTTCATACTTTACGTTTACCTCTACGTTTCCCTCATCTAATGTTCTCATCTAATATTATTCTCGTTCTTCAGGTAATCTATTTTTGATTAATCTTTCACTTTGTATCGTAACAAGTGACTTTCGTAGGTAAAAGGTTGAAGTTAAAGAAAACTTGAAATATTTGAAGAATTTCATATTTTCATTTTATATTTCAGACAAACGTAATTGAAAATAAAGTTTTTTTGAAGATGTAATTCAATTTTATTCATAATACAAGTCAATGCACTAGGATTATGTCAACCGTATTCAATTAGTTTATAACGTGTAATTTGTCTATCTTTTCCAATAATTTTTGAACCTTATTATTTTTTTATTCAATAAAAATTAAAGCAGAATGGTTAAAATTTTTGAAAAAATAGAGAAATAAAAAATTAGTTAGAAAAAAATTCGTCAGAGACCGCCCCTTATCACATAGGAGTAAAGTAGTTCCAGAAATAGCCACCAGGTAGGTAAGAGTGCCGTAACCTTCCTCTATATATACGTAAACAGCACAAATTCTCGTCAGTTCGACTTGAGTATCGTAGGTTGTACTGTCGCTCCAAACATATCTTACCTAGTCTAATCTAATAACATTCATCACCTCTCTCCCAAAGAATCATGATGGTAATGGTAAGGGAGATGTTGTTGCTTCGAAGGTCGGAGAACAACTATTCTCTAGGTTACAGAGGTAAACTGGAGTCACAGTAAAATAAGTAGTAACCAACGTCGAGTCAGTTATTCTTAATTTCCAAAGACACTATCTGAGAGAGAATAATGAAGTTAATATTCTACGAAAATAAGATAACTTTTAGTGCTAAATTGGTTGAAAAACAAGTAAGTTCTTAATCTAAATTGCATGTGCATGGCTAGAACACCAACTCCACTACTCATTATTTCTATGCAATATAAAGTATAAATGATAAATCCCTTTTAGCTCCTACTTTTTACTCTTCATTTATCTCCTCTTCCTCTGCAGTGTTTAAGTTTAATTATTTATCATTTCACAGAAAAATTAAGATGTTTAAAATAATTTTCCCTGTAGGTATTTGATAAATGATCAGATTATGCTGTTAAAAATATAAATGAAAGTGATATGTTCGGTTTGTCTTATAATATATGCTCAAGGGAAGTGTGCTAAGTGACTTTTGTTTTGGCTTTACATTATGTAATGCCAGCCTCTAACGTAATATAATTATGAGTTTGATTATGAAGCTTACTCAGATTAAATTTCTTTAAATCCAGTAGCACACCCCTATAAGTTGAGGTGATTCACATCTAATTCCTATATTTCGTTAAAATTAGTATTTTACCATCTTTATATCTTATCTAGTTTAAGAATAAGAATTTACATAAAATTAGTACTTTACCTTCTATTAAGAATTGCTAAAAAATGTGATGTATTAAATAAATTGAGTGTTACCTAACCTAACCTTTCTCTGCAATGAATGTTTAAAATAAAAAATGTTTAAAAAAAGTAGTGATTATTGTTTATTTAATGCGAGAAAAGATAAAGTATGAAGTTGGCGTTAGTTTGGCATTAGAGCCACTGTGCAGTACTGTAATACTTGATGGTGGGGGGCAGAGCGATGTGTTCACGAAAAAGGTTTCCCCCACCCTGCCCCGCCCTTTTAAGACAGTTGATCAGGTGATCAGGTGAACATATGATCTGGTTCGCCGCCATCTTGCCCAACTGTCTTAAAAGGGCGGGGCAGGGTGGGGGAAACCTTTTTCGTGAACACATCGCTCTGCCCCCCTTCATCAAGAATTACAGTACTGCACAGTGGCCCTAATGCCAAACTAACGCCAACTTCATACTTTATCTTTTCTCGCATTAAATAAACAATAATCACTACTTTTTTTAAACATTTTTTATTTTAAACATTCATTGTAGAGAAAGGTTAGGTTAGGTTACACTCTATTTATTTAATACTTCTCCATTATGTCATTATGAAGGTAAGATCAATGCGAACCGAAGAGCATTTACTACAAAAGTGATTTAGCACACTTCCCTTGATCATATAAAAGACAAACGAACATATTATCACTTTTATATATAATTTTAATTGCATAATCTGATAATTTATCAAATATCTATGGAGAAAAATTGTTTAAAACATCTTAATATTTCTGTAAAATAATAAATAAACTTTAAGACTGTAGAGGAAGGGGAGCTAGATAAAGAGGAAAACGTAGGAGCTAAAAGTATATCATTGTATTTTATATTGCATAGAAATAATGAGTACTGAAAACCAGTGAAGTTGGAGGTGTTCCAGCCATGCACATGCAATTTAGATTAAGAACTTACTTGTTTTTCAACCAATTTTGCACTTAAAGTTTCCTTATTTTTGAGGAATATTAGCTTCATTATTCCCTCTCAGGTAGTGTCTTTGGAAGTTAAGAATAACTGGCTACTCTTTGACTCGACGTTGGTTACTACTTATTTTACTGTGACTCCAGTTTACCTCTCTAACCTAGAGAAGGTTCCAATCGAAGCGACCACATCTCCCTTACCATTACCCAACATCATGATTCTTTGTGAGAGAGGTTATGAATGTAAGACTAGACTAGGTAAGATATGTTTGGAGCGACAGTACAACCTACGATACTCAAGTCGAACTGACGAGAATTTGTGCTGTTCACGTATATATAGAGGAAGGTTACGGCACTGCTACCCACCTGGTGGCTATTTCTTGAACTATTTTACTCCTATGTGATAAGTGGCGCCTTCTGACGGATTTTTTTTTAACTAATCTTTTATTTTTGTTTTTTACTCAAATTTATTTGTTTCATTAAGTTTCTCTGTTACTTTTAAACGTTTCTTGCACTTATTTTTGTATTTTATTAAATTATAATGTATATTTTCTTATCATAGGAAGTAAAAAACTAAGTTTATGTAACAAAAAATAAATATATATATTTTTATATTAAACGTTTTTCTTTATTCTCCCACTAAATAATGCATATAATTAATAAGATTTTAGTATATTAATGAAATTATTTAAATTCTTGATCTCTTAAAAGGATATATGTCACTCTTATTCTTAATAGAAGGTAAGATACTAATTTTATGTAAACTCTTATTCTTAATTAATGGTAAAATACTAATTTTATGTAGAAACAAAATACGAATGCAAATCAATATTTTTCTCTACAAAATTAAAGGTTTTTATTTATTCTCTTAATTTTATGAGTTCATGTTGCAATATTTATATCGTATAAAATAAAAGATAACATTACCTTATAAACAATCCTACACAAGTAGAGATTTCCTTGGCTTCTTCATTCTCCAGAATAAACTTAATGAGGATCTGCTAATATTTTCGGTTGTTGGATGTGAAGTAGAGCCCATAGAGATAATCATTTCCTAAACAGTCCTACACAACTAACTGACGAGAATTTGTGCTGTTCACGTATATATAGAGGAAGGTTACGGTTTCAACAACTATGATTGAAAATAGCTATTTATTAATTATTTTAAGTTTCTCTGTTAGGTTTAAATGTTTCTTAGCAATACTTTTTTGCATTTTATTGATTTATATGTATATTTTTTGTATGGTAGAATGTAAAATGTGAAGTCTATGTAAAAACAAAATAGGTATGCAAATAAATAATTTCTTTTTTCAAATTAAAGATTTTTATTTATTCTCCTACTAAATAATACTTTTTATTTTCACTTTAACTCAAAAAATCATTTAATAAATAAGATTGCGAAACGAACATGCAAATTACATATACCTAAATAATACATTTTTTTAGTAATTGGTTCATAACAACAGTTGTTTGTACATACTCATTTGATCCATGTTTTTTCATCGTCCTTTTCATTTCCACTTCAGTTGATAGACAGTTTTGCAGTTATTGGCTGTTTTCAATCTGAAAATCATTATTCAATGAGATACATAGTTTATAGATTTAACCTTTAATTATTTATTTTATTTTATTCCGTTACAGTCAGAGACATACAGAACGGCCCAGTTAAAAATTATAAATGTGATATAAAAATTTATAAATGATATAAACGTAAAGTAACATAAAAGAGTTATAATCAAAAGAAAATAAATAAAAAGTAAACTAAAGAGTAATAATAATAAATAAAAATAATCATTCATCAAATAAGAATCAAACATAATATTTACAAATTAGCACACTATAGGAAGTAAATTGAAAATTTTCTAAATTAAAAGTAAAGACTTCAAAGAAATAAAAATAATAAAAATGAAGTGAAATAAAAATATTAACAATAATAATAATAATAAAAAGTGTAATACAAAATGTAAGGGAAGGGATTAGCAATGAGGTTAGCATACTGGACTCCCACGCGGAGGTCCGGGTTCGAATCCAGCTGCTGACCCTTAGATTTTCTCTTCCTAGGAGCTTCTTATAGGTCACTGTCCGGTGATGGACAGTGTTGTCTGTAACGAGAGAACACTGTCCGGAGGCCGGCAGTGCACTGAAAAAAGCTCCGGGCGCCAATAACCTTAGATGCTGACGCGCCTTAAATCATTAAAAAAAAAAAAAAAATTACAAAATGTGTAAGAAAAGAAAAATAATAGTAATACTGACAATAACAAATTAAAAATCATAGAGCATTTTGCAAATAAACATAATCTACCATAAATTAAAAAAATTAATATTAATAATCATTGTACAATGCGGCAATAAAAAATAAGTCAATAAAATAAATGTGCAAATATAAGTACGGAAAAACAATAACTTGTCAGTGATATCGTAGTGAATATCGACAAATAATTAAACAAAATAAGCAATTTTCTGTATTTCAAAAAGTTAGTAAAAAAAAAGAAAATGTCATTTAACTTAGAAAAATTCACTGCCTCCAAGAAGGTCAATAAATTTATTAATTGTTGCTCATTACTAATAGAAGGCAGAAAATGTTTAATTATAAATTTATTTCTTATTGCATCAAATGCTGGACAGACTATAAAGTTATGAACTAAATCATCAGACTGATTCAGATTACAAAATATATAAAATTGAGTGGTGACAGATTGAAATTTCTCTTTACTTATATAAATATTAAAACATTTTTTATGAGATAAATGTAGTTGTGCGATTAGCCTCAATTTGTTAATGTGAGCATTGAAAGTAAGATACAGTCCACAAGAGTAAGAGAAGTTACAAAAAAATCAGTTAATGATACTATAACGGCTGTTTAAAACAAAATCTGTATCCTTACTGAACAAATTGTTTTTGAAGGAGACTAACAAATTATGGTAGTTATCATGACATAATAGGGAATCATGATACTGCCAAATATGATCTGCTCCAATAGAAATTAAATATCTTCTCATTTCAGCCGCCCAATTATATGGCACGGTAAAATTACACAGTTCTAACAGTCTAGAATAGCATATTTTAGGCAATCGTGAATTTGGTATTACAAGTAAAGATTGCCACCAATTTAACATACGTTTAAAAATTTTAAACTGAGTGTGACATCTACCAGTTTCCAGTCTAATGTATGAGTCAGGAGTGGTTCTTGAAAGGTGTAATAATAATTTTAAAAATCTTAATTGGCCCCTCTCCAAAACATGAGAATAACAAGGACCCGAAACTTCCGATAGATATAATAACACGCTCTCAGACTTGGCGTCATACAGATGGATTCTGGCTTTCCAATCATCACATTTAGATTGCAACAAGGATCGAACTACAGCTGTAGAAGTACTGTTCCTAGCTAGAAAGTGTTCACTTGTTCTAATAAATTTAGCAGAACGAAAAACGGGTGAAAAAGTAGGAGAACTGACTACAAAATTCAATAGATTGTAGGTTATACATTAAACGTTAAATATTAGAAAAGTTACCACCTTAGTAAAAATCATTGCAAAAGTTTTATTAATGTTCACAGTTAAACTATTTTCAGTACAATAATCGTGAAGTATATTAAGATTTCTTTGAGCCCCGATCCAGGTAGGTGAGAGTAGCACCATATCGTCTGCATATAATAGTGTATCATTTATGTAGATCTTTTACATCAGTTATAGCGAGGCCGATAGAATTTCGGCTACCTTTAATTAAAAAGTATTCTATTCACTGATACTGCAAAATAAAACGGAATCATTTGTTTAAAATAAATTTGTATCTTTTAGGAATTTAAGAAATAAATAAAACATGAATACAAAAATCTTGGTTTAAATCTTTTAAACAGATCAATCTTTTAGAACGTATTCGTTGCATTGTAAAATATTAAATTATTTTAACATTTTCATTAAGTTGCAATTTTTACGTTGTTCTAAACTTGTTTTAGTCAAGTTACACTCTGCCATAATTTTAAATCATTAAGTGAGGAAATACGAAAATCAGATTCAGTAAATTTGTAGTTAGATTGACAGATTTTCGCCAAAAGGAGCCATTAAACTAAATATCAAAATTTGAATTTTCCATTATTGACTTCCATCATTCACGAAACTTGACGATTCGTAAAAAAAAGTTATCAAAAACAAATACATCATCCGTTGAAACCTGAATAACATTCTACTTGATCGTAACACCATGTAATTATTATGGGTTGAATTGTAATGAGTGCTTGGTGGATATTAAAGTAAAGGTGATAAATTAACGGGTCAAGTGACAAAAGATACATAATACCTTATGTAGACGATACAAAAGGAAAGGTCTTGTTCACACACTTGCTCCAGAATGTACTTCTCATTCTACTCCTGCTGGTAGGCACTACTACCCTCTTCATTCTTGTTAAGAAATAGTCAAAAACCATTACCAGCGAAATACAGAGCTTGTAACTTCTCAACAGTTTTATCTACATCACTAAATAAGGATTCTTTTTATTAAATCCATATCTGTTATTTTAATGACTTCTCAGTTATAGTGTTAATGAAATATAAGAAATCAATGTCATGTTCAGGTCTAACTCGTTCTACAAGCGAATTAAGCTTATCGTACTCATCTTTCTCTTCTTGTGGTTTTCGTTACTTCACTTCGATACAGCGCTAACACTTCTCGAACTTTACTTTTTACAGGTCTTAGTAAACGCTTAAGAATTTACTAATCTGATGAGGATCAGGTTAAGTCCGCAGTACATAATAATATTTGTAATTTTGTCCGTAGTAGGATGTACTTTTATACCCCTTAACGGTTTCGGTCTTTCATCCATCTCAGAGGTAAAATTACCAGATCTGGGATTTGGACTTCACTGCTCGCCCCGGGCCGCATTACACTTACTAACTACGCAGACTGAGTAAGGGAGGTTACGTGGTGTTATCCAAAATATTAACGCATTTCAAACATCTGTAAAAATTATGAATTAA
The DNA here is from genome assembly GCF_049639745.1 of Rhodnius prolixus. Classification (NCBI taxonomy): domain Eukaryota; kingdom Metazoa; phylum Arthropoda; class Insecta; order Hemiptera; family Reduviidae; genus Rhodnius; species Rhodnius prolixus. Next base: position 55,452,614 of record NW_027411592.1, on the reverse strand, counting down.
ACTAATTGAAATTTAGTACATGTTATAAGATTTTTTTAAAAAATTCTGTGCGAGTAAAATTTTAGAACTGAGAAGTTGGAAATGTATTTTATACAAGGGAAGCGCGAGAATTTAAGTTTAAAACACGGACATTGTTGCATTTTCGCTGCGAAATAATTATTGTTAAGTAAAATATGAATGAATATGCGATTCTAATCATTAGTCATAGAAATCATTAATCAGCATAGAATATGCAATATGCTGGTATATTGCATAGAATATGCAATATGCTGGTATATTCAAGCTTTGAGAATGGCTTTTTGTTTGCATATTTCTAATACATTTCTATCCGTAGCAGAAACACTTCAATGAGTGTAATAAGACAGAAAATAATCGATTTAAATGCACAATAGTACATTGACCAAGTAATAGCTTCAAGTGAAACTACCTGTCAAAAAAAACTACTTCAGATTTAACAATAACTTTTACTTAGATAATGACGGATTGGTACACACGATTGGTGTGATTCAAATTGCCTATCGCTATAAGCATCTAAATCAGTCTCTGCCCATCTTCCTAAAGGAGAAACTGGAGTCTGCGATGGAATTAGCAATAGCTAACTTTAAATTTCCATGCAAAAATTCTGCCAAGTTATCAAGTGTAAGTTTGGATAGAGTACTAATTTGGAAAGGCCACTTGGATACGTGGAATCAATACCTTGAGAATGTTCTCCCACAGGTAGTGGGGCGTGAAGCCCGAGGTGTTTCATGATTTACAGAGCCTCCATTCGGGCGATCTTTACCTTCGCCTTTTGAGAGTCTATCCTTTAAATAGGCTTTAAGTTATCTCCCCGCTAGAAGTAATATATGCGCAGGCTTGTGAGTTACCAATCTTCTATAGGATGTATGTATTGTCCCATTGATATGTTTTACAAAAATCTTAAACTGCTCATTTCAGAACTAAGGTAATAAGAGATTTTCAAAGCTATATACATAATGCAATGATGAAAAAGATCTCAAAACATAAAAGATATGCCCTCGCTGGACAAGAGATAGGAAGGAAATGCTTGATAATTTACAGAAATATATAGAGGCAACCTTTGGGTACGAGGACATTACATTCACACATATTCTTTTGCGGGTCAAAATTCCCTATTTTAAGATGCACAGCGTAGATAAAAGCATATCTACATGAAATTCCAAATCGATTGACACCTCGTTCACGCGTTAAGGCGCTCTATTTTCGTGGAAATTAAATGTAAATTATTAAAAAAAAAAAAAAAATTACACTTATAAATGAGAATATGCCCTAGCTACTAAAGAAAATTTGGGAATTTCATCTTTTATAGTGAAAAAAAAAATTGAATAGATAAATACCTTGATAATTTATTTTTTAAATATTGAGTAAATTGATATTTCCATAAATTCTAATTTTTGATACTGATTTTACTAAATTTGGATTTGTAGAAGTACTTTTTTACATGCGGTTATATCATGAAATACTTTGCTGGTAGAACTTCTCATTGATTGTAATCAAGTTACTTTTACAAAAAAAAAAAAAAAAAAAACAAGCGGCAGGCATTTTTACTTTTTGCTCGTAGAATGTATTGTATATATTAAAATAAAATCAATGATACACTGTCTTTATAATGATTGTTTATGTAAATCCTTATTCCACTAGATAGTTGCTAAAATAAAGTCAACTTTATGCTTTTTCATACGATTCAATAAATACTTGCTTTGTAGCTCTTAAAATTTTTAAAGAATATTTAACATTTAATTTAGGATTTTTGCGATAAGAAATTTTGCCATTAATTAATAGAATCAAACTTAGACACTTAGCCATTTACGAATTTGTGCTACTTTCTTCACATCATTCCAATGAATCATTTTTATTTGTGATTTAAAATTTTCTCTCTTGTTTTCAAAATAGTTTTTAATACCAATACTAGCTTGGATTTAAGGAATGGATAAAAAAGAAAAAAACATCAGGAAAATTAACAGTATATAATCATATAATAACATTGTAAATATAAATAAAACAATTTCTGTGAGTTCTGTTATCACCTGTCAAAATGAAGAGGATCTGTAACAATGAAATAAAAATATATAAGTAGACATAATGAATGAATTGCAAGACAAACTATGAATATTAAAAATTTTGTGAGATCTGCAGAATAGTCTGGTAAACATCGTTGAATTTATCCTTCATGCATTTTTTTAAATGTATTCTTGACCGGTTCCAGACTTCCACCATTAGTTTGGAAACAGAATTTAATTTTACTTATGTTACCATCTCTCACTACACTCGCTGATTCTCTTAGTCAAGCTGATTAATCTAAATAAAAAATCAACGACAAATAAAAGCTACGAATTTAACACTAGGTCGTTATAGTTTTAGTAAATCAAAAATTATGTTGTTTTTTTTATCGGCTCCTTCAGTCAACTTTAGTTAAAAACTCGACAAATTTAATCTAAATAATAATTAAAAGAACCGAAATATTTGTGCCAACGAATGAATGAACTCTACATTTCATAATAGATTCAACTGATTTAAAAATAGTTTAAAATTCTTTTAAAACTTTCTAAATGAATTGGAATCAATAACTTTCTTTCGTTTAACAACATTTACCTAATTAAAGTATTCCAATAAAAATCAAATTCATATTTGACAGAAATCAATCATGGACTGCTCAGAGGAACGATCAGAAAACAGAAGTTACTCTGATCACAAACTGCCTTGAGTTTGCACAAAGAATCTGTTACGTACTAATTACAAGATGTTTTGTAATAACAATTATCATGCAATTTTTAATAATAATAAATAAAAATTTAATAAAAAGAAATCATACCTTAATGAAAATAAAATCCCAAAATCCTCTCCTGCTATTTTATCATCTGCTTGCATTGTTGGAGCAAATTCTGATTGTTTACTAGAAAAATATGCATCAAAGTGGGTATCAATAATGATTGCATAACATATTCCTTTTATGATGATTTTTTTTCAAGAGAATCAAGATTAAAAACAAAAAATTTCTATTCGATTCTGAATTTAGTTAAAAACAGTTTGAACAGAAAAATATACATAAAGTTTTCACCAGAATCAATATATTGGAGTTTGGATGGATCATTAACATGGCTCCAGAGGTTTGTACTGTAAGCCTCTTTCTGACAACACCTTTCTTCCCGCCTCAATTTTTGCAAATGACGCTTTGCAGTGAGGCAGGCGTCTTAAGAGCAAATGGACAAATTCTGCAACGTGCCCCTTTTATTTACATGCACGACTCTTGAAAGTGTGCAAGCAGTACAATTACTTTCGATTTAACGTCCATTAAAAAAAAAAAGTTCAAAATTTAGCTGCCAAAACGGTCACATCTATAATAATTTCAAGAAGTCGGGCCATCGAATTACTTACGAGAGACGTACATGCTAATAAATGCATCATGAAATAAGGAAAGACAATGAATATGTTCAAAATTTTGACAAGAATGACAAGATAGGATTTTGGGTTACTGCTTGAAATTGAAAGAATTAAAGATCCAAATAAAAGAGAAGCAATTCCAATCAAACAGTTTTTGACCACTACGAATCCTTCGTCATCAGAGTATACAAATTTCTGCAAAGCAGAACTAAGAATATAATACTAAGAGTCCTATATTGTGACACAATTGCTTTTCAGGTTAACAGAATTTGATTTTAAATTATATCGTGAGTTTTTCTAATGAAATTTATTTTACGGAGATATAAAGGTGGTCCAGCTCTACACCAAAATTACTTGTTATGGGTCAATAATGCGTGTTTAAGAAAATTAAAGGAAAAATGACGTAGCATTTCAGAATGAAATTGGCTATTTTGTATAAGCTATCTATCATAAGTTTAAGAGATAGTCTTGCGTCTCAATTGACACATATCCCTAATGTCTCTGTGACGCGCAAAAAAAAAAAGTTACTAGGTATTACAAATCTTCCCTTTTTTTAAAAAAGAAATAGTGAGCCAAAGTGGATTTATTTATTTTTTCTCCATAAGATTTAGTAACTTACAAAAAGAAAGAAAACATAATTTAGAGAATCTGTGGTTAAATAAATAAGTGGGAAAATATAACCCCAAAAAAACTTGCTATAACTGTTCCGAGATAGAAAAAAGAAATAAACCAAAAACGGATAGATGCTCTTTTCTTTTTTGTTTTTCCAACTGAAAATTTAAAAAAAAAAATGCATAAAATTAAAAAGAAAATTTATCATTGAGCCGATACAACCTGAACTCCTGAGATTCACAGATCGTAACGTTGTAGGCACACCAACGTTCTTCGCATTGTTCCTTTAGTGGACACGAACTACTAATTTCTTAGGTTTGTATTTGTATTTTTTTATTTTATTTTATTTTTTTTTGCCGCAAAACCTAACAATGGAAACTCATTAATAAAAATATTACTTCTTTTGTGTTTGTCTCTGTATGATTTAATTAAAGAAAGAAAAAAATTGTAAAAACAGTTATCTCTAACTTTCTCTTACTCCTTGTAAAAGAGAAAAGAGAAACACAACTACGGTTGTGTCAAATTTTCGATAACGAGTTTTTCTCCCGAAATTTGAAGCTTTAAGTTTCATTGGGTAAGAAAAAGCTTTAGGTATTCAATCTGTTGTGATAGAATGTTGTTATAAACACTATTTAATTATAATTTCATTGTACGTTTTTTGATTTTTTTCGAATACAATTCCATCGAACTTTTGGGTAATCGAGGTGTAATCGGACTGGCTAAATCGAAAGTCTTACTTTCCTTAATCAATCCCGAGACAGCTGTTGGCGTGAATAGTCTCGCAGCGTTCAACATCTTTATGGATGAGCACTGCGAACTGTGGGCAGAGAAGATTCAAAGTCCGTCCAGAGCTGTAAGCGACAAATCTTAGTGGACTGCCTCCCTTCAGGCGTCTAGTAGATTCCTTCTCAGGAAATTGCCGTTTGATGGAGACACACCTGAACAAAATGAGGTTCGTTAAAAGTCACCTTTTCTAGAAGTTGCTCATTATGTTTGGTTGCTTAGTTATGAGAAGAGGTAAGGTTCAGAATAATGGTCTTATTAAGGTCTTTGCTCGATTCGTTCAGACTACAGTAAACTCAAATCTGCACTGTTTTCTCGGAATATTAAAGTTATTACTTAACTTTGTGGTCGCTATACAGTTCCAGACAGGCTTTGGTTAGAGTAGGATCTCAGTCCCTTCCCACGTACGATCTAAAACAGGTCTGTGATACATCACCAGCTGGTGATCCATCTGGTAATTTATTTAGTAGGCATATTTACTGGTTTGAATTTGATTAGTATTTAGATTCTGATGTTTTGCCTACGCCCCGAAAAAAGTGTAAAGAAATATTTTTGAAAATACAGTAGACAAAATGTACGGCCTACTACTGTTAAAAGTTGATTTGACGGATTAGCCGAAAAAAAAAAAAAAATTGGAAGTCGTTATGAAATCTGTTGGTACAAAACCTATTATAACAAATAAGTAATAACTATTTATAAACTGAATTATTAGTTTTATTTGAAACTCGATTGAGGAGAATTTCTGGGGAGACGATTATTTGGGGCTTCTCACTTAGTGCCATTTTCGTGTACTCTACTTCCGTGTATACGTAATGGGACTGCGACAAGATGTACGTAGCCTAAATTTCGAATCAACTGAAAATCAAAAGAAAATTTGTCACAATAAGAATTGTGGAGTAAGAGAAAGTCATGTGTCTTTCACACCAGACTTATTTAGTTATTCATTTTTAACTTAAAAACCAAACAACAAAAAAGAAAAAAAGAAAAGGAAATAAAAAAAAAATGAAAAGAAGTTTTCTGAAGTTAACTTACACAATCATTAATTTTTGGTGTAGCGAAGCTTTTAATATACCTACTGTACGTGTACAACACAGCCTAATTTGCACACACAACTTGACGAGAGTGTGAGAGGAACTTGGGCACGATTTTGGGTAGCGGTGGCTCAAAGGTGTAAATATAGACCAACCGCACTCCTGTGAAACCCACAAGCAGAAACATGTTGTTTAGTCGTAGCAATTGTAAACAAAGGTTATTATTTTTGTTTATAATTATTTAAGTTAAACTAATTTACATAACAAAAATTGCTTCGTTTAATTATTTAAAAGAAAAAAATATAAAAAAATCTACGATACTGAAAGGGAGAAGCTTATGTGATTAAATAAAAAATAGATTTTTTATTTTGATTTTACATGCAACTGAAATTTCTACTCATATATGATTTTTTTTTTTCACCTTCGGTTTCTAAATAAAAAGAAAAATAAAAAAAAAAAGAATTTTAAAATGACTAGAATTTTTCTTTTCTCATAAAAATAAAGAAATATAAATATGTTCTTCAAAAATATAGAAAATTATTTAAATTAAATAAAAGTAAAGGAGCATATTTGGGTCTGGATTATAACCTTCAAACGCCCCCAATAATTTTTCGGAAAACCTTATTGGATTGGCACACAGGAAACTCGATTTCATGAATCCGGTTTTCACTGGGACCATCACCATAGGTGCGCTTTGTAAGCGCAACAACCTCCATCTCAATAATTACACACTTTTACTTCTGAAACAGAAACAATCATCATAATAGTTGTTCCAAGTACAAAAATTTATTAATTGTTGCGTATAAAGAGGGGGAAAAACTCCAAATGAAGCGTCACTCATGTTTTTCCCCCTTTTTAACTTTTAAAACAAACTAGATTTTGTTAATTTTCTTGAGTAGTTTTGCAACTTTTTTTTTTTGTAGGCTAATTCTGTAAATAGTTTTTCTTGACAACTGGTCTGTCTCTAGATTTGCCTTTAAATATGTTAAGTTTGGTCTAAATAATGTTTTAATTTTATTAAATTTTTGGAATATCTTGAAAAAAAAATGTTAATCTTCTTCCAAGGCAGTAAATTTAAATTTACGCACAACGTTCTCCAGACGTGACACGCTTATTGACCTGTATCAGCCACTGAAGAAGGGACCTAGATCGCATTCCTAGCAAAATTGCAACAGTTAATTTCAAATTGTTAGCCCTTCATAGATAAAGGGAGCTGAGATTATCAAGCTATGTGAACTTAACTCTCATCAACACAATTTATAGTAAAAAGAAAAAAAAAGGTTATTACATTTACAAAGAACAGGAAGTCAGAGAAAATAAGTTGACTAGGAGTTTATGTAAGTGTTCACTCTGAAGCTAAATGCGTCTTAGTCCTTCTCTTCCCAAGAAATTGGGGAAGAATGATAGAAATATGAAGGGGAGTTGGCTGTCACAGATTCGCAGGATCGAAAGCTCCTGACACGAACAGATTCTCAAAGTAAAGAAATCTCTGGTTAAGGTAATTACACTAGTTATGTTTTCTTTTCATTTGCGGATCGTTTCGACTTCAGTTCAAATGAATACCCGATATATCGCGGCCATCATTTCTTAATGCATCACACATCAATCAAGTTGGTCGTAGACACCAGAAGGTGTTTGGATATTATCCTCTAGTCTCTTCACTTATTAATGAATGGTTAAATGTCGTGTCTAGGCCTGGAAGATGCATTAAGAAATGCCGTATCTGTAATCTTTTATAAGTGACATCTAAAATTCTATTTGTGAACAGTTATTAGAAGTTCTACAATTATTAGCTAAAAGTACACATAACGGCAGCTATTCATTCATTAAACATAGTTTTAGATTAAAATTACGTCTGCTTTGAGAAGAGACAACAAATCTTAAAAGATAACAATGCTAACTGTTACAAGTTATGGGCTTTAATGCAAAATAAACTTAAAAGACCAATCTTAAACATATTTAAATTATTAATTCATATCTTAATTGCTGTTTTAAAGGATTCAGTTGTATAAGAAACTTTTAAACTGAACTAAAATTTTTTACTTGGTACTTCAATTTCAATTTTATTATACTAAACGAGAACAAATTTTGATTCTACAATTTTCATCCTCCCGTCTAGAAGATTACCTTGCACTCTTTCTTTTTTTCCCTAAGTGACTTCATAGAAAAGAATTCTAAATTTTGTTCCTAAATTGTCAGTTCTTACAAGATTTTTTTTCGGAAATGTTCATGATTTAAAACGTCTTACTTGTTGCTCCATGTTTCGGGCACCCATTGGTGACTACCGAGAGTATCTTTAGGACTGAATGGTACCCGAAAACTGAAGCAAAAGTGATATTTTTTCAAATTTTTCTGATCGTGGCCGAAAAAAAACTTTTCAAAAATTGTAAATTCATTTAGAAATGAATTGGATGCTTATATCGATGTAATTATTAATTGCTTAATTATTTACACTAGAAAAAAAAAAAGAAGAAGAAACATTTCAAATAAATTAGAACAAATAATAAATAAGATGGTTGGGATCCAAAAATTCAGAATTTTGCACAGTCCCAATCGATTCTTTTCGAATAATTTATTTTGTTTTAGCCATCGAGTTTAAGTAGATAATTTTATTTTATTCATTTTTCACATTCCATAATACGAAGTCTTTTTCAATTTTTACTTCACGTACACTGATCAAGAAATACAATATTTTTAAAAAACTATCAGGATTCAAAATCAAACACCTGATTGACATAAGATCATCTTATATATTGTTCCTGTTAATAACAAGAAGTTTAAGCAACTATCTGTCTGATGGGTTAATTTGAGCAATGGCCACGTATCTATTTATAGCAAAGACACGCTCGCTAGTGTTTTTGTTTGCTTTTAATGAAATTTCGATAAAAACAAAAACAACTGAAGATAACTCAGGCTTAGGCGGAAAAAACAAAAAAACTTAATCTTGAAAGTTTTTAAAGATACTCACAGTATGGCAATCAAAGCCACTTTCGGTGAAATTCTTTAAAGTGTTCAGTTAGTTCAGACTTGAAACAATTTTTTTTTTTTTTTCAATTTAAAAGATATTAAGTTTAAAAACTTTTTCAAATGCAACTGGGCCGAAGAAACCTATAGCAATGTGAGCGAAACTTCGGTCGCCTCCACATGTTTAGAGATAGCCCCGAAGCCCTGCAAGATCCAAAAGAACATATCCTTAACCCTTAAGGATTACCCAACCAACTCTTTTTATTGTAATTATTTTCAAATGACATGTTTATTTCCTTCTTTTACATAAAGTGGAGAAATATGAAATTATTTTGGGTGTACTTTTTTATTGTTTTAAAATTTTTATTTCCATCTAAATATATATATATATATACTTTTTGTTTAATTTAATAAAAAACATTTTTATTTTTTTTGTAAATTGAAATTTCTAAGATTTGTGTTTTTAAAAATTATTACCATTGAAACAACACTACCTTAAGTAATAGAATACAATATAATAACGTTAATTTATTTACATAAAAACTACTTTTTTAAATTTATTTGCATTGTGTTATAATAATAGCTGAGGAAAAAAAGAAAAAAAAATAAATGAAAAAAGAAAAGTAAAGAGTACGGTTAAGAACCTAATTAAGTGTGTTTGTTTTTTATGTATATACAAAAACCAATATTTACATAAATTTAGCACTAAATCTGGAAAACAAGAATTATACCATAAAGTATTATACCATAATTATTATTTACACATCCAAAAAAAAAAAAAAAAAAATGACCATTTAGGAAAAATTATAATAAAAACACAAATGGTCCCCGGGTTTGAATAATAAAAAAAAAATATATATAATATTCTTTTTGGTTTTTTGCTTTTAATTTGTTGTGTTGGTTACCTCCCCGAAGGAGATGGCCACAATAAATGTGGCAAGATGAACTGATGGACGAACTGGTTGGTGGTTACAGCGAGTGGAAGAAGTGCACAAGTTTATCTCGTTCTTTTATCTTTCTAAATCCACCAGCAAAGAAAAAAAATACTGTTCTGGGTTTCCTTCATCAATAGCACCAAAAAAAAAGAACACCAACCACAAGGCCACCGATAGATAATATGTAGACACACACATACACACACGCTGACTTAAATCTTATCATGTATGAATGGATGTGTTAATGCTTGATTTAATGGTATTCTCTTGGCTGAATCAAGTGCCAATACTCGATCCAATAAATCACGTAATTGGTTAACCTTTCTGGCCTGATCGTCTGGTAGATGTTGATTGCCAACTAGTTCAGCGTGCAGATCCCTTGATGTACTTATTGTTGACATCACAACCACCTTCTCCTATAAGCGAAACATAACAGAGCAGTCCCATAATGGCTGAGGTGAGCATATAAAACATCTTAGGAAGGAATATTTTAACATATACATGTTTTCTTAACCTGCTAGTTTCATTTTAATTTCGCAACTAACGCTAAATAAAATATGATAACATTAAATGTCTAAATGAATTATATTCAACCTTTAAAAAAATATAACTACTCTGAAGTCACTAATGTGTCAGCTGGACATTAAAATCTCTACTAATATTAAAAGCAGTTTTTAACCCAAACATTAAGACGAGTTTTTTTTTTGCTACTGATTTCTATTGAACCTCATATAAATTCAAGGGAAAGTTATTGAAATGTAATGTTATTCATTTTTAATTCAATCAACAAGAAAACTCCATTTTCCGAAACATAAACTTCACTACTTAACTATTCACGTAAGCACAAAAAATATTTATTATTTTATTTAACAAATTTAAAAGAAGCTAATTTTAAAACTTAGAAAAATCTAGCATATAAACCAAGTTAGGTCGCAATTTAAAGTTTAAGTTAAGGTCGCTAGTATGTGTTAAGTTGAAACGAACCCTAACCAAATGCTGAAAATGTTTGTTGAGAGACAAATCTGTTTGCAGATTAGATAAAGTAATCAAACTTTTTTGATCAGTTATCCTTTTTAGATTAATAAAAGGTTTATAAAAGCTAATGACTGCGAAGAGTCACGCTGTTAGAATCCTGGTACTGACAGATCGATCAGAGAGTACAAACAAATATGTTAACAGCAAACTAAGAGAATATAATTTATAACAGTCGGTGGCGCAGCTTGCGCGAATGATTAGAAACTGAGAACATTCAATACCGTCCTATAAAAAGAAAATAAATAATATACATGGAAAGAAAGTAACGAGTTTCAGATTGGCGAGAAGAAGGTGAATTGAATGAATTCGTGTCACATAAACAAGGCGATTTGGAGACAATCGTGTTCATCTCTTCGCATCAACTTATTTATGAAAAACCAACCACAAATATTCCCCACGCGCTCCAAAATTTATTTTCCTTCACTTGAATGTGTAGATAACGCGCGTGGCGCTAAGTAGCAGAGGACTATGGCTGCCCGACAACTTTAATGGTAATTTTCAAAACAAAGACTGTTCCGAAAGATTGCCATTCCAAAGACATATTGTTACTGAAATGAGAAACATTAGATGAATTCCAAAGATTACGAAGTTTTGGAACTGTTTGAAATGAGGAAAAAAACAAGAAAATGCTATTTTCAATTCGAAAAATCGTTGGTAATTTAGGATTTGTCTTAAGGCTCACAGAACTCTGGAAATTTAAACCATTGGCAAGTGTATACTGGATTCCAATGCGAAGATCCAGGGATAAATCAAATCGAGCAACTCCATTGTAAATGTATATTCCAAAACTCCTTTATTTCGCGCAACTTTCTTGACTTGAAAGAAACTTCTGAATGAGAAAACAAAGGAACCACACATAAGGAGGAAACCAACGTATTCCTCACATGCAATCAAATCTCACTGCTCAGAAAACTATAATTATCAGTTCTTTTACCACCATTCTTTTGACCACATTGCTATTCATTTCTAAAGAAATGCCACTTCAATTTAACTAACAAAAATTAAATCCACCATTGCACTCAGAACTTTATATGAGGAGTTTATGGTCAATTGATGTTTTTTCACCGACTTATACTTTAAACTGCGGCCATGATTCAGTTCTACACTGAGAAATCCACTAGTTCCATTTCAGCTTCTATTTCTTTATGAAAAAATATATATTTCTAGAAATCAGAAAAAACAATAACTTACCCTTTCGGTGACTTTATCAACCTCGTGCGACAAGAAATTGCAGTTACTATCAAAATGTTGATCCTTGAACGCTCCTTTTCTGATTAATTTATTCGGCATCTTACCTTTCAGATCCATGAATAATTTCAACATCTAGAAAAATATCACCGTACACAATTTTATTAAACACATGTAATCATAAATAACAAAGTATAAAGGTTGAAAGTACTTTGTGTCGTAATTAAAGTTTTTTGAATAATCTACTCTTTGCAATATGATCACAAGTTATTTTCTACAACTAATAATTAATAACTATTAAATAAATAAACTACTTTTAATCTTTTTTTTCAAAAGTGGATCAAGAGAACTTAGTTCACCATAATTATAACATTTCAGTATATGAAAACCTAAGTTTTTTTGTAGAACACTTCAAAAGTGTTAACATCAGCCAATGAAGAAGTTCAAGTATGGAATTCGCGTTGAAAAAGTGTCAACATCGTCATGGACAAATAAGCCTACCAGAAGTGGCCACTCTATTGAATCTATTTTCCAGTTTTGATGAGATTTTATCGAAGAAAATAGCTGCTACGACTATTTTCTCTAAACTTAGTATACACATTAAAGTACAAGTAGAAAGATCTACAACTTTTATTTGAATAGTGGAATTAAAGGCACTTCTAGGCGGCAGAGTGATTGGGCTTAGCCCAGGTGAACAAGCAACACAACTGAAGGTACAAAAATAAAGTTTAAAAAAACCTATGTTCGCCAAGTTTTGGGCTTTCTTTTCACTTTTTGTGAATCACAAAATACTTGTGTACATTAATTGATACACAAGCGACGAGCTTTCATCGCCAGTCGAGTATACTTACCTCTTATTCAGCTTTCAACAGCTAAATCTTGACCTGCATAAACAATTACAATTGTTGCTCCTAAGCTGTTCGGTAACTACATTCTAAAATTTCTTATAAGACAGCAACTTCAATCTTGCTTCATTTTTACAACAATTTCCTCCCGACAATTCTAATTTTTATAACTTCTTCATTCAACTCTTTCGTAATTAATTCAATGATAAGACATTATCTTCCAAGTTTCTAAACCTTCCCAGGTCGATAGCGGTTTTCCGATAGCGGCTGGCTACATTCTAGTCCATAAGAAAAATTTGGGGGAACTATTTCCCACAAAATCTGTAGTCCCTGACTCAAAAGAAAACCCATCTACCTAGGAGACTACTTCTACTTAGATAGTAGACTTTCTTTAGCGTGCTCCAATCCCAGAAGAGTCTTTCAGATAAGATACTTTTACTTTTTTTCTTCATCTCTTTTATTTTTAAACTTTTCCTAGACTACATAGTCGAGAGAATAACCGACTTCTCTCATCATCTCATTCTCTTCTATGCCCTAACGCCCTGGCTACCCAAAATATTGTAGTTCTGATTCTGACCATTAATTTTATCAATTCTTATTGGCTATCTATACGAGGGTCGTTTGAAAAGTCCGTGCATAGTCAGAGAGATAGCACTACTATCGAGGTATCGAGGTTATGTTTAGTTAGTAGCATCTCTTGGAAGAACACACACCAAGTTTCAGCCAGATCGGTCTATTTCTTTGTGTTTGGCATTCGTTTGAATCGAGGAAGTCGAGTGATTTTCAAAAAAATGGACGAAAAAGAATTTCGTGTGTTGATTAAACACTACTTTATGAAAAGCAAAACGCCTCAGGAGACTAAAGAGAAGCTTGATAAACATTATGGTGACTCTGCACCTTCGATTAGAACAGTTTATAAGTGGTTTCAAAATTTTCGGAGTGGCCATATGGGCACAAGTGACACTGAACGTTCTGGACGCCCTGTTGAGATTACTACGCCAGAAATCATTGATAAAATCCATGATATGGTGATGGATGACAGAAGAGTGAAGGTGCGTGAGATTGCTAGTGCTGTGGGCATCTCGAATGAACGGGTACATAATATTTTGCATCAACATTTGGACATGACAAAGCTATCCGCAAGATGGGTGCCGCGATTGCTCACGCTTGACCAAAAACGAAATCGTGTGAAGTGTTGCAAGGACGGTTTGCAGCTGTTCCAGAAGAATCCGCAGGACTTTAAGCGTCGTTTCGTCACTGTGCATGATACATCACTACACTCCTGAGACCAAAGAACAATCTAAACAATGGGTTACCAAGGGGGAATCTGCGCCAAAAAAGGCGAAGACCGTTCCTTCGGCCGGAAAGATTATGGCGACTGTCTTTTGGGATTCGCAAGGAATAATCCTCATCGACTATCTGGAAAAGGGTAAAACTATTACAGGTGCATATTATTCATCGTTATTGGACCGTTTGAAAATCGAGCTGCTAGAAAAAGGCCCACGATTGGCCCACAAAAAAGTCCTTTTCCATCACGACAACGCACCAGCTCACACCTCAGCAGTTGTGGTCGCAAAATTAATGGAAACAGGGTTCCAACTCGTTTCACATCCCCCCTATTCTCCAGACTTGGCTCCCTCGGACTACTATTTGTTCCCCAATATGAAGAAATGGCTGGCGGGAAAAAGATTTTATTTAAACGAGGAGGTGATTGCAGAAACGAATGGCTTTTTTTCAGACTTGGACAACAAACTAGAGCAGCGTTGGACGAAGTGTATAAGCCTAAAAGGAGACTATGTTGAAAAATAAAAAAGGTTTACCCCAAAAAATTAAGTAGTTTTTATTTTTGCATGGACTTTTCAAACGACCCTCGTACATGGTAATTTGACCATTCCAAAAATAAATATTAAAGCTTTGAGTTATAAACCCAAATTTGAACCCAATAGTTAGACTGGAGAATGTTAATAAATAGTTTTAAGAACCATTACGTAAAGCTAGTAAAGATTATTAAAAGTTTGTTCAAAAAGTGAGAAATTAACAGAATTTATTGGATCTTTGAAGAAAAATAACTTTTACCTGATTATTAGATTTTCCAGGAAACATAATTTTTCCAGTATAGAGTTCATAAATGGTGCACCCAGCCGACCACATATCTATTCCAAAATCGTAAGGTATTCCCAAAACTGTAACAAAATATCTTTAATGAAGTTTACATCATTAATAATCTTATGTCGCTGATTTTATCGGCCATAGCTCTTTTGAATTCTGTAACTGTGACAGTTCCACATGTACAAATTTGTTTTCCACTAACTTTCCACTTTATCACAAACTACACCGACCATGTATGCGATAGGTTATATCAGTAGTAGATAAGAATTCGTGGAATAATAGTTCACTTTCAACAACAAAACTTTTTAGTCGCATATTCATCATGTGAAACATACTCATCTTCCACATTGTAGTTATTTGTCAAAGGTTTTTTTAAGTGGAAATGAAATTCTCTTTACAAATGTTGAATGAAAATGATTTTTGATAGGTGAAAAATAAAAAAACGTTTAGAATTAAAAAAAACAAAAAAAAAAAACAATCATGTTGCGGATGGATAAAATCATCGACATTATCCATCCGCAATGAGGACCCAAACTTATTTTTTAGTTTCACAATTCTTTTTCTAATGTATTTTCATTTTCCCTTCACTGGTGAAATATTTATTTGAATTTTTCCACTATGTCCAAAAATGTAGTCTTTATAAAGTGATTATATAGTATGGTATGATATATTTTTCACTTTCTTTGACCAAAGACTTCAGTCTGGACTTTTGTCGACAATATACCAATTTAGTGTGTTGTTGAGCTTCGCTGAAGATGAGCTCTTTAGATTTGAAGTACTAATATAGTTTCATCATCTTCAGCAAATACACATATAATGATAGTACATATAATGAGATATAAAAAAATTAACTAAACTTACTAATTTCTGGAGCTCTGTAGAAACGGCTCACAAGATATGGAGTAATTTCATTGTCCGCTACATGGGATGCCGAACCAAAGTCACATAACTTCAATACTAATTTACTTTCGTTCACCTAAAGATAACAATAACAATTATAACAATATCATGCATCAAGTGAAATAATGTAGGAAGCATTCTTACAAGGATGTTATCTGGTTTAATGTCAGCATGTAAAATGTTTGCCTTTTTCAGCAGTTTCAACGCAAAAAAGAGTTGCTGACTATAAGATCTGACAGCTTTAACATGAAGCCCAACATCTTTACCATATTTCTTCAATACCTAGCACATAAAAAAAAAAACACAGGTTAAAATGACTCAGATTTCGTAAGGCGCAGAGCGCAACATATTTTAGTAAGCTAATGACTTTCTGGCTAGAAATGCTATTTTTTCTTTTAAAAAATTTGCAGCTACTTTTTTTTTATCCTCTCATTAACTGGAGTATTCTAATCGAGTCAAATTTTCAGAATTGATTTTCACTTAAGTTGCTTGAGTCTCCCCGCAAAAAGTGGTTTACAAAACATGAATTTGAAAATGTTTATTTATACAAGCTAACACTTTAGCTCCAAAACGAAAAATAGCAAGCTCGTAACTTTAACTTTTTGGGTACATCCATGGTCTACACTAAATTAGCTTTGAAAATTTCGTAAGTACCACTTTAGTGGGATGATTTTTTTTTTTTGCTTTTATGGGATGTCTAATGTCAGAGCGCCAACGACGAACGGCATTGGGGAAAAAAACTAATTCTACACACTTCAAGAAGGAAGAAAAGAATATTGTTTTTAAAATTTTATCTAATAGCGTACCAACCAAGTGGATAATAATGGATTGTGCTTTACAAACATAGCATTAAACAATCAACCTCAGCTAATCTAATTGATTAAAAAAAAAAAACCTTACCTCTCTAAGATTCATGCTAAGCGGCTCAAAAACAAGACAAAGATGCTGCTTATGGAAAAAGTGTCTGAACAATCGCAAACAATGGAATTTATCATCTGGGTCAGCATCATTTAACCTCTTTAGTACATCTAATTCCCTTAGCCCCGTTTTATGCCTAATAAACAAATTAAACACATTTTTAATATCTTGAAAAGAAGCTTATGCGAAAAAGGAAATATATGTATGTATTAATTTGTTTCAGATCTATACTTATTATTTCATACGTACATCACTTCATTGTTCCTAATGATTTTAACGGCAACATCTCTATTGCCTCTTGCACCATCTCTAGCTCTAACTACATTTGAAAATACACCCTGTCCAGTATATCCATACACCACATACCTGTAATACGAAAACAAAAAGATCAATAATTTTCTGCTAAAAGTACAAGTCTTTTGTTTCGCTAATTAAAACCTAAGTTTTACAGGAACACCTCGTAAGTTCCTGTTCATATTCCATAATAGTGTCATCCAAAATTTACCTAGAATCGAGCACTTCTCCAATTCTGACCCTGTAATATCCTTCAGCATCATCCCAATTATCTGTGAGAGATGGATTTTCAGCTCCTATCCCTCCTTTTTCCACGACTCCTGGACTCTAAAAAAATAAAAAAATTGACTGAATTTATTCTGATTAGGTAATTTTTAAACATTATTTTCTCTTGATCTTTACAGAAGAGTTAGCAAATATTTTTTAATTTTGTTTAATATAATTCCTATCTAACGCGCTAAAACATACTGTGAGTAAATTTTTGTTCAGTATTTTTTTTTGGTATCGCCGTAACAGACCATTGGCATCAAACCTAAAAATTTTAGAAATTCACTTAATATTAGACACTGCGCAGCAGCGTTATGTCACAGATGCTGCAATAAGTTACTAGGAATTTTTATAGGAGGCAAATATTGAACAACTTATGGTGGATAAAGAACTGAATGTGAATAATTTTCTCAGATAATAATACATCTTACACCTCTGGCTTACTTTACATTCCTCAGCCATCGAACTAGAATCAATTTTCAAATACTGTCAAATCATTAAACTGAAATCCCACAAATAGAAAGAAAATATTTTTCAACAAGAATGGTAACAGAAATAGTAACTTTCCATTTTCTATCGTTACCCTAACAATGATGAAAAACTGTTTAATGTGACTTAATTTCCACTTCATTTATGAAGGAATTTTTTGAGATTTTTTCAAAAATGTCTCCCACTACTTCCCACAATTTTAAATTTCGTAACTCACTACCTACATGAATGTAGGTTTAAAAGGAAAATTAATTTTAAGACCCTTCTGTGGTAGGCTTCACTTAACAGTGTCCTTCCACTTCGTTTTACCAAAAATGTTTATTATAAATTAAATGTAACTAAAAATTATAGATTAAATGTAACTAAAATTCCGTGAGACTTTTCCAAAAGAGCTAGTTAAACACTATTGCTTATGGAGAGCGCAGTGAGTAGTTAGTTCCTACTTAAGAAGATTGGTACAATTACGTCTTTTATACTTTTTAACTTGAGAAATGCGTAGGAGTGTCCACACTAGACACTTTTTTTTTACTAATAGAAACTTACATTATAATTATCAGCTGGTGTGTCGGCCTCTGCGAACATATCCCATCTGTTCTGTTTCTTATTGTTCAAAGAATTATTAAGACTGTTGTTAGCTTGTTGACTGGGCGATGTATCACCGTCTGCGCTGGTAGGTTCTTCTGGTTCAAATCTAGATTTTCTTTTTCTTCCGGTAGATGATTGAGCGCTGGAAGGTGTCGTTGGTACGGCAGTTTTATTGTACGTGCTCGAAAGTGATAAATCTCTTGGTGCAATCACCTCGTTCTCGTTAATTTTTTTCGTTTCTGATCGACTTGTAGATTCAGAATTTTGTTTACTTACAACAACCGGACTGTTGGCAGTCATATTAGAGTCTTCGCTAACTGCTCCTAATCTCTGTAGAAAGAAGAAACAAAATTTCACTCAAGTAATTAGAATTTCACGAATACACTCGACTAAGGTATTTGTTTTTTTTTTTTTTAAAAAAATCAATTTACCTTCAACAATTCTTCTCTTTGTTTTCTTCTTTTTTCAATGATCTGCTCCTCATCTTCTTCATCTTCAATAATATTATAATCGGCTAATCTGTAATAAATGAATTAAAAAATACTTCAATTTTTGCATTAATGAATTCATTTTAGTTATTTATAATAGATTTTTGAGCGTGATGTACTCCACGGTTATTATTTCTGCATTTCTCAACAATCAGATAAAAAAATAATTCTTCAAGTCGTAATTTTTACCATAAATTTAATTGTCCTTAAATATTACATACGTGATGCTACGGATATTATGAACAGTTGCTCGAATCCGCATTGCTGGATAATATGTGAGACGTTATCCGTCATAGCGAGCGCTTCTTTTCTTTTATTTCTGATAGATTTTGGATTTTCTTCCCTCATTCAGAGTGGACTACATCAAGTTCGTTGGGTAGAGTCGTTGAACTTCCACTTTTAAAGTTTCTGTCCAGAAAAGATTTGTTAAATACATTAAGTAATTTTATAAGTTAAAACTGTTGAATAGATTTAGTTAGATCCGTACTGTTATAGACATATTTATCTGGTAGAGATTTATTTTCTTTAATTTTCTCTGGTTTACAGCTCTTCTCCTTGCAAAGAATTTGGCCCTTCAAGTTGCTGAGTTATTGCCTCCATTTTTAAAGTATAGGAATACAACTCCTCTCACAAACTTGGCGACAGAAGAATTCCCGAAACCAGCCTGAATTCAAAAAATTGAATACCCTACTAAGGATAAAATCTTAGTATAACAATATTGTGTAATATGAACCAAAACTTCAAAAAGTAAATTAACAAAAAAAGTAATAAATATGGTTGGATTCGCAGTGTTGGATAATTTCGCTAATTACGTCAGCCTTAGCACGCAAGTGGATTTGCATCCACTTTCAGAGGCTGACTCATAAGTTTGGAGTATTGAATCAAACTTACATTGCTTTTCTACCATACACTAAACTTCCTTAGGATTTCCTAAGACGTAATCAAAGCGATTAACAATTCCAGCCAATGAATATCGCCCTTCACTAGCTACTTGAGTAAACAACTAACATTTCTACGAGCAGTTTACCGAAATGTACATATATGAGAGAAACATAGCAAATGCCGAATTTTCTACATGAAACTGATTAACCAACCTCTGATTCCAGTAACCTGCCCCCCCCCTCCAAAAGTTTAAATTAAAATTAGTTTTAAAAATTTAACTAATTCCCAATGGAACTAATCACATCGTATTCTCTAAAGCACCAAAACCACCCGCCCCACTCATCATGTTGAGAAATGCAGTTAAAATCGTGCGAGTATTTAAAAAAATAAAATAAAAAAAGAATCTACCACTTCAAATTGCAATATTTGTTCCTATGAATAGAACTAGAGCAAATAAGTCTTAAATAATCTTTTAAAAACTCACTCATCAGCAGAGGATGACGATTTATCATCTTCTTTCAAACCTTCAGAAAGACTGTCTTTGTATTTATCTTTTACAGTTTTACTTTTGTTGTGTGACCTAAGAGGATAAAATAATTACGTAGAATCCATGTCAAATAAAAAAACACAAAAACAAAAACTAACAAACAAAAAAGCATTACAGACGGAGTGTTTATTCCCTTACCTGGAAGTATGATGGTGATTTCTATCACGACTGCGTGAACGTTTTGAATCACCTCTACGATCGTTGTTTCTTCTTCCTGCAGTAAAAATAATTTTTTTTTGGTATTTTTGGAAAAATATTTAAATATACAAATGTATGTATTCAAATAAATTCATAAAATATGCAATGAAAGTTTAAGCTCCTTTGTTTTCTTCGTAATCAGGACCACATATTAAACGTTTAAAACAAATGACCAGATAGAGCCTACAAATTTGGACAATGTCGCTTTGCTAGATTAAAAAAAATAAACAATATTCGCTTACTAAAAATAGTTGAGATTCTAGCTAATAATTTTGTAAAATCCGGTACTTCGAAACATTTTTACATTATACAGTTCATAAAATCGTAAATTACGCCAGAATCTCTCTTAAAAAAAGAACTTTTAATTGTTAAATGTGTCTACTGTAAATACGATGTTTAGAGAAAAACATAGAAACCACTTTCTTAGAAATAGAAAAAAGGTATGCTCCTCACTGTCAATTACCTTTGAATTCTACCAGTGATAAAAACAAAATATGGCCATATTTCGAATTGTGTAAACAAACCATATTTGAATTTTAAGGCCATTATATTTTATTATCACGAAAAATTTAAATACGAATTTATTACTAACCGTATGGCGATCTCGAACGATCCCTTCTAGAACGATCTCTACTACCTCGATCGATTCTATTGCTTCGAGAATCTGATCTTCTTCCTGCGTCTCTTCTTCTTGGACTACTGCGATCTCTACTAGATCGACCTTCTCTTCCTCGGCTTCTGTCTCTCTTATCATTGCCACTTCGCTTATTTTTCGAAAGTGAATCCGAACTCCACCTTCTGTCATCTCTTCCAGATCTGTCTCTACTTGAATTATATCTTTGTTCTGACCTTCTCCTGAAGTGTAAAACAAGATTTGATTACTGATAAGGTGGTATCATTTGGATTTTTAAAATATGAATACGTTACCTTTCTTCACGTTTCCTTTCTTCATCTCTTCGTCTGCTATCTTCCCGTCGCCTCTCCTCTTCCCTTCTTCTTTCATCTTCTCTTCTCCTCTCATCCTCTCTTCTTCTTTCTTCTTCTCTCCTTCTCCGATCATCATCTTCTCTTCGCCTTCTCATTTCATCGTCTCTCCTAGTCATACTATTCCTTTGAGCTTTCTTATCTTTTTCCTTAGATTTCTCTTGTACTTCCCTTCGAACTTCTTTTACACTCTTCTTTTCTCTACTCCGACTTCTATTCAAACCAGTGATTTATTAAAACTCTATGTTTTTATAGAAAAAAAATTAGTAGAAAAGTAATTTAAGATTGATCCAAACTGAAACCTTTAAAGTACAATAAATTATACGATTGATTTAGTAGTTGAATTATTGGGGTTTATTGAATGACCAACAGGGATTTACAGAAGGCAGCAATGCCAGTGCAAAGATGACCACCCCATTCTTCGCTTCTTAAATAATAAGGATATTAAACAAGCGATTCATCTCAGGATGAAAGAGTAGTGTGGTGATTCGTGTCCGCCTTTAAGGAGTGTTCGAGAGTATTAGAAACTTTAAAGCAGCGTAACTGCTGTGAAGGACCAGGCCAGTCATACCTAAACCGTTGCACAACCTCGAGAAACAGATGTTCTTCTCAAGAAATAATTGCTATTTGCGTATTAGGGTTAATTCAGCACAAAATATGTGTCTGTGATGTGTTGCGATTCAATTACTAATACGCGAGATGAGTGCTGATTTCTACTTTGTTCTGAAGACTTTGTCGAATTTGTATGTCGTTTCCAGTTCGAAAGTGTCTAATTTCTGGAAAGAGTTATCACAGGAGATACAAATTGGCACTAGCACTAACTAGAATTGCAAAGAGCAAGTCTAAAATCAAATATACTTCACACCCTTAAAGAAAAATCTTACCTACATTGGAAGGATGCGTTAATTTTGGAATGCTTAATGGACAGGAAAGAATCAGAGACTAGCATTTACGCTAAATCGCCACCAAACCACTTTCGCCATTCTACACGGAATAAACGAAAAGGATCATTTATCTTCAGGTTATTGTTACCATCATAAAATTACATCCTCCGAACCCATACTGTCCCTTAAACAGTAGTTGTGAGAATCTAAGACAAAATTTGATTATCCCCATCTCATTCTTTGACCTATTTCAAGTATTTGGCGGCTCCAAAAGGTGAAGTGAAGAAAACCCAGTGCACTAAAGGCTATACTTGCAAAGAGTTATCTTTGCACTTTCAAAGGTATGAAGTATTGCACATCAAGGGAACTAGGTTGAACAATGATATCTGTCCAATTCTTCTAATTTAATAAATAAAACTTACTTTACTTCAGTATTAAACATTACGAACTAAAACAATGTAAATTCATCATTTCCCTATCACACGAGCTCTTATGTACAGATGACTATTTCTTTAAAGAGTAGAAAACCTCTTTAGGATGAAATGTTCAATACAGTTTTTTAGAGCAATTTAGAGCCAATTATGTATTTCCTAATAATGAATATTAAGGTTTTCAACTGATTCACATACCTATAACTTAAAAATCACTAACCTGGAATGAAGTCTTTTTCTTTTCGAATGTTTAGACTTAACTTCTTTATCACTTTCTTCATCCACCAAATTTATTACTTCAGAAGCTTCTGCTGCACTAGAATCTGTATCTGTCATGTAAGCACCTAATCGAGCTTGCAGAAGTGCCTAATAAAAAAAAAAAAAAAATTAAGATCTCAATTAAGATGAAGATGATTATGTTCTTAAACACATAATAACTAAGCAAGGAAGTATTGCAATGAATTAAAACAAATCTGCTGTAAGGAAAGACGTACCTTCTGTCGCATAAGTTCGTCAAGGTTCATATCTTCTTCCAATGCAGTCATATCAACACAGTCTGAATCAACATCTTTGATTGGTTGATCTGGCGATGCCGAACTGATAGATTCCACTGAATGAGTTTTACTGCCGTTAATCACAACTTGTGCGCCATCCACTTCATCCTCCCCATCTAATTCTGACTTTGTGCCATTAGATTTTCCATAATCTTTATCAGACTTACTCAACCTCCGTTTACGATCTTCTTTTTTAGGTTTAATTTTCTTAATTTTCTCAACACTAGTTTCCCCATTCTCTCCTGAACGAGTGGATTTCTTTTTATGTTTATTATGTTTATGTTTCCTAGTCAAAAACGGAAATCAATTGATTATAATATATAATAATTTTCAAAATTTAAGTTAATCCATTCAAGTAAAGGATCAATAACTACAAGATTTTGGGAGCTTAAAATTTTACTTCTAAAGGTCTGTAAGATAGTAACAAAAAAAAAATCCTTCAAATAAGCAAAACTACAAAACTTCATAAAAATTACAATTACTTTTCATGTTTTTCTCCGGTATGTTTTTTGTGTTTACTGTGATGCTTATGTTTCTTCTTTTTGTGCTTCTTTGAAGCTTTTGATGCGTCATCGATATCATTCTCCACAACAACGTCACCATGATCTTCTTCACTGTCGCTTCCTCTATTGAAAGAAAGGTTATTCACTTTTTAAGTTAAAAAAAAAAAGGAACTAAGTATAGTGAAAACAGTTTTTGGCAACAAAAAAATAGGAAACTTTAAACTAAAACATACGATTCTGAGGAGCTATGTGAGATTTGAATACAAATCGACAGCAATTGATCAAGTAGTGTTAACAATAAATGACCACTTTTAAGCTTGGAAAACAGTAATGAATGTTTCAGTAAAATTATTGAAAAACAATATAACAATAGCGGTGTTTACTTAACAGAGGTGTAAAAAAGGTGATAACGACACATTTTACAATATACATATTACTACAACGTTTACTTATTCCAGATAAAGTATTTTCAATTAGAGCTTTAATCGAATTTGACTAAAACATCTAATCTTCAACTGCATTTATGTTATTAATTGTAACATACAAAAAAGTCTTGCCATACACGACTTCAATAAAGGTCTTTCTTGGAAAAACATATTAAATAGTATTTTTGAAAACAAAAGATGGTTTAGCCAGAATAGACCTGAATCGCGAAACATACAGCTACTTATTGGCCAATCTTCATGACATATAGAAAATCCCTCTCAAACTAAGGTTCTCAAAAAATATGGCCGACAAAAATTAGAGAAATATGTTCAGCCTTTCAGCTTCAGCAATCCAATCTCTTCTAAACAATAGATCTCATTAATCCAAAAAAGAATCTCCAACTCTAGTTAGGAAATTAAGAGAAATAATAAGTTAACACATCTAATCGCTGAAGTACCTCTCAGGACTGAAGTAAGCGACTATTCTTCTCGGCAACTAAAACTAGAGAGATCTGAAGCGTGATTTAGTTGCAGTAAGAATGGGCTAACTCCTGATAAACTGGGCCTAGATCACTTAAAGATTTAGCAAAGAGACAGAATAGATACAATACCGAACAGACTGCGCAATCATGCTAAGAAGATTTGGAAACCTGGATGGTTAACATTAAAGTATACATGTCCTCTAGAACCTCACCAGAATCTGAGTGTCTCAGATACCTTAGACGATGTGAATGTTTTATGTAGCACAAATGACAAAATTAGGCGAAGGGGAAGAAAAGAGAATAATGATTAATGATAAATAGCGTGAATGGAGGCCTATTCTTTTAACATATTTGAAATTCACATGTAAGTAAATGATTAGTGAAAATACATCTCACTTTCAGAGCATTTGTTGAACAGTTTAGGAAATTATTTTTTAATGAATATACAATCTTTTTGACAAAATATAAAAATTAAAAGTAGAAGAGGGCGTTCGTTTAACTGTCCGGATATTTTTGTACCCAAATCGAGATTGCATTGTTCTTTAGCCAACGAAAGTTGATCACTAAAAATTTCCATTCCGAAAAGGTGGTAAAACCTGTTAGTAATTGTTAATATCTACTTAAATACAAACCATTATCATTAA
The DNA here is from genome assembly GCF_049639745.1 of Rhodnius prolixus. NCBI lineage: Eukaryota > Metazoa > Arthropoda > Insecta > Hemiptera > Reduviidae > Rhodnius > Rhodnius prolixus. The sequence goes on along the minus strand of NW_027411592.1, from coordinate 55,427,238 downwards.
TTAATCTATAAACCATAGTAATTAGTTAAGGTCATTTCAATACAAAGATAACTAATTTGTAATTACTTGGAAATATTTTACTCACATGTCAGCTATTATACAAATACATGACCCCGATAAGACAATTTTTTGCTTATCTTCTGGCTTTTGTCAAAACTGAGAACTTTTTAAAATAGGTTTTTAACGCTCTTATCACACAAATGCAGAAAGCTGCCATAGCTTTTAAATATTAAGAATTCGTTATTGAATGAAAACACATTTTAGCTATAATTTACTAAATCTACTTTGTATACACGTAACTATTGTTTGTTAGAAAATTTGATGCAAATAAGGGGCGAACATGATGCAAAATTCCGTTTCGAGCCATTAACTTTTAATTCCAATGTCATTATTTTTAGAAGCGCGTTTATATTGAATACGAATTATTATGAACGTTTTGAAATGAATTGAGTTGTTAGAATAACTTAGGATCAGTTTAGTAATAACCTATCTTTTAAAATGTATTACTAAAATACCACTTGAACGTTTTCTTTATTCTAATTAGCTCTGAACTCATTGATCGGAGACCAAATTAGAACCAAGGAATTTTGATAAACGAAAATAGAATTTTTAATGTGAGTAAAACCATCATTACTATCCTCACTCTATTAATATAAATTTCAAGATTTCTTTTAAATACTTGTAACATAAATATATGCAAGAATAATAATTGTAAACACATACCCCATTTTATAAATTTCAAAGGAGCAAACTACTTCTGAATCCACACAAATTACTGCAGCAATACAACACACAAAGCTTCCTTCACCTCGTAAACGAAAAGAACGCCATTTTAAAACTTTTCTATATCATATGCTACTCGAAGTGCACAATAAAGTTAGAGACAAAATACTTAAAATTTTAGACATTTCCTTTCACGGCGATAAAATTAAAGAATGCTTTTGAAAAAATAAATCAATTATTTATTATCCATCTAAATAATATTAAAAAAGGATCCTAAGGACTCTAATCGAAAGGGCAGTGTTAATTTATCAACAACAGTTCATCTGAGTTGAAAAACCATAGTGAACTAGAACTAGATGTAGTCAATTCAAGTAATTTAGTGGGCACAGTATAACTGCTACAGCTTCAGAAGAAGATGGAGATGGTTGGGTAGGGGACAGCCCAATATAAACTCTTATGAAGGTTGAGTTGACGGTGATGAAGTTTACGTTATTATTGTAATTGCAGATCTCTGCCGGCCATTCCGTGGTTATAGAAAAAATGCTATCTATAAAAGTAATCAATTATAATATTTATCCGTTATAATTTTTACATTTAAACTTCTATAATTATGTGACATTAGCGCCTTATCAAAACTTAAACTTGTGTTTATGCTCTAACCATCTTTGTATTTTTGCTTTGCGGGTTGGTACTTGCGTATAACATTCGTTTCTTTTCTTCTGTACAAGTTTAATTGTTCTGCTATGTTTATTGTTCAAAAATCTTGTATGTTAAATTTTGCCCTTTAGACTTTCCAATATAAATTTATTCTTCTGAGGTCTAGATTTTTTTTTCTTGTTATTCGTGTTATTTTGTGCGGCCTGTAATTACCATTCTGTTGAAGCTTTTTAAAAAAATTACAAAATAATTTTTACATTCATTTCGTTTTTATAATTTTAGTCTTTATTACATTTTTTAGACTCATCATAACAGCAGTTACCACAGTTTTTGGAACTTATAACATGAACGTGCCAATTTAATAACGCACCACACCTTTCATAAAATTAATTTCTAATTAAGATATGGAAACTGTACTAGAACTTTTTAATTCGTTGGAATCGAATAATCCGCAAGTTGCAGAAGATGCAAAAAAGCAGTTTCATGAGTATTTCAATTCTAGTAAGTCCCTTTTTTTCTTAATACTTACGTGCATTTCATTTTTAAAATAAAAACACGTTTATGAAATAAATTGACGTAGTGAATTTTGACAATAATATAATTTCAATTTTTTTATTTCATAATTTGTATGAATAAAATGAGTAATGAATGTTTCACTCTAAGGACAATATCTATGTTAATTGTTAGTTATTTTTTATTGTTAGTTATTATTTTTTATGTACAGTAGATTATCAGAAAATTTATTATTAAGGTTTTTTCGACCTAGATGAAAATGAAGACTGGGATTCTTTGTCGCTGGTTGCATTTTAATTATTTTATTTGAATAATTTATATATCCTATTTTCTTGAAAGTTAATATTCGTATTTTATTATTGCTACGGTATTGCCTTAAAAGTTGAATGCAAAATACCAAGGTTTCGTTAGTTTTTAATTGCTCACACCTACATTTTCAAAGTGTTAAGAAAAATCTGATCTCTATGATAAAAATATTGCATGGTAACATTTTTCAATTGTAACTTGTTATTAAGAGCGTGCTTTCTTTTGTATACATTATTTTTAAGAAGAAAGTAATAAGAATATTTTCTAAATTTAATGTTTTATTTAGTGAATATAATTTATTCGTATGAGCATTATCTCACAATTCGTTACAAACTTTGCTAACTCCTGTAATTGGAGGAAAAAATTTGTTCAATTGTGCTGATCCATTTTTTTTTTTTTTTTCAACATCTGAGGTCATTGGCGCTTGGAGCTTTTTTCAATTGCACTGCCGGCTTCCGGAGAGTGTTCTCTTATTACAGGCAACACTTCTATCCCCGGACAGTCAACTATAAGGAGCTCTTACGAATAGAAAATCTAAGGGCCAGCAGCTGGATTCGAACGCAGATCTCCACGTTAGAATGTTGCCTCTAATATTGAGTCTGGGATTGGGCCCCAGTTACTGGGCAAGTTCGCGTTATTCTTCAACTTAGCCTGTTTATTTGCTCGTTTAGTAGCATAGAAATGCAGATATGAATTACAAGGAGTGAAGCTAAACTTAACATCCGAAAGTCTTCAGCAAACTTACAAAAAAAAAGTAGTTGGTTTCGATGGTGAAATATTGTATAAAGTTGAAAAAATGTATTTTTAAAAGTTAAGTTAATGCTAAAGCGAATTAATGTTGAGAATTGTTAAAGCAAACTAATTAGATAAGAACAAATACTATCCACATAATTTTTAATTTTAGTAAAATTTATTTTGACTTATTTTTATTTCAGCCAAAGAGTCCTGGTTATTAAATGGGATATTTGAATACTACATTAGTACAGGATCTCTCAGATCTGTGGATATTATCGTTGGAGTCAGAGAACCTCATGAACGACATTTCTTTGATAGGTTTGTATAATTGTTGGAAGTAAAATTAATTTTGACACTCCGGGTTCTTTTCTTCCAAGTTCTTGCAAATACATACTTTCCTAGTCTGAAAAAATAAGCGAAGGCTAATTCTGATATCCTTTTCCTAGATTTCATTTTATTCTTTTAAATTAAATATAGCTCGAAATTTCCATCAGTAGCCCTGTTCACATTCCTTGCTTTTTTTTAACCAATTTATTTTTTATGCGTTTTCTTGTGCTTTTTTTTTTATTAGAACCATTTAATTGACTATGTTTCCTATTTATAATGTATTTTTGTATAATGTATTTGGTCTCTCTTCAATTGAGACTTCTTTCTGCTTTTCAATTAATTATTCTATTAAAGATCTGTGAAAAAAAATATATCTAGTAAATCATATATTCATTCAAATATTTCCACATATTACAAAAAAAAATTAAATACATTGAACGGTTGTCTGTACATAAAAAATATGTCTCGCCCATTTGTTATAAGTTAGTTTAGTATAATATTGTTATTTGTTTGTGTTAGTACATTATTGGTCGTTGCTAATACACTGCATTATCAAAAAAGATAACTGTGTAGCCTAAAAATATCTTATAAATCAGTTTGTTTAATGTTTCCAAAGGATACTGGAGTCATTAAGAGGTCCCTTGAAACTGCAAGCCTTAACTCTTCTCGGACATGTTGTAAGAAAGAATCCAACTTGGCTGTACAAAATTGCGAATCATCCCCTATTAAAAGAATTGCTAAGACTTTTAAAGGTAAAGACAGATCATTATTTATTTATCTATTTTTAATTTATCATTTATTCAAATTTGTTTAAATTTAATTTTTGAAAATTGACTAATAATACTTTCGAGTTTTATTCGTCAAAATATATCGAAAAAAAGAATATATCGAGTAAACGGTCATCAAAGATTTATATAACTACCAAACTTAAGGCGTGATGTGTAAGCGCAACAAACTGAACACAAGTTTACAAATATCATAAAAGTGTTGAAAAATTCCGAAATATGTAGCAGATATCTGAAATAATCCTTTATTAAACCAGTGCTAAAAAGAAAACAAAATTTGTTGATCCAGTTTTTGATCGCATCAGCTCAGTTATGGTTCTTCTTACAACAGTAGGATTTGATTTAGGATGACTACAACTATCAGAAAAAGTGGACGAAGGAAAAAAAAAGTATATGAAAGTTGTGACGCTTTCTTAGCGAAAAATGTCAAGATTTCGGTGTCAGAGAATTTGGGTGCGAGGTCATTAGTTCATTGGCCACATATTCATCCCAAAATCTTATACTCAACTTATTCCTGAGGTTAGTGACGTAGAAAAGAGCGTCAACTATCTATCGGTGTTGTTTTGACTGAAATGTTTGTAAAATCTGAACGTTTGTAGGTTTGGCTCAACCCCACAGTTCTAGTCCGTTCACCTAAGTTTACCCCGAGAATTATGACCAGTAATAATTTTGTTTTTGAAATTTTTTATTCCACAGACAGAAAAAGAAGTTATCTCATTGATGAACGCTCTTCTAACTGTAATCATCTTACTGCCGATTATTGCTGGCCTATTCGCACCGCACCTAGTAGACTTATTTGAAGTATTTAGGTAAATAAAAATGAGATATTATTTTATGATTTCTATTGAATTCATTATATTTCTTGATCATTAGTTTGTTCTTCAAATAATTTATGTTTTTTTTTCTAAATTTCAATTGATCTTATATCATTTCAGTCATCTTGCCTCATGGAATACAAACAATCCGAATAAAGTACCTGAAGGACATCTACTACATTTACAAATAGGGTTGTATGTACTCTTCAATAGATTGTATGGAATGTATCCATGCAACTTTCTCTCCTATCTCAAGCAGGAGTACACAATTAAGCAGAACATTCCAATTTTCACTCATACCATCAAGGTATTTAATTTAATGAGTGAAGTTATTTAATACCATTTTTCTCTTCCTCTCATATTTAGATATTACTTTTATTCAATATTCTTTGAATATATAGAAAACTTTAGCTTATTGTCATTCTTGATATATGCTTTACTTTTTCAGCCAATGCTGGATACAGTGAAGATGCATCCGCTACTTGTGACTGCTTCGCCTGAGATAGAAATTGCTCCAGCCAGGTATTATGACAATTTTATTTTTTTTATCAAACGAGTCCTTTCTTTCAATGCATTGGAAATTGCAACTGATAGATAATTCAACATTTTCCCAATTATTTCATTAGAACTATTGTACATTCGTTTCTCTAAAATACTTTATCAAACGTTTTCAAAATATGTGATAATTTATTCAAATAAAAAAATCTTTGATTTTACTAAATGTACCGCTTTTGAAGAAATTACGAAATTTTGAAAATGAAAAATAAAAGTGAAACATCCGGTTTACGAATTTGTGGATTTCTTAATGAAATATCTTTGTTTTGGATCTTGGTGTCCTAAAATTGGAAAACTATAGTTTGACTTGCAGTACTTTGTTTGTTCTTAACTTCTAAAGTTATTGAGCAAAGAAAAAATTCTAATTCAAGATACTTAAAACATTTATTTCCGGGATTCTGCTGACGATAAAGCTTAAAAGAGTACACAGCCTTTACTATCTTTTAGTGCAGAAAGGAAAGCGTAAAAAAAGTATAATTCCATAAAATCATAATTTTTTTTTTAATACAGATTCAATTTACTGATATATTCTTTTATAAAAGGTGGAAGAAAATGGAAGCTAATGACGTAATAATGGAATGTGCCAATTTTTCGGTGGAATCAACGGAAAAATCTCGAGAAGATTGCTGGTTCAGGAATAGAGGTGCTTCTTTTAGATTAAAAGGACCACAGAAAGATTATGCTGCTGCAATGCTAGGTTTCTATATTATATTTATATATATATATATATATGTTGTTTGCATTACAATAAATAATTTAGGTTGAAGTTTTAAAAAATTAAGTTATTCTTTAGTTTAGGTAAATTTCTGCTCCGTCCATAGGCAGTAGTGAATCTATCAGTTGTAAATCTATTAACTAAATACCTGAATTAGAAAGATTTCTATTGATGTTGCCTGCAGGAGTACAAACTTTGTACGTCCAAACTTTTAAAGCACTATTTTTTTTTTTTGGCGCATCAACAGCTGAGATCATTAGCGCCCGGAGCTTTTTCCAGTGCACTGCCGGCCTCCGGACAGTGTTCTCTCGTTACAGACAACACTGTCCATCACCGGGCAGTGAGCTGTAAGAAGCTCCTAGGAAGAGAAAATCTAAGGGTCAGCTGCTGGATTCGAACCCGGGACCTCCGCGTGGGAGTCCAGTATGCTAACCTCATAGCTAATCCTTTCCCTAAAGCACTATTAAAAAGAAATATTTATTGCATGATGCATCGAAAACAATTACTGCTTTCTAATCTCTGCGGATATCTCTACCTAACAATGGAAACAACAATCTAAATATATTTAGTTATTAAAGAGCACAGTTAGATCTCAAGTCTTTCACCTCATGGTCAGTTAATCCTGGATTAAAGTGAAATCGAAAATTACAATTATTGTGAAAGGCCTTACAAGTACTAAGTACAAGGAAGGTTGAAGATTAAGTACCATTACGCGCGAAAGAAAAGATCTTTATCAACGACGTTCAAACGAAGAAGTAGTTTTCTTTTTAATCAATAATTGACTAATTAAAAATATAGTAGTTTTAAATCTTATATCTAAACTGTGTTGTAGAAGCCACTCGACGAGCAAGCAGTGGGAAATCAGGTCCTGTGACCATGCCTGCTGTTAGTACTTACTCAGCCGAACTGCCTAAAGATTGTGAGATTTGGAGTCCTACTATATTCACTGGAGCAAGTACTCCACCTCAAGAATCAACATCCATTCCTCACACACCAATCGCTCAAGTCGGTGTAAGTATGTCATTGGAGAGCATAGATGATGTATTTTTTCTTGAGTATGTTCTAAGACTTTTACAAAGTAAGTATTAATATCCTAGAGCTACGTAGTTCTGTCATCTGGTGCATACGCAGCGCAGGAAGGCAACTCTCCTCCTGAAGCAGCCATCGAAGCAACTCCTGAGTCTACTCCAGTTAAGGTTATACAATAAATGTTCTAAATTATTCAGTCCTTTGTAAATTATTAAATTTAGTCTGAATGTAATTTTAAACATTGTAAATTTTCATTTTATAAAATCACTCTAAAATTCATTTAGTATTTTATACAATATTTTGTTGGATTTAGTAAAAAGTAATTCATTACTTACAGGACTTAAGACAGACACAAGTGATTCGACCTTCATCTTCTGTAGCTCGTTCGTTAACCTCATTTGTTGCTACTCCTGTCCAAGATGGTTCTTACCAGACTAAGGAAAGTTCACCTGCACCTGGTCCAGCTGTGTCAAGAGCACAATCCGATTCAGCTGTTACGAATAATACCAGATGTGTACAAAGAGTCGTCATAGATAGGATACAAGTATGATATTAATAAATTTTGTATAGAATATAATAAAAACGTATTTAAAACTATCTTAAAATACCAATTCTTGGACAGTTTTTTAGTCAAGAGGGAAAAAATGGATTACCAAATTTTTTTGCGAGTATTATGGCTCCTCTGAAATCTCATGTCCTTGTTGTTACAATAGGCCCAGTAACATTAAATGCATTACTTCCAAAAAGAAGTAATAGGTTTTCTTTTATTGAAAATGTATGGCACCAAATATTGATGTGGAAACTATATTTTGTGTGAATTCGTGTGCATGTGTGTTTAAAAATGGGTATTATACTGTGCGGTAGGTCAATTGCATAAGGGTTGATCGTCAAAAATTGCACGAAAAAGCGTAACGTTGAAAATATATAATCGGGATGCGTGTCTTCTTTATATACAAGTAATTCCGTATAAGAAGACCTTTACAGTCATTATTTATAGTGTAGGGGGACAGTGTAAATGTTCTTTTGCCAAGGCTGAGATTCCGAAATGAGAAGGATGAGAAGGAGAGAGAGAGCCACTAAAGAAGTGGCCAATCCATGCCTCTCAGAAAAAGAGATGAAATTCACAAACTCACGGTCAGAGCTTCATCCTCCCTTCTGTCAGAATTCTTCTTCTGTTTTAAGTCTGTATAAAATATACAAAATATGTTGAAAACTTTAGATGGAAAATACTGATCCTCCAGCCGCAAAACCTAAATCTACCAACAGTGGAGGTTATTCTCCAGGCAGTCCTCTTCGGATAATTCAGTCTGCACCAAGCCCTTCTGATAGAAGTGCTGCTTTCAGCAGTCCTCACCTACCAGAAAGAACAGATGAAGATAGAGAAGTGGAATGCACGTTAACTGCTTCCTCCACTACTGGTACTTCTATGGTAAGAAAAGTGGTTTAATAATCTTATAATTACTTTGAAATGTATTACGTTTATAAAATAAAACAGTAAGTTCTTTCCGAATTAGTCAGAAGCGTATAGCGGAACGATTCACAACTAATATCAATTTATGTATCAAGTCTTAATCCTCTAAATATGTTTATAAGTAGGAAAACGACAAGACATCTTCGTGGCAAATGTTTCATTCATTCACAAAAGGTCTACAAGTTAAAAGTAAAAAAGTGATAATCATGTATACATAAGAATTAAGAACATTTAGAATTAGAAAGTCACCAGAACCTCCTTGAGGACCGTTTTTAATAAAACTGAGCTAAGAAAAATGCTGTCTGGATCAGAGAAAAAGATGGTATATTTCTATCGTTAGATTGAATTCGGTACGTATAGTAATATCAGAATATAGAACATCACAGGAACAACCTGTACAGTCAAAGGTATCTATCTATCCTCATCGTTATCTGTTAGCATTCAATGGAACTCAAATATTATTTGACTCTCTATTGAAATGAATCAATTTCTTATGCTGAAAGAAAATACGAAAACGGTCTGAAATAGCAAAAATATGCCCCTTTTTATGACAGATAAAATCAATGAAATTATTCACACTGTCCGATACATTTGACCAAGACCTTTAATTCTAAAGAATGGTTTTAATATTTTCGTAGGTAAGATGTGGCGATGCATCGTCGTCTGAAGTGCGGAGGTCATCATCTGAACAGGATTTTTTGGATGAGACAAGTGATTCACGTAGTTGTAGCCATGGTGGGTTGCACATGCCAGACTCCAATTCGATGGCACAGTTTACAAATCGTGTCAGAATGAGATTCCATTCTCAGTGTCAACAGAGTGACACATCAAGTCCATTTCAGCTAGCACAAATTGGTGAGTAGATAGATAGACAGATCATTAAGATTTACAAGTATTGACTTTAGGAGGTTCATATCAAAAGGTATATATAGTTGAATAGTTTACTTATTTGTGATAATAATAGAAGAAAATTCTGGTCTAGATATTTGATATATTCTGGAAAAGATATATTCTAGAAAAGATGACAGATTATTGTGCAAGTTCCCTATGATAAAGTGGTGATGTTGAACGAAAGCAATTGCACCCCCATTCTTCCGTTACAAAAAATAATAATAATAATTCAATTGGATGAATAAGTTGAATGTTTGGCCGTTGTTTCAATACACTTTGGCTCCAGCCTTTCATTGAAGTTTTGTATAAGTTATTATTATTATTTTTTTAAATATTACAGGTGCAAGTTCTGGTATCACAACACAAGATGAAGGATTATTTCCTCCTGCAGTACGCCGGGCTGTATCCTGCCCAGAGATGAAGAAGGAAACAGTAACTATACAAGATATAGAGGCAGCTCCAACTCTTGAAGAAGCCGATGAAGATAAGGTAAAAAAAAAAGAAAAATAATCTTGGAATCTATTGAAAACCCTGATGTTTTAAAGCGATGTATCATCTAACTTAACTGTTTAGGAAAGAATAAACATTCTTGTAATTACCCCTTACACAGTAAAACCCTTAGTTCTGTACCTTACTAATTATTGATGAAAATGTGGTTAGGTCCATAGCCATAGTGCTGGATAATATCTTTATTTTATCGTCTTACATCTTATTTATTATCCCTGACCGAATTTGGTCTTCAGAGGGTAGATTAACCAGTTGGAGTACAGATTTCTACTTACCTTCTCGCACTACACTGGCTGACTGACTGAGTGAGGGAGGTTACACAGTGTGTTAACATATGTTACTCAAAATGTTAATGAATCGTAAAGAATTATGCAAAAGTAATGAAATTAAAATTAATGACACCTAGTAATTGTTTAAGGGTCCTGTATGTTTAATGCAACTGTAAGTTTTAGAATTGTAAAGTTTAATTTTAAAGGAGGGGAGGGAGCGAGAAAACACGGAAATATATCACTTTTATTTGAATTAGGAAAAAATTATTATTAAATTAAACATTGATGAATGTATGATTCTAAATATTGTTAAATTGTAATCGTCTTTATAGACCTGAAGATGATAAAATAAAATAATCGAAATATCGGGAAACTAAAAAAAAATCCTATTCTTTCCTGATTTACCATCCAAAAAATATACATATAAATTATAGAAATACATGTAAGAGCAGTTAAATTAGGGTTTTTTCTTTCGCGTAAAGTGATCCAATTAAAGGAATGTTATTCTAATACGTGAAATGAAATTGATTCTATGAAAGCTATTAATATTTGAAATTGTGCGTGGAGATCAATCGCTGCTAGCGTATTAGTAGATGTATTAATGGAGTCGTCTGTAAAATCACGGAGGATCTCTATAAAAATCCCAGAAATTTAAAGACTTTTTTGCATATTGATCCAATGTGGAGTACAATTTATGAGACTCCATCAAGATCTTTAGTAGCATATAATCTTACCAATAAATTGTTTTAAATATTGTAATTGGAATAAGAAAGTTAATACCTTTACGAAAACAAGTAAGAACAAAACATTAATTTCAGTTCTTATCATAATATTTTTTTTGTCGCACCTTGAAGAATGGTAATACAATTATTTAGTGGAATGAAATCTTTTGGATTAAGTGCAGAAAGAAATATTAGGTCATCTAACGTAAGGTCCGAACCGACTATAAAGAAGAAGCCCAAATCGTAAATTAAGTAGAAAGAATAGATTTGATTCTAATACTGTTTGTCGATAGATTTAAAAGCTTGGCAGAAAAGCATAATATCAATAAAACCGTAAGGCTTTAAGTTTCAGAATCCATAAGTTATTTTAGATTAGATTTCTTTGAGAAGCCAGATTCAATTGTCAATAATCTCGAATTGAAGGCGTTAATAATAATTTAGTTTTGGATGTTATGAAGATTGTTTTTTCATCAGATATACGTACACATAACTACTATGTAACCATCATAACAACAAACTGAATATTGCAGTGCATTTAAATTTCTTTCTTTTTTTTTAGGGGTTCCGGGATTGAAGTTTTGGACAAAGTCGATCAGCTATAACACTTTACTGAATCGATTATTCAGTTCATTTTTTTGGGAGGGATTTTTGTTTAGTTTTAATTTTACGGTTTTAGAAACTATATAACATTAGTGAGAATTATATAACTTGCAAAAATTATTTATCGAGGCAATGATTATTAAATACTTTCTTCCTGTGAAGAAGATTTGAAATGCTAGACCCCTTCTTTTCTTCATGTAGTAGTAAGAGTATGTTACACTGAATATTTTTCTAATAGGAAGGTAGCAAAGAACATTTTCCACAACCTGAAGTAGCCTCAAGCTCTACTCAGACTGACGAACTGCAACATTATGACTATGAACATCTATTCGAGTTAATATTTCCTCCATGGGACCAGATACAGCAACGTTCAGCTCCTCCAGGTATTATAATAATAATATAGATGACGTTTTGAGCAAGCGTTCATGTACAAATCTATGGTTAAAACCGTTTAAATTTATTTATTTATTTTTAGAACTTACTAAACCTCCACACTTTGGTGTGCCCTTCTTCTCACCTCGCACTGCTCTGGAGTCATACATAGAAGCCACCATTAAGAATCTCAGTGAAAGAAAGAACAAACCTACAAGTGAGCCTTGTAATTTCTTTAATTCTTTTAAATCTTTAGTTTTTTTAAAAATAAGTTATATGATATTTACTACGGTTTCATTCATTATGCAGATGAAGCGTCTGAAATAAAAAATTTGAAAGATCAGCTGAGCTTATTGATGCTTCATTTACAATTTGAAAAGCACAGGAGAGAGGTTCATGCTGAAAGAAATAGAAGGCTGTTGGGTAAATCCAGAAATAACAGGGCATTAGAGGAGCATAATTCAGCTTTGGTTAGTGGACATTCTTATTTTGAAAAAAGTATCGAAGTTGTAAATCATTTTTTTCAACTTTAATTTTTTTTTTTTCATTATAAGTTTTCTGATCAAGTTTATATTAATATTTAGCGGGACCAAGTCGCATTGTTGCAAAAGGAAATAGAAAGTTTGCATAAGGAGCTAGATCGTTGCAAGAGAGAAGCAAAAATAAATTCAGATGAATTGCAGAAAAACCTGAATTATTGGCAGGAACAGGTTAAACTATTACTTAAACTTTACTATTGAGTAAATATTGCTTGACGTTAAATAAGTTGTTGATGCTTTCTTTAATAGAGCGCTACGTTACAAAGGAAATTTAAAGAAGCAGAAGGAAAAATTAATTTATTAGAGGAAAGCTTAAAAGAAGAAGAACGAAGAACCAAGACTATTGCTAGAGTTAGTATTGATGTTATTACTGACGTTATATCTGAGCCCTGAAAGCAATAAATAAATTATAATAATACTTAAAATATTAATTATTGTTATTGTTCTCTCAATTTCAATATTAACGCTATTAATGACGTTATATTGTTTCGTTATTATGTAAAGAAATGAAAATATTTTAAAAACGTATTACAGCGTTTTGGTTGAAATGTTACAATGTTAAGCGGGAGATCCCCTATTCGAATCCCGTGTTAATGTGTACTTGTTGTTTGTTAGAATGTCTGATAAGTAATGTGCTTCCGGCGGCCGTCCACGACATCTACGGGGGTTTGTAGCCCCGAGGGGCTGTAAGTTGGACGTTAAATTCCGCCTAAAAATAATTAAATAAATAAAAAGGCAAATACTTGGGAATACTAGTTGCCCGGCAGTTGTCTATGTATAAAAGTGCCCAAAACAAAGGGTCTTGTAAGTATAGCACCACTTCCGCAAAGGTGGCTAATTAGGTATAAAACATACCAGTGGGATAATAAATATGGGCCTGTAAAAATATCATAGCCTGTGATGATGGTTTAAAACAAATTAGATGAGTTTTCCGCAGTTAGATCTTGTATTGGGCAAAGGCATTCATTTTTTTTTTTTTCTTAGAAAATAAAATTATAGCTTCTTTAATGTTTCCAGCAGCTATTTACCTGATTCATCTTTTAAAACAAGTGCAATTAATCCAATCTTTTTGTTTTTAAGGAATATACTTGCTCTCAGGCTGCAATGTTTGAATTAGAAAATACATTAGAAGGTGCGAAAGCTGCGGCAAATGCAGGCAGAGAGACTAGGACTGAATTGGCCATATTGCAACACCGACTGACGTGTGCCGGTGAAGTTGAGACTAGATTAAGGGCCAAAATAGATGCACTAACTCTTAGAGCTCACGACACTGGCGCTTTAGAATCTTATTCATCCACAGTTTCTGGTTTGTTCTTTGTTTAAAAAAAAAAAAAAAAAAAAAATATCTGTATTTCTATAAGCTTCTTTTCGTTTAAGAAAATTAATTATTACAATGTGGATTAGAATTGTAACATAGCAGATATAGAAGATCAGGTAACTTTGTATTAGAATATAAAAATTAACACAAGTATTTTTAGGATTATTGGCTACTCTAAATATGAAGGGAGTTGCGTTAGAAGCAGCTGAAGCCAAAGCAAACCAATACCAAGCAATGATCTCTAAACAGGAGCAATTTAATTCCGAGCATGCTCGTCTTATACAGTCAATTCGAGATGATTGTACAAAACAGATTGAGGTATATTACAAAATAGACATAAAATACATTTCCATTAAAAAATTGTTTAGTCCCACACATTGACAGTGATCACGTATTTTAGAAACATGAAGAAAAATGCCGTCAGTTACGTGAGCTAAACAATCTAAGTGAGGAGAAAATACTTGAACTTAATCATCAGCTGGAGATGATGGAAAGAAGAATGGCCAGAATGAAAACAGTTGCATCAGCCACTGCTGCCAATATACCACAAGTGCAAGATTCTGCTGTTGGTGGATCGCCACCTTTGTCGGCATCTTTAAGCTCTGGTAGGTGATTTTTAAATAGTAAGAACTAATAAGTAATAATACGTTCTTGAAACAAAATTTTCTGTATTGAGCTTTCAAAAAACAATAAATCATAGACACTGTAATTTTTATGAGGGAGCAAATGATTGAATAATGCGTGCTACATAATATTGTTTTAAAAATTTTCCCCCAAAAAAGATGGTTCAAGCAAAGTCAGGAAATCCGGTGACCTAACTATTGTATTTTAAAAAGCTAAACCTTAAACGAACACGAGATAACGTGGAGTTATTTAGGTATTTACCATAAATAGACATTTGAGTGTTGTAATTTATTTTGATTTAATTCTCTTTTAAACTGAAACATCCAAAAAAAGCAAAAACTTTAATCTCTATAAGAATTTACAATTTTAAATTGAAATCTTTTACCAAAAAAATTCATTCCTTTATAATATTAGTGAGAAATAAAACAAATACTTAATTCCGTGAATACAAATTAAGTTGAAGCATTATGGACTATGCATTGGCGGACTAATGTAAATATTTGAGATTGTGGAATTGAAATTAATGAGAATCGAAATATGGTGTAAAATTTTGAGTTAAAATAATTTCACCGACAATTATAATAAGATGGCTGTAGCCTAATTCATCGCAGTCTAAAAGAACCTATTAAAGGCTCCGCTAATATTTTGTTTGTGCAGAAATGTAATCGTCTGTAAACTGTGTAATGAGCTCGAGTCTGCCTCTGGGGTCGCTAAACCCAAAGAGTTGCACACATCAACTACTTCTGCAGGCTGTAATGAGAATTGTTTCAAGTGTTAGGACTGTCAGTGGAAATATTTTTCGAATTGCTAGGCTGGAATATCTTCGGGGATGCCAAGATCTCTGAAGACGTGGCTAGTTCGTTTCTTTACTCCGTGTAACAATGCGTGTAAACTATTCAGCAATTTTTTTTTTTTGGGGGGGGGTTATGCAGACTACCAATACGTGAAAGACCAACACTCTTTTTCTTTTTCTTGACTAAAGAGATCTTAAACAGATAATTTTTGAAAATTTGACACGATTGCTGCAAAACTTCCTTCAACTTAGAAAGGGAGAGAGTGAAAAGTATGAAGTTTAAAGAAAAACCTTACTTGCAAAAAGTTGTAAAAAGAGAAACTGTGAATTCACACTTCTATTTTATTTTTTACAAAATTAATGTTTTCCTTCTTTTTTTTTCACATGTTACTTAGGAGGTTCACCGCAAATGCAAAACTTACAACTTCTAGTCGATACAACAACTGTAACGGCATGCGTTCCTCCAGAAGATCATGAAGATGATCCACCACTGTGACAAGACAATGTCTGCAGACTAGTTTATTATATATGTTCTAATGATATATGTATGTGTGTAATAATTCTGGTTTGGTTTTATTAGATTATAATAATATTTTTATATTATTACTATTATTAGATGTATTTTTCTCATTCTACATTATTATTTTTTACATTATGTCTTAAGTTTTAACAATGAGTTTAAGTAAATCATATTAGTAACATCTAGAGAGCTTATAAATTAAACAAAAATGATTAAGTTGTTTTTAAGGAAAGAAAGGAAAAAAGAAGAATTACATGTATTTTTTTAAGAATCAGGTATATAGTCTTTTATAGAAGTGTTATTTCCTTGGACATATTTAAGTTATCGACTGGCAAAAGGATGGATTAATGTTTATGACAGAGAGAAGATGTTTGTAAAGAAAATATTGGATTGATAATTACAAAACTTCATGTCTTAGGCATTAATTTGAAATGCTTTTTTGTAGTACATCTAACATTATATTTAAAAAAAAAACAAGCCATAACAATTTGTTTATAATTAAAGTATAATTATGTTTCTGTATTTTCGTGGGATACTTTTCTTGCCCACATTTTAATGTTAATAGAAGAAAAAAAGAAAGAAATGAAGTAAATTAAACCAAACCAGATTAAATGGGAGGACTATCGTAAATTGGAGGAAAAAAGAATACGATTTTGAGTGTAGGTTTATCACGCATGGGATAGAATTTTGGCTTCTAATATTTTGCATTTTTTGATTAATTTTCAATAGAAATATACCGACAGTAAATTATGATTAACAAATAAATCCAAGTATTATAACCTACTTGGAATATTTTTTAATTATTTATTTACTATTTAATTAAAATATCCTTCTCATAACAGAGCGTTAACATCAAAATATAAGAAAATATTAAAGGATTTTTATTGATGCTAGATGTAGAAGAAAAAAAAATGAAAATTGTACGATCTTCCAAGATATTCCAGTAACAAACGAAACATTGATCTAATGTAACAGCTCTCAACGCTCCCTTTTTTGTTGTTATTGTTTCTAGGATGCAGATGGTTGGCATTTTAAAAACTTGTCAGCTCAGATAAGCGTATTTCGGGTAACGTCACAATGAATTATTTATCCTATGTACCAAGTTAGCTCTCTAAATTATTTGTTGCGAAGTTAAATAAAATTCAAAGAATCACACTGTGGGTTTACATCTTTTTTAAAAATAAATATACAAGTATAAACCAATTTGTCTTAGTTTAATGAGAGAAAACACGTAATGTAAGCAATGTTTGAAATAAGGTATTTTTATCTAATATTTTGAAATCATTCATTTTTATTGTGACATGTGTTTTCTGTTGATAGTTTTAATCTTGAAAAAGGATTTGTGAAAAATTAAACATTTCTTGCCTAAGACAAGCTTTTTATTCAAATTGTTAGTGATTCAAATAACGTAATAAATAATTAATTACATAATAAATTTCAAAAAAACAGAAATTGTGCTGAAAACACTTTTTTCATGTAACCGTTATTCAAAAAAATCATAAAGTAAAAAAGAATAGGCCTGGGCACTCTGCAGTCGTCCCGGATATAGGGCAACAAGGTCGCAAACATTTCTTCCAAGTTATTCTGGCATTTAGTAACAATAGGGAAATAAAAGCTGTAAAAACTGTATTTCCTAAAATCAACATTTGTCTCGACCAACTCTAGAGGAATCTTAATTTTCACAAAAGGGAGTCCAAAGCTCTATGATTAACCTGTTTAAATGATAACGCAACTTGTTCCATCGTTACCCTGGAATTGCTGCCCTTATCTGGTCTTAAAGATGCCATTATTTCTCATCACTATTTGCAGATAAGACGCTTTTCCCAACTGTTTACGATTTCTGTCCTCAATGCTCGCTATAATTTTTTTTTTTTTTTTCTGATCAAGAAATCATTTCCAGAGTGACAAACAAATCCATAAACGTATTTGGATTTATGAACCTTGGTAGACATAGCAATATGTGAGATCCTTTTGGTGATAAACAGAGACTGTACGCTTACTGAGTTGTGGATGTATGAGTGTTACCGAAATTTTTGAAAATAAAACGAAATTATTCCAAACTGCACTGGGAACCAACGTTTCCTCCAGCAATTTAGTTAAACAAAGCTAAGATTTGTTAATTTGTTCCTGCTTGTTTAGGATCAAATTATTAAATATATGAGGAGATGAAAAAGTTGTTATGATTAGGACGAAAAATGCTAACGAAAAATTATGGTTTTCTCAATTTGAGGAAACGACCATTTATTTATTACAACAAAAAATATTTAAAAATGTTAAAACCGACGTGGGCAATTAATTTTTAATTTTATTTCTTCCTAACATTTTTATACAGGCTCGCCAGAATACTCTTTAATTATTATTTGCTCTTTATTAGGATAATGATTTATTTTTAAGAAAATAAGAAAATTAAGCAAGAAAATGATGAAAAAAATGTCCATTTTTGTCATTTAGTTGAGCAAAATGTATTAATTTGATATTTAATGGACATTTTTATAGTAAAACAAACAAAAAAAATATCCTAAAATTAAAATTAAGTTAAATTAAGATTTTAAATTGCATGTATTTTTTTATTCTTTTAATTAAGGAATATTTTGTTTGGCTTTTTATTTTAAGGAAAACAAAAATGTAAGGGTGCCATTTAAAATTTTTTTGAAAAAAGATCTTTTCGAATTCAATTTTGTAATATCGCAGTTATGACGAACAGTGTAAAATGTATAGTTCACGCTACTAAAATTAATTGATGTTAATTTAAATTAAAAAAATAAAAAATGAATAAAGGTATATATTTTTCAAATTTTGGTTGCATTTACATATATCATATTATGGATAGATTTTCTTTCCTTTTTTTTTTTCTATTCTGGGCATTTTTCTCTTAGAAAATGTAAATAGCTTATAATTTTAGCAAATACGAGTAATAGCAAACAAACAAACGAAAAATCTGATACAAACGCTTGAAAGCTAAAGTTCAATGTTTAAATAAAGGAATTTTGAAGAAAAAAATAAATAATTAAATATTCACTTGAAAATTATAATCATTTAAGGTAAATAGATTAAAAAAAAAAGCATAAATTAAGCTTATTAATTTTATCCAATATCATCTATTTTATCAAGTAAGCTAATAAAGAATGGTAAAACAGAAAATAAAATAATTTAAAAATTAAATTTAGTCTAACCATGCCATGTATGATTGATTTAAATGAGTTTTAAAAATAAAGAGATGTGTTTTTGGAAATATAATTATATTAAAAAAGAAAAAAAAAATCTTTTGCCCTAAAATTTAGTGCTGTTTTTTTTTATCATTACCTTGTATCTGAAATTAAAGGTTTTTCCTTTTACGAGACTCCAACAAAAATTGGACATTAGTTGAAGTATGTTGTCAAAATTATTATTTTAATTGTAGTTTTTACAGAGTTCCTCGGCTGCTCTGCTGGTGGCCAAGTTACATGTTTTTTTTGAGAAAGAGAGTATTTCGTAGATTAAAAACCTTCATCAAATATTCGAATGGAATACTTGTCATTATTTAACATACAAGGTTCACTTATAAAATTCTTTTTAAACTGATTCAAACAATTTCACCCACTTTTTCGTGTAGCTATCATTAAATGTTCTTATTTACAAGTTTTTCTTAAAAGTAAACACCTTTTAAAATTTTTTTAATTGGGTATGACATAAATTTCTAGTTAAAATTAGTTTGCATCAAAATATCTTAAACCGCGCGATGAGAATTTCCGGAATCCAGATCCATCTTAAAATAATCAGATCTAAAAAGTTGCTTTGCTTCCCAATTACTGGATCCTAGCATCTACCCTATCTATTTGGATCCTATCTATCTCTCATGCTGGTATGAGGCAGAATAGTAAAACATTTTACGAGAGGATAACATAACAGTACCCCCCCAAAAAAATTTTTTCATTGATATTACAATGGGCTTGAATTTCGTGTAAGGCCCTTTTGCAAAGTCACGAAAAACCTAAAAGTTTAGAACATAAGTGATCCGTATTAAAAGTGCAGCAGCAATTCGATCGTAATTGTAATGAAGACAAGGCTGTTTGAATGGCAACCATAGCAACAAGAATCATTTCTTCTAGTGAGAAAAAGTAAGCGAAGACGTTATTATTTAACAAGAGAAAAACGGTAAGATATAAGATTATCTTGTCTGCCTTTCAAATTCTTAAACTTCGCAAAAATTGTTTTTCAAAATCTGCACTTCTTTAAAAAGGAGTGCCAATTCAATTACCAATTCATATGATCAAGCCCTGACATGAAATTAAAATGATAGAACTAAAATAAACGGAACTATTCGTGAAACTATCAATGATTTGTCATTTCTACTCTTTTTTATGAACTGGTACTTCCAATCCTAGCCAACCTAATATGTATGATCATCCCTGTCATGAAGTCAGCATGTTAGTACCTAAAATTATGGAACTTTTAGTAAAACTGGCTAAGATTTTCCATTTTTTCTTTTTTTTATGAACTGCTACTTCCTAAATAACCCGACCTAATGTGTACAATATTCCCTGGCATGATCTTTGAGTGATACAACCAATAAATAAGGAACTTTTAGCGAAACTAGCCAAGATTTTCGAATATATCTATTTTATATGGATTGCTACATATAAAACTAGCCAATCTAGTGCGTATGATCAAGCCCTATCATAGAAATAAAATCTTAGATCGCGATGGTAAGTAACTTCAAGTAAAAGTAGCAAGATTTTCAATTTCTTCTCTTTTTTATGAACGGGTACTTCTATAACAAGCCGACCAAATGTGTATGATCAAGCCCTGGTATGAAATTACAGTGTTTAAATCTAATAATAAAGAACTTTTAGAGAAGCCACCCTAGATTTTCAAATTTCTCTCGTTTTTATGGACTGCTACTTCTTAAACAAGCGGACCTTAAGTGTACGATATGCCCTGGCATGATCTTTGAATGATAGAACCAAAAAATATGGAACTTTTAGCGGAACTAGCCCAGATTTTCGAATACATCTATTTTATATGGATTGCTCCATACAAAACTAGCCAATCTAGTGTGTATGCTCAAGCCCTGGCATAGAAATAAAATCTTAGATCATGATAATAAGTTACTTCTAGTACAAGTAGCCAAGATTTTCCATTTCTACTCTTTTTTATGGAAGGGTACATCTAAAACAAGCCGAACAAATATGTCCAATCAAGTACTGGCATGAAGTTAGTTTGTTAGAACTAAATGTACGAAACTTTTAGTAAAAATAGCTAAGATTTTAATTTTTTTCGGAACTGCTACTTCCTAAATAACCGACCTAATGTGTATGATTCATCTCAGATATGAAATTAGAATGTTATAACCAAAAAGTACGGAACTTTTAGCAAGTTCTTCCATTTCTTCTCTTTTTTACGAACTGCTACTTCCAAATCTAGCCGACCTAATCTGTATGATCTAGCCCTGGCAGAAAATTAGAATGTTAAAAGTAAAAGAATGGAACTCTTTGTAAAACTAGCCAAGATCTCTCTTTTATACACGTCAATATCCAAAACTAGCTGATCTAATGAGCATGATCAAGCCCTGACATGTAACTAAACTGTTAGAAGAAAAAAATATGGAACTTATGGTGATCTAACGAAGATTTTCGATTTCTTCTCTTTTCTATGAAAGGGTACATATAAAACAAGCCGACCAAATGTGTATAATCAAGTACTGGCATGAAATTAGAACGTTACAACCAACAAATACGGAACTTTTTTTTAAACTAACGATTCTTTCTTGTCTTATGAACTGCTAGATCGAAAACTAGCAGACCAAATGAATATGTTCAAGCTCTAGTATGAAATTACAGTGTGAGAACCTAAAAATAGAGAACTTTTAGTAAAGATTTTCCAATTTCTATCGTTTTTATGAACTGCTACTTTCAAAACTAGCCCATAACATGTGTATGATCATAGCCCTGGCATAAAATTAGAATTTTAGATCTAAAACTACGGAACTATTAGTGAAACTAGCAATGTTTTCCCATTTGTTGTCTTTTTTGTGTACTACTACTTCCAAAAATAGCCGTACTAATATGTCTGATCAAGTCCGGACATAAAGTAAAGTAAAGTAAATTGCCTATTTTTTCAGGCGGACTTTACGTCCAACTACCAATTAGGTGTCGTGGACCTCGGAGGCGACTAGCAAACATACTTTACTGTAAATTTCTTTTATTAATCTTTAATTAAAATCCAAGGCCTAAGACCGGGAATCGAACCCAGTACTACAATTCATATCAGCATCGCAGGTCTCGGCTATCGTGGCGCCTGGTTAAAGAGTACTTCCAAAACTAGCAGACAATGAGTAAGATCAAGCACGTCATGAAATTATAGTATATGAACATAAAAATAAAGAACTTTTATCTAGTCTTTACCTAAGAATTATATCTTAATAAAGAATCTAGCAAAGATGTCGAATACTTCCCTTTTTTATGAATTGCTATATCCAAAACTAGTCAATCTAGTGTGTATGATCGAGCCCTGGCATAGAAATAAAGTCTTAGATCGTAAGAATAAGTAAATTCACTTAACTTCTGATAAAACTGGCAATGATTTTTCATTTCTTTCCTTTTTTATGAACTGCTACTTCCTAAACAAGCCGACCTAATATGTATGATCAGCCCTGTCATGAAATTAGCGTTAGAATGAACAAATAGGTAACTTTTAGTAAAACTGGCCTAGGTTTTCGATTTCTTATATTATATTTAAGAAAGTGTACATCCAAAACAAGGCGGCTCAAATGTGTATCATCAAGTCCTGGCTGGATATAAGAATGTTTGAACTAAAAGTACGGAGCTTTTAGTAAAACTAACAAAGATTTTACATTCACTTCTTTTTTAGGAACTGCTTCCTCCAAAACAAGCCGACCTAATGCCCTGGCATTATCTTCGAAAGATAGAACCAAAAATTCAGAACTTTTAGTGAAACTATCCTAGATTTTCCATTTCTTACCTTTATTATGCGGGGCTTTTTCAAAAACAACCCGAACTAATTTGTATGATTAAGTCCTGGTAGAAATTAGAATGTTAGCACAAAAAATTACTTAACTTTTGGTAAAACTGGCAATGATTTTACATTTCTTCCCTTTTCTATGAACTGCTACTTCCCTAATACAAGCTGGCCTAATGAGTATTATCAACCCCTGCATGAAATTTGTATGTTAGAACCTAATAATAAAGAACTTTTAGTGAAGCTACCGAGATTTTCCATTTTTTCTTGTTTATTATTAACAGCTAATTCCAAAAGAAGCCGACCTAATGTTTATGATCAAGTCCTGGCATGAAAATTAGAATGGTAAAACTAATAGTACAGAACTTTCAGCGAAACTAGCCAAGATTTGCCATTTTTCTCTTTTTTTCTGCAGTTCTACATCGCAAAATAGCCGAACTATTAGGTTTTATCCAGCCCTGGCATTAGAATAGAATTCTAGAGATATAAAATAATGATTATCTGGAAAAACTAGTACAAAATTTCCATATTTCCTTTAGTTTAGGCCTCTACAACCAAAACTATTAGACGTAATCCACTCCAGGCATATAAAGAGAATGTTAGAAGGAGAAAAAAAAGTAATTCATGTAAAACTAGCAATGATTTTCCATTTTTTCATTTTTCTGAACTTCTATTTTCAAAACTTATCGACCTAGTGATATGTATGACCAATCCCAGGCTGAAAAACAGAATTCTAGAACTAAAAAAGAAGGACTTTTTCGTAAAACTAATGAACATTTTTCCACTTTACCCTTTTTTAAGAACTTCAACATCCATAACTATCTGACCAAGTGTGCAGAATCTAGCCCAGACATAACAATAGAATGTCAGTGGCAGCAAATTGGCTAATTTCAGTAAATGTGGTATTTTCTATTTTCCCATTTTTTTCTGAACGTCTAAACTCAATGCTCACAAACCTCGTAATGCATTATCCATGTTTTGCGTAATAATAGAATGAAGAAATAAGGAATTCATAGTAAATCTAGAGATTACATTCTAATTTTTCACTTTTTTCAGAACCTCCACATTCTAAACTAGGAGATAAAAGGTGTATCTTTCAATCCAGGCATAGACATAGAATGTTAGAAAGAAAAACTAAGGAATTTCCAGTAAAACAAGGGAAGATTTTCAATTTTACCTTTTTTTCAGAAGTTCAGCTTCGAAAACAAACAAACTAATGTGTATGGTCAAGCCCTAACGTAAGAAATCTTAGAAACAAAAAATAATGAATTTCTAGTAAATTTTTGACAATTGATTAAATAATTTTTTAAAAATATACTTAGCTTTTGTTTACTCCAAGCAATGTTTTCGTAACTTGTACTTACGTTTCAATCAGGAAGCAGAGTGTTCTGAATATGTATTCGATTTAACTTGGAAATGACAGAAGAATATTACCCTGGCTTACAGTATGACTGCCTCTGTGTAGGACCTCCAGGATCAGGAAAGACATTGCTAATTAGAACCCTACAGTCTAGGGGTTCGGTAGATTATAACACGAGTTCTGGTCCTACTTGCGGTACAAGTATTAAAAGGATATTTATAGGAGATAAGTGATTTGTTTTTTACGATTATTATACACTTCTGCATAAAAGTAACCATAGATTACTAACATATTTTAATCATTTTTTGTTTATCTATAACTTTTAATTTTGCAAGATATAAAACAAAGAAATGGATGAATGTTTTAAAAAAAGAAAAGTATTTTTAACACCTATGATGAATTATGCAAACGAGTTCTATTTGCTTATTGCATTTTCCTAATTCTTAAATTTTTCTTCAGTCAAATTAATTCTTTCGTTTCTCTACTTTTTATAGAAATGTTTTCTGTAATATCATCTTACGCGAAACTAGTTTCTATTGTTTCCAGTTGTATTTTCATGATTTAACCAATTAATTTAATGCAGGTTTTGTTTTCTGATTTCTAACAGCATGGTTTTAAATATTTACTAAACGATAATTCGTTTTTATTATAGTTAAAAATTCTTAAATGCTAATTCTTAACAGTTTTTATGGAATCAGTTTTCATTTTTGAAAATTATATTTTTAAATTTAATTAAATTATTTAACTATTACTTATGCTCACATAATTAATTAACAAATTTGACTGATATAAGACCAAAGACAATTTGTGAAGTTGGAGGTGGTATGGCACCGTTATGGAACCATTTCTATCGTGGAGTGAAAAAATTAATGTTCGTTGTGGATACCAGCAACTTGTGTCAGATTTCAGCAGCAGGCGTCTTACTTTATTCACTACTTTCTGAACCACAATTAAGAAATTCCAAGGTATGGCAAATTTGAAAATATAATCATATTTGGGAACCTTAATTTACTCCTTTGACGATATAATTGCTTTGAGGGCAACATTTTCCAATGACCTATTTACAAGTTATTTTTTAGATTCTTATCGTACTAGCCAAAATGGATGCCTCCTACAGGCAGATGAGGAATGAAGCACTACTTATGTTGCAAATGAAAAGACTTAAGAAAGAGGTGTGCTATTAAACAGTAAATAAGGGTTTACAGGGATCTAACTATTGCCCAACAATCTTCCTTCTTAGCTTTTTATCCGGAGAAACTGAACAATTTGGTTGAATCCAATCATTGGTTGGTTCCGATTTTGGATTCATCAATCGGACATGAATTCTCGCTAAATTAGCTAGGAGAAAAAGTTACTTTGGAACCTATCTTATATTTGAACTTTATAAAAAGAGCTTAAACTTCTACTCGATATAATTTTGTACCTTGCAGGTAGCGCAAGATATTGCTATAATCCAAGCCAGCTCATATTCCAAAGAAGGTATTGACGAGATTAAAAAGTGGTTACAATGAACAAATCGCTCTTAATAATTAAAGAAATACTCAAGAAATGGTGGAAGTCGCGATAAAATTGCAAATTTGCATTCAATTTAATTATCTTAATTAATTTATGGATCAATAACGATTTTATTACCACTTTTATGAATAATTTATTTTGCAACACTTTGCAAAAAAAAAATCCAGCAGTTCCAAGAAAGTTATTTGTTTACACTAATCTTTAGGAAAAATATGGTACTTTCCGTTTATTTGTCTATTAATTTTACTTTTGCCTGCCCTCCATTACGTTGAGACCATATAGATTTTCAATTTTGAGGCCCTGTTGAGGCAAAAAAAAAAAAGAAGAGAGCAGTTTCTATAAAATAGTCTGTGGAAAATCTACAAAAAAAATCTCAATTTAAAAAATTGCTGGAAATTCTACTTTACAAAAAGGATTTATAACTTAATCAACTAGATGTAACTATAAACCAGGAAAGTTAAATAAACATAGAACACCAGATTTTGTTTTATCAATTATATAAATGTACTTACTTTTTGTACACACAAAGAATAAATGGAATTTACATCAAATTTTATCAATTCTAATACCTAAATTTCGAATTAAGATTATTATAAAATTAAAACGAACATAAAAAAAAATTATTTAGAATATATCGACAATGGTAGATTAACTATAAATTTTCTTTTTAAATAAAGAAAAGTGATTACCTATTTTTTCAAGCAGGACTTAACGTCCAACATCCGATTAGGTGTTTTGGACGGGGCGGAAATACATACTTCATTACTAATTTTATTTTTTTTCTATCAAATAAAAAAATCGCTACTCGCAGGACTTGAACTGAGCATCTCCCACTTACAAATCCACGTTCGTGACCACTACTCCAACACCCGTCCCCCTAATTTTCTTAATATAACTACAATCCATTAATTTTACAAAAAAAAAATGTCCAAATGACATCCCGTAAATAATAAATAGTGGTTGTTCCCTACCACAATTATTCCATTCTTATATTTTAAAAACGTCAAAAATTTTAATTTCGTCTCATACGATATTTGTATAATATAAGGATTAATGAATTGAATATTTGAATTTTTCTTTTAAAACTAGATTAAATTTTGTGTATTCCTTTACAATTTTACTAAGCAATAATTTTGTTTTATGTTTGATAGGATAAAGGGAATATTTTTCCATATACTTGTAACAATATTAATTAATTTATCAATTCGTTAGAGATATAAGAAAGATTGAGGTCTCTGAAAAATAAAACTCACTTGCAGTGAGTAAATTTTCAAGTATATATAAAAATTATTTATAAATTATTTTCTATAAAATTACATTCAAAATCATATTTACATAATGGTATGTTTACATAATTTAATTATTGGCAATTTAGTGAATAAAATTAAAATTTTGAAACAAAATAAGAATTCTATTTGATTATTTTATAGGACTTTTATTTTATCAGCGAATATCTTTAGTACAGTTCGCTCTGTAATTACAGGATTTAGATTAAATAAATTATTATTTCGAATGGTCATTTTATATGAAAAAAAAGCATCTTGCGGAAATTCAAGAATTTAACGGAAGCATTCAAGTTAAACTGCTATCAATTTACATTTCTATGATTTCGGTTGAAACGAAAAAAATTAACTCGAGCGCCATTTATGTCATTTCTATCAACAGCAACTTCATATAGTCACACTGGCATTAAATTTGGGAGAAAAATCACTACAGCATGAACTATGAATAGAATCTTAATGTTTTCCGTTATTGAATAAATATCTCAAGATGGTATCTACTCATGGACTTCAGTTTCTAACTGTTGGACAAAACAACGAAGGGGTAAAGGACTATCCTTATAGGGGGGAACTGGAGGAAGTGAATTGCCAACAAGTCTCGAGAATGTGCAACTGTGGTGGCAGAAAACTGAGCAACGAAAACACGGCTGATTCAAGTCAGGAAAAAGCCTCCTTTAAAAGGAAAATTCCGTCGGTTTGTACATTGTGGCCAACCTTTTTGCTGCCTACTAGCCACAGTAACTAAGTTCCCTGCTTTGTCGACGGACTTAAGCCATCAATCACCACCTTGACAGCTTTGCAAGGATATGGTGGACCTGAACCATTTCTACTTGTTTTAAAGTGAACAATTTTTCAATTTGAATCCTGGACATCTATGGAGGAATGGCGATCTTAGGGGGGGGGGGGTATCTAAATTGGATTGAATTGTATCAGAATGTGCAAGTATCTAAAAAAAAAAATGATTACGTTATGACAAAATTAACATTAATTTTGGGGTGAATAGTATTATCGTTAGAAAATGAGAAATATCCCTTCAAGCTTCATCTTGGGTTTAACTGGCTACTTTAGCACTATTGTTTAGACGAACTT
This sequence comes from Rhodnius prolixus, assembly GCF_049639745.1. Lineage (NCBI taxonomy): Eukaryota > Metazoa > Arthropoda > Insecta > Hemiptera > Reduviidae > Rhodnius > Rhodnius prolixus. The sequence goes on along the minus strand of NW_027411592.1, from coordinate 55,399,251 downwards.
CAATGAGGTATTCCTAAATAAAGGGCATCAGAAAGAAGTTTTACAGATCCTATGTATACAACGAAAGTTAGTAGATTCGTAATTAGCACTTCTTTAATTCTCCTAAATTTCTGCAAAAGGCAATTTGTTTTTTATCAGATAATACATACACACACACAAATGCTTAAAAAAACCCACCATTCCACTTTTTTTTTAAAAAAAATCATTTTAAAAGCTTATTATTTGAGCCATTTTTGACTAAAGTTAACCGGACAAATTAAACCAGTAATTCCTCCTACAGCCAAAAAACAAAGCAAAAAAATCATAATTTTAACAGATTTATAAAATAACTAGTTCTTTTCCATATTTGCTTTATTATGTAAACATTCCCTCAATAATGTTCTTGTTAAATATTATAAGAACAAATTACCTACATTTTGGTTATTTTTTTCAATTTTTAAAAAAGCTTTTTCATATATATATAATATATGTCATAATATACAAACGAAAGTAGGACTTTTTTTCTTTTGTATACAGTCAGCAGTGTTAGTTACAATAAAAAAATAAAAAATAAAAAAAGAAGAAAATGATTTAATAAAATAATAATAAATTTAGCGAAGTACTTCCTTTGCTCTCGAGCCGTCAAGTGACTGTTATACTTACCAGAAGCAAATAATAATTAATAAACTTTACGAATAATATAGATTTATTATAATATTACTGCCGTCTAAACATTGCATAAGATAGCTAGGCTGTAATTAGTATATTTACTGAACTAGTACTAGACGATAAGATTATCAAGGGTTGATTTGTGTGGGTTTTAGTGGAAGGTGGGGATAATTTTTCTTTTTTGGAAGCAAGTATCATTCTACTCAGCAGCTTCTATTTTCTTCTTTTCAGCTGATGTTATATTTCCGTTGGCGGTGTTTTCAGCAGCCGCTGCAGACGTATCCTTAGTTGCACTACCACCTTTTCCTTTAGCTACTGTTTGCTTTTCTTCAACAGGACTTTCTGGTGATCCTTCATCGTTGTTTGCATTAGCATTGCCAGGGTTAGTAGCGCCACCTTCTTTGTCGCTATGCTTGAATCTATCGTAGCGTTCACCTTCCTTTGATTCCTCATCGTCGTCATCATCCAAATTTTTCATACCATCCTCTTCCTCCTTGTTCAAAAAAAAAAAAAAAAAAGAAAATATGCTTTATACATACCATCAGCTAAAATAACTGGATAGAAAGTTGAAATATAGTATGTGTATATATTTTCTTAAAACTCTAATTATTTACACTGGGGTCAACTATTTATGCCAGAGTTCATCAATAGTTAGTTGTTCTAGCTTGGATTTTTCCCACCCAAGCAACTTAAACGAACTACTCTCTCGTCACAAAGTGAAATGAAAATTTTGCATTCAGAACAACTCCCAAAATGATCAAAAAATAAATAATTAAAAAAAAGGTTACCATCTGCAGAATTATTAATCCCAACCTCTGAAAAATATTACTTGCCTTGGAACAAGCAGGTGTCAGTGAATATACTGTATAAACCATAGAAATGTTCCTTCTAAAGTTCTTTGTAACCGAAGGTAGTTAAGAAAGATTTAAGACCAGGAAAACCTATAGCGATTAGCGGAGTTATATTAGCCAAGGTGTGAGATCGCTTCGGATGAAAAAGGTATTTCGTACATGTTGCGAAAATTCTTGAAGCGTTATGCTAAGGTACTAGTTATCGGCAAAAAATTAAAAAAAAAGTGTCTTTCTATATGGGTTGAAGATGAAAGATGTGTATTTAGCCAGAGTAGTCGCTCAAATATCTGATGCTTAGAAGGAGTCACAGATAAAAAAAACAAGGGAAAAAAGTTAAGTTAAGTTAAGTCCAAAATGTTAAATTCTATACTTCCGAACTCAACGGATCTTTGTTTTCGAACTTTAAAAAAAGAGTCGCACATTCAGCACAAAAACTGTTATCCACAGACACTGATTTCTGGAGAAGTTGTAGACTCTCCTGGCTACAGAGTTTGTAAGGAAGAAATTTGGAATCAGGAGGGGAAAAAATGAATACCTTTCTCAAAAATCTAGACAGCCGTCGACTTCAGTGGTTTGGTGATAGATAGATGGCCTTAAAAGGCTCTTATATTCGTACCCCGAGAAGGAAGAAAGACATGAAGGCAGAGAAGAAAGTAGACAGCGAACTTAAGGGTACGAAGAGAGGAAGGTAGGAACCAGGAACAGTATTCTGAGGGAAGACGTTTTATTCTAAATTTTAGAATCCATTATTTCATTCACTGACTTCCAAATTTAATAATTTAATAAAAAAGTTGGGCATTTCTCACGCACTTCATTTTAATAAAATAAATTTCACCATAAATCAGTTTTAAGGGGTTATAGGCAGTCAGAAATTTGAAAAAATCGTTTTTATTTTTTTATTTTTTATATTAAAGTATAGTATCTCAGGAATGTTGTCCTAAAATTTCAAGTCGATCCGAGCAAAATTGTAAGAGTGAAAGTGTTTACAAGCCCCGACCGTTCGAATTACCATCGCTGAGCACCGAGCTCAACTTGCTACGCGGGAGGCAAGAATCCTACGTAGTCAGCAGAAATCGGAAAACTTGGACATTTTGGAAGACATGGAGGACTTATTTTATGGGCCTGGAATCGATGACACTGTGTAAGTTGAAAAAAAGATTATCCAAGTTTTATTCGCAAACCTTTAACCGCTGAAAACTTTAAACGCGTTTTTTTCAAAACTACGTTTTCAAAGTCGGTGGACACGATATCTCAAAATCTACTGCACCGAACTTTTTGAAATTTTACGTATTTCTTTTACACATATTAAAATCGTACTTGGACGAAGGATTTTTTTTTTCAATGAATAGAACTTGTTTTACAAACATAAAATGGTCAATTTTTTTAAGTGAAAATCGTGAATCAAACTTAAAAGTTGTCCCAAAAATTCAATTTTTTTCTAAATCCTTCGGTCAAGTACGAGATAAAGTCATCTACTAACGAAATCTTTTCGAAATTTTGATTTCAGATGACCCAGTCTCAAGATATCATGTCCACGAGAGGGTTGCATTTTTTTGACGTGTTGCATTAAAATTTTCGCCATTAGTACAATTATTATTAATTTGTAACGAAAAAATTACAATAAGTTCTTTAAACATGGACTGATATGACGCAAAAGTTCCCGAATAAAAAAGTAAACACGTTTTTCCCCCCCAAAAAAAATTGAAAAAATGACTTTTTTGGCGTTCTCTGACTGCCTATAACCCCTTAAACTGTTTACTTCTCAGAAATAAGACGAGACCAAACCTTCTTACCTACTCAAGATTTTTAACATAAAAATAAAATAAAGATTAAAAACTTACCGCTGACCAAGACTTATCTTCAGCTTCTTTTTTAGTAGACGCTTCCGTTACTGATTTATCTTCTTCCTTTTCCTCTGCCTTTATTCCTGCACTATCTTCCGTATCGTCTTTAACTGAGCTTTCATCTTTACTTGTGGTTTTCTTCTCTTTCTCCTGTAAAAATAAAAAAATAAAAACTATCTTAAGATATTAAATTAGAAAAAGGTGAAAATGCAATTAGAAAGAACAACATCCGACCGTGCCTAGCAGGAAACATCTGGAATTCCCCTGAAGTTATTTAAATTTCTTACATAGCAGTCCCGAAAAATTTTCACGTTAATAAATTATGACGAATTTCTTCATTTATCTTCAACATATGAAAAGAATGGGGAAAAAAAACATTTCCAAAATTCATGGCTAACTTTTTTTGATTCAGGGAAAATCAAAACAGGTATTACAGGTGAAAATTCAGATTAGAATACAATCACCTGTTGACTACTATCTGAAGGTAGAAGAGAGCATCGAATATAGGAAAGAATAAATGACTAAATTTTAATGATGTTACCCTGAGCTTTTCCCTTTCTTTATGCAATTTCACAGCCTTTCTTCGCAAGTTACGGTCATCCCTGCTTCTGATATATCTTTGAAGATGCGTCCTTGAGCGACAATGAACAGTAAGCGCTCTTTCCTTATCATCCAGGCGTGGCAAGTATATTTTGCACAATTCACAGAAATATACTTCCATCAGCTTACAAAATTCTGAACCTTTAAACACAAAAATGATCATCAATATCTTTACAAAACCAATTGCTGTAAGAGAATTACATTGCAAACTTATCCTGTGATTGAATGAGTTCAAATCCATTTGAGAATACATAAGTTTCAGTGAAAATAGGTATGAATTAAGTATATAAAATTTATTATTAGAAGGAATAAATCGAGGAAATGTGTCAGAAATTAACCCAACTACATTCAGCATTTCAGCAAGAAGGAGAGCAAACCTACATAATATGACAACCCTTGCCCACACTATTCACATAATACCATCCTAAAATCAAATGAATTGGAGATCGAAATTCTGGCTCACCTACCTGATTTTCCAAATTTTTCGCCAACTGAATATTACTTTTTCATGCAACTGGATAACTAACTTTCTTACGGATATAACATAATTATGAAATTAAAAAAATAATCTTTTTTTTAAATATAAAAAGGGCGGAACTCAAAACGTGTATTTCGGTAAAAATTTGATACGTTAGCAATAAGTTCCACTTACTAGAGTAAATCGAAGTAATCAACTCCCAACTTACCTAACTTAATCTCCTTCTTTTCTTTCTTTTTTTCTTTGGATCCATCTTTACTTTTCTCCTTCACTTCATCTGTCTTATCTTCCGCGGCTTCATTATCAGATTTTTCTACTTCAGAATCTGTAACAAGAGGCATGAAAACTTGAGAAAATTCCCTTACCTTACTTAAAAAAAACTATTATTCGTTTCATTAATCAAAGAGATAATATTAGTAACAACACATATTAGTTACATACCGTCTCCTGAACCAACAGCATCTAATACCATGAAGTTATTCGTATCCAAATTGATATCTTCATCAAGATCCTTAGCTCCAGGAGGTTTGGAAAGCCTTTCCATGCGAGCCTTACGCTATAAAAATGAAATAAAAAAAAAATTATAATAAGAAATTTACGCCTCCAAATATTGTATACCCAATACAATCATTGGAAGTAAACAGGAATCTCTGCGACATAACTGTTTCATTCTATTATCATGTGAATCTAGTTTTGAATTAGACTTCTTCTTGCTACTCGTAACAAGAAGTAATTGCGTTTTCGCAGATTTTTAGTTATAACTTTTCACTGTAAATAACCTTCTTGAAATTCCATGAAAAAAAGAATAAAGATAATTTATAAAATGATAACTCAAAATTGGAAGATCGACGAAATTCGAATTAGTTATTTCGACTCCATCGACAAGCCACATTGCTGAGTAACAAGTACAACACTTACCGTCTACAGCTAATTATCACTACCGCCTTCGGTCAAACATCTTAAATTACGTCTTTAATTTGTTTTTGTAAATTCTACTTTTGTTACTTCTACGCTTTAACAAGTAGTCTTTCAGAACAAATAAATTTGCTTTCTTTCGCCTTCTATTACTTCACTTAGTGAGAAACTCGCACATGAAATTTATTTACTATATTCATTAACTTAATTCTACACACCTTTATATGTTGTAATTCACAAAGATGTACTTCATACGCCCACGACGATTTGTAACCAACTCTACACACACGACAGTAAGGGGCTTGAAATTCTCTCATTTTCTAAATAACAAAAACAAATCTTTAGAACAAAAATTTACATGAAAGAATTATCACAATAATAAATAAATAAATAAAAAATACCTTATGTGAAGCTGAATTCTGATGTTGAGATTTTAATGTTCTGTAATTTAATTTACAAACATTACAGAAAACAGTTCGCAAACGCATGTTTAATGATTTTGCTTCTTCATCTAGAACTTTCTGCATCTTTCGTTGTTCTAGTCTCATCGTTGCAAAAGTTTTGCGCAATTTTATAGATAAAGTACTCATCGCTGTTAAATGTTTTGTACTACCCAAATGACGAGAATATTCCTGTTGTATTAAAATCGACAATTTATTTAAAAAAGTATTAAATTATATAGTGTCAATTGCCATTAACTTATTGTAATCTCTTTTTTATTTACCTTAAATGTGACACAAGCAAAATGACAATGTGGGCATTTTAGTTTAATGTATGGTTGTCCTAAGAAGTTCGTTAGAGTGGTTTTTTGTTCACTATCTTCTTTATCTTCGCCTCCAGATTCTTCTTTGCCATCCTGAGAAAAGAGAAAACTTTTAAGCTTAAATCTTTTATTGAAATTACAAATCAGGTATTGAAATTAATCAAGAACCTTTCAATAAATTCAAAAGTTAGGTAATTTTATTCCAATCTTACTTCGTTTTTTTTAGCTTCCTTGGACTCTGATGAAACTGTCTTAGTTTTACTCTTTTTCACGGTTTTCTTGACCATCACTTTTTTCTTTTTCTTGATAACCTTTTTAGGACTGGTTGCAGGGTCGTCCTTGGTACTTTCTTTCTCATTTTTCTCCTTACCCTCTTTATCTTCTCCATCTTCAGCGGCACCTTCATCATCAGCTGCTTTTTCTCCTCCTTCATCTTCTCCACCTTTAGCAGTTACATAATAATACAAAATTTTAACTGATTTTTCGAATTCACAGATTCAAAGACAAAAATCTTTATCCCAAAGAGGCTTATATTAATACATTTACAGCTTTTTGGAACGTAATTTAAAGAGAATTGAATATAGCAGCAATTGGTATCGCCCCAAAGGAGTTTTTATTTTATAAATTGGAGTAAATAAAATACGACAAAAAATAAAAGTTCTACCACAGTGTTTTGTGATTCATCCCAACATTTGTATTTTTATGCAAATATGCACCCACTACCATTCACCAAGTTAATACTTCATTGCTCGCTAATGTACAGTATGATGATCTATTTACATGTTCTGACATGTATTAATCAAGTCGTACTGGGGGCTGCTTCAAACCCAGACTTCTCACTTAAGAGTTCAGCCGGCATGAAATGAACATTCGAAGCCCTCTCTGTCTCTGTTGGCGATACTTTATTTTTCAGACAGGAAAGTCCACTTGAAAGGTAAGCTAAACTTTTTGCTCTTTCTAAAAATGAAACTAATGTAGAATAGCAGCAACTGGTTTTTTTTTTTTCAAAAATCTACTCCTATTCACTTAAATGAATTGAAGTAGCACTATCCGGAGGTGTGCTACGTGAGAGAAGTATAATCGGCGAAGAGGTTACATTTGTTGTGATCACAGTCAGCTGACTGACTGTAAGGCACCACATGGTCTGTCTGCCTTCTTGATTAAGATTTGACTATATGGTAATCATTTGTCCCAATTTTTTTAAAATACAACAGCAGTGACTTTAACTGATATCAAAATATCTTATAACCAAAATCACCCAGAAAACAACGCAACTCACGTGCCCAACCTGGCTCAACCATCCTCTGCCAAATCTATTTCTTTCATAACAAAGCCTTGCAGAAATGGCCAACAAATTATTTAGTTTCTGTAAGAACTTCAGGTACACGACATATTACAACACAAAGAGAAACTATTTACCCGAAAATCAAAGACAGAACCCAACGTAAAGTACTAATCTAACTTAATGTAGAACGACTTACACTCAACTACGAGTACAATGACTGTACAGGCTTAGTAACATTTGGAGAATGTCGCTAAAACAAATTTAAATTTCATATTGAAGAAGATAGGTTGATAACTCAACAAGCAGCTAGTTCTGAGGATATCTCACTTCTACAATCAACAAGATCCAACTAGTTAACTGGACGTTAAATCTCGCTATGTAATTGGCCATTAATTACTTATCTTAACGATGTCGAGTAAATTTTAAATTTGACAGAAATTACTTCTAAATCCTATTCAACACTGAATACCAAGTGGAGAAAAGTGTTACGCATATCCAAAAATACATTGCGATTTCATTTCTTAATTTAGGCAAAATCCAAATGAAGAATTGGTCGACCGCTCCTTTTATTTTTACTTTTAGAACATTTATTTGTGCTTATCTTCATTATTTTCTGGATATAACAATAAATCCAGGACGGAGGGGGAAATGAAATGAGTTTTTAAAAGATCATCAATGACATTTCACAACGATGGCTTGCCTTAAAAATGCTTCGGGAATTTGAACTCTAATATGGATTTACTCACTTTCTTAAAAATCATTTAAACAAAAAAAGAAGCGAGAGATTTAAAGCAATACCTTCAACTTCCCCTTCTTCAAATTCAACAGGTTCTTTAGAAATTTCTAATTCTTTAGATTCCGCTCCATCGGATGCTTTCTTTTCTTCCCCCTCATCCTCTTCTTCGTCTTCTTCCTCCTCCTCTTCTTCTTCACCTTCTTCACTGGTTTCAACTTCAATTATTTCTTCATCTTCTTCATCACCTTCTTCAGCATCCTAGTCCAAATTGGGGAAAAAAATCTCTCAGTAAAGGAAACAAATTGACATTTTTAAATTCTACATTTGACTAAGAACACAGATCCGACAAAAATTGTCTGTCGGATTAGACACACTAGCTCACAAACAAAAAAACTAGGAAGAATTTGGAACTCTACGAAATATGAAGTTCGGGGGACTCTCCTCATTGGAATCGAAAGAAAGTTTAGATTTCACTCCTAAAGTAACCCACTTAAATTTTTTAAAACTCTTAAAGACTTCAGCGAAGGGCTGAGAAAAGTGGATTGCTACAAGTATAAGAAGACTGGGATGATTTGGAAGTCCTAGATTCGGGCACAACTATGGTACGTTCCTCTCTAAGAAAAATATCCACCATTTATCTGGGACACATCAGAGGATGTTACCGTATTAAAAACTGCTAGTTTCTCTTCCAACCGACTGTGGGTACCTAATTACCCTGTCACACTAATAAACCTGGTATCCCACACATTATTACCTCCACGTCGCCCGAAAATCATAAGGAAGCTTTTCTAATGTTTTACTTATATATATGTGAAATTTAAAAATAAATAAATACCTTATCGTCCTCTTCATCTCCATCCTGATTATCATCCGAGTCTCTCTTCTTCCTTTCAGAAGTTCTCCCTGAATACCTACTGAGAATCATAAACGCATGTACATTTTTTTTTTTTTTTACTATAAGTGAACATTCTTTTCTGGAAAAGCTTTTTTAGTGAAAGAAAATAAGTTCAAAAATATTACCTGATGGAAGAAAATAAAGCAACAAAAATCTAAAGGTTAATGAAAATTATTTCCCACATAAATTTTGCAACTAGTAATTCTATTCGATAGATATTCGCAAAATTTCCCTTTGTTTTTTTACTCACCACAATCATAGAGGGTAATAATTATCAAAAACCAACCTTCATTTGATCATATTGTTTTTTTTAAAAAAAATGAGACGTTTGATCAGCAGCTCGGTCAAATTAAGGCAAAATAACAAAAATTCTCAAAAGACAAAGAAAAATAAAAACACATAAGGACGGAAACAGACTTTTAAAAACTGATTTTTAGGTGTAGGCAGTCAAATCGTTTTCATAACCCTTTCAGTGAGATAAAATTTCTCAGCTGGCTGCATGTTTTCAATTTTACTCTTTGCCCAGCATCATCAACCCTAAAATGAGCGAGCTGGTGGTTTTCTTTATCTTTATTTATTCAACTTATAATTTGATTTTATCCCGTAGTGATCCTGACGTTCAAAATTCTTTTACACTAGATTCATTTATTTATTTTTGTAATTGCAATATGCTTTTCTTGCAAGAAAATTCATCGTACTTCGTTCTTTTCTAGTTAATTTTTATCCAAACAAAAGAAAAATGAAAACCTTTAGTTTTTTTTTATAATAATTATATTTAAAGCATGATTTGCACATTGGCTTCATTTCAAAGCTTCATTTTAGCAGTCCCACGACACCTACACCAAGAGAATGATAAAAATTTGTACTCCGTACCAGCATTTTTAACAGCTTAATCATTCGATTTGAATGGCTAAGGGAAGTAATTAATTATTTTTCCACATTTATTAAATTTAATACGTTTATTTAGTTCCCCTTTCTTTGAAGGATTCTGTTTCTATTAAATTTTTGAAGGCTGTCATTTAAGGGACTAAATAACTTCTTCTTTTTACATTTTTTCCTGAATATTCTTTCATTATTATACAAATTTAGTTATAATAGTTCATGGATATAGTTTTCTAGAAAATGGTCTTAAAAGAAAATAAGAAAAGCTAATGCTATTTATTGCTCATTAGCGTTTAAGCTCCAGGTAAAATTAGAAACTTGATTGAGCTTCGAAATCAATGAAGTATCTATTTCATCAAGAAAATTATTTTACAACCCTCATGCTTCTTTAAAGTTTTTTTCGGTACAGGTTTAGTTATTTTAGAAATTGGCTCAAAAAAAGAAATAAAAAATAAAATGGAGTTCATTTTGGAAACTAATTCTCCTTGTATTTGGAGAACGTGAAGAGTATGACCATGTCTCTGTTATTATCTTTCAACATCGCTACAGAAATTAGAGAGAAACAATTCATTCGGCCGTCTCCTCATTGTTTACTCGAGAAGTAAATATGTATCTCATAGGAAGTGATTTAAAATAAATTCGGCTTTCATTCCTTCTTATTGTTCCATAAGCTTTTTTGTTTTTGTTTTTTAAATATTAATTTACCTCTTAAGAAGCCTGTACTGCTTGAGTCTCCTAAGGTAGCTGGTGCGAGTGGTTAATCCTCTTCGCCTTAGATGGTACGCCGAGTCTGCTAGTAGTCTTTTTCTCGACAGATATGAGGCTGATGAGGAGTGCCTAAAAGCGGCCCCGGCACCCCTTGAAGATCGAAGACCCCTTCTACTAGCTCTGAACCCACCACCGCCTCCACGAGGGGATGAGAAAGATGGCTTGCGAAACGTTGGGTAATCATTTGAAGAGGGAGGCGCATGATGCGGAGGCCTGGATTCCCGTACCTCACGGTACGTTCCTTTCTCAGAAAGGTATCCACCACCAAGCGCTCCTCCGCCACTGTTACTCTTATCGTAAAAGCTGCCACTTCCTCCTCCAACTCTAGAAGAAGGGTAGTCGGCCCCACTGCTAGCTGAAAAGGTCCTATCGTGCGATCGGCGTCCTCCCTGTCGTCACATAATCTTATCTCAAATATTCGCCAAGAATTGTTGTTCCTCATCACATCCAATCATATTCATTTAGGAATCATGTTCCAATATTAATGGATTATTGTTCTGAACAACACATTAAAATACATATCATTGGACACAAATTAAAATATTGAAAATTTCACATTATCAGCAGCATAATTTGCATTAAATTATCTTTCTCATTATTTTTGTATTTTATCAACCAGTCAGTTTTTAATTACGCATTCGTACGTAAATTCTTTAGAGTATATAATCTGCTAAAATTCAACAATATCCTTTTGTACTGTCACCTATAAAAATCAATCATAATTACTCTTGTGATTAATATCATAGTATTATAATACGATCACTACGTAAACAAAATTGGAATTCTCTTAATAAATAGTCATCTATTAACAACAAAAAGAAGGCTTATTCCCTTTTAAAAGATATAAAAAAACTGGCATTCGTAGGACCGCCAATTTCAATTGCTATTCCATAAAATTCTTCTTCATGCTTTCTGGTAAATCAGCTTTGAAAGATGAAATTCGAAATTATTATCAAAGATAATTAAAAATTTTCATTAATATATTGTTCATTAATTCTGTTCGTAAAAAATGCAATGCATTTCTCAATCTTATTTTATTAAGGGTAAGTTTGCGTTTACTTCGTAGGGTATATTTTCTCCTTTCTAGGTTTTAATGGCCAATTTCTTCTTTCTATTACAATAAAACTATACATATTTCATTCTAATTTTTTTTTTAATTGTGGGAAAACTATGGTTTCTAAACTAAGGCACAAATTTCAGTGAATATGACAAAAATAATAGAATTTGTCTACTTTTTAATCAAAGTGTTAAATGAAACAAATAAATCCCTGAAAAGCTAGAACAAATTAAGATACGAGCTCTAAATAATTGAATTTATAAACTAAGTACAACGCATTGATATAAAATTCAGGAGATGTTGGTACTTATTAAAGTAAAATATCTAGTGATTTAGATGCCAAAATAGTCCATGACTTAAGACTGACTCGAGTTTCTTTTTTTTTTTAAAGGTTCCATTTTCGAACTTGGCTTGGAATTTAAAGTTTGTATGAGAAATTTGTAGTTATTGATTTATTTATTTTGATTTTGATTTATTTAGTAATTCATCTGACAAGTATTAATGGAAAATAATGCTTCAAAAACTGCCAATTTAGTGTAAAAGGATAGAATGTGAAAAGAGAGAAGATTAATGTCGTTTGCTTAAAAGAAATAAGTGATTTGTGGAATGCAGTGTGACAGGTAAGAGATTCGACTTAAAAATTTTTATGGGAAACAGAAAAATGTCATAAATGTTACTTGAAAATTAAGACATACGAATACGCGGAACTTATAGAGAAGGTACGTATATTTTGAAATGACACAGTCATCACAATCCTAATCGTATGGTTTGTATTAAAATGGGCATCTAAGGAAAAACAACGGTACTGTTCAAGAGTGGTGTTGGAATAGAAATATATTTAACCTCTTAGTCCCTCTTAAATATTCTAAACAGAATCTTATGATTGTTTGATTGTCATTGATTCAACTTTAAATTATCGAACGTTGTGTTCGCGCTGGGTACCGAAAATGTTTTGTCCACCAGCAGATATTAAATCAATGATGAATTGGTAGTCAAAGCTAGACATCGTTGATTTCAATCGTCATAAGCACACCTGTTTTCATGTTAATGGTTTTTCATTCCAAACTGGACAGAATTAAAGCAAGAATACAAGCGTTTTTAAGACGAAACAATTCAAATAGGTTTACTTTTTTGAGAAGTGTTAGTTTAAAGAAATTTTAAAGAAATGAAGGAGTCTGAAGCGATGTTAAAAGAATGCCCTGTTAATAATATCTTGTATGAGAGTTACATGTTGTCTTTTGTCAAGGAACAATCCCAGTAATGAATGTGATGTGCAGGAGTTGGGGATGCTAGTGAGCAAATATACTGAAGTAAGCACTGTTCTTTTTTTTTTAAAGTTTACAGTCTGAAGGATATGTTTAGATTGATTTTTATCCTCCAATCATCGACCAGAATTTACGATGTTTTTTTTTTTTTTTTTAAAAGAAGAGCATGGTGAAGGTAGGATCGAAATGGGCCATGGGCAGAAAGGATGTCGCATAGTCAGCGTAGGAGAATATTTTCTTTCTTGGAATAACATCCCACGGCAGGCACCTAACCTACACAATTGAGGTTTTGAGACGTATAAAGGTTTTGCAGGGTAGGATTGTTGTCTATATGCGAAACCCTGATACAATGAATGACCTTGGATTTAATTGGTTTACTCCCTTTGCCGAAACTATTTCCAAGGAAAGGTTGCCCTTGGGTGGGTAATGTATGTGCCTTGGTGTGCTTGTTTACGTGAATGTAAGTGTATTGTATAGTGAAAGTGCATGATGTACTGTGCTAGGTACCCCGTGGAATTGCAACACCCAAGAAGCTACATGCAGCAACAGCGACCCCCTACGGGAAGGAGAATATAGTAATATTCAGTTGCATTCGAAGGTAATCTTTAGTGCAAATATAATAAAAAATGGATACCAGGATACTATTTTAGAAACGTGCAGTTAATTATGTCATACAAATGTGCAATTGATCAATTTTATGGTAAACAATATCCGAATCTCTACTGAAGGAACCAACCGAAATGTACTGCTTCCATACGTTTCGTTTCTGGCAAACAAAACACAAAATAATAAAGCTATTTTGTTTTCCAAAGCATGCAGTGTTCATAAAATCGATATCAATATTAACTATAAACATTAAATTTAAGTTTATGTATCGCTGAAGCGATTACAATATAAAAATCCTAAGCTGACCTTTTAGTTAATATTTATTTTTATTTTTTAACCATAAAACAAGAAATATTATTTCGGTGGATCACAAAAAAATTGCACTTAAATTTTACAGTCTTTTAATGAATCCTGGCAAGTTTTGCTACTTACAGGAGTTAAAATAGCGGCTCCGCAGTAAAATTCTTGTTGATGCTTATTTCTAATAAACAGTATTAAATAAAAACATTTTCTTGGGAAAAAATTACGTCATAATAGTAGTAAAACTATGGATTAAATAAAACAACATTTTGTTCCTTCTTTTTTTTCACTAACATATACATATATTTGAAAAAAAACAGTGGCAGAACATTGAAAATAACAAAGCCAAAAACACCTGAAGAAGAAACTGCTGTCTTAGGATGTGTTATAAACCAATTGCCAAGGTCAGACGTTAGGACACAAAACATATTAGGTTTTGAGTTCATCAAGATGAGGTCATACGAGGAGCTTTGTGCCCTACAGACATTATTCTCTCATTAAGGTAGCACTATCCATCAAAGATATTCTGAACAGTAGAAGCTGCTTGGAAGGAAGCTGAATTCAAGCTCGAACTCCTAACTCCACGACAACTAAGGTAAACTTATTCTCTTTCACTAAACACCACAGATACTGCACACTATCATATTAAACTATCAATTAAATTTGGCGTACATCTGAAGGACAAATCATTAATCTCTTTTACAAAAGCATTAATTGTTTGACAAACAATTTACTAAAATGTCTTGATAAGTCCATACTATGAACATCACTTGCTTCATTTTCAGATAATTTACGTCAAGTGGAGCAGCATTTCATTTGTGATATACAAAAAAAAGTTTGGAACTAAGTGTGCACTTGCAAAGCACAGTTCAATGTAGCACGGCTCAGTTATATGATTCAGTTTTAGGCTTTCATAAAAGATCTAAAAGATAATCGAAAGATTTTGTGGTCGCGACAATGCTTGTAAACAATGCAATTTAGACCACCTCTGAAGTGCCACCTTATGTAGTGATCAATTGAAAGGTATGTAGCTTCTGAAAATTAGGGTTCATCGCATTCATTGGAGCTCTTTTTCTTCTACTGGTTGCGACGGACATCCAATAACTTCGCACTATTAAAAGTGGTCATTTCAAATAAGTGATTCTTAATAACTTCATAATATTTGAAGTATCCCATCATTGTGATCATTACTTTAACAGTAGCTCTTACCATATCACCATATCACGTTACCATATCTTTCATTCTTATTTCTTCATTATGTTTGATTGACTTAAAAAATATATTACTCATTTTTTAATTGCAATTGCCTTTTGAAACCACCGTAGCGGCAACAAAACAATAAATTAATGTTCAAACTTATAGAGTAATTCAAAACCTTACAATGATATAATTATTATTTGAAACTGTGAAAACTTTGAAGTTATTAACGAATACAATTTAAATAAACAATGCAATTTACTATAGATTATAAGCAATATGTTTAGTCATAAAAAATAGTTACCTTTGGATTTCGTTTCAAGATAAAAGAGCAAAAATATAGGACAAAAGTCAAGTAATCACAAAATAGTTATTCCTAATTAAAATAACAAAAAAGTGAGCACAAATGATTAAAATTAGGAATAACAATTAGTTATACCCGACCCTTGACGAATGGACGACATTCGATTTAAAGACATATTATTTGCTCCAAAATTTATCTATTATATCTTACGAAGGCTTATCTGTTCATATAAACCTGCGAATTATATCGGAGCTTAATTGCCACCTAAGAGAGCTGCTAGTTTCGGAAGGGCATCGAACAGCTCGACCACAGTAGGAATGATAGGACGACTTTGTAACGAAAAAAGAGAAGGAAACGTTCAATATTTTTTTACTGGTGTTTAGATTTCCTCTTTCACTTCATGGACAAAATTCCTCCATTTACATAATATTCTCCAATCCCTGGTAGAATGAATTGAAAGGAGTGTATTTAAATAAATGGCTATCGAACAATGAAGGGATTTAACATGAAACTTCACTAGAAAATAATTTCATATTTATTATTAACGCGCATGCTTACTCCTAAAAAATCATGAAACTAAGCGAAGCTACAACAGTTGTAAGAAATAACAAATAATATAGAAAAAAAATGGATACCAAGCTATTAATTTCGTTTAATGAAAAAGCTTCAAAGATTTTAATTATACGATTAAATTCTTCAACTCTCCAGTTATGATTTATCATCTTTTTTTGATAAAATTTGTATCCAAGCTTTAATAAACCTATCCATAACTCCAATTATGTTTGCCAAATGTTTCTAGCATTTTCTGCTTTACTTCTAAACTTTCTAGAACAAAAACCACCAGCCGAACTTGTAAAAGTTTTTTATTATCCTGTTTAAAAGGTCCTTCGAGATGGGTTAGACGTGGTCAAAGAATCTTGCTAAGATTATTTTCATTTTTGAAATAATTTAGGGCTATTGAAATTGATTCTACCTTTTCCCTATTAGAGGCACTTTCAACAAACTTTCTGTTAAATAATTCTTTGTTAAGATGCTGACGAGTAATAACTAGGTTCCGAAGATAAATGCTTTTCACTAGCACCTTCTAAACTAACAAACTGGCCGTGTTTCATCGAACTAACATGACTCAGTTAATTAGTTATTTTTTTTTTGCGATTAAGGAAAATTAAGCAAGATTCATTACTTTCATTAGAGTTTTTGATTCATTACTGGCATCAACCTTGAGTGAAAAGTTAAATTTGTTCTGGTGTTTAACCTTTCCTTATCGGAGAGCGGTGGCTAGTTAATATATAATAACACAAAAGAATTGCAAAATGTGTCGTTACTAAATAATTATTTCGCTCCCAATGGCTTCTAGCATCTTCTTTAAGATTATATTTCTTAGCGATGAGTTCTAATTCAATGGAGTTGAACATTATACCTCGCAAATCGTTTTAATTGCGCTAAAAAAGAAACAGAAATGCAAACAAAAACAAAAAAAACTTACAATATAAGAAGGTGAATCTCCTCTGACTCTCTTACGTGGAGGCTCTGGAGAGCTACCTCTTCCATACTCTCTACTGCTATATGAACTCATTTCCTTCCAAACAAAAAATAAATTTGAAATTATTTGTAGCAAATTACAAGTTTAATTTAAAATTTAATTAATGTAAACCTACGCTACTATTTTTTAACAGTGAACCTGGCCATTCTAGAATGGGCCAAAGAAAATAAAAAACATATGCATACAATTTTCAAAACAAACGCCTATTCACTCATAGAAAGAGAGGAAAAAATTGTAACATTTGGTGTTTTTAAACAGTATCTGTAGAATAAATACATAATCATTAAGAGTATAACGGATAGATAAATAAACAAAAGCTAAATTCTCCGATAAATTTGTCGCTTTGATTCCATAAACATCCGATCAACCCCATTTCTTCAAATTGGTAGGTTTATATTAATGTGATACTTATTGAAATTACATACAACTTACTGATACAGAACCTTGAGGGGTACTGAATGTTAGATCTCCCCAAAGGAACTCCCATTTCGAAACTATTATTAAAATTAAAAGAGAGTGTAAATATATAGAAAGATAAAATATACTTTTCGATGGGCAGGAAAAAAATATTCAAATTTCTTGCATTAACAAAACTGGATCACCAATAATTAGTACAGCCCATCAACACTTAATGAAAGAAATTAAGTTTTAAGTTAAACTAAGTGCTTTAAAATTCCCTAACCTAGCTCGTACAAACTTCTCTAGTCTGCCTTCTTTAATTACTGATAAAAAAAATTAAAATAAAAAATTAATGAGCTTTCTTTTTCTTTTAAAGCCTTTACAAGTGAACTTTGAGGAGTTCACATTTCAAAATAAACTTAAGATAGTTACAGTGTGTATTGATAACTTTACATCAAATTTTGACAATTTATGAATAAAATATATAGAATTGTCATAATTTTTATCGTCAAATTTTTTAAACAACTTTTTACTATTATAGAATCACATAGATAACTTTCTTTTTCGCATTATTATTCTTAAACAATTTAAAAATTACTTACAGGATATCGATTATAGGAATCTTCTCTTCTGCTGGAGTATCTTTCAGTAGCGCTATTACTACCTTAAAAAATACCCAAATGAAATTTTAAAAAAGTGTGAACTCCTAATAAGTTTTTGTAAAACATACTAGAAATTATAACGTACCAACATAGGATGATCTCGATCTTGACTCATAAGAAGATGACGGCGGAGAAGAAGGATAGTATCGGCTGCTGCCACCGCCACCTCCGCTCGAACTACTTACGGCCCGCGAACTGCTGAAAGAGCTTCCTCCGCGACCTCCTCTCCAGGACGAATCAACACCTCCTCCTCCACGATAGCTTGAGCTTCCACCACGATATCCACCTCGAGATCCTCCATAACCAGAGCTGAAGAGCATTATTTTTTGTTCATTTTTCGCAACTTCACAAACATGAACAATAATCCTTTTTTTTACTTTCTATTAGAGCTCGTAAGTATTGTATTGGACTGATTCTCGAGTTCGAGTTTTTACGATATCTACTTTATGAGGTACACTGAGATTGAAAAGGTTTTTCTTTTACATATTGGTGCATTCCCCATACTAAAATCGCTGAATTAACAAATTTGATATTTTGAGCTGACACCAGGATACATAACTCTTGAGATTTAAGTCAATATCAGCTAACCAGATGTAGCAATATTTAAGCAAAGTCCGTTCTTACGATTTTTCATAACTTGCTACACTTATGGCATAAAAATAGTTTTGCAGAAGCATTTTCCTTTCGATGAAGGGCACTTCTTAGAGGGACTTAGAGGGGATGATTGGATTTCCATTTGATGTATCATCTGTGAAACGCTACGACAGTTGTCCTTAATATTAAGGCCCACGAAACCCAATAACCAATTTGCGAAGCATTGCATTAATTGCAGATGTTATTATTACTAAATTCAAAACTGAAAATTAACTTATTAAGTTTGCAGCAAAAAATCTATTTCATAAACTTGACATCATCAATTTATTATAATTTTAATACCATTATGAGCTTTTACAACCATACATTTTTTTGCTTGTAAAAAACGCAGTTCGTCAAATGTTAAATTGGCCAAACACTAACACTAATGTCTAAGTACAATATAACTGCTTTAAACTTGAATAAAAGTAATTAAAAGCAAATAAATAGATAACATGAATATACATACCCTTTATAATAGCTCATGATCAATTTTCACACTAATTCAAAGCACTTTCTTAATAATGAATCACTAAATACAAGCGTCCATTAATACCGCAAGTAAGAAAAACTAATCAGTTGAAACTAACAACTTTAATATAAAATAAATTAAGCATTTAGATCCACTTTTATGCACTTGATATATTTTAACAAATCAAAGCAATAATCAAGCTGCACCCAAACATTCAAACGATCATTAGCTAACAAGATGGACGCTCAACAAACGACACCCAAGCTTTAAGGCACAGAAGCCTATAACCCTGAGATGAACAAATTGATATTCCAATGCTGATTAGATTTATTCACATCTGATGGGATCAATTTACTAATAATGAAAGTAAAAATTAAGACAAATTGATAATAATTAAATAAGAAATGTGTTGTAAACTATATTAAATATACTCAATTTGAACTTTATTTAAATAAATGTGATTATCGAAGCACTTTTGACCGTACCATGTTCGTGCGCCTCAAACTAAAAGAAGCTAAACTTAGGGGTGAGCGTTACCTGTGAAAGTATACATTAGTGATGGGCAGAACGAGTCCGCGTTTGGAGTCGTTGGATTTGAATCGGTTCCAGGGTTGGAATCGATTCCAACAACTCGTTCACTGATTCCAGTCTGTACTTACCCTATGCATTAGTACAAATGTCACGCATTGTAATTAAATAAATCATTAAAAGTTAGCTTTTCCAGTTAATAACAAAACTATATTTCTTTAACACACATTAAGTAGTTCCCTAATTTCCAATTGATCTGATAAATATAAAATTAACAACGTAACCAAATATTAACAAAAATAGGCTAGTCAAATATAAAAATTAAAGCAACTGCAGTTTTGTCGTTATCTAGCTTGACCACCGGAGTTAACTTGATTCAAGAAGAAAAACGCAAATGGGTAGGAAATTATTCCCAAAAAAAAAATTATAACCCTTCAAACAAAATGATAATTACTCATAAAGAAAGAAATATTTATTTACTATGAATTAATATCAAGCTTTTAAAATAGCTTATTATTTTACAAAAAGAAAAAGCTGTGTGCCAAATCTTTAACTTAGCGGCTGGACGCTCTTTCTCTTATCTTCATTGGCGAAAGTTAAATCGTGTACATGTCGTGACGACGATCAAAGTAATACTGAGCTAAAAAATAGTATTACCTAACTGGTTTACTTACTGCTGTATCCCTCCCACTCTATCACCTATTTCACAAACATTCGTCGATTGGAAGTAGGTTTTAGTTAAATATTTGTTTCATTTGAAAACAAAAAACATTATAACGCTTTCTCAAGATGTTTTTAAGTTTTAAAAATTTGTTTTTGTCCATTACTCTTGTAAAATACGAAGAATTTCAAATAAAATATAATGTACAAACACAAATGATCTAGAATGCAGGTGGAGTCAGTCGTCGTTGTCATGGTGATGGAACCGTTTAACGACTCCGGTTCCAGCTCCAGCATTTTCTATTGGCTAGATTCAGTGAACGAAAAAATGGAACGAGTCCGGTTTCAAAAGGATTTAAATAACTCCGGATTTGACTCCACCAATTCCAGTGGATTTAACCAATGAAATTGCTGGTATTGGGCCGGAGTCGTTAAACGGTTCCATCACCATGACAACGACGACTGACTCCACCTGCACTCTAGATCATTCTGTGTTTGTATATTATATTTTATTCGAAATTCTTCGTATATTATAAGAGTAATGGACAAAAACAAATTTTTAAAAATTAAAAACATCTTGAGAAAGCGTTATAATATTTTTTGTTTTCAAATGAAACGAATATTAAACTACAACCCATTTCCAATCGACGAATGTTTGTGAAGTAGGTGATAGAGTGGGAGGCATACAGCAGTAAGTAATCCAGTTAGGTAATACTATTTTTTAGCTCAGTATTACTTTGATCGTCGTCATGACATGTACACGATTTAACTTTCGCCAATGAAGATAAGAGAAAGAGCGTCCAGCCGCTAAGTTAAAGATTTGGCATACAGTATTTTCTATATGTAAAATAAAATATTAAATAATAAGTAAAGTAACTACAGCATTGCTTTTTAATTAATGAGATGGGTGTGCCTGGTGTTTCTTTGCAAGGTTCGCTATATTGGGTACGAAATTATTTTTCCTTCGACTCCCTGTCTTAGATCGACCCCTACTTTTGTTTAGAAATTAACAAAATAATAAAATGAATATTATTTTAGAATTGATATTCTAAAAAAACCTTCGAACTTATTTTATTCTTCAAGCATCAGTATTTAAGCTCGCCAGGTTTTGTATTTTGGTGTGGATTCCTCTTACAAGTTGGAATGTGTCAGTGAACTTCTACATAGTAGCCTTAAGTCAGTTTTATTTTAGTGTAAACGACTACAGTATTAATTATTTTCATTTTAATTTGCCTCAATTTTTTGGGGCGGGGCGGAATCACTTTTTTTTAAAATAGGGATTTGAATCAACTCGTTCCACCATCGGACTCGTTCCACGTGGAACGAGTCCGCTCTAATAGCCCATCACTAGTATACATTGATATGTACAAAAGCATTGTAAATTGCAATTGTTAAACCGAATCTGTCAATATCAGAATTGAAACGAAAGAAAAGTTTCGATACTTCTAATGGTAATCTTTACAATAGCCAACGGAGGTGTGGTCTGTTTATTCCTCAGTTACTTCAATTGTGTTCACTTTTATTCCTGCAAACATTTTACGGTTTGCAGCAAGAAATATTATAAAAGATTTGTATCCAATTGTACAAATTTGCAACCATTACAAACAAGGAAACTTAGTGAAAACTGCGAACAAAGAAAAAAGGGAGAAAAATGATATTGCTACAAACTGAAAGTTAATTTATTCAGTAAGTACACGTTTAAATAGATTAATTACTCAATACGATGGCAAAAAAATGTTAAATTATGCATCCAATTTAAAGTGGTATTTTGGCTAAATGGTAAGATGTGAATGCTAAAACAAAACAATAAATTTAAAATGATATTTTTGTAATTAAGTAAACAAGTAGTAATTACTCCTAAAATTAAGTCGCTTAACATACACTTGAAAATTTATTTTCTATTGTATTTATTTTTTCGTTTTGATCAGAAGAAAAAGATTTAATTCATTCTGCACAATTGAAGAAAATGTCTTATAGAAATTAAAGTAAGTTTTAAATTTATTACTTTATTCTGGGTTGATGTGCGTTATGTTAAAACTTCGGCAAGACTATAGTGTAAGGGTTGATCGCCAGAAAGTGCACGAAAAAGCGTACGTTTAATTAAAAATACCCAACTTTGACCAGTTTTATTCTATAAAAGATAAAATTCGCAAACTTTCTGTAAAATACAGGGCATATCCTCTTTTGCAAGTGTAAACTTGTACATCTACATAGGTTGTAAGAAAAAAAAGTTGCAAAAACGGTACTTTCAAAAAATCGTCTTCTTGTTAACTTTTTTATAAACAACGTAGCACCAAAACGCGTAAACCGATATTCATGAATTAGGTGTCACTCGATTCGGTTCTTTTGGTATGTTCTTTTAAATAGGGCTGTAATGTAACAATTTTTAAACATTTAATTACTAATAGTTTGATACCTCCTATTATAGTCAATCCAAGTTAAATGGTGTGCTACACTTTACTGAACAATTATTTTGTATATGAAAATGGCCAGCATGAGTCTGTGATATTTAATAAATTCTAAACAAAATTAATGAAAATTTATAGCAGTAAAATTGTTTATATGTTATTATTGTTATAAAAATTTAATAAAACTCATAAGCTTTTTAATAGCTTGTGAAGTTATGAGCTGAAGTATGAATGAAATGTTGGATGATAGTTGATTTGTGACCCTTTTGTTGTTTAATCAACCCAATAACTTAACTTTTAAAATTGGAAGTTTCTGTTAAGGAAATTACTATAAGATAAATTACTTAAACCTGTTAAATCGGTAAACGAACCTCACTTAATTTGAATCTCCTTCATTGCATATCAACTTTTGTGATCAGTTTTTGTTTAAAGTTGGTATTTTTGTTACCTTGTTAATGAATATTTAATATTAATTGAAATGTGTTCTGTTAAATTGGACTGTTAAGAGAACAAGCCGCATCTTTATTAATATCAAAAGTTCAATAAAAAGTATCAAAATATTAGTAAACACTAATATTAATTTGTTAGCTCCAAGTGTTACTAATGTATATTTTGTATTCTTTATCCAGTGTCTTTGTTCTTAGGGCCCTGTCACCATGCTCTAGCTCGCAGTAACAATCATGTGGCCTTTCTGTACGTCACACAAAAGTTGAGGTGATTCGGATCTATTTCTACAATCTGGTCAACAAACAAATAAGGAAATCTATGCACCCACCATGCTAACTAGTGGAGCTGTTTATCAGGTAGCCTAATCAATCATTTAATACATCTAATTAAAACACTTGATTTTTATTTGTAGTATCTTGAATAGAAAGTTTATTTATTCGAGATTAACTTGACTCATTTAATTATGATGATTTCCAGATTGAAAACAGCCAATACTGGGAGAACTACCTGCAATACTGTCCATCAAATGAAGAAAAAATGAAAAATATGTTAAGAAAACATCCAGTGTACAATATCTTCAGGACCTTGACTCTTATCTGACACAAAGAAACTGCTGGTTAAAGAATTTCTAAACATTTTTTAAGAAATGTTTTGTCTTAATTGCGTAAATTTGCTATCTAACGTACGTTTTAACGATGCACCATTAAATTCCTACTTAAATTTCAACTCTGATCTGTTTGGTTGATGGATACCAAAGTTGTCTGGTTTATTTTATGATTTCTTAGAAAACGACTACAGCAATTTACGTTAAACTTTGTACAATTACTGAATATATCATATTCTATTATTTTTATTGAAACTATTATCTGAGATATGATTTCAAAGGGGTTTTTTGAGTGGAAGTCCAACTCAGCACCTTCACCCTAAGTTAAGCTACTTAAGATAGGGGCGTACGGTCCTATTTTCATTAACTTATGTTACGGTTCAACCACTGATTAAATATTAAAGATAGTTTATTAATCAACCCAAATTTCAATTTTAAAGACAATCTATCGAGTCAATTTTCGAGAATCGCCAAAATGAAGTTGTATGTAATAGCTTTCTATTTTCTACTTTAAAACTTAAATTACATTTAAAAACTCAATTCCAAAAATTAGTTAGACTAAAACAAGTCTAAATAAAGTAAAAAATCAAAAGTACCGCATCGTCACCATCCGCATGTGACGTCATAAAGTAGTCCCTAATAAATTAATGAATAAATTAATTAAAAAATATTTGAAATTTAGAAAACTTTTTTTTAGCCATAATTTCATGAAATTCAATATAAGTTGATTGAAAAAAATTTTAATATAGCAGCTCATATGTACATGTAATTAACAGCCATTTTGCCAGTTTTACACGTGATCTCAGCCAGATAATACAATAGTAGCAAAGTAAATTCATTTTCTTAATTAAAACTGGAAATATTCCATCAAATTTCTATTATTAATAATATAATAATGCAAAAGCAATAAGGTTATATAAAACTTTATTACTTTGCAAAATTTTATTTTATTAAAATCGAAAAAAAAGAGCTGGCTGCTTTACCAAACAACACTCTTATACTGACACCATATCAGATATCAACAATCACACAATGTAACATGTCTCATAACTACATTCTAGAATAAAATCACTACACTTAAACATTCGATGGCATTAGAATAATCAAAAAGTGTTGTTTAATGAATCTTGAATAATACCACTTTTTATTACTAAATTGAGGTGCAGTTGGTTTGAAACAGATACATTTTTGTTGGTATCAAGAGGAAGAATTCGTAGATACAATAATGTATTTGATGAAGTAATATAGTGCCCAAGCAAGACATTATTCCGATAATTTATAAAGCAACAACTGGATCAAAGAAAATGACAATCTAGATCTAATTGCAAATGTTTAAATTGCTTTAAGTTCACTTTAAATTTTAAAAGATCGCTTTAATAAAAATAAAATATTAACAAAAAATGGAAAACTAGAAAATTATTAATGTAGTTTTACTTAATGATATCGCTTTTTAAATTGCGCATAATCTATTTTAGCAAATTTATTGTTCAAATCGAAATAAGTGGAGTTTGTGTTATTTATTCAATTTTTAGTTTGAAATTAGAATCGAGCTACAGGCTTTGTTATTAATGAAAATTGCTATCACAAAGCTGCGATCAAATAATACATTTGAAAAGTTTTTCTCTTTATTTTGTTATGGAGAGGGTATGGTTTAATTATTTACAGAATTCAATTTCAAAAGTTTGGGTTCAACAGTAGGTAAGCTGACTTGAATTCTACGGGTGGATTTAGGCTTTTTGTAATTTTTATTAGGCTTACAACTTAGTTATGGCTCTTTCGAGGCGTCATCCTCAAAGAGACTGATGCATCTGAGGTGTCATAACTAAGTTGTTGTACTAAACTTATGTTATTTTAATGATGTTAATCTAAGATATCTGAGCGAATTATGAATATATTAAACTATCAATAAAAAAAATATATTTGGAGTGTCTTCCGAAAGCGATTTTGTGGACATTGGAATTCACTTTGAAGCCTCCACTTTTCCTTCCGGAGCCACTCAAGAAGAAGTCAACAGATAGTAGACACTACTCATCTAGACCTAACGATTCAGCGATTTCCTGTTCTCAAAAGACCGAAACCAAAAACGAGATGTAAACCACCAGTTAGTTCTTACTTCTGGATTCCGTCACTAGGCTTTTCAGTCATCCATCACCCCTTCATCAAGCCACTCTTTGCTGAGGTTTTCCTGGTTTAGTGCAGGCTTCCAACTCAACCTTTACATCTATTTTCCATGAAAGAACATCGATCTTTTCTTTTACCACCATTTGCGACTATACTTCGCTCCCACTAAGCACACTCATAAATTCTTTTGCTATCCATCTTCACTGTCAAGCATTTTTGCATAGGACCTTAGGGCTCTTTTTTTATTCTAAAAGAATCTTGCCAAAAAAACAACCGCACTTCAAAGGATAGCTCTAGAACTAGCCTCTACTCATAAGCAGCTTCCGTAACATGATCTAAACCATTCTGAAGTATTCTTCTTCCATCAGGTCAGTGCTAATTTTGACATCGACAATCCTCGAAACCAATTTCCTCTGTCGCTTAAAAAACATATGAATCTTTGAAACTATTTTCTACTACTCTGGAGGGGCTCCCATTGCTGGCCAGGGATAATTCAAGTTTGATGTTTTTGCATAAATCTCCATTAGTGGTAAAATTACGATTTTTCTTCAACAATATGGGATCATTTAACGTGTTCTAAGTTTGTGAACCTCACCTTCTAAACAATACTTTTAATGTGTTCTGTGATTTGTTTCGAAATTAATGCTTTACTTTAGAATCTGTAATTCAGTTTTTTTTTTAAATCAAAATTAACTATGGCAACACTCGAATGCACTGAACATTAGTCAGCTAGAACTGCAGATAAGGTACTAGAAAGTTACCTTTGTGCAGAATGTAGAACGAACTTTCACAAAAAACATAATGGTTATTAGGAGTCAAAATGGTTAAGCTTATATAAAACTAAATCCCCAAACCTTTGCACTCATAGTCTTATTATTTACACAATATGTAAAAAAACAAAATAGTTCAACTTGTTAGTTGGGACCGTTGTTAACATCTGGATCAGATAGATTGTTTTGTATGGCTTGTTCTAAGTGAATGTGTTTAAATTTCTAAGTTCTTAGTAGGCTTTACAATACATGAAATGTAGGATGTGATCTTTTTCAGCATTAAGTCAAACTTATAATTGCTTTCAGAGTAAAAGATCAATCATTTATTTTAAATATAAAACTCTACAGCATTTTTTTTTCTATTTGTCATCTTAAATTGGAGGAAGAAGTCTTTAATTTCATTATTCAATCTAATAAAGGTTCATTGACTTATGAGAAATAATAGAATGGTACTTTAGCCGTTCTTAGCTGGGAGTATTGAGCAGGAACCAAGGTATATAAAAGTTTGCTCAATTTCAAACCCAGTTCTATGATATCGAGCCAGCTAGAGGTCCAACTTTTTTTTAAACAGCTCAATTGAGGAAGTTTGATTCCATCTCTCATCATTCGACTTTAGAGCTTTCTATCCTTCTTTCTACACGTTACAAATAGCTTACGAGTAAATTAAGATCTATTTCTATAATATCGTTAAAAATTTGTAATATGTATTATGTGTTGCTAACGTATTGCCTAAAAAGGTTGCAAATACTTTTTTTTAAACTACAACGCAACAACCGTCGTAACACATTTCATAGTTTATGCTACGAAATTCCAATTGCATTTTTTAAAGCTGCTAACAAAACAACAGGCCTGAAATGAGGTAACTGCAGAAGTTGGACTGCAGCCAACCTGAGTCACCTCGTTACAGGGACTTTAAGTTTGTTAGAAGTAAAAAAAAATGCTATTGGAATTTCGTAGCGTAGACTATGAAATGTGGTGAAGTGAAAAGTTAGATTATTAGCTAAAAGATAGAAATAGAAGTTGTTTGTTGTTAGGTATTTAGAAAAAATATATGTGTTACCTTTGATTACTTTTTTTTTTTTGGAATACGGGGTGTTCATTTTTCAAGGTGATTTAAATGTTTTAATTATTCGCGGTTACTGTAGCTCAATCATGGGCTGATGCCCACACAAATCTAGTTTCTTTGCAAATATTGATTTTGCCTTAAAATCTTCTTTTATCTATCCGGGAATTTAAGTGAATCAATTGAACTTCCCCTAAATAGATATTTATTTATTCGTTTGCTTTTGTTACTATGGTAGAGGATGGGAACTAAATAAGTTTTACAAGCTTTATTGAGAAATATGGTGAGAGATGGATCATCTTGCTCCAATGCTGTGTAAAAATGAGAAATAGAATCTATGCAGACTCTATTTAGGAAATGAAGTAAATTGA
Source organism: Rhodnius prolixus (assembly GCF_049639745.1). Classification (NCBI taxonomy): domain Eukaryota; kingdom Metazoa; phylum Arthropoda; class Insecta; order Hemiptera; family Reduviidae; genus Rhodnius; species Rhodnius prolixus. The sequence continues at coordinate 55,371,176 of NW_027411592.1, read as the reverse complement.
GAAATCTTGTGTTTAACTTAGGTTTCACTCAAAGGTGGGTTAAGAATGAAGCGTTAACAGTAATGATAAGTTTACAAAAACGAAGTCTTTTTTTTAACTTATCGTGATCTTATTACCGTTTTATAACTTCTGATAAGTCTGTGAGAACCTTGTCTGAGATTGATTATAAAATAATGAAAAAAAAGAAGTCTCTCTCTAAAACTGGGTCTTCAGGGAAAACGGCGGTTCCCTAACGTTCGAATAGTTACTGTCGGTTTCGATATCGTCGTGACGCTTCAAATAATTTCGAATACGATTACCGTCGGTTTTCAAACCCAAGCGCGTCGATCGTACATTTCAAAAATAGTACGGCAGCCGGCAACAAAATCGTTTATGCCTTACTACGATGTTCCGTTCCGTATTCCGCGTAAGTTCGTGTTTTTATAGACCCGGTAAAAGAAGGCATATAGGAGAAAATGCTGTAAAAATTTTATTTAAAAGAATTGGCAGATGCTTTAGTCTGATTGTGATAATCGATTTTGGTTTTTAAATGTAAAAAAAAAGATCACTCCTAACATTTTCATGTTAGATTGGCCCTTTTACTCAGTCTGCAGAAATTTCTACATATTCCAACTGAAAGCCTCTTCGCGCATACACTCGCAAGACTAGCTGCTCCAGAAATTAGCAATACGTAATTGTTGTTATTTCTTGAAGTGTACATAATGTGTTCAGGTTTGGACATTACGAGTAAGTTTATATAATCTTTTTACTCTTATGGTTTCTGTATTGCTTGATTTTATTGTGAAAGTCCGTATTTTATCCTCCATAAAGAAAGCTTTTTTAATGCCCAAATTCAAGGCTGCAGATTTATGTCCCTGTTAGCTAAATATTGCTCTCTAACCGCGCGTTTTGTAGTGATAATCGGTTCACATTTCAATGATTTGTCACTTCCTGTAAGTCTTCTAATGGAGAGTGCCATGATTAGGGGTTAGTGGGTATTAGAGAGATATTTGGGTGTTCATAGACAAAACTCATTGTAATTGTCGAAGCGATATTTAGTTTGGAATTTTTTTCAATGCATATTGATTTCCAGCTCAGTGTGTTAGTGTGAAATATTGAAGCAGACATTACATTAAATTAATTTAAATTTGAGGTTTGAACATTAGAACATATTTATTAGCTCCGGATTATTGAATAAAAATACTCAAGAGATATTTATTGCTGCTAATGGGAGAAATATGCATACTTCATTAATGGATAGCTAAATTTTGATGAAGTTTAAGACAGAATAATGATGAACTGGAATTCACGGATAGGCATAGCGGAAAGGGAAAGGAACTGGATTTGACCTCAATTAGGGGGATTGATGACCTGGATTAGAGGGATTGATGACCTAGATTAGATGGATAGATGAACGGCCTTATAAGAGTTAATGAGGGTGTGATGACCTGGTTTATAGGATTTGATGATGAATTTATGAGGGGTTGATGTTTTGGTTTACTGAGTTTTTTGAGGAATTGTTGACCTGGATTAGAGGGATTGATGATGGATTGATGGCCTGGATCAGAGAAATTGATGTTGGATAGATGAACTGAATTGGAAGACGATGGTTAGATGAACTGGATTGGTGTATAGCGTTTGATGAGGAATTGATGATGGATAAATGACCTGGATTTGAGGGATAGATGACTTGGGTTAGAGGGATAGATGAACTGGATTAATAATGGATAGATGAACTGGATTAGAGGGATTGATGATGGATAGATGGCTTGGATTAGAGGGATTGATGATGGATAGATGTCTTGGATCAGAGGGATTGATGTTGGATAGATGAACTGTATTGGAAGGAAAGACTATGGTTAGATGAACTGGATTGATGAGAGTTAGATGACCTGGTGTATAACGTTTGATGAGGAATTGATGATGGATAAATGACCTGGATTTGAGGGATAGATGACTTGGGTTAGAGGGATAGATGGATAGATGAACTGGTTTAGAGGGATTGATGACCTGGATTCATAATGGATAGATGAACTGGATTATAATGGATAGATGACTTGGATTAGAAGGATAGTTGAACTGGATTAATAATGGATAGATGACTTGGATTAGAGGGATAGATGAACTGGATTAGATGACTTTTTTTTATATATATATTCTCGTAAATTAGTATAAAATTAACAGTTCGCTCTTATATCTTGTTTAATGTTATATGAGTACCATATTATACTCATACTCGTACCATATGTAGTATATAGAATGCATTACAATCAGGCTAAATTTATTCCTTTAAGAATTGAAGTCAATTTTTTTGATATTGAGCCCAACTCAAGACGAAGCTGAAGTCTAAATAGCTCAACCATACTTTCTACACTAGAATACTGAGCAACTTCTTTTTATTGTTCAATTTTACTTCATTTTGTGATAGCCTTGGTGATTTATTATCAAATCGCTTTTAATAGCTCTTCTTTTTTCAAACTAACGCTGAATAGGTGAAAATTAAACCTATTTATGTTCGACCTGATCCCTAAATTGCTACTAAATTTATTGAATAATTTGAATGGCCTTATGAAACCGAATTTAAATTATTAATTTCTAATTTTCCTATTTTAGTAAAAAAAAGTTTTACTTTTATTATGTTATTAATTTAACTTGTTACGAATTATTGTTTCGATTTTTTTTTTTCAATTCCATAATTCAAAGCGCGATATTCGGTCGTAAAACGCGAGTGACATCTAGCAGCTCAAACTGAGCTGGAATAGGAGAATAGTGTTAGATGGTTACACACTTGGAATGGCAGGGTAGTTAATTGAAATTAGGTTGATAGAGGGCATGGTTAGAAGGTAAATGTTTTATATGGATTTGACCTTTTACTGGCCGGAAGTCCTGACCTGGAAGTTTACCAGAACTGTTGCTAAGAACACTTCAGAGGGATCCAGGCTCTTTCAATCACTGTACTGTTTTTAAACCAACTGTTGCCAATCGTGTTGATAAAAAAAACAATTATCCCAAGGTTTTTTGCTGGACAACATGTTAGCTAGATTTTAAAACAATGTCAAAATTAAAGTTTACAATTAGCTTTTTAGTTAGGGTTTTCAGGTGCCAAACAACCAGCTTATTGCTGTTACTCTTGACACCATTTCAGTCTTCCACGATCACACAATGTAACAACATTTCACATAACTACATTCTAGGATGAATTCTCTTTACAATTAGAAATAAAGTTAAATTCTTTGATGGCATTTTGATTTGTTGGGTCGAAGCAGATATATTTTTGTTGGTATCAAAAGGAGAAAGTCAACAGATAAGGAGCTATCCTCCCCAAGCAAGAAATTATACCCAAAATTTGGGAAGCAAAAACAGGACCAAAATAAATGACAATTTAGATATAATAATTAGATATATAAGTGTTGAAAAGGTTATAGTGATTGATTAACTATCCGACTCATATCTTAACTCTATACGTATACAGGAATTAGTTTAGATTTGCGGATATTGGAATTCATTTTGAAGCCCATTTTGTTCCTTCCGAAGCCACTCAAGAGGAAGTCAACAGGTAGGCAGACACTAAATAGTAAACATCAACAGCTTCCGTAACATGATCTAAACCATTCTGAAGTCTTCTTCTTCCATCAGGTCAGTGCTAATTTTGACATCGATAATCCTCGATACCAATTTCCTCTGTCGCTTAAAAAACATATGAATCTTCGAAACTATTTTCTACTTCTCTGGAGAGGCTCTCATTGCTGGCCAGGGATAATTCAAGTTTGATATTTTTGCATAAATCTCCATTAGTGGTAAAATTACGATTTTTCTTCAACAATATGGGATCATTTAACGTGTTCTAAGTTTGTGAACCTCACCTTCTAAACAATACTTTTAATGTGTTCTGTGATTTGTTTCGAAATTAATGCTTTACTTTAGAATCTGTAATTCAGTGGTTTTTTTTTAAAATCAAAATTAACTATGGCAACACTCGATTGCACTGAACATTAGTCAGCTTGAACTGCAGATAAGGTGCTCTACTCACAATGACCGCCAATCTTAGTGCAGTTTGTTATAAGTGGTAAATTGTGAAAATGTAAATGATTATTCCAATACTCACGCACATACGGGAGGGGACAATTTTTAGATTACAAGGAATGCTATGTGGATACAAGAATTTGAGCATTATCAAATTTACCTTTGTGCAGAATATAAAACGGAGTTTCACAAAAAACATAATGGTTACAAAGGAATCGAAATGGTTAAGCTTATATAAAACTAAATCCCCAAACCTTTGCACTCATAGTCTTATTATGTGCACAATATGTAAAAAAACTAAATCGATCAACTTGTTAGTTGGGACCGTTGTTAATATCTGGATCAGATAGCTTATTTTTTGCGGCTTGTTCTAAGTGAATGTGTTTAAATTTCTAAGTTCTTAGTAGGCTTTACAATACATGAAATGTAGGATGTGATCTTTTTCAGCATTAACTCAAACTTATAATTGCTTTCAGAGTAAAAGATCAATCATTTCTTTTAAATATAAAACTCTACAGCATTTTTTTTTCTATTAGTCATCTTAAATTGGAGGAAGAAGTCTTTAATTTCATTATTCCATCTAATAAAGGTTCATTGACTTATGAGAAATAATAGAATAGTACTTTAGCCGTTCTTACCTGGCAGTTTTGAGCAGGAACCAAGGTATGTAAAAGATTTACTCAATTTCAAACCCAGTTCTATGATATCGAGCCAGCTAGAGGTCCGACTTTATTTTAAACAGCTCATTTGAGCAAATTTGATTCCATCTCTCATCATTCGACTTAAGAGCTTTGTATCCATCGCTTTCTGCACGTAACAAATAGCTTACAAGTAAATTGATATCTATTTCTATAATATCGAAGTAAAATATTACTAGTAATTTAATCCGATATCTACCGATAAACATAAGAAAATAATTTTAGGACGTTAATAAGTTTAGTTCCTTGTAGAAGTTAAATACAATATTCCAGAATTGTTAGATAAAAAAAAAAAAGATAACGGCGTGACTATTACTCCTTGCAGCACTCCAGTGGTAACGGATAACTAGATAGTTTTTGTAGATCACTGGCGGCAGAAAGGTGCTCAGATAATTTCAGAAATGTTATCTAATTTACACTCTCCATCAAATAAACATTGTCAGGCTGAGGATTCCGAATCTCTTCCATTAATTCGAAAACATGATTCCATTTTCCTTTAGGTTTTTAATTGAATTGAATAAGCAAACTTATGGCGACCAGATAAATATATTATTTTTAATATGTATTATATGTTGCTAGCGTATTGCCTAAAAAGGTTGCAAATACATTTTTCTTAAACTACACCGCAACAACAATCTACCTCATTTCATAGTCTACGCTACGAAATTCCAATAGCATTTTTCAAAGCTGCTAACAAAACAACAGACCTGTAATGGGGTAACTGCAGAAGTTGGACTGCAGCCAACCTGAGTCACCTCGTTACAGGGACTTCAAGTTTGTTAGAAGTAAAAAAAAATTGAAGTTGGATTATTAGCTAAAAGACAGAAATAGAAGTTGTTTGTTGTTAGGAATTTAGAAAAAATATATGTATTACCTTTGATTCGATTCAAGGCCTAAAGAAATTCTATTTGGAATCGTATTTGTTGATTCAGTGGAAGATTTTGAATTCAAAGTCTTGAACAAAGTGATTCAGTTTGGTGGTGTGGGTAAAATATATTTGAAAATATCAGGGCCATTTTTTTGTTTTTTGGGTGTCAGCGTTCTCCGAAAATTATCTAATAATAACTTGAATCTATGAGAAGTTATAGTCACCTTTCTTAACTTTTTTTTAATTGACTTTTTTTTGGAATACTATAGGGTGTATTCATTTTTCAAGGTGCTTTAAATGATTTAATTCCCCAAAATAGATCTTTATTTATTCGTTTGCTTTTGTCACTATGGTTTGCGGGTGGGATACTAAATAAGTTTTACAAGCTTTATTGAGAAATATGGTGAGAGATGAATAGCTTGCTCCAATGCTGTGTAAAAATGTGAAAAAGGATCTATGCAGACTCTATTTAGGAAATGAAGTAAACTGGGCTTCTAAATTGAGAAATCTTGCGTTTTACTTAGGTTTCTCTCAAAGGTGGGTTAAGAATGAAGCGTTAACAGTAATGATAAGTTTACAAAAACGAAGTCTTTTATTAACTTATCGTGATCTGATTACCGTTTTATAACTTCTGATAAATCTGTGAGAACCTTGTCTGAGATTGATTATAAAATAATGAAAAAAAAGAAGTCTCTCTCTAAAACTGGGTCTTCAGGGAAAACGGCGGTTCCCTAACGTTCGAATAGTTACTGTCGGTTTCGATATCGTCGTGACGCTTCAAATAATTTCGAATACGATTACCGTCGGTTTTCAAACGCAAGCGCGTCGATCGTACATTTCAAAAATAGTACGGCAGCCGACAACAGAATCGTTTATGCCTTACTACGTTGTTCCGTTCCGTATTCCGCGTAAGTTCGTGTTCTTATAGACCCGGTTTATACCTTCTTATGAAGGCATATAGGAGAAAATGCTGTGAAGATTTTATTTAAAAGAATTGGCAGATGCTTTAGTCTGACTGTGATAATCGATTTTGGTTTTTAAATGTTAAAAAAAGATCACTCCTAATATCTTTGTTTCTACATATTCCAACTGAAAGCCTCTTCGCGCATACACTCGCAAGACTAGCTGCTCTAGAAATTAGCAATACGTAATTGTTGTTGTTACTTGAAGTGTACATAATGTGTTTAGGTTTGGAAATTAAGTTTATATAATCTTTTACTCTTATGGTTTCTTTATTGGTTACTTTTATTCTGAAAGTTCATATTTGGTACTACATAAAGAAAGTTTTTTTAATTCCAGAATTCAAGGCTGTAGATTTAAATCCCTGTTTGGTAAATATTCCTCTATAACTGCGCGTTTTGTAGGGATAATCGTTTCACATTTCAATGATTTGTCACTTCCTATAAGTCTTCTAATAAAGTGGGAGTTCATAGACAAAACTCAGTGTAATTGTCGAAGCGATATTTAATTTGGAATGTTTTTCAGTGCAAATTGAATTCCAGCTCAGTGTGTTAGTGTTCAATATTGAAGCAGACATTTAGTCACACAATACATTGCATTAATTTAAATTTGAGATTTGAACATTAAAACATGTTCATCAGTTACGGATTATTGAATAAAAACTCTTGTTATTAATTAACTCTTGTTATTTATTGCTGCTAATGGGAGAAATATGCATATTCATTAATGGATAGTTAAATTGAGATGAAGTTTAAGACAGAATAATGATGAACTGGAATACATGGATAGGCGTAGCGAAAAGAATGATGAATAGATTGGAGGGATAGATGATGGAGAGAGGAACTGGATTTGACCTCGATTAGGAGGATTGATAACCTGGATTAGAGGGATTGATGACCTAGATTAGAATGATAAATAATGGATAGATGAACTTGATTATAGGAATGATTATTTTAAATATCTCTTTATATTATGTATGTATATATTTAATACTTTAATACTTTGGTTGTTTTGTCTTTTCATTGGTTTGTTGTTGTCCTCCTCTTATATAAATTCCCAAACGTGACTTATCCCTTATTCAGCCATTCATGCCAAAATCCCCTCAATAATTTCGAGGTTATCCCTGGTAAATCGTATTCCTTAATCGCTGGTTTTCACCCTGACCCTTCGCAAGTAATGCATGTCACAATGTTGGCATCTGCGACGTTGCACTATACAGGGTCAAAACTGGCTGGAATACGGTTAGGCAAGAATGGTTTTCTTTTTGGGGGGCAGAAACCTGAGCTCTACCTCCTCGTGGTGCCCCCTGGTAAACTGCTCTTATGAGCAGGCAAACAGAGCCAGTACCGAAATAACCTCAAATTTTAGCATAAGCAGCATATGGTTTGTGATACACGAGGATTTAATACCTATAACTATTTAATAGCCCCTCATTCAGCAGGGGGTTTAGCTGCGTTTAGGCAGTTTGTCAAAATTGTCCCCCGAAAATTTTTATAACATCTGTAAAAACATTTTTGTCTGTCCTTGATAGCATTTAGGATAAAGATATATGTATTCTTTTATTTCCTATTAGTATTTTTCATTTTCTCTTACTTAATAAGAAAGGTATTTAGATCATGCAAAAATTAATGTAAACCAGAAAAATTTGCATGAAACCATGAGGACGTCACAAATTATCTCAAAAATGTAAAAATAGGCGGAAACTAAACTTTTCTTTACGATTTGATTCTGACAGGTTACCCAACTTGAACTTAGCGATCAAAATGGTATTCACCAGAAGTATCTTTTACCAAATTGATTTCTCCTTATTTTCACGTTTTTTCGAACAAAGCATAAACGTTTTTCTTTAAACTTTCCAAGCAGCTACAGCGTACTGAAGTTGATCTACAACGTAAATTTGAAAATTCGGTTAAGGGCTACTTAAAGATTGGATAAGCTCCACTTTAACGTTCTATTACCGGATAATGTGCGGTCCTGTCCTTTACATTAAAACTGTCTGGTAGGACAGTTGTACAAGGGTTCATCGTCAAAAAGTGCACGTAAAAGAGTAACGTTGAAAAACACAAGTTTGACAACTTTTTTTTTCTCTTTTTCTATAAAGATAAAATTCCCAAATTTTCATTAAAATATTGGGCAAATCCTCCTTTATAAATGCAAATTATTTGCAACAACCCAGATCTAATAGATTCTCTTAAGCAGAAGTATTGTAATCGCCGTTTAATTTTGCTTTTTAGGCTTTTTTCAAAAAATCGTTTTTGAGGATACTTTGAGGACCGCAACTAAAAGCATTCTTTAAAAAGATCTTTCTAGATAAGGGTATAAAGGGTTAATAAAGAAGGATGAATTTTGGTGGTTTTTAAATTCGTTCTAATTTCAAACCTTTGCATATCTCTTCGTATTGTTCAGATTTCAATGGATTATAGCTTTCGTAGATCTTAATGTCTAGACCATTAGAAAGGGTGTTTGCCTCACTTATGTAAGCCCCCTTTTAAACTACGAGGGTTGTTTGAAAAAGTCCGTGCAAAGTCAGAGAGATAGCACCACTGGCGCGTATCGAGGTTATGTTTAGTTAGAAGCATCTCTTGGAAGAACACACACGAAGTTTCAGCCAGATCGGTCTATTTCTTTGTGTTAGGCATTCGTTTGAATCGAGGAAGTCGAGTGATTTTCAAAAAATGGACGAAAAAGAATTTCGTGTGTTGATTAAACACTACTTTCTGAAAGGCAAAACGCCTCAGGAGACTAAAGAGAAGCTTGATAAACATTATGGTGACTCTGCACCTTCGATTTGAACAGTTTATAAGTGGTTTCAAAATTTTCGGAGTGGCCATATGGGCACAAGTGACGCTGAACGTTCTGGAGGCCCTGTTGAGGTTATTACTCTAGAAATCATTGATAAAATCCATGATATGGTGATGGATGACAGAAGAGTGAAGGTGCGTGAGATTGCTAGTGCTGTGGGCATCTCGAATGAACGGGTACATAATATTTTGCATCAATATTTGGACATGACAAAGCTATCCGCAAGATGGGTGCCGCGATTGCTCACGCTTGACCAAAAACGAAATCGTGTGAAGTGTTGCAAGGACGGTTTGCAGCTGTTCCAGAAGAATCCGCAGGACTTTAAGCGTCGTTTCGTCACTGTGGATGAAACATGGATATATCACTACACTCCTGAGACCAAAGAACAATCTAAACAATGGGTTACCAAGGGGGAATCTGCGCCAAAAAAGGCGAAGACCGTTCCTTCGGCCGGAAAGATTATGGCGACTGTCTTTTGGGATTCGCAAGGAATAATCCTCATCGACTATCTGGAAAAGGGTAAAACTATTACAGGTGCATATTATTCATCGTTATTGGACCGTTTGAAAACCGAGCTGCAAGAAAAACGCCCACGATTGGCCCACAAAAAAGTCCTTTTCCATCACGACAACGCTCCAGCTCACACCTCAGCAGCAGTTGTGGTCGCAAAATTAAGGGAAGTAGGGTTCCAACTCGTTTCACATCCCCCCTATTCTCCAGACTTGGCTCCCTCGGACTGCTATTTGTTCCCCAATATGAAGAAATGGCTGGCGGGAAAAAGATTTTATTCAAACGAGGAGGTGATTGCAGAAACGAATGGCTATTTTTCAGACTTGGACAAATCCTATTATTCGGAAGGGATCAACAAACTAGAGCAGCGTTGGACGAAGTGTATAAGCCTAAAAGGAGACTATGTTGAAAAATAAAAAAGGTTTACCCCAAAAAATTAAGTGGTTTTTATTTTTGCACGGACTTTTCAAACGACCCTCGTATTATCAATAATCTTCTCTCGATTTTGATTAAATTTGGATTAGTATTCAAGTGAAATTTTAAGTAAGGTTTACGTTCTCAAATATGTTTTTTCTTCTGGTTTTTCAAAATATATCTACCCAAGTACCATCTAGCATTGGCCTTAATATTAACCATCAAATACTGATGCAGCAGTCTTCCAGTAAAATTAGGAAACAATTTCTCCTATTTCCAATGGTTTTTATTTCTTGTGTTTCAAAATAGTTCGAACTAATTGGTACTATCTAGCATTGGCTTCAGTACTAACTACTAAATCCAGGAGCAGCATCATTCCTATACAGTTAGATGAAAAGATCCTCTTTTTCCAATAGTTTATCTTTTTTGTTTCTCGAAATAGATTGATCTAGCGTATACAATCTAGTATTGCCCTTATATGGAAACATGATTATACTAGTGAAATTATGAGTAATGTTCACCTTTTCTAATCGTTTTTACTTCAGGTTTTTTAAAATAGATCGATCTAGCTTACACAAATCTAGCCCTGGTCTTAATAATTATTATCAAATAAAGAAACCGGAGCGTTCCAGTGTAATTAGGAGAAAAATGAAAGATAATCTGAAGTAGTTTTGTTTGACAGGTAGTTTTACTTAGAGCTATTACTTGGTCACAAAATTAAAAGTTTTTCAATAAAGATTTCACTAATTTACGCATTTTTTAAATTATTAAAATTGCATATTCATTCTTTTTTTTATTAACAGTAATTATTTCGTAGTGAAAAGGCAACAATGTCCGTTTTTTAAACTTAAATTCTCGCGCCTCCCTCGTATGAAATACATTCCCAACTTCTCAGTTCTAAACTATTTCTCGCATAGGATTAAACAAAAAAAAAAATTCTTTTAACATGTACTAGATTTCAATTATTTTAATTCATTATTTTTACAAATGTTTGACAATTCATTAATATTTTGGATAACACTACGTAACCTCCCTTACACTACTCAGTCAATAAGTCTAGTGCGGCACGAGAGTGTGAGTGAAGTCGAAATCCCTACTCTGATCGGGTTATTTTATCTCTGAGATGGTTGAAAGAACGAAACCGATAAGGGATATAAAAATGCATCCTACTACGGACAAAATTACAAATATTAGTACTTCGGACATAATCTGATCCTCATCAGATTAGTAAATTCTTAAGCCTTTACAAAGACCTGTAAAAAGAAAAGTTCGAGAAGTGTTAGCTCTGTATCGAAGTGAAGTAACGAAAATCACAAGACCAGATTCCAAGATGAGTACGATAAGCTTAATTCGCTTATAGAACGAGTTAGACCTGAACATGACATTTGACTACTGAGGAGTCATTAAATCAACAGATATAGATTTAATAAAATGGAACCTTATTTAATGATATATTTAGTAACCTAGGTACGTGTTACATATAATTGTTTAAGTATTTTGGCAGAATCGTTACATGTTTTTGTTATTGTACTTCGTGTAATATAGCCAGTGTAAGAAATAATAAGAAGATGACAAACTTTGGTATTTATACATGATGGTGAGTTCGGCTTCTAGATAGGACTGTTAAGAAGTTACTAGCTCTGTTTTTCGCTGGTAATGGTTTTTGACTATTTCGTAACAAGAATGAGGCTAGTACTGCCTACAAGCAGGAGTAGAATGAGAAGTACTTGCTGGAGCAAGTGTGTGAACAAGAACTTTCCATTTGTATCGTCTTCATAAGGTATTATGTTTATCTTTTGTCACTTGATCCTTTATCACCTTTACTTTAATATCCACCAAGCACTCGTTACAATTCAATTACTTTTTCTAACCCATAATAACTACATGGTGTTACGATCAAGTAGAATGTTATTCAGGTTTCAACGGATATATTTGTTTTCGATAACTTCCTTTTACGAATCGTCAAGATTCGTGTGTGGTGAAAGTCAATAATGGAAAATTTAAATTTTGATATTTAGTTTAATGGCTCCTTTTGGCGAAAATTTGTCAATCTAACTACAAATTAACTGAATCTGATTTTCTTGAATCTCTTGAACAGCATTTTCGATTTCATGTAAACAACGTACTTTCATTATGTTATTATGATCTAGAGAATGTATTGAAACATTTCTTTTGAAAAATTAATTAAAACTAAAAACTCTCTGTGATAAATAAAAGACTGCCATAGCAGCTGGTATGGAGCAATCTGAACTTTGACAGAAATCAAACCATTACAACTACTACCTTTCGAATTGTCACCGAATTCAGTCTCCCCAATCAAAAATCTTTAGAAAAATAGTAACTGCTCTTCAGTTGGCATTTATCCTACCATTATAATGTCCATTCTATTATAATTAAAATGACCTCAAAATCTTTTATCCTCCATCTAGCGAAATTCTTTCTTTGCAAAATTATTGTTATGTACAAATCTTTATTTTAGTTAAATTACATTCACATTTATTTAATTTTATGAATACTAATTCATCAGTAGTTAAAGGTATTTAATGTGTTTCTTTAGCTTTTATGAAATTAATGAAATAATTTTGAACAAAGTTGAACTAGAAAAATCGTTTATTTTGGTTGACAAACGTAATAAAGTACTGAATCTGATTTTCGTATTTTCTCACTAATGATTTAAATTTATGGCAGAGTATAACTTGGCTAAAACAAGTTTAGTACAACTTTAAATTGCAACGTAGGAGTAATTGATGTTAAGATAATTTAATGTTTTACAATGCTACGAATACGTTCTAAAAGATTGATCTGTTTAAAAGATATAAACTAAGATTTCTGTATTCATGTTTTATTTATTTCTTAAATTCCTACAAGATACAAATTTATCTTAAACAAATGGTTCCGTTTTATTTTGCAGTATCATTGAATAGAATGCTTTTTAATTAAAGGTTAAATTTATAAACTGTATATTTCATTGAATAATGATTTTCACAAAACAGCCAATAACTGCAAAACTGTCCATCAACTGAAGTGGAAATGAAAAGGACGGTGAGAAAACATCGATCAAATGAGTATGTACAAACAACTTTTGTTATGAATCAATTGCTAAAAATATTGATATATATTGTTTAGGTATATGTAATTTGCATGTTCGTATTGCAATCTTATTTAATAAATGATTTTTTGAGTTAAAGTGAAAATAAAAAGTATTATTTAGTAGGAGAATAAATAAAACTCTTTAATTTAGAAAAAACAAATTATTTATTTGCATACCTATTTTGTTTTTACATAGACTTCATATTTTACATTCCACTATATACAAAAAATATACTTAATAAATATACTCAATAAAATACAAAAAGTATTGCTAAGAAACATTTAAACCTAACAGAGAAACTTAAAATTATTTATAAATAGCTATTTTCAATCATAGTTGTTTCATTTTTAATGGAAAATTCTATATCATACTATATTTTTGTAAAGAAAATTGAATGTATATTGGTTGAAACAAAAAAATAAAACATAATTCTGGATTAAATGTTGAATTTGCTTTAAAAAAGGTTCAGTTCAACAATAAAATACTTTATTAATAATAATGTTAAAAACATTAACTTAGCATTGTTAATGAGGATCAAAGAATTTACTTTTCACAATCCTATGTATTATAATTAATAAACATATATCCTTTTAAGAGATTAAGAATTTAAATATTTCATTAATATACTACAATCTTGCATTATTTAGTGGGAGAATAAACGTTTAATTTAATAATATATATATATATATATATTTATTTTTTGTTCCATAAACTTAGTATTATACTTCCTATGATAAGAAAATATACATTATAATTTAATAAAATACAAAAATTAGTGCAAAAAAACGTTTAAAAGCAACAGAGAAACTTAATGAAACCAATAAATTTGAGTAAAAAAACAAAAATAAAAGATTAGTTCAAGACAAATTTGTCAGAAGGCGCCACTTATCACACAGGTGTGAAAATAGTTCAAGAAATAGCCACCAGGTAGGTAGCAGTGCCGTAACCTTCCTCTATATATACGTGAACAGCACAAATTCTCGTCAGTACGACTTGAGTAATGCGGGTAGGTAGGTCGCTCTGTTTCTCCAAACATATCTTATCTAGTTTAGATAAGGGTAATGGTAAGGGAGGTATTGAGTCCTACTTGTGTAGGATTGTTTAGGAAATGATTATCTCTATGGGCTCTGCTTCACATCCAGCAACCGAAAATATTAGCAGATCCTCATTAAGTCTATTCTGGAGAATGAAGACGTCTAGGAAATCTCTACTTGTGTAGGACTGTTTAGGAAATCATTATCTCTGTGGGCTCTGCTTCACATCCAGCAACCGAAAATATTAGCAGATCCTCATTAAGTCTATTCTGGAGAATGAAGACGTCTAGGAAATCTCTACTTGTGTAGAATTGTTTATAAGGTAATTTATTATTTTATACGGTATAAATATTGCAACATGAACTCATAAACCTTCATAAAATTAGGAGAATAAATAAAAAGCTTTATTTTTGTAGAGAAAAATATTTATTTGCATTCGTATTTTGTTTCTACATAAAATTAGTATTTTACCATTAATTAAGAATAAGAGTAACATATATCCTTTATAGAGATCAAGAATTTAAATAATTTCATTAATATACTAAAATCTTATTAATTATATGCATTATTTAGTAGGAGAATAAAGAAAAACGTTTAATATAAAAATATATATATTTATTTTTTGTTACATAAACTTAGTATTTTACTTCCTATGATAAGAAAATATACATTATAATTTAATAAAATACAAAAATAAGTGCAAAAAAACGTTTAAAAGTAACAGAGAAACTTAATGAAACAAACAAAGAGTAAAAAACAAAAATAAAAGATTAGTTCAAAAAAAAATCCGTCAGAAGGCGCCACTTATCACATAAGAGTAAAATAGTTCAAGAAATAGCCACCAGGTGGGTAGCAGTGCCGTAACCTTCCTCTATATATACGTGAACAGCACAAATTCTCGTCAGTTCGACTTGAGTATCGTAGGTCGTTCTATCGCTCATAACATATCATACCTAGTCTAGTCTTCATTCATAACCTCTCTCACAAAGAATCATGATGTTGGGTAATGGTAAGGGAGATGTAGTCGCTTCGATTGGAACCTTCTCTAGGTTACAGAGGTAAACTGGAGTCACAGTAAAATAAGTAGTAACCAACGTCGAGTCAAAGAGTAGCCAGTTATTCTTAACTTCCAAAGACACTACCTGAGAGGGAATAATGATGCTAATATTCCTCAAAAATAAGGAAACTCAAAGTGCAAAATTGGATGTAAAAACAAGTAAGTTCTTAATCTTAATCTAAATTGCATGTGCATGGCTAGAACACCAACTTCACTACTCATTATTTCTATGCAATATAAAGTATAAATGATAAATCCCTTTTAGCTCCTACTTTTTACTCTTCATTTATCTCCTCTTACTCTGCAGTGTTTAAGTTTAATTATTTATTATTTCACAGAAAAAGTAAGATGTTTATAACAATTTTCCCTGTAGGTATTTGATAAAGTATCAGATTATGCTATTAAAAATATATATGAAAGTGATATGTTCGGTTTGTCTTATATATGCTCAAGAGAAGTGTGCTAAGTTAGTTTTGTTCTGGCTCTACATTACGTAATACCAACCTCTAACGTAGTATAATATGAAGCTTACTCAGTTTAAACCTCCTTTACAATATTTCAACTTCTACGTGAACATATATCTTCAAAATTGGTTATTCTGTTGCAATGTTAATTTTTT
Source organism: Rhodnius prolixus (assembly GCF_049639745.1). NCBI lineage: Eukaryota > Metazoa > Arthropoda > Insecta > Hemiptera > Reduviidae > Rhodnius > Rhodnius prolixus. Next base: position 55,355,121 of record NW_027411592.1, on the reverse strand, counting down.
TGTTAATAGATGAGGTGATTCACATCTAATTTCACATCTAAAAAAAGAATAGCTTAAAGTATTAAAAAAATTGAGTGTAACCTGACCGTAACCTTTCTCTATATGCACGCATATTATTATTTAAAAGTAGAAATATTTTTAAAACAGTATTGTTTATTGTTTATTTAATACGAGAAAAGATAAAGTATGAAGTTGGCATTAGTTTTAAAAGTGGCCACTGTGCAGTACTGTAATACTTGATGGAGGGGGGCAGAGCGATGTTTTCACAACAAAGGTTTCCCCCACCCTGCCCCACCCTTTTAAGACAGTTGGGCAAGATGGCGGCGAACAGGTGATCAGGTGAACATATGATGTGGTACACCGCCATCTTGCCCAACTGTCTTAAAAGGGCGGGGTAGGGTGGGGGAAACCTTTGTTGTGAACACATCGCTCTGCCCCCCTCCATCAAGTATTACAGTACTGCATAGTGGTCACTTTTAAAACCAATACCAATTTCATACTTTACGTTTACCTCTACGTTTCCCTCATCTAATGTTCTCATCTAATATTATTCTCGTTCTTCAGGTAATCTATTTTTGATTAATCTTTCACTTTGTATCGTAACAAGTGACTTTCGTAGGTAAAAGGTTGAAGTTAAAGAAAACTTGAAATATTTGAAGAATTTCATATTTTCATTTTATATTTCAGACAAACGTAATTGAAAATAAAGTTTTTTTGAAGATGTAATTCAATTTTATTCATAATACAAGTCAATGCACTAGGATTATGTCAACCGTATTCAATTAGTTTATAACGTGTAATTTGTCTATCTTTTCCAATAATTTTTGAACCTTATTATTTTTTTATTCAATAAAAATTAAAGCAGAATGGTTAAATTTTTTTGAAAAAATAGAGAAATAAAAAATTAGTTAGAAAAAAATTCGTCAGAGACCGCCCCTTATCACATAGGAGTAAAGTAGTTCCAGAAATAGCCACCAGGTAGGTAAGAGTGCCGTAACCTTCCTCTATATATACGTAAACAGCACAAATTCTCGTCAGTTCGACTTGAGTATCGTAGGTTGTACTGTCGCTCCAAACATATCTTACCTAGTCTAATCTAATAACATTCATCACCTCTCTCCCAAAGAATCATGATGTTAGGTAATGGTAAGGGAGAGGTTGTTGCTTCGAAGGTCGGAGAACAACTATTCTCTAGGTTACAGAGGTAAACTGGAGTCACAGTAAAATAAGTAGTAACCAACGTCGAGTCAGTTATTCTTAATTTCCAAAGACACTATCTGAGAGAGAATAATGAAGTTAATATTCTACGAAAATAAGGAAACTTTTAGTGCTAAATTGGTTGAATAACAAGTAAGTTCTTAATCTAAATTGCATGTGCATGGCTAGAACACCAACTCCACTACTCATTATTTCTATGCAATATAAAGTATAAATGATAAATCCCTTTTAGCTCCTACTTTTTACTCTTCATTTATCTCCTCTTCCTCTGCAGTGTTTAAGTTTAATTATTTATTATTTCACAGAAAAATTAAGATGTTTAAAATAATTTTCCCTGTAGGTATTTGATAAATGATCAGATTATGCTGTTAAAAATATAAATGAAAGTGATATGTTCGGTTTGTCTTATAATATATGCTCAAGGGAAGTGTGCTAAGTGACTTTTGTTTTGGCTTTACATTATGTAATGCCAGCCTCTAACGTAATATAATTATGAGTTTGATTATGAAGCTTACTCAGATTAAATTTCTTTAAATCCAGTAGCACACCCCTATAAGTTGAGGTGATTCACATCTAATTCCTATATTTCGTTAAAATTAGTATTTTACCATCTTTATATCTTATCTAGTTTAAGAATAAGAATTTACATAAAATTAGTACTTTACCTTCTATTAAGAATTGCTAAAAAATGTGATGTATTAAATAAATTGAGTGTTACCTAACCTAACCTTTCTCTGCAATGAATGTTTAAAATAAAAAATGTTTAAAAAAAGTAGTGATTATTGTTTATTTAATGCGAGAAAAGATAAAGTATGAAGTTGGCGTTAGTTTGGCATTAGAGCCACTGTGCAGTACTGTAATACTTGATGGTGGGGGGCAGAGCGATGTGTTCACGAAAAAGGTTTCCCCCACCCTGCCCCGCCCTTTTAAGACAGTTGATCAGGTGATCAGGTGAACATATGATCTGGTACGCCGCCATCTTGCCCAACTGTCTTAAAAGGGCGGGGCAGGGTGGGGGAAACCTTTTTCGTGAACACATCGCTCTGCCCCCCACCATCAAGTATTACAGTACTGCACAGTGGCCACTTTTAAAACTAATGCCAACTTCATACTTTATCTTTTCTCGTATTAAATAAACAATAAACAATACTGTTTTAAAAATATTTCTACTTTTAAATAATAATTTGCGTGCATATAGAGAAAGGTTACGGTCAGGTTACACTCAATTTCCTTAATACTTTACATGTAGAAATTAGATGTGAATCACCTCATCTATTAACTAAAAAATTAACATTGCAAAAGAATAACCAATTTTGAAGATATATTTATCACGTAGAAGTTGAAATATTGTAAAGGAGGTTTAATCTGAGTTAGCTTCATAATTATACTACGTTAGAAGTTGGTATTACGTAATGTAGAGCCAGAACAAAACTAACTGAGCACACTTCCCTTGAGCATGTATAATACAAACCGAACATATCACTTTCATATATATTTTTAATAGCATAATCTGATCATTTATCAAATACCTACAGGGAAAATTGTTATAAACATCTTACTTTTTCTGTGAAATAATAAATAATTAAACTTAAACACTGCAGAGGAAGAGGAGATAAATGAAGAGTAAAAAGTAGGAGCTAAAAGGGATTTATCATTTATACTTTATATTGCATAGAAATAATGAGTAGTGGAGATGGTGTTCTAGCCATGCACATGCAATTTAGATTAAGATTAAGAACTTACTTGTTTTTTCAACCAATTTTGCACTTTGAGTTTCCTTATTTTTGAGGAATATTAGCTTCATTATTCCCTCTCAGGTAGTGTCTTTGGAAGTTAAGAATAACTGGCTATTCTTTGACTCGACGTTAGTTACTACTTATTTTACTGTGACTCCAGTTTACCTCTCTAACCTAGAGAAGGTTCCAATCGAAGCGACTACAACTCCCTTACCATTACCCAACATACACTAAACTTGTTTTAGCCAAGTTACACTCCGCTATAAATTTAAATCATTAGTGAGAAAATACGAAAATCAGATTCAGTAAATTTGTAGTTAGATTGACAGATTTTCGGAATCTTGACGATTCGTAAAAGAAAGTTATCGAAAACAAATATATCCGTTGAAACCTGAATAACATTTTACTTGATCGTAACACCATGTAGTTATTATGGGTTAGAAAAAGTAATTGAATTGTAACGAGTGCTTGGTGGATATTAAAGTAAAGGTGATAAATTAAAGAGTCAAGTGACAAAAAATAAACATAATACCTTATGATGACGATACAAATGGAAAGGGCTGGTTCACACACTTGCTCCAGCAAGTACTTCTCATTCTACTCCTGCTTGTGGGCACTACTAGCCTCTTCATTGTTGTTAATAGTCAAAAACCATTACCAGCGAAATACAGAGCTAGTAACTTCTTAACAGTCCAGAAGCCATTTAATTTTTCATTTCTGAATTGCCGAACTCACCATCATGTATAAGTACCAAAGTTTCAATATATTTCACACGTTTTTAAAGCCCTAAAATTTATGATATATGCATATAGCCATCTTCTTACCTTTTCTTACACTGGCTATATTACACGAAGTACAACAGTAACAAAAACATGAAACGATTCTACCAAAATACATACAAAATTGTATGTAATACGTACATTGGTTACTTAATATCACTAAATAAGATTCCTTTTTATTATTTTATAAGTGATTTCTACTTCACTTACATTCTGATGCCGCACTACACTTATTGATTTAGAAGACTGTATAAGGGAGGTTACGTAGTGTTATCCAAATTATTAACAAATTGTCAAACATTTGTAAAAATTATAAACTAAAATAATTGAAATCTAGAACATGTTGAAAGGATTTTTTTTTTTTAAATCCTGTGCGAGAAATATTTTAGAACTGAGAAGTTGGAAATGTATTTTATAAGAGGGAGGCGCGAGAATTTAAGTTTAAAAAACGGACATTGTTGCCTTTTCACTGCGAAATAATTATTGTTAAGTAAAATATGAATGAATATGCGATTCTAATCATTTAAAAAATGCGTAAATCAGTAAAATCTTTAAAGAAAAACTTTTAATCAGTATAGAACATGCAGTTTGCTGGTACATTCAAGCTTTGTGAATGGCTTTCTTTTTGCATATTTCTGTTCATCAATTGAAGACCAGGTGGAAAAGATTAAATCATCTATCTAAGAAAATACACCTACAGATTTGATTAGGAATCAGTTAACTAAGCAAGTACGTGGCATGTTTACAGTCAGATTTGGGCAACATTTCTAGACACACCACCACTAGACTTATATAGGACTTCCTTTCACTCAAATTTAATCATATTGTCTACTGCTTTTATTTACAATTTTTTAACTTAATTGGTTAAATGTGAGTGAAGTGGGAGGTCCTATACAAGTCTCGTGAGTGACTACTCGATTGAAGCTTATAAGTGAAGTTTTCCCAAACTCTGATTTTATTAAACTTATTGTAAAAAAGTTTAAAAATTATTTTTAAATAATAAAAAAAAATGTCATTAACCATATTGTATTTATTTTTCCTTTCAATTCCTTAAACAATAAGAAATTAAATTTAATGAAAAAAATACGAAAAAAGAAAACATAAAATATAGTTCAGCATAGTTGAAAAAGGCCTCCAAAGTCTAGAAAGAGATTCTAATGGTTAAAACAGTGATTGTTCTGCTACCTAGGAGTGACAGTACAAACTACAGTTTATTTGTTATTAACTCCATTGTTTTTATAAATTATTATGTAGCCCAAGCTTTTTTAATTAGGAAATATTATGGTTAGATGGCATTATAAAAGTGTTAATTATTGATACCGGAAGTAAGCTAAAATAAATTGTTTTATGCTGAGAAAAATGCATAAAATGTTTCTTGCTTGTCGAGTGTGCAATAGTACTGCCAGACTATATAGGTAAGTGTTTTTGCTGGGTGGTGAGGGTGGGGCAATTATATATTATGTAATGCCAATTTCATGTTTTGTTGGGAATATTTTTTTTATATATTACTTTTATTTCATTTTTTATAATGCTTATAGAAGAACTTTCATGTGTTTATGATAGTGATTTTTAGACTAGACAGACAATTTGTTATCATACCTTTTTCGTATTGATTCGAATAATTTTTATTATAATTCTCATTTTTGACTAGACAGGCATATGTATATCATACCTCTTTCATGTTTGATGAGAAGAGATATGTTTAAGGTGATGAGCGACAGAGCGATCTACTCCCCTTCAATACTCAAGTCGTACTGAAGAGAAATCTAGTTTGACAGCTGTGTATATAGAGATTTAGTGCTGCCTGGTGGCAAATATGTAAACTAAAATGTGTTCAAATAGTTGACAAGTCCAATAAGTGCTGCTACCTTACGGCCATTTTTAAAACTAATTTTTCTTTTTTAATATTTTACTTTTTTCAATGGTTTTCACTTCTTGATTTTCATAACAAATCAACCCAACATACACAATCTAGGATTGCCTTCAATATTAACCATCCAATTGCAGAAACAGCAGCATTACAGAGAAAATAAGGAACTATTTTCACTTTTTCCAAAGGTTTTCTTTTTTATTCCTTCCACTCTCGCAGCTATTTCTAACCTATTTTCAGGTTTTCCTTTTTATTATTTTTTTTTTAATTAAACGCATTTTAACAATAAATCTGTACAAACATCTTTAACAGTTTATTTTTATTTCTTCATTTATTCTTTCATCCTATTATCTGTTTGATATCGAAATTTTTTGAACTTTTCCTTCTTTTTTTTGAGAAGAAAAGGAAAATAAATAAGATTCTTTAAATTTATAATTTTTTTGTTACAGCAAACAAATCTCATTAAAAACAAAGAAGATGCAATTTGAAACAAAAATTCTAACATTACATTGTGAAATTAATGTGCATATTACGGATAGTAACTACATAATACTTGTTTTATTAATTGATTCTTCACAAAAATGTCCTAGGATAGATGATTTACGTCTATTTCACTTGGGCTTCTATTGATGAACAGTTTTGCAGGCAGTACTTCAGTATCTGAGATATTTAATCTGAAAATCAACATTACGTACTATCAACAATATTTATGTGCTTAAAATAATTAATTGTTGTGCTTGAATTAAGAACCTAGAAAAAAAAGTTTAATAACTGATTATGTATTCATTAAAATTAAATAAATGTGAATAAATGAAAGTTTAAATCATATTTTAAAGAACCGAACCAAAGAAAATGAAATATATTTTCAAAAAACATACTTTGAACAATTACTTTGGTCCTAACAAAATTAAAATTAAGATTAATAAGCACATTATTCTGCCCTAGAGCACATAATAATCGGTAATTTGGATTATTTGTTGAGTTAATTACCATATCCCTGCTAAAATTATTAGAAAATTTTAAATTTAGGTTTTTTAAATCCATCCGCGTTTTGCACCTGCCGCAAGGACGTTATTAAACTTTTCATTATTAATTTAAATTTCATGGAGATTACTTTCCCCTTTAAATGAGAGAAACGTGAATATTTACTTGGAAGTTCACAATTCCCAAACACAATTTTAATCAGCAATTTACTTTTACAGTAATAATGACGACCAAAAATTATTAATATGTTACGAACTAAATCTACCTACTTATGGCTGTTGAAACATTTTTAAGAAACAAAATAATGAAGACTAAAATCAACTTTTTAAAATTACAAGCGTACACTTCTACTATCTACTGTATCTACTATGTCTGGAAACATGTTAATTTCATTAACATTTCATATCAACTCGCGATTAAATATAAAATTATACACAAAAAATGTTGTTTACCTGCAAGAAGTCCTTAACGAAGTAACGATGCAAAAACAAGTTTTGTTTATTTCCTAGGAAATTATCGCTTAATGCAAATAGATAATACAATCAGTTTCTAAGGTATGTAAAGTTCTCACTGACTTAGTTACAGGAGCATCAACTTAATACTATCAATCATAAATAAAAAAAACATCTAATTATGAGGTTAACAGTGAATTTAAAACATGGAATTTTTTTTAGAGGAAACCTTCTATTTAAAATGCTGACTTATCAACGTGGGTGAAGAACATTTAATAAATAAAGCAAATTTTACTATTGCTACATGATAATTAGACAAAACCGAATAACCTTTTTAACTCCACTTTCTTGCTGGACAGCTGTTTCGTTAGGAGGTTATTAAATGTTTATTTTAATAGTGTAAAAGTACATGTTCATGCTACCTAGCGGCGATCAATGGAACTAGTTCCTATGTAATTACAGTTTTCTAGTTCAAGCTATTGCCGCTAGAAAGCATTGGCATGACCTTAATACGTCTATTTTTTTTCCATTCCTAATTTTAAAGTAAGAACAGAATGTATAGAATTTCTAATAAAATTTTCTAATTTCTTTAATTTAAATAAAAGGACTTCAATTTCTGATTTATCTTTGATTTAAATGGAGCAAATACCAAAATAGTATATTTATAAATTCTTCTCTCTTCACTAGGTATGTATAACAGAACCAACCAATCTTATGAAACTATTTTAATAATTATGGGACATAATATTGGTACAACAAGCGAGGAAAATTCTTAATAAATCTCCATAAGATGTGTTGATATTTCACTATTTACAAGTAACGTAACTAAAATTTCCATAAGTAAATCAATAAGTAACTAACGATTTTCATAAGAAGATGTGGAATAAAAGGTATCTAATGTTGTTCCTCAGCCATGCTAATCCATTGTATCCATCAATCAACAGTAAGACTTCATCTTCTGCAATCACTTTATGCTAATATGAAAATACATTGAAGGTGATAATAGATTGTATCAAAGGTGACTTCGTACTTAAATGCACTGCAGTTAAACTTTTATCGGATGACAATATCACTACTTACTAAAACTTCACTCAGCTTGATACCGAAAATTTTAGTTTTACTATTAATTTTGTCTTACCATTACCACAAGAAGACATCGTAATCCTTCCTACAACAAAGCGTCTCAACCCATCTTTTAGATTATTCAATATAGCGTTTTACATTTATTTATTATAGTAAATGTGTCCAATATTCTATCAAAACCAACGTGGTATCATAAAAGAAACTCAAGCGGGATTCAGAGAAGGTTATAGCACAATAGATAACATTTTTAATTTATATAATATAGTTAATATCAAATTTAGCCAACAAGAGAAAGTATATTTATTTTTTGTGGATTTTCATGCGGCCTTTGATAGCATAGATAGGAGAGCCTTATTTTATAAATTATCTGTTAACGGCATTTCGACAAAAATAATTAAAATATTGAAAAGTTATTATGAAGATTCTTACACAAAAATATGGACCAAAAATGGACTTTCAACTGCCTTTGCTTCCCAAATGGGGGTTAAACAGGGATGTTTGCTCAGCCCTATACTCTTCTCGATTTTTCTAAACGACCTGGAGGATGATCTAACTGGGGGTGTGATTATAGATGGGTGTAAAATAAAAACTTTGATGTTTGCCGATGATATTGTGCTGCTTGCCTCTTCTCCTGCTTCTCTGAGGATCATGATAGGGGATTTGGAAGACCACTGTAAGAAATGGAATTTAAAAGTAAACTTAGATAAATCCCAGATCATGGTCTGCGGGAAGGCGAGGGGGAGATTGAAACAAAATGAGAAGTGGTTCTTTGAGGGAGACAGACTACAGTGTGTTAATTCCTATAAATATTTGGGTATTATAGTTAATCCATCATTTAATTTCAAACAAAACAGTAAAGAAAAAGTAGCCAAAGCTAAATCTGCTGTGAATAGTGTTTGGCGTAAAGTAATAATGAATAAAAATATCGCATTAGATAACAAAATTAAAGTCTTTAATAGTGCAATAAGAGCGGTATTATGCTATGGCGCACAGGTTTGGGGCTACTTAAATTTACAAGAAGTTGAGAAGCTACAGAAATACTTCCTAAAGAGGTTATTTTATCTGCCTCCAAACACACCCGATTATGTCCTATACCTGGAAACTTCAATCCCACCATTGTATGGCTACACTCTTAAAATGCACATAGACTACATCCGTAAAGTACTAAATCAACCACCAAACAGACTCACTAATTTTTTAGCCAATGTAATAATAGAAAAGAAAATATCCTGGTTCAAGCACATTAAAGATTTAGGTGATCAGTTTCAAATAGAAATTAACAAAGAAATTCTCAAAACATTCCAGCCTGAAAACCTAATAAATAAACTGGAATTAAATAGTAAAATGGCAATGCTAACCAGAGCTGATAAAAGTGAGTTTCACAAATTATATTCAAAATTAGATCCACACCAAGCAGAATTTTATATCCACAATGACGCAATAAATTTATATAGTAAATCTCTCATATTAAAAGCTAGAGGCGAACTGTTAGACCTGAACTACCAACCATGGAATAAGAATAGGGTGTTTATGTGTTCCTTGTGCAATCTAAATGTCCCTGAAGATACTGTTCACTTCCTAGGAATATGCCCAATTCTAGGGGAATTTAGAAAGGCACATTTTGGTAAAACTAAATTAAGTCAAGAGGAGGTGGTCAATTTATTGAATGGTACTAACTGGGTAACACTCGCCAAATATTTAAACACGGTTATAAAATATCGGAAGTTCCTGGTTGAGCATTTCCAATATAGCAATTAAATTAATATATGTATGATAATAAATTCTGTAATTAGAAGGTAAGAATGAATTAAATTTAAAAAAAAAATTAAAGTAGGCAACTCGACAGACGGCAAAAGCCATTGTCTTATACGCTTCTTTTTTGTAAAAGCAATTTTATTTATGTAATTTGCGAATAAAAGCATTTATTCATTCATTCATTCATTCATATTTCACTATTTACAAGTAACGTAACTAAAATTTCCATAAGTAAATCAATAAGTAACTAACGATTTTCATAAGAAGATGTGGAATAAAAGGTATCTAATGTTGTTCCTCAGCCATGCTAATCCATTGTATCCATCAATCAACAGTAAGACTTCATCTTCTGCAATCACTTTATGCTAATATGAAAATACATTGAAGGTGATAATAGATTGTATCAAAGGTGACTTCGTACTTAAATGCACTGCAGTTAAACTTTTATCGGATGACAATATCACTACTTACTAAAACTTCACTCAGCTTGATACCGAAAATTTTAGTTTTACTATTAATTTTGTCTTACCATTACCACAAGAAGACATCGTAATCCTTCCTACAACAAAGCGTCTCAACCCATCTTTTAGATTATTCAATATAGCGTTTTACATTTATTTATTATAGTAAATGTGTCCAATATTCTATCAAAACCAGCAGTAATTAAAGTAAGCAAAGAAGAAGTCTCAAACTAAATTTTGCTTTTTTCACCTCTTGAAGCATTGCTCTCATTGAAGACTAGAATAACTGCAAACACATCATTGAAAGAAAACAGCTTTTACAAAGAAATAATTAAGATGCTCCAGATTACAATAAAATAACCAGAAATTAATTTAGTTTAGTGGATGCACCAACGAATTCTGGTGGGAGCATTCACAAATTTCTCTCGTCACAACTTATGTACTTATTTAATTTTCATTAAATATACTATTTTTACTAAAATAAAATATAAAGTTGTTCTTGATCCTTACTTCACCAACTCTGATTTCTTACTCCTACCACATCCAGACACCTTTGTAATATCTGGGGCAATCACAAAGGTACCGCTTAAGGAAGCGCAAGAAGGCGACAAAAAACCAGTTTAATACAAGTTCTAGATCGTAATGATTTAATAAAAAACGCTATTAAATAAAAAAATTAGAATAGAATAGAATAAATATTTATTATAATAAATATACATAACATAGAATAAATATACGTAGAAGTATAAATGTATGAAAACATTTCAACCTTCTTAACTAAATGAAGTAAAAGAGAAGTTAGGTGAGTAGGATTGGAATGCAGAGAAAAAAGGATGAAAAATTGGAACTTACTATGAATTTTCATCACAACATCTGTTTCCAGTACCTATTAACTTCTAATTATTCAAAAAAGATCTACTCAAGATGCAAATCTAGCATTGGCCTTATAATTAACGTTCAAAGACAGAAAAAGACGAATATAATTTAAACTAGGTGACTATTTCTGCATTTTCCAGTGCATTTTTGCTTCTTCTTATCCAAAATAGATCGACCTAGCATGCACAATCTAGCATTGGCCATGTAATTAACGTTCAAAGACAGAAAAAGACGAATACTATTTAAACTAGGTGACTATTCCTGCATTTTCCAGTGCATTTTTACTTCTTCTTATCCAAAATAGATCGACCTAGCATGCACAATCTAGCATTGGCCTTATCATTAATGTTCAAAGACAGAAGAAGAAGAATTCTATTTAAACTAGGTGACTATTCCTGCATTTTCCAGTGCATTTTTACATCTTCTTATCCAAAATAGATCGACGTAGCATGCACAATCTAGCATTGGCCTTATAATTAATGTTCAAAGACACAAAAAGAAGAATTCTAGTTAAACTAGGTGAATATTTTTCGATTTTTCAGTGCATTTTTACTTCTTATCCAAAATAGATCGACCTAAGATGGATAATCTAGAATTGGCCTTATTATTAACTTACATAGCCAGAAAAAGAAGAATTCTATTCAAACTAGGTGACTATTTCTGTAATTTCCAGTGCATTTTTACTTCTTCTTATCCAAAATAGATCGACATAGTATGCACAATCTAGCATTGGCCTTATTATTAATTTAAATAGCCAGAAAAAGAAGAATTCTATTTAAACTAGGTGACTATTTCTGCATTTTCCAGTGCTTTTTTACTACTTCTTATCCAAAATAGATCGACCTAGGATGCACAATCTAGCATTGGCCTTATAATTAATGTTCAAAGACACAAAAAGAAGAATTCTATTCAAACTAGGTGACTATTTCTGCATCTTCCAGTGCTTTTTTACTACATCTTATCCAAAATAGATCGGCCTAGGATGCACAATCTAGCATTGGCCTTATAATTAATGTTCAAAGACACAAAAAGAAGAATTCTATTCAAACTAGGTGACTATTTCTGCATCTTCCAGTGCTTTTTTACTACTTCTTATCCAAAATAGATCGACCTAGGATGCACAATCTAGCATTGGCCTTATAATTAATGTTCAAAGACACAAAAAGAAGAATTCTATTTAAACTAGGTGACTATTTCTGCATTTTCCAGTGCATTTTTACTTCCTCTAATACAAACTATATCGACCTAAGATGCACAATCTAGTATTGGCCTTATTATTAACTTAGATAGCCAGAAAAAGAAGAATTCTATTCAAACTAGGTGACTATTTCTGCAACTTCCAGTGCTTTTTTACTACTTCTTATCCAAAATAGATCGACCTAGGATGCACAATCTAGCATTTGCTTTATAATTAATGTTCAAAGACACAAAAAGAAGAATTCTATTCAAACTAGGTGACTATTTCTGCATTTTCCAGTGCATTTTTACTTCTTCTTTTCCAAAATAGATCGACCTAAGATGCACAATCTAGCATTGACCTTATAATTAATGTTCAAAGACACAATACGAAGAATTCTAGTTAAACTAGGTGACTATTTCTGTATTTTCCTGTGCTTTTTTACTTCTTATCCAAAATAGATCGACCTAGGATGCACAATCTAGCATTGGCCTTATAATTAATGTTCAAAGACACAAAAAGAAGAATTCTATTCAAACTAGGTGACTATTTCTGCATCTTCCAGTGCTTTTTTACTACTTCTTATCCAAAATAGATCGACCTAGGATGCACAATCTAGCATTGACCTTATAATTAATGTTCAAAGACACAAAAAGAAGAATTCTATTCAAGCTAGGTGACTATTTCTGCATCTTCCAGTGCTTTTTTACTACTTCTTATCCAAAATAGATCGACCTAGGATGCACAATCTAGCATTGGCCTTATAATTAATGTTCAAAGACACAAAAAGAAGAATTCTATTCAAACTAGGTGACTATTTCTGCATCTTCCAGTGCTTTTTTACTACTTCTTATCCAAAATAGATCGACCTAGGATGCACAATCTAGCATTGGCCTTATAATTAATGTTCAAAGACACAAAAAGAAGAATTCTATTCAAACTAGGTGACTATTTCTGCATCTTCCAGTGCTTTTTTACTTCTTCTTATCCAAAATAGACCGACCTAGGATGCACAATCTAGCATTGGCCTTATAATTAATGTTCAAAGACACAAAAAGAAGAATTCTATTCAAACTAGGTGACTATTTCTGCATCTTCCAGTGCTTTTTTACTACTTCTTATCCAAAATAGATCGACCTAGGATGCACAATCTAGCATTGGCCTTATAATTAATGTTCAAAGACACAAAAAGAAGAATTCTATTCAAACTAGGTGACTATTTCTGCATTTTCCAGTGCATTTTTACTTCCTCTAATACAAACTATATCGACCTAAGATGCACAATCTAGTATTGGCCTTATTATTAACTTAGATAGCCAGAAAAAGAAGAATTCTATTCAAACTAGGTGACTATTTCTGCATCTTCCAGTGCTTTTTTACTACTTCTTATCCAAAATAGATCGACCTAGGATGCACAATCTAGCATTTGCTTTATAATTAATGTTCAAAGACACAAAAAGAAGAATTCTATTCAAACTAGGTGACTATTTCTGCATTTTCCAGTGCATTTTTACTTCTTCTTTTCCAAAATAGATCGACCTAAGATGCACAATCTAGCATTGACCTTATAATTAATGTTCAAAGACACAATACGAAGAATTCTAGTTAAACTAGGTGACTATTTCTGTATTTTCCTGTGCTTTTTTACTTCTTATCCGAAATAGATCGACCTAGGATGCACAATCTAGCATTGGCCTTATAATTAATGTTCAAAGACACAAAAAGAAGAATTCTATTCAAACTAGGTGACTATTTCTGCATCTTCCAGTGCTTTTTTACTACTTCTTATCCAAAATAGATCGACCTAGGATGCACAATCTAGCATTGACCTTATAATTAATGTTCAAAGACACAAAAAGAAGAATTCTATTCAAGCTAGGTGACTATTTCTGCATCTTCCAGTGCTTTTTTACTACTTCTTATTCAAAATAGATCGACCTAGGATGCACAATGTAGCATTGGCCTTATAATTAATGTTCAAAGACACAAAAAGAAGAATTCTATTCAAACTAGGTGACTATTTCTGCATCTTCCAGTGCTTTTTTACTACTTCTTATCCAAAATAGATCGACCTAGGATGCACAATCTAGCATTGAACTTATAATTAATGTTCAAAGACACAAAAAGAAGAATTCTATTCAAACTAGGTGACTATTTCTGCATCTTCCAGTGCTTTTTTACTACTTCTTATCCAAAATAGATCGACCTAGGATGCACAATCTAGCATTGGCCTTATAATTAATGTTCAAAGACACAAAAAGAAGAATTCTATTCAAACTAGGTGACTATTTCTGCATCTTCCAGTGCTTTTTTACTACTTCTTATCCAAAATAGATCGACCTAGGATGCACAATCTAGCATTTGCCTTATAATTAATGTTCAAAGACACAAAAAGAAGAATTCTATTCAAACTAGGTGACTATTTCTGCATCTTCCAGTGCTTTTTTACTACTTCTTATCCAAAATATATCGACCTAGGATGCACAATCTAGCATTGGCCTTATAATTAATGTTCAAAGACACAAAAAGAAGAATTCTATTCAAACTAGGTGACTATTTCTGCATTTTCCAGTGCATTTTTACTTCCTCTAATACAAACTATATCGACCTAAGATGCACAATCTAGCATTGGCCTTATTATTAACTTAGATAGCCAGAAAAAGAAGAATTCTATTCAAACTAGGTGACTATTTCTGCATCTTCCAGTGCTTTTTTACTACTTCTTATCCAAAATAGATCGACCTAGGATGCACAATCTAGCATTTGCTTTATAATTAATGTTCAAAGACACAAAAAGAAGAATTCTATTCAAACTAGGTGACTATTTCTGCATTTTCCAGTGCATTTTTACTTCTTCTTTTCCAAAATAGATCGACCTAAGATGCACAATCTAGCATTGACCTTATAATTAATGTTCAAAGACACAATACGAAGAATTCTAGTTAAACTAGGTGACTATTTCTGTATTTTCCTGTGCTTTTTTACTTCTTGTCCAAAATAGATCGACCTAGGATGCACAATCTAGCATTGGCCTTATAATTAATGTTCAAAGACACAAAAAGAAGAATTCTATTCAAACTAGGTGACTATTTCTGCATCTTCCAGTGCTTTTTTACTACTTCTTATCCAAAATAGATCGACCTAGGATGCACAATCTAGCATTGACCTTATAATTAATGTTCAAAGACACAAAAAGAAGAATTCTATTCAAACTAGGTGACTATTTCTGTATTTTCCTGTGCTTTTTTACTTCTTATCCAAAATAGATCGACCTAGGATGCACAATCTAGCATTGGCCTTATAATTAATGTTCAAAGACACAAAAAGAAGAATTCTATTCAAACTAGGTGACTATTTCTGCATCTTCCAGTGCTTTTTTACTACTTCTTATCCAAAATAGATCGACCTAGGATGCACAATCTAGCATTGGCCTTATAATTAATGTTCAAAGACACAAAAAGAAGAATTCTATTCAAACTAGGTGACTATTTCTGCATCTTCCAGTGCTTTTTTACTACTTCTTATCCAAAATAGATCGACCTAGGATGCACAATCTAGCATTGACCTTATAATTAATGTTCAAAGACACAAAAAGAAGAATTCTATTCAAACTAGGTGACTATTTCTGCATCTTCCAGTGCTTTTTTACTACTTCTTATCCAAAATAGATCGACCTAGGATGCACAATCTAGCATTGGCCTTATAATTAATGTTCAAAGACACAAAAAGAAGAATTCTATTCAAACTAGGTGACTATTTCTGCATCTTCCAGTGCTTTTTTACTACTTCTTATCCAAAATAGATCGACCTAGGATGCACAATCTAGCATTGGCCTTATAATTAATGTTCAAAGACACAAAAAGAAGAATTCTATTCAAACTAGGTGACTATTTCTGCATCTTCCAGTGCTTTTTTACTACTTCTTATCCAAAATAGATCGACCTAGGATGCACAATCTAGCATTGGCCTTATAATTAATGTTCAAAGACACAAAAAAAAGAATTCTATTCAAACTAGGTGACTATTTCTGCATCTTCCAGTGCATTTTTACTTCCTCTAATACAAACTATATCGACCTAAGATGCACAATCTAGCATTGACCTTATAATTAATGTTCAAAAACACAAAAAGAAGAATTCTATTCAAACTAGGTGACTATTTCTGCATCTTCCAGTGCTTTTTTACTACTTCTTATCCAAAATAGATCGACCTAGGATGCACAATCTAGCATTGGCCTTATAATTAATGTTCAAAGACACAAAAAGAAGAATTCTATTCAAACTAGGTGACTATTTCTGCATCTTCCAGTGCTTTTTTACTACTTCTTATCCAAAATAGATCGACCTAGGATGCACAATCTAGCATTGACCTTATAATTAATGTTCAAAGACACAATACGAAGAATTCTAGTTAAACTAGGTGACTATTTCTGCATCTTCCAGTGCTTTTTTACTACTTCTTATCCAAAATAGATCGACCTAGGATGCACAATCTAGTATTGACCTTATAATTAATGTTCATAGACACAATACGAAGAATTCTAGTTAAACTAGGTGACTATTTCTGCATCTTCCAGTGCTTTTTTACTACTTCTTATCCAAAATAGATCGACTTAGGATGCACAATCTAGCATTGACCTTATAATTAATGTTCAAAGACACAAAAAGAAGAATTCTAGTTAAACTAGGTGACTATTTCTGCATCTTCCAGTGCTTTTTTACTACTTCTTATCCAAAATAGATCGACCTAGGATGCACAATCTAGCATTGGCCTTATAATTAATGTTCAAAGACACAAAAAGAAGAATTCTATTCAAACTAGGTGACTATTTCTGCATCTTCCAGTGCTTTTTTACTACTTCTTATCCAAAATAGATCGACGTAGGATGCACAATCTAGCATTGGCCTTATAATTAATGTTCAAAGACACAAAAAGAAGAATTCTATTCAAACTAGGTGACTATTTCTGCATCTTCCAGTGCTTTTTTACTACTTCTTATCCAAAATAGATCGACCTAGGATGCACAATCTAGCATTGACCTTATAATTAATGTTCAAAGACACAAAAAGAAGAATTCTATTCAAACTAGGTGACTATTTCTGCATCTTCCAGTGCTTTTTTACTACTTCTTATCCAAAATAGATCGACCTAAGATGGACAATCTAGCATTGGCCTTATAATTAATGTTCAAAGACACAAAAAGAAGAATTCTAGTTAAACTAGGTGACTATTTCTGCATCTTCCAGTGCTTTTTTACTACTTCTTATCCAAAATAGATCGACCTAGGATGCACAATCTAGCATTGGCCTTATAATTAATGTTCAAAGACACAAAAAGAAGAATTCTATTCAAACTAGGTGACTATTTCTGCATCTTCCAGTGCTTTTTTACTACCTCTTATCCAAAATAGATCGACCTAGGATGCACAATCTAGCATTGGCCTTATAATTAATGTTCAAAGACACAAAAAGAAGAATTCTATTCAAACTAGGTGACTATTTCTGCATCTTCCAGTGCTTTTTTACTACTTCTTATCCAAAATAGATCGACCTAGGATGCACAATCTAGCATTGACCTTATAATTAATGTTCAAAGACACAATACGAAGAATTCTAGTTAAACTAGGTGACTATTTCTGCATCTTCCAGTGCTTTTTTACTACTTCTTATCCAAAATAGATCGACCTAGGATGCACAATCTAGCATTGGCCTTATAATTAATGTTCAAAGACACAAAAAGAAGAATTCTATTCAAACTAGGTGACTATTTCTGCATCTTCCAGTGCTTTTTTACTACTTCTTATCCAAAATAGATCGACCTAGGATGCACAATCTAGCATTGACCTTATAATTAATGTTCAAAGACACAAAAAGAAGAATTCTATTCAAACTAGGTGACTATTTCTGCATCTTCCAGTGCTTTTTTACTACTTCTTATCCAAAATAGATCGACCTAAGATGGACAATCTAGCATTGGCCTTATAATTAATGTTCAAAGACACAAAAAGAAGAATTCTAGTTAAACTAGGTGACTATTTCTGCATCTTCCAGTGCTTTTTTACTACTTCTTATCCAAAATAGATCGACCTAGGATGCACAATCTAGCATTGGCCTTATAATTAATGTTCAAAGACACAAAAAGAAGAATTCTATTCAAACTAGGTGACTATTTCTGCATCTTCCAGTGCTTTTTTACTACTTCTTATCCAAAATAGATCGACCTAGGATGCACAATCTAGCATTGGCCTTATAATTAATGTTCAAAGACACAAAAAGAAGAATTCTATTCAAACTAGGTGACTATTTCTGCATCTTCCAGTGCTTTTTTACTACTTCTTATCCAAAATAGATCGACCTAGGATGCACAATCTAGCATTGACCTTATAATTAATGTTCAAAGACACAATACGAAGAATTCTAGTTAAACTAGGTGACTATTTCTGCATCTTCCAGTGCTTTTTTACTACTTCTTATCCAAAATAGATCGACCTAGGATGCACAATCTAGCATTGGCCTTATAATTAATGTTCAAAGACACAAA
Source organism: Rhodnius prolixus (assembly GCF_049639745.1). NCBI lineage: Eukaryota > Metazoa > Arthropoda > Insecta > Hemiptera > Reduviidae > Rhodnius > Rhodnius prolixus. The sequence goes on along the minus strand of NW_027411592.1, from coordinate 55,336,190 downwards.
AAGAAGAATTCTATTTAAACTAGGTGACTATTTCTGCATCTTCCAGTGCTTTTTTACTACTTCTTATCCAAAATAGATCGACCTAGGATGCACAATCTAGCATTGACCTTATAATTAATGTTCAAAGACACAAAAAGAAGAATTCTATTCAAACTAGGTAACTATTTCTGCATCTTCCAGTGCTTTTTTACTACTTCTTATCCAAAATAGATCGACCTAGGATGCACAATCTAGCATTGGCCTTATAATTAATGTTCAAAGACACAAAAAGAAGAATTCTATTCAAACTAGGTGACTATTTCTGCATCTTCCAGTGCTTTTTTACTACTTCTTATCCAAAATAGATCGACCTAGGATGCACAATCTAGCATTGGCCTTATAATTAATGTTCAAAGACACAAAAAGAAGAATTCTATTCAAACTAGGTGACTATTTCTGCATCTTCCAGTGCTTTTTTACTACTTCTTATCCAAAATAGATCGACCTAGGATGCACAATCTAGCATTGGCCTTATAATTAATGTTCAAAGACACAAAAAGAAGAATTCCATTTAAACTAGGTGAATATTTCTGCATCTTCCAGTGCTTTTTTTTACTTTTTCTTATCCAAAATAGATCGACCTAGGATGCACAATCTAGCATTGGCCTTATAATTAATGTTCAAAGACAGAGAACGAAGAATTCTATTCAGATGACTATTTCTGCATTTTCCAGTGCATTTTTACTTCTTCTTATCCAAAATTAATCTTCCTTACCCACTTATTTAACACACAACACTTATTTAAGGGCGGTTAAAAATTGAATAATAATTTGTGTAGTGCTGTGTATAATCCGCGGCGTAATTTCAGCACATTATTAAAAAAAAAACATCAGTATATAAGTCGAATCGATTGTCATTCAGATATAAACGAACCCTTTCCGAGAAAAAGTATTTTACGTTTAGTGAAAGTTAGAGTGGTCTTACATTAATAACAGGGCTTACAGACACTCTCAAAGAAATCAAATTAATTTTTTGCGGACTTTGTTAGAGGTCACGAAATGGTAGAGGTAGACAAGCTAGCAAATACAGGCCCACATTGGCGAAATGTTAAGATTACTTTAATGATAATTACGACGTAAGATCTAAGATTATAAAGCAAGCCTTGTAGGAATGGAAGGCAGACTACACTATTGCCCACAAAGGGTGCATTTTTTAGTCCATGATGACCGAGTTACTTAAACGAACACAGGTTATAAATCGGAATTGGGCAAATTTAATTTTTTTTAAATTAGATCCAAGTCGAAGATATCTGTGTTTTGCCAAGCACATTCGCAGTCCTGTATATTGTGTTGTACTGAGAATTAAAGGCACGATTTATATCCAATGAAATACAATGATTTCTCATTCTCAGCACCAAGTCAGAAAGGTTAGACTGAACGGTGCTCATTGTTTCCATAAATTATCAGCACCAACCATTACCAATAGTGATCTCAAATTGTGAGACCTAGTTGTTAAATTGTTTATTAAATAAACGTTTATCATACCTAAAAAATTGGCATATCTTTAAACTTAAAACTAAACAAAATATTTAATACGCAGTTTAAGGTATAAAAGTTATATTCATGAAGTAAATAATTGTAAAAACTCAAAAAATTCTAAAAAATTACTCAATTTGTCGAAAAAAAAGAGAGGTAACAGTAGGACATGATAGCAAAGGAGCTCCATAGTAGAACCTACGTGGGACAAGTATAACATGAGTGGCCGAAAAGTTAGCCAATCACAATGCAATAAACTTTCTATTTTAGCCAATGGGAACAACTATCTTACTGTACAAAATAAACACTGTTCTACTGCTTTCTGATTGGTTGATGTTCTCTTTTAACCTTTCCAAACCACTTCAACTTGTTTCTACACTTCTATGTTGGAAAGCTATCACTTTGAGGTTAATACTTACCATCGATTCGTGAGTAGTAAAATATTTGTATCAGGATGTTCATTTCGATTTCGGATTTACTTTAGGTTAAAGCGATTTGTTCAACACTGTCTGCACCTGACTGAATTCGTTCTTTACGATTAATTTTTATTTATAAAAGGAATTTAAAGAAAAATGGTACTTCTACTAAATAAATTGAACAAATGTATATTTATACATATACTTTTTTTCTTTTTTAGAACTGTTTTATTTTGCACAATTTTTTGTTTTCTTAATAATTTTGAAAATAATATCCAATTAATGAAAATGATTTTATAAAAACAATAAAGAGAGACTTCTTTTTTTTTGGTTAATCATTTCTCGTTATAATCAATTTTCAGTGTTTCCAATAAAATGAGGTACATGAGGCGCTGGACATCACATAATAAAACTGTGTACCCATCAATTTTTTTTTTTCATAATATTCTAATAACGTTTGGTCCTATTACAAAGGCCATTTTTAATTATAATTTCTTGATTTTAGTTTTTAAATGTATATATAACAAATTCAAATACAATATTTAAAAAAATCTTTGTTATATTTGTTACTCTAGTTGGCGTCAACCATTATTATTACTTTTTAATGTAAAATTTTGAATGTCTATTACCTTTCTGGCTGATAATTACTTTTTATTTTTATTATTTATTCATTTTTAATAAAGGAATTATTTTTGTATCTTTTCTTTAATAAATTATTTGACTCTTTTATTGATTAAGTTGTAACAAAATGATTTTACCATTGGGCCTGTTATGTTTTCACATTCTACCAAATAAATCGGCCAATAATCTTTGTAAAGAACCGACAAAAAGCTCTTCTATTGTCAACCAGTTCCGTCCAAATATCCTAAGAACCTAATCTCCTCGTAATGAGATAAATAGTTGTCAATCTAACAACCTACCTCTACAATAAACCTTAATACTGGTTTTTATTTTACCTTATTAAAGGTGATTTAGGCTGGAAACATAGTGGAGGCGGCGAGCCAAGCGGCGAAAACAAACACTCTCTAGATAGAGTTGCTCTATCTTCGCTTTGCTATGCGCGGTCCCATATGTTAACTTGTGTTTTGTTTTCGCCGTTCCACTATGTTTCCAGCCTAAGGGTACGTTCACAACGGAGCTGTGAGCATAGATGATAGCGGAGATGATAGCAGTGATGCATCAGCGCTTATAGAATAACCTAGTACATTCTTATGTGAGCGTGCACAACGAAGCTTTGACTAGTGACTCATACGCGCTGCTATAAACGAGCATAGATGATAGAATTGAATTTTTCATTTTTCTGCTAGCTGAACTCCCAGTATCGGAGCTTCAAAATGGACGTCGAAAAATTATTTAGTGCAGTCTTTACTTATTATTTTATTATTTACTTTTAAACAATATTTTGTTTTTTAAATTGTGCTTACATTTATTTTCATGTGTATTTATTTGTTTTTTTTTTTTTTTTTCAATAAAATCATTACTTACCTAAGAGTAATCACTAGTTTTTCTTCTATAGTTATAGGATTTCCACGACAATTTTTCCAAAGTTTTCTTAATTTTGACCTTATTTTTTCTAAAATATAGTCGAATGTGGGTGGACCCATCCTCACATATTCAAAAAAAAAAAAACGATCCGGATAATTTCTAAGTTCCATATATAAATAGTGAAATTCGCCCAAAGTACTTCGTTTTTTATTTATGGGATGTACATGATATTTTCTAAAGCGTTTTTTCTTTAAAATATACCATTTTGTTGCTGCTGAACATAAAAACTCTTCTTCACTACTCGGACATGTTGCATTTATCACAGCTCTGTTGTGCACACTAATCAGCGATTATATTTTACTCTATCAGTTATCATCTCTGCTATCATCTATACTCACAGCTCCGTTGTAAACGTACCCTAAGCCTTTTTTTTTCTTATTTTTTGCTTTCACCGCTTATATATCCAAAGTAAAACTTCAACAGCCAAAAAGTATAATGAATATTAAAAAATTTCATTAAAAATTTTTCAGGCGGGGCTTAACGTCCAACTACCAATTAGGTGTCGTGGACGGAGGCGACTAGCAAACATACTTTACTGTGAATTTCTTTTATTAACTATTAAATAAAATCCAAGGCCAAGACCGGGAATCGAACCCAGTACCACAATGCATATTAGCTTTGCAGGTCTCGCCTCTTAACCCGCTCGGCTACCGTGGCGCCTAAATTTCAATAAAAATTGAAATACCTTATAAAATTGAAAATACAAAAAAGAAAATATATGAGTAATTTATTATTATTGAAATAAATTTCTCTCTTTTATTCAATTATTATTACCAATACTACATAACTTTTATTGCAAATAAATTTTAACCCTTTATTTAAGACGCTTGTTATTAATTTTCTTTTGATTACATAAACAAAGCAATCATTTCAAACTACACAGATGGATAATCACAGACAGTGATGAAAAGTACATTACTTATATTATACAAATATTGACAATAATTTATTCATCTTACACCTAATCAAATATATTCTTGCCAAGCCTCCATTTTTTTTGTTTCAGATAATAATTACCATAATTCGTCATTTTTTAATTTTTATAGATTGAATTATTTTTTCTCTCCATATACGGATGATATGTTTTTTTTTAATTAATAATAATTTATTTTTTTTTTTATAAGGAAATCGATTTTTAAATAAATATTTTACTATACTTTGCAATACGATTTAAACAATGAAAAACAAAAAAATTAATATATATCTAAAAAAAAATCGATCGAGGGTTATAATTAGTAATTGGTGGGTACATTATTATTATCTCAATTATGTCCCATAATATCACTGATCATTCATTTCTTTCTCAAATCACTAATTTGAATTTTAAGATATGTATTACTATAAAACAATTATTAAAATAAAGATTCAAGATTGGCGAGAAATCGGTCAAATAAAAACAACTCGTCACAACTCACAACTGTAGCAGTTTCTATAGCTCAACCAACCCGCATAGCCACGCCCTGAAAGATATTTTGTCGAAACGTTGGCAAAAAAAAGACGAGTTATTTTTTTTTATTTGACCGATTCCTCGCCAATCTTGAATCCTTATTTTAATAATTTACGGTCACGAAACCAATATATTTATAAAACAATTATGTTTACCTTTTTTTTCTTTTAGTTTTCCAATGCTTAGGTTGGTGGTATTATTTTTAAGGGATGACAAACGATGAGGATGGGGGGGGGAAACAAAAGAAACATCCTGGGATGGTCCGGTGATGCAACAATGCTAATTGTATAGAGAGAACTGTAACCGGAGGCTGGATCAGTAAAGATCTTTTATTATTTTTCTTTGTGGACATGCAGCGAGCAATCCAAAAATTTATTTATACCATAAAAGCTGCATTTTTGTTTTGGAAAAAATCATTATAAAATCCAAGATGAATCCAATTTTTTTTTTTTTTTTTCAAAATAATACTTTGGATAGAAGACTACGGCCATTTGCTCTGGCTGAAGACAAACTGGGACCACCGGTTCGTAGTTGTTTCGTGTCCTCGAATTATTAACGAAATCCTACTCACCAGGAGAACGCCTGAATCCTGAATCAAATTGTTCTTTATTAATATAAAAGTTTCTACATTTCATAAACCTCTCATCCACATTTATCCACACTCGTCCCAACATATATTTTAGTAATGAAAATATGAGAGACTATCCTAAATGCTCTATCCCAGTTTCATAAACATGCAATAACTTCTATTAATGAACAATATTATTGGGAAAACAATAACTCAAGTTATCATTTCCTTCAAGATTCATGATAAAACATGATGAACTTTTTCACTCTTTATTTACATAAACTTCTTAAGTTTCTTTTTTTTGTTTTGTTAGAACTTTGTAATCTGATTTGTATTTTCGTTATTTATGTTGACAAAAATAATAATTATAATAATAAGAAAACCAGGTTTTACATTTCTTTTATTCTTTAACTAATAATCTGAATACAATGACACAATTATTATGGTTTAATGATATATTTTAGGAAGTGGGGGATTTCACTATGTAATTCTACTGATTTTTATACATACTTTATACAGCTGTTAATATTATATTAATTGTTTTAATGCACAATACCACGGAAATGAACTTTTTTATTTTTTTAAAAATTTATACGTTAATTTATGTATAGTACAAAAATATTAATGTCCATAAAATAATATTAGTAATGAAGATTACTATTATTATTATTATTATTATTATTGTGTATGTTAGTTTATACATTAATAACAACACCTTTTTGTCAAACTTTAACTACTTTATTATTCCATTTTTTTATCTTTAAAAACCCTAAAAACCATGAAACCTTAATCTTCGACCCAGATAAATGATGGCGGTCACCACTGCTATAAACTAGGCTCTTAAATGTTTATAGTAGACAAAATTATTTTATTTTTTAAATTTCTTTTCAAATACAACTCCTTAATTAAGAAATTATTCAACCAATAAAATTAATTAAAATTTCATTTTATTGTGCAAATAAAAAAGCTCACTTAAAAATATATTTAATTATATATTTTTGATAAATATATTCAAGATATGTTTAATTTTTTCGAGGGGTGCACTCACATCAGCGTGTGGGGTGCAAGGTGCCAGCCTTTTTTTTTTAAAAAATCTTTCATCAAGTTATGCATATTTAATTAAAATATTAGTGCTCCAAATAACCATAATAATAGAAATATAATTATTACGAACAAACACATATTTATTAAAACAAATTGCAAGTATTTAATGCGTTCATGGAAGGTTAGCATTCTTTGAATCTGCACAAATATCTGTATTTTATTAATTTATTTGTCTAATAAGTGAAAAAAATTTAGCTTCTTACGGGAAAAAATTGATAAATGCCCTCTATAGTAGTATTAAAGCGACTTATTCTTGATCCCAGAAGTAGTTCGAGAAGGCCAAGGTATAATATTGATGGAGTGTACAGCCGACTAGAAAGAATGTCTCTTCATTCATGCACAAACATATAGTTTTTAGCGACCACTCGGAACTCTTCCCAGTGTCACTTCACTCCCATCTGATTATTAAAATATCGTCAGAATATACCGGTTACTAAACGATATTTTTAGTGAAGCTACTGCCGTCATGATAGGTTTTAAAGTGGACTTAATAGCCCAACTCCAACGCTAGATTAAAGAACAGAAGAGGGATAAAGAGTCTTATCGTTTCAGGGATATTTTTCAAGGAGGAATGTCTTGGTGGTACCTGTTAAATCAGACACTGACCCACAATTGCTAGGCAACCATTTGTTTGTTTACGAGGGTTGATTTAGATTTTCTAATTGTGGTGGATAATTTACGTATATTCTACCTATATTTTTTTCAACCACGCTTTGACACAAAAGCAATTTAAATGCTATCTATAACCTTTAGTTTGATCATTACCAGTTCTAAAACGCAAATGACGACAAATGCTTTTGGAGTATTTGAAATAAAGCAAAAAGTGTTTACAAAATATCAAATAAAATTTATAATTTTACTCATATTTTGTTTGTTAAAAAAAATCGACAACCCAAAGCAAATAACCATATTTAGATTTTTGTCTTCAGATAAAATACACTTTTTGTCAAGGTTTTGTTCAGTTATGTTTGTAAAAAAAGATACTTCCATAGTCCACTTGTTTCGTCCCCGTTTTACCCAGTTAAGCCAACTGAATTTTAAAGATGTTTAGTTTTTGAATATATTCAGTTAAAAATTTTTAAACTTAACTCTTGTACAAATGGGCATTAGTGACCCAAGAAATATGTACTAAAAAAAATGAACAAAATTTGTCCCACGTCTCAAAAAGCTTCGCCATCCCTGGTGTAGGAGTTTCATAACTGTATTGAATCCAGGAAATGTATGAAATACAGTCGACAAAATAATGGAAAAACTGGTCAAAGAAAGAGAACAAACTAACATTAAAAGATGTCTAAAAAATGTAAAAGTAATATACTATATTGAAGTGAAGATGTAGAAAATCATCTGGCACAGCATCTTTAGATGATAAGATAACCTTCCATGAACACATTCAACATCTTTAAATTTGTACCAAACATCTAGCAATATTAAAAAACTTAACTTGATTCACACTCACGTTAAAAAGATAAATTTAAATATATACTTACTTAAATATTTTTTGCCCACGATATTATAGCACAATGTTTACCTATAAAAGAAGGCTGTTTCCCCAACTTTTGTTAATCCTTCAATTTTCTTTTTTGTATTACTTTTAGAACAACTTAACAACTTAATTTTTCAAAATAAGTTAAATCAATAAAAACTTGGCAGTCCTTTTAATTTTTTTTTTTTATCTGCAAATTACATTTTTTTGGTTTTTATATTAATTATGCATACTTATACATATACATACATTTATATAATTGGTATAAAAAAATTTAGAATTAGGCCTCTTCGAGTATTCACTTAACCTGTTACCTTATCTGGAGGAGTTCAATTTTACATTTTATCGCGGCATTTAAAGCGCACATTATGCTGTCCTTTATTATTATTATTTCTAACCTTTCTATGAAAAATATAAAGATGAATTTCTTTTAGGATTTTTAGTAAAGGCTGGCGACAGAAAGTGACGGTTTTTTTTTTGACTGATGTTATTTGCATTCTAAAATGTCCAGTTAATTGTAAGGTAAAACAAAAATTATTCAATTATAGTTCTGTTTATTTACTCAAATTTTGCTTTGGGAATAGCAATAATGTTTTTTAGGTTTAAAAAGGCGGCTGTAAAGCTATCTACATTGAATAAGAAATTGTTTGTCCAAGATAAACTCACGTGAATGAAATTTGAGACATGTAAACGTAATTTTGAGAGAGGATAGTTTAGCTGATGAAATGTTGCACGTATTTGGTACAGCTTAATCTGCAATTAAGTACATATAAAGTAAAAACAAAATTATTACTTACTCATTTTTATGCAATTTAAAAAAAAAACCTATGGAATCCTGACCCCGTCACCTTCTTTCTAGCCAGCCATAATTTTTTACGACTTCACAACGGCCGCATTTTTTACTCCTCCATTCAGTATGAATCATCACTAGGGTGCGGCCGTTCTATGAACTCGATGCAACAGTATTTCTGGCAGCCTGGTAGTAGAGGCAGTATGCTCTTGTCTTGTAGAGCATTTGCATTTTGTAATCCATTCTACCATCACTGTTATTGGATGCGCATATGAAGATGTTAAACGCCTTTCGGCTGAACCTTCTGGACCCCATAGGTCACTGCCTTGGGTTACATCTTCTACAGTGTCCTCTGGCTGGCGACACAACATTTTCACCTTGAATAAAAATAATTTTTAATCTGTTAATAATGTTATTAGAAAACATATTTACAATTTAATGAAATATTATTTATTAAATTAAAAATAATATACTCAGACATTACTTTAAGAGTAGTGCTTAATTCTGGTGCACAATATAATGAAATACAATCACCACACCATTTGGGTCGATAGCGTTTTATTGACAGACAACTGGCGAATCTGAGTCTAACAGCTCGGTTCGCCCGTCTTGTCGCCTTGCATTCATGTCCTTTCTGAAACAATAAACATTTTTTTTTCAGAACAAAAAATGTTACCAATGATTATTTTTTTCTTTTCTATGTACTTATTCAAATAATGTTTCATCGTTTCCTGCATTAATTTCGGTCTTTACGATGGGACCAAACAAACACTCCAGGACGATAGTCCACTTTCATCAGTCTACTGACATCTTCCTCATGCAATTTTCGAGCAGTTTTATCGGATTGCCTCGATCTCAGCATCGAAGTTGAACTACTCCCCAGATATACTGTAATCTTAACACTTTTCTAACACAGTAATAACCAATTCAATTCAGCAAGTATATTCTGAGACGTCAGCGAAAATTTCCATCATTTCTTCAACAGCTGATTCATCTTTTTCTAGGCTGCACACCTAACTATTGGGAGAGAACTCTTTAGGGCTTAGGCAATCTAAGAAAACTGGAAATTAATATTAGAAATAAAAAAAATGGAAATATCATAATTTCGTCATCCTTAAAATTCAATAGAAATATTTTAGAAGAAGAAATATGCAATGGGGAAGAATAACAATATAAGTGGATAAAGGGTATAAAAAATATAAGTGATTTCCAGACGAGAGTATAAGTGCACTTAAAAAAGGCAGAAAAATTTAATCCTGTCTGGAAAGAAACCCGGCTCAAGTCAATCTTATAGTTCACTCTTTTACAAAAAAAAAAAAAAAAGAGTCATGAATTCCTTAAGGCGGCCTTAACTATGGCTTTAAAAAGACACCTATAAACTCGTAACTATAAGTTATAAAAAAATAACACTTATAACTATAACCGTAAAAATGGTTAAAATAAGAATAACTTTTTTTTAAGTTATTTCAAAGAATGCATTGTTAAACAAAAAATAAAGTTTAAAAATGGTTAGATCCCTTTCTATGAAAACACATATAAAAATTGACAATAGTTTTTGTAAAGTGGTAGTTCTGACAGAACGAATTTGATTACAAGCTTAAACGTTTAATTTTTTTATGAATCCAAATAGAAATATCAATCTTTCCCAATACTTTTATATTGTATATGAAGACTATAATTAAAGTTTTGTTTTAGAATGACAATAACAAAAATTGCACCTTTACGATGAACACATAGATAATAATGAGTTTACTGATCTCAAGGTTAGAGCATACCTATATTTATACTGGGATTTCCTTTATGTTCCAGATTCTTCTTTAAACACGCAGTTTCAGCCTAATTTTCTTTCTGCACTGATTCCAATTAATAAACATCAAGAATTTATTAAGCAAAATACACATTCTCTTGGTACTGTATATAACCTGACAGTTACCAACACATTTCTAAACACAGCGAGTCGGCGGCACTACGTATTTACGAAGCACATAAGCCAACTCAATATCAAAAATAAACTTGACCGTATATCTTTTTAAGGCATGTCCTTTTATTTTTTGTTTTTCAATCCATTCTTAGTGCTTATCTTTTTTTTCTTAACGAAAACAGACGGATAGTTTTACTTGAACAGTTACTATTTGGTAAACTAAGGAAAAAGCAGGGACATAATAAATGTAAGTTACTTCAATGTAACCTACGACCTGGCTAATATTTTTCTAGCGATTGGTAATAAATATTATTTTTAAGAGACCATATGATGAGCCACTGCTGACGAGATCAGTTTGAAATTTGTATTTTTATTTTAATTTGTTTATTAAGATAGACACTATTTAAGAAAGATTTTAGGGAAAACGAAGAGAGATAGAATCCAGGAATGTAACAGTGAGAAGGGACCTGGACAGAGATTATTAAAAGGAATCAACTCAGATGGTTCGGTCATGTAATGAGATTGGCAGATAATAGAATTTCTAGGGAAGTGTACGAATAAGCACGTACAGAAGGAAGAAGACGACGCGGCCGCCCTCGAAGGACACGGGAAGAAGAGATAAGAGAGAACCTGTTGGAGAAGGAAGTAGAATGGAGGAAGGGGAAGGAGCTTGCCAGGGATAGGAGTGAATGGAGAAGATTATGTAAGGCCTCAACACTGCCTAGGCGCTAGAAGAGGATGGATTATGATGATGATGATGATGATTAAGATAGACAATTAAAGTTCCAAGGGATGGCTATTTCTCATACTTGTTGTATTTGATTTTTTTTTTTTATGATTTTGATTGAGATGTATAAAAACAAAATAGCAAACCTATTATGTCAGGCGAGGCTTTTTGTTCTACGAATTAAATGAAGTGGACAGTGAACATACTTTTTAATCATTCAAAATAATACAACTAAATTTTTGATATTATCAAATTAAATCTAAGACCTAGACCGTGAATCAAAACCAGTACCACAATAAATTTAACTTGGCTGGTGGCTTACTTAGAAAAAAGGAAAATGTCAAGTTCAAGTGAATTTTCACTTTCCTTACTTTCATTTTTCCAAACAAGTTGAAAAAAAAAACCCTTATATATTTATACCCAGACTACTAAAGCTTATGCTTATCTATAATATAATATTTCTACTATAAAAGCCCTGCAGCCCTACAGGCGTCCTTTTACAAGTGGGGAAGAGTGAACGTTAGATTATCTGTAATATGAATTTCCCTTCTGGCAATAACAACAAGAACCCATGTTTTCTTAATGGCATTCTTAAAGGCACCATTATCCAGTAAAGCTTTAGTGAATAGTGAAGCTTTTTTTCTTCAACTATGCTTAATACAATTTTTAAGTTACTTAACAGCCAACCCACTCACTGGCCACGGGAACTTCTATGAAAAAAAATTGATATGCATTGAAAACTGCTTAGTTTTTTTTTCCTACTCCCTAACTTCCAATCTTAAAATCTTGCAGATTTATGTAGATTTTAGCTTTTCACCATAAATATCCGCTTTGTAATCCCCAGATTCCGGAAAAGTGGGCATTACAAAAATTGGATATTCAGCATTAACAACAAAACATAAAATTGTGGTTCGATCAAACTTGGAGCATTCGACTTGGAGACAATAAGTTTTTGGATAAAATTTTGCCAAATCGAAGTTACCATTTACTTTTAGATTTTGTAACAACTTACGAAGTCACCACATCAGTGTTACTCACTATCGTATTCTCCGTCACGTCAATCACAAAATATTATTTCTGGTTGCTCTCGTTTAAAAGCAAACTCCTCTAGGTAGCACCAAATCCGCTTTGGCGTTGCTATGACTATTCTTTGGACACAATTAACTTCCTTTCAACGCTCTCTAAATTTAAGACGAGATATTTAGAGGGCGATTTCTTTTCCAACCAGTCTTTTATTCATTTCCAAATCACACAATTCGTCAGGTAACATAATCTTCACAAATTTTGTAATTTGGAAATTTATTTTCATGATTCTCTCTTCAACTTCTTTTTTTTTTTTAGGAAGTTATAGAGAGTATTACAAACATTGTAACTGTTACCAAATAAGATGGGAGTAACTTGAAATGGTTCGATTTAAATATAACTATAAAGACATCACAATTAATACGTACTCGAAGCCTATGTGTTGAATGATAGAAACCAGACTGCAGATGTAACATAGGTCCTGGCTCGGGACATGGCCTCAATTGGCACAATCTAGTCTCATTGTACTGGGCACACTGAGGGCTTGACTGTTGTCTTCTAGAGAGACCCGCTCCACAATCGTCTGGACAAGCAGTCCATGGGCTGTAACGGCAGTCTGGAGGCGGTAATTCTGCTGTAATAATAAAAACAATAAGTTGGTAAGATATTAAGCATTTGGAAACAAAGTATTAGAGGACAAAAAGTAATAAGTGGTAAGATTTAAATAGAAAGTATATTTCTGTTATTAGTTATAGCAAAATAAGACCGAATTATCGGTAATGTTTTGCACAATGTTAACAAGCATCACCCTTGGGTAAATTCGTTCCCAAAAAGTATAATCCAATTTTTGTTTTCACTTTTGTTGCAACAACAACAACAACAACAACAAAAACATTGGATTGATTTGTTGTTAACAACTTTTACTAAAAATAAGATTATACTTATTTGTATTGATTATATACAATAAAAATAAAATCGACAAATATAAAAATGCAGTCAATATATGTGCATTGATTTTTCTTTTTACCCAAATACTGAATGTTAGCGCTGTACTTATATATTTTTTTATCAGACAATTTTTCTCTTAAATTGTCCTCAAATATTTGTGCACAAATTTTGAAGATTTTAATAGAAATCTAAGAGAGAAAATTTAGTGGCCAAAAGTGTATAAGACCGTACATTGCTTTGTAAATATTTTAATTAAACACGAGTAATTTTAATTACAGCAAGTTTCTTTAGTCACTTAAAAGTGAATTCAAAGAAGACTTATAAGATACCAGTGATCAAGTATAGTAGAAATGCTTCACAGTAAATACTCGTACAGTGCTTTGCCGCTCACTGCTCGCCTAACTTCATGCTAAGTCTCGTTCAATGATTTCAGAACCATATAATGCTAAGTGTCGCTCAGTACAAATAGTGTTTCATTTGTTAACCTTCACTCTACCAAAATTTTAATAGAAGTTAGATGAGGCATTTCAATTTATAAACTGTCTTTCTGCTAATATCAACTTTAGGTAATTATCACCATTAATGGTATAAAAAGGCGAAAAATGCGAAGAAGAAAAATACAAAAATGAAAAGAAAAACGAAAACTAGTGCTGCTTATCATCAGACATCAAGTATAAATGGTATTTTGTCGCAACGAGTTTCGAGATAAAAATGTTCTCTCATATTTACTCACTTATGTGGACGGCCATGATGTATCATCATTTTCCATCAACAAAATGGAAATTCACAAGTACATTACCTTAGTAGAATGTCTGCAGACTTCCATCATCATAATCATCATTTCAGTTTCTGTTTGCTTCCACCTTATTTGTTAGTTTTTTTTTTTTTTAACTCTTATCTTGCTTTATTTCTTATCTGGGCGAATTTACTTTTTTTCCTTAATTTATGTCTTGTCACATTTACTAACATCTGGTGGTTCCATTTTACTTTCTTTTTACACCTCAAGAGAGGAAATGCAATCATGTTATAGTTTGCATTTTCGCTGAAAATACGCTTTATGAGGTTCTCTGCTCAGAATAGGTTGTCAAGTCAGTCTGTGGTCAACAAATAATCAGAAACATTAAATCGCAGACCATTTCTGAAAGTTACTGTTAAAGGGAACTCTGCTCAAAAACGTTTTGGACCCTTATCGAACAACTGGATGTGCCACTTAACGAAATTGATTTTCTTAAACAGTCTTATCAGATAAACACTTATCCGGTTTTGTTCAAAATTTATCAGAGACAATTAATTTTTAAGGTTCCAGGTCATGACGTTTCCCTCAAAAGTCATTCTATTCTATTGAACCCAGCCAAAATGTTTTTTTTAAACTATGTCTCATTCACATCAGATTTCATTAATTTTTTTTTTTTTTTTTTTTATCTATGAAAGGATTTTTTTTTGGCCTTTAAGGCCGTGATCAATAAAGTTCATCTTGGGGTTGCTGGAAAATATAATGTAGCTCATCCTCCAGAGAGTTACTGGGACTATAAAGTGATGTGTTGACAAGAGGTTTCTGGGGGAAGGACAGGTTGACCTTGTTATTCCCAAAGGCTAGCCTTCACTTCAACTTGAACTGAGAGAAATGGATACTATAAATGCAGTTATAGGATGAGTTGTTCAACAATTGGTGGAGAATTGCCGCATCTCATGCAACCATTTTAGGTAAATAGTTGAGAGAAGTTATTGACTTCACCAAGGCAGATAGAATCCCTAAGGGTTTTTGCTATAATCAATTAGAATGATAAGCATAAAAAACCATGAATATCTAGACCAGAGATGGGGGAACCTTTAGAGCTTGGCGTGTCAAAATTTGGTAAAAAACCCTAAATTAACATTGGTGCCTAAATTAACATATAGAAATATTTATAATTTTTTTTTTATATTTGCAACCATAGTAGAAATGATTTTGGGGAATATTGAGGTGTGGTTATTAAATTTAAACACAAAATTTGTTTCTACATAACGTTTCCGTAAATATATTCCTCTTCAACCTTCTTATATATATAAATATATACCTTCTTCAACAGTTGTTCATTATTTTTGGTGACTGATTCATAGTTTCAATGTCCATGAACAGACAAGACAAAAGACACACCAACCCGTAATGTAAAATATTACTTTGTATACTAGCCCTGAAGATGACCTAGTCCCTAGGTCGAAAGCTCAGCAGAATAAATGTATCACGACTGAAAACTGGCATTTATTTTTTTCATCCTATATTCTTCAACAGTGTTATGATGATGATATAGCTTAACATTAAACTCCACAAATTTTACAATACCCTGAAGAAGGTTGTTATGAAGAAACAAAATTTTGGGTTTAAATTTATTGACTGCACCTCCCAATATTCCCCAAAATCATCGAATCAACAACGGTCGAAAATCAAAACTATCATTCCAAAAATATTTATTAAATGACCCCACTTTATGATTCTTGATCTGCAGGAAAGTTTACCACATTCTTATCGTAATTTCTTCAAAGTACTCCTACAAATCGCTCAAGTATTCTTTAAAATGATATAATAATTTTTTGTCTTTGCCCGATGCGTGTATCATAGGTTTGCCAACACAGATCTAGGCAAACATTGGAGTTAAAAGTTTTGGAGAACTAGTGTTGACTTACGCAAATGACGTGGACATAATTGGAAGATCCTTCCAAGATATGGAAAGGGCCTTCCTTAATCTGGTTAGAGTGATTGGAAAAGTGGGCCTACAAATAAATGCTGCCAAGACCAAATATCTAAGAGCCGAAGGACCTGCAGATCATCCCGCGCACGTAACACTTGGCAATTATATGATTGAACAAGTTGATTCATCATTCATATACCTCGGAACCTTAATCTCTAGGGATAACGATGTATCCCTAGAAATAAAAAGAAGGAGTATGTTGGCCAATAGGTGCTATTATGGATGGAATAAGCATATGAGAAGCAACTTAATATCAAAAAATACAAAAGTGCTTCTCTATAAGACCCTGATCCGTCCTGTGTTAACATATGGCTCCGAAGCTTGGGTGATTTAAAAAAAAAAAATGGGGGGGATGCTGCAAGTTTTCGATAGAAAAGTTCTTCGACTAATTTTTGGCCCTATTAAAAAGGGCGCGATTTGGAGAAGGAAGAATCGGGAACTGTAGCATCAGGCTCAGATGGGCAGGCCATGTGGCAAGGATGTCTGAGTTGGAAACACCTAGACGGCTTCTGCAAGAAGAAGTACATAGGATCAGGAGAGTGGGCAGGCCTAAATTGAGATGGAATGATGGGGTAGGCGTGGATGCCAGAGACCTGCTTGGAGTGAGGAATTGGAAGGTTGCTGCAATGGATAGGAGTGACTGGCGGAAGTGAATTGAGGAGGCCAAGGCTCAGTAATGGGCCGTAGCGCCAGCAGTAGTAGTAGTAGTAGTGTTGACTTAAAAGAAGTTTTCGATGGTTTTGTTTTCTTCTTTGGAATAACACTAAGAAGACAAATTTATGGAACAGTATTGATTCATAAAAGTAGTTTTTAATTTCTCGCTAGAAAGCAACAAATTCGGCTTTCCCTGACATTCTTAGCACTCCTCTGGGTCTACCAGTAGAATGGAAATTAGAAGCATGTGCCATGGTGCTAGTGGATTGGATTGTTAAAAAAGAAAAAAGAAGAAGTTATGTACTAAACTCGTAAAGCATGCTGATGAGTTCTGACGAAAAGCTGTGTTCCTTCTGGGAACGCTACTTAATGCTGCTTAGGTGTATACACAACACTCCTCTGCCTTCTTGTACCTTATGTTGCCGCTAGCGAGGGTGGAACTGTAGCGCGACTTCGCAGGCGATAATTCACAACACAAGATGGTTGCTCTGGGAGGGAGAGAGACGAGACTATGGGGGTAAAACTTTCTTAGTCGTAGGCAATACTTTCTCATTTGTTCACAGAACTCTCTCTCTCTCTCTCTTACATTTATTCACTCTGTAAATGAAGAGAGCGCCTCCAAAACTACGGCGTATAAGAAGTAATAAAATGTTCTCAGACTTTTGAATTAAAGAGAGTAAACAACATCTCTCCTAAAGAATTCTACCCAATATTTTCTCACTGAGTCAGTGAGAAGAGAGAAATATCTCTCCTTCCCACAGCTTAAACTACCTGTGTTTTTAGTCCAAACTAAATTAGATGTTATTTAACTCTTTTTTTGGGCACAACTTCTTAACTTGCAACAACTTATTTTCTCTCTTCTAAAGTGTCTACACTACTCTATAATCATTTTTAAGAATTATTACTGCAAGAAAGAAAAAAGAAAGCATAACAATGGTAAAGCCTTAACTCAACAAAGTTTAAAACAGCACCCTTGAGATATATTTACCGATAGAATTTAGGTTCCCTTTTTAAGTGCTCGGTTCTGATGAATAATGTCTTTATATTCCGCTATTCCTAAGAGAGAGAGAATTCGAATAAATTGTATTATTAAATAACTGTAAAGGTGATGGTTGAACCCTGAACTGAAGTTCAGCAATTTCCTCGTCTAATTCACCAGCCATTCTCTTTGGCGGGGCCCCCCTCTTTTTTTCTGAGTAGCTGGCATTTTTAAAATTAAGTTTATGTAATGAAGTCAGTCAATAATCTTGGTCGAAAAGCGCATTCTTCTATTTTACCAAAACTGCTGTAACGTTAGGTTTTCGCAGCCAATCTTGTGTACTAAGATTCCGTAAACTATCCTGCTAGAGAATTATTCTTATACTTTCTATTGTGGTCAGAAAAAGCACTGCGCGATCACACTAAATCTATGGAATGAGGTTTCCTCTACTGGAAGTACAAATTTTTGGGGGGTCTCCTGAAGTGGTTATTTATAAAATGGTACATATCTTTTTTTTTTTCCGCAAGAAGAAGGAACTTTATATTTCGATTTCTGGTTCCCACCAGGATACCAGAATGAAATTATTAAAACCAGAAATACCACATTCCACTGAAATGGACTCTTCTCTCTTTTCTGGAGCTCCTTTGAATGTCTGTAATCCAGGCTACGCTTGCCTCTAAACTTCGTATATACATGAAGTGTTTGAAACTACGAGTTACTCTTTTCGTAGAGTAAAGAGGCTGGGAAAAAGTATCTAACTCTTTCTGAAGTCATATGGTGGAGGATGGAAACTGTTATTTCCACATTACCGCTTACAAGTATCAGGCTTTTCTCATAGCTGAATTCAACAGCTAAAAACATATAAATTGTAAATCAGAAGAAATATTATTTTTTAGTTGAATTTTGACTATATTTTTTATTTTTCAGTTATGTAAATATACCAGCAAATTGAAATTGCATAGCTTTCCTTTTTTTACAATCTGAATTAGCTACAATCAATTCTAAAATAAATAGTGATATCCTTAAAATCTTAACGCTGGAATTAACAAATATGTAAATGAAAGACTGCTTTCACTTTCAATCTGGGCGGTTAGTGGAAAGCTATTTCTTCAGACAGTCTAAATGTCCAATTTAAATGCACCCCCTTTCAAGCTCATAAGCACCTGTAATTTCCGGTCGGTCCTACAGCTTCTTTTATTTATTTTGGGCCGAAATCTCAACACTTTTCATTTGCATTAATACTATTTTTAAAATAACTTCTGCAGTTTTTAGCATCTCATTTTTTTTGACTTTTCTTCAGTTAAAAGTTTATTTTATTATTTACGAAATTTTGTGAATAGCATTGGAAATAACTGCAGGCTAATGCTTGATATTTACCTGTCTCTATTTTTATACACCTTTAAACATAATCACTTCTTCGCCATCCAGAAGTATGTCTTCAAGACACTCAAAATGAAGGTAAACAAAATAAGCTTACTGTTTTGTGGAAAGCAAAATGACTAACCATCCTCTAGAAGTCATCCATCCTATTATATTGTTATAATTAATCTTCAAACAATTCTTGCTGAGAAGTACTTCAAGTGCATAAGCTCTTTGAATCTACTAAGAGGTAATTAGTCCAAAGGATTAAATCAAATCAGAGGAGTAATTAAGCTGCGAAGTTCTGTGCTATGGAGCGACATAATCAGGACAAAATAAAAAAAAAAAAAAACATAAAAAGAATCCTGGAGGTTAACGTGAATGGGTGGATTCTTGGTACAATAAAATGGAAAGATCTGTGGAGCCTGCGAAGAAGTTGCTGAGTAACTTAGTGGGATGTAGTAGCTCTTCCCACGTCAACCGAGGCATTCAAAACCCATTTTTTTGGATTAGAGCTCAGTGAAAGTGTTAGCTCATGGAGTATTCGCTAAGCCTATACTTGTTATCCTGATCCAGTATTACTGTATGTGAAAGGCTGAGACACACGCAGGGATGCCAAAATCCCTACAAATCCATCTATCTCACACCATTTCCTTTACATTTCCCAGAAACCTATATTAAAAACAATATTTCCGGAAAAATGTTTTTCCAACTTCATCTTGAAATAAGAGGAAGTAAAAAAAAAAAACAAATCTCCGGCTTTTCCTCTTCTTTTTTTTTTTAAAACCTTTAATCCATTTCCTTGTTAAAAGCGGAAGTAACGAGCAACATTTCATTTAATAAGCGTAACGAGTAGATGGGGGTGGGTATAAAAAGAAGAGAGAGAGATATCTTTATGCCCAAAGTTCATTAGTAGGTCGACGAGGCTGTACAAAATGGGGTTGAAGAGTAAGATATAATGTAGTTGGTTAAATGAAGAAGAAATCTACAGCCCAGAGAGGTTATGCCATCCAGCTTTGTTGCAGTTACCAAGGTAAAGGGCGGCTTCCAAGGGATCGTATTGCTGAATGGATGGTTACTGGCCCATACCGTCACGCTAATTAGTTCAAAGTAAAGAAACAGCAAGGTTAATTGCTAAGGGCTGGTACCTTGATAGGGATAAAAACAGAAGAAAATGAGGCAAGATCTTTTTAGAAAAGATGAATCTATTATAATAAGCAACTTCTATTACAAAGAGGTATGAGCAAGGAGACATAATTCATTTTTTTAAAAAAAAGGTTTTGTTAATTTAAATAAAGTAATTAAGATTGTTGAAAATGTATTATTTAGTAGGGTCCGCAATGCTGGATAGTATAGTTAATTTTATCCTTCATAACACACATGTTTTCCTGATACATATCTACAGAAATCAAGGATTTTAGACTTTCAAGAGGTTGATTTATTACATTAGACTCTAACAATAACAACAAATTCTAAAACCAAGTGCTTTGATACTGTTGCGACGGCGGATAGAGGTCCTAAGAGGCCTTTCCTACTCCTCCGCCTAAATGTTCTGGTATAAAAGTAAACACCCACAATAAGCTATTTAGCTTATTGGGTTACCTGAGCTGACTGAAGGAACAGAAATTCAATAGTGCGTTCTGTGATGAATTGCATGTATTTGCAATAAAAAGGACATAAATGAATTGCTATATGATAAACCCGAAATAAAATTGTAGCTAAATTAATACATAATATAAAAGGATATCCTGTTAAATAACTAACAAACAAGAAATAAACAAACATCTGTGGAAAACCACGACACTTAATAGAGTACAACATATAACTAAAATGCACATACAGCAAGAAAGTATTTAATGAATTCCCTTATGAAAGTAAATGAATCCATCATGAATAAAGTTATTGAATAATGATAATAATTATTTGAATTAAATATGTGAGGGCGATAAGAGGTTAAAATGTATGTGCCCGTTGAGGTGAATTAAACTTGTGTACTTGGCCTGGCCGGAGTCGCTCTGTTGTGACGATAGTAAGTGCACTTACGTGGTTGTGGTTATTCTTCTTTGGTTTTGGCTGTTGCAGCTCTAAAAAATCCAATGATGGTCCCAATGAAGTAGAATAATTCATAGAAGTGAAAACTGGTCGCACAACGGGTGTTCAAACTAACCCTTTCCAGCCATATATAATAAGTGTCCTCTGAGGTTATAGCGCGGCTACTCCCAGACGCACGCACACCCCAACCACTCGTTTGCTCTTAACAGACTTCGCCCCCCTCCCTTGCAATTGTTTACATAAAACTATATTCTTTTAATTTTAATTTTGTTGTTTGGCCACAACAGATACTTAAATTTAAGATCTCTCTAAAAAAAAAGTAGAGTTAATCGATTTGTGCAGTGAAAATGTCTTGTTGAAACGTATCTACAGAAATAATCGATTTCACACTTTCAAGAGGTTTGACTACAATAAAAAAAAAATTCTGGGTCCCAATTGCTTTAACACTTAAATTTAAGATCTATCTATAAAAAAAGTGGAGTAAATCGATTTATGCAGTTGAACCAGCTCATGTCTTGTTGAAAATGGCCTTGACTGGCCTAAAAAGGTCCTCAAAATGAGGGTAAACAAATTGAGCATGGTACAACAGTGAACATGTAAATAGAATTTAGTAAAATTCATGAAAAATAGTTTAAATAATCTGAACTATAATTTTGACTGTAAGAATTATAATTTTAAATGATTCGCTGATTTGAACTGTCAAGAACAATTATAGTACAGTGGTACCTTGGTTCTCGACCACAATTCGTGCGGTCGAGAACCGAAACAATTTATCCTGTAAGAAATAATGTAAACTATTTAGTTTATTTAGTTTCTAAGCCCCAGAAATATGCCATTTTACTGGCCTAATTTTTATATTTTATGTAAAAACATGTAACTAAACAAGAAATAAGATCTAAAAGTGTAAATATAAAAACAACTCGACTCATCTCGGGTGTTCGAGTTCCTCCAAATGTTTGTTCGAATTTCAGGACAATATTTTCTCGAATTGCTTGGCCGAATACCGATTTGTTCGAAAGTCAAGTCGTTCGAAAACCGAGGTACCACTGTATTTATAAATATGTATGTACATATATGTAGCAGATTTAATTTTTAATAATTTACTGGTAAGAAGAAACAAATTTATTAAATAAAATTAAACCAATCAATGTGCTGTAGAATCAAATTAGAAAAGGAAATTAAGAAAACCAAAGAAGTACTTTAACAAAATTGCTGGTGGAAGTGTTGATGTACCCCACAATGCTTTAAAGTATTATTTAAAATGAGAGACGTAATGCGCAGGAGCTAGGCTCCTAACCAGTGATGGTAACCTAAATGTTTTTGGGAACCGATTCCATAAAGTCAAGTGATATCTAGGGGAATCGATTCTTTATTTTTATAATAGTGAAAACAAATCACTTACCTAGGCCTCACTTTGCATTAAAAATACCAATTTTTTTTTTTCACTGTTGCGAAACAGATTCTGTGCGGCTCCTGAACTTAGGCAGCAGTCTACAGTTGCAACACTGCAGGGCTTAGCGCACCATTCAAAACTGAATTCAGAGTAATTCATTTATTTATTATTAATAACCGGTTCCTCTAAGGTTTTCATAATTTAAAAAAAAACGGTTCGTGCGAACCGGTAGGATGTCATCACTGGTTTAGGAGCCATCAAACCAAAATCTAAACTCGTAAGAATTTCTCTCTTCAAAAAGGTAGACAGATGGAAGTTTTATCTTTCTACAGAAGAAGATTTCAAGTTGTCTAGTAAACGCCAGATGACTTTTCTCCCAAAAGATGAAGATGGTTATGCCGTCCTTGGTTTCACTATGGAAGATCTACTAGCCCTTTTAGGGCAAATTCATAACTTTATCTTTGTAGAGGCGAACTTGGGTCTCTTACCACACTAGACCTTTGTAATTTCAAACATCAATATCTTTGCAGCAGCCCAACCATGAGTAATATTTCAAGATGGAAAGGATCAGTGTTCTTGGTTTTGTAGTTGTTGAAACAACCACCAGTGACGTCTTCTAGAAACCCGCAAAGAACTTAGTTTACATTTCGCTCAACAAGGAAAACTTACTGATAATTTTGCACTATATAGCAAAATTTAGATCAACTAATTAATTTATACTACAAAAGTTCTTATAGAGTTAACACAAAATTAAAAGAAATTATTTTCCCTTATTTTTAGAATTAAATATTGATTTTATGAAGTTCTATTTTCTTTCTTATTTCTTTTTTCCCCGAAAGAAAACTCTATTAAAAGAGTAATTAGTTTTCAATTAACCGTGGAAAGTGCTGAGCGGAACAAAAAGAAAAATTAATGATTCAAATAAAACTTGAAACGGAACTTCAGCAAAGGAAAACTTGTAATGGGGGACCGGCTTTAAAGCTAAAAGAAAATCTGTTATTATTATTATTATTTTTTTTTAATGATTTAAGGCGCGTCAACATCTAAGGTTATTGGCGCCCGGAGCTTTTTCCAGTGCACTGCCGGCCTCCGGACAGTGTTCTCTCTTTACAGACAACACTGTCCATCACCGGACAGTGAGCTGTAAGAAGCTCCTAGGTAGAAAAAATCTAAGGGTCAGCAGCTGGATTCGAACCCGGGACCTCCGCGTGGGAGTCCAGTATGCTAACCTCATAGCTAATCCCTTCCCTATCTGTTATTATTCTTTCATGTTTAGAAAAAAGGAAAAAGCATTTTACTATTTTTTGGAATTATGCTTTGATCATGTAAATATGATAATGGTAAGAATTAGAAAGGAACATATTTTAACAAATGATAAATTTAAATTTGAATTGAACTGGCAGACTTTTTGGGGGGCGGGCACTTCTCGTGTTCCTTCTAAATGGTTATCATTTAAAACATGATCCGACTTAATTATGTAGCACCAGTAATGAAAAAAAACTACCTAGCTTAGGTTCACTAGAAGTGGAAACCCTTTTGCGGGTTAAGCTACTCGGAAAAAGGTGAAATACAAGAGGATATCCTACTGGAAAACTCTTTCAAGGTCGAAGCAGGGATTTAGAGAGAGGTCATCTAGCCAACTGTGTCTGGAAAATTGACTAAGTCCATTCAATCTCAGAAGGAAAACTACCAACAAATGACCTACCAACAGGCTATCAACGTGATACACTGAAGTCTTAACGGACATCTGAAGATAATGGGGGTCTTGTAGAGACAGTTAACCCGTTGCCGCATACTTTTAATTTGATGATCGTGCTCAGAAACACACTTTTTTTTTCCTCAATTGTTTATGACTGCCAGATGGAATCAAGTGTAAGTTGTATGTTTGGAAGTAAAAATTATCACATTTGGCCACAGTTTTTCCAACAAAAAAACTCGAGAGACTGTTATACCCGTCATTTCTCTTTAGATGCACAAATATTTCGGAGCGATAAGGCATGCGAAAACGCATAAAAAAACAATTGATATGCTGTCAGGCATGCTGCACCCTTTTTTTATTTTAAATGTATTATTCAATAATTAACAAGTGTATGCGTTAGTACACTTCGTACTAACGCTGTACTTTTTTTTATTAATTAAAATGTGCACGACGGCTATAGTCATCGTTTGCCTACATATCAACAAAGATCGGACGGCTATAGCCGTCATTTGCGGCAACGGGTTAAGGGCACATGTAAACACTGGAAGATAGAAAAATAATTATCCTCCAAAAAAAAAACATCCTAGACTCTAGGATATTTCAAACAAAAAAAAAAAAGACAGAAGACAAAGTTCACTGAATCTTTGTCTAATAGTTTTTTGTTTTCCCTACACCAGATCTTATTTCAGCAGATAAAGTTTAAGCTAACTCATGGGGGGGGGGGGGAAATAATCCACTTAAAGGAGAACCAGAAGGCGCCAAAACAGCAAAGCGGTTAGAGAAGATTCAAGAATTTTTTTATTGAATTCAATTCCTCGTCTTGGCCTTGGTTTTTAATTTAATAAGGTTAATAGGAGAAATTAATTGTAAAAAAATGTTAACCAAGCATTCTTTGTATGCGACATCTGGTTAAGTTGGACAACATATAGGTTACCTAAAAAACAATTATTATTTTTCGTCTTTAGTTGGATGAACAGAAACCCTTCGCTACCCAAAAGCCAAGTAAAAACAACCCAAATACAACACCAATTACTCCACAGAAAAATTAAATAATAATCCTACCAACTATATAATTACGCAATACTTGCAAAATCAAAATTGAGATTGCAATAGATTTTGTTGTTAAAATTTACAACTTGTGAAGGTGAAGAATCGATTTGTGAGCAGAATTAATTTCTTCTAAGTGCAATTTATCAGACGGGGAAAACAATATGCCCTCTATTATTAAATGCAATTCCAAACAGTCTGGAATCGATCTGGCCTATTCAAATAATCAGAAACTGATTAAATTTACTGCTGGTAATCTTTTTTTTTAAAATGAAATGAAAGAATTCAATTATTCGATATTATTCAAATGTAAGTTATAAATACTCTGAATGGCGGATTTAACAAACTTGGGTCTCTTGGGTTAGTGAAATTTAGGCAATATATAATATCTCATGTTCTGTTAATAAGTAGTTTGCTAAGCTCCAGTAAATGATTCTATTGTCAATTGGTTCCTCTAAGAAGCTCAATAAGGTGCAGAGTTTAGGAAATTCAAGGAAATTAGGGACAACAAGGAGCCTTGGCATTGATTTTATGAGAGGACAAAGGTAACAGGTGTTCATAAGTTTCTAATCTACCTCGAGTTCTTTATAAATAGAAATTTAATTCAAAAAAGAAAAAAATAATAATATCTGAATAACTTTAATAATTCTTTAATAAAGCACATGGTAAAACAAACGACTACAACTTGCATACCGTTAACCGTTCGCTTAACTCGTAGCTGAAAAACGGTACAGACATGACAAGTCTAAACAGTCAAGTTAAACAGAAACACAGTGAAATGAAAAGAAGAAGCTGAAGAAGAGAAAACCACTCTCTAATATCCTCTAACAGAAGCTCCTTCTGCTCTCTACCCTATGGAAAACAAAGTCTATGGATTCGCCAAGAGATGTAAACTCTTAATGAACTCGAATCTTCTACAGCAACCTGTGATCAACTCCTCTCTCAGCGATTCAATCTCTAGAATTTAATAGTCACCTATCAACGACTTAACTAAGTTACTGCTCATTAACACTACTCCGACTAACATTTTCTGTAATTTTTGTATTTTTTGTAGTTCTAGTACAACTCAATCTAGTCAATCTTAATCAATCTAGTACAGCTTACTTAGTGTTGAAAATAATAAAATGTAGCATAGTGTCCAATTAATTATTGTTCTCTTGATATTTACATTTTCCTAGAATACTCTCTAAAAATCAGTAACAGGTACATAACTCAATCAAATGAACATCAAGCAATGACAGTATAGTAAATCATGCAAATGTATGGCGGCGGGAAAAAAAAACGCAATAAAAGTAACGCTGCTAATGTTTTTACAAAAATTGTAGAGCTTCTTCTAAGCTCTATTATAGCCGCAAAGTTGCAATGTGAAGGTCCTGGGTTTGGTTCACGATTTAAGTTCTTGGATTTGCGATAATAGAAGTAATTCGGCTATATCCACGACATCTAATTGGTACGTAGTTGGACGTAAAGCTGGCCTGAAAAAATAAATTTCATTTTATTTACAGGACCCTCTATTGACAAGTGTATTGTATTCATGATAATATACCACAACATTACAGTAATATTACAAAATGAGAAAACATAATTTGCTGGAAAGTCAATGATCAATAAATGAATGAACTGAACAAAAAATATAATCCAATAATTGAATGAAATGAAAATATCCTCTAAAAATAAGAGATAAATGAAAACAATAAATACAGACAGAAAGTAATAACCAAGAAAGACAAGTATTGAAAGGAACCAATCTTAATAAAAAGCTTTAACTTGAAAAGCTTAATAATAACCAAGTATTGTTTATTAATTTAAAACATTGATGATTGAAATAAGATGGGCACAATTTGTTTCACCGAAAACAGTCAAAAATAAATCTCAATTTTTATTTAAAAAAAAAACAATGGAAATTCAAGGCTTTCTTATTTGATCACTGTTCTTGATAATCAAAATGTAAAAAAAACAAAATTATTCTCTGGGTTAAGGCCAGAAAATAACATAATATTTAAATACGATAAAATGTGTAGGTTATATTTATTATTCTGATTTAAAATAACATTGCAACACTGTTTAAACTTGGTATTGTGGTTAATCTTTTGTAACAGAACGGAGACGTAGTTAGTTATGTTCTACGAGCACATTAAGAACAGCCATCAATTGGAGACAAAACAAAAACAGCATGCTTCCATGTATCGTATTTTGTTATTTAATGCTGTGCATTCATATACGAGGGTCGTTTGAAAAGTCCGTGCAAAAATAAAAACTACTTAATTTTTTGGGGTAAACCTTTTTTATTTTTCAACATAGTCTCCTTTTAGGCTTTTACACTTCGTCCAACGCTGCTCTAGTTTGTTGATCCCTTCCGAATAATAGGATTTGTCCAAGTCTGAAAAATAGCCATTCGTTTCTGCAATCACCTCCTCGTTTGAATAAAATCTTTTTCCCGCCAGCCATTTCTTCATATTGGGGAACAAATAGTAGTCCGAGGGAGCCAAGTCTGGCGAATAGGGGGGATGTGAAACGAGTTGGAACCCTATTTCCATTAATTTTGCGACCACAACTGCTGAGGTGTGAGCTGGTGCGTTGTCGTGATGGAAAAGGACTTTTTTGTGGGCCAATCGTGGGCGTTTTTCTTGCAGCTCGGTTTTCAAACGGTCCAATAACGATGAATAATATGCACCTGTAATAGTTTTACCCTTTTCCAGATAGTCGATGAGGATTATTCCTTGCGAATCCCAAAAGACAGTCGTCATAATCTTTCCGGCCGAAGGAACGGTCTTCGCATTTTTTGGCGCAGATTCCCCCTTGGTAACCCATTGTTTAGATTGTTCTTTGGTCTCAGGAGTGTAGTGATGTATCCATGTTTCATCCACAGTGACGAAACGACGCTTAAAGTCCTGCGGATTCTTCTGGAACAGCTGCAAACCGTCCTTACACGATTTCGTTTTTGGTCAAGCGTGAGCAATCGCGGCACCCATCTTGCGGATAGCTTTGTCATGTCCAAATGTTTATGCAAAATATTATGTACCCGTTCATTCGAGATGCCCACAGCACTACTAGCAATCTCACGCACCTTCACTCTTCTGTCATCCATCACCATATCATGGATTTTATCAATGATTTCTGGAGTAGTAACCTCAACAGGGCGTGCAGAACGTTCAGCGTCACTTGTGCCCATATGGCCACTCCGAAAATTTTGAAACCACTTATAAACTGTTCTAATCGAAGGTGCAGAGTCACCATAATGTTTATCAAGCTTCTGTTTAGTCTCCTGAGGCGTTTTGCCTTTCATAAAGTAGTGTTTAATCAACACACGAAATTCTTTTTCGTCCATTTTCTGAAAATCACTCGACTTCCTCGATTCAAACGAATGCCAAACACAAAGTAATAGACCGATCTGGCTGAAACTTGGTACGTGTTCTTCCAAGAGATGCTACTAACTAAACATAACCTCGATACGCGCCAGTGGTGCTATCTCTCAGACTTTGCACGGACTTTTCAAACGACCCTCGTACTATTGCTTGCGTGTAAAGTGGCTAGTATTAAAAGGGAGTTATATTAAGTGCAAAAAAAAAAGTAGCAAGGTTTATTAGATCATTTATAGGTAATATTTGTTTTATTGCAAAACTCTTATCATTCAACAAGGTTTTGAATCAAACATTTCTTCAACGACAGTAAACAGGGTTTAAGTATATGGATTCCCTTCTTTTTTAAAGAAATATATAGACCATAAATATTAACCATATCAAATATCTTAAATTGATTCCATTCTACTTACCGCAATAATAATAAAAAGAAAAACCAAATTTTTTCAAGGCAGACTTTACGACCCAAGAGATCCGTTCAGATGTCGTAGGTGAATAGCCAACATACTTAGCTTAGATTCCCACCTAGCTTCGGGTACTGGCGCTTCTAACCGCTCGGCTACAGTGGCACCATGTTCAGAATACTCTTATCCCAGACCAGAGAAAATAGGCTAGATATTAACTTAATGTCACTTTTTCGTCATCAAACTTGGAGAAAAATACGAATACCATAACCGACAATTAATGGTAACCTCCACTACTGCCAAATAGTGCTAAGGCTTTTAAACGAGAATATTGAATATCACCTCTTTGTTGATTTTAAAAGTGCCTATGATAGCATCGCGCACCCCAAACTTTATGAGGCGATGGATATGCGGATGATATCGATATTATAGCATGATCTCTTAATTCGTTAATGGCAGCCTTCCAGAATTTGCAAAGAGCTGCGTCTTGCATGGGCCTTGTAATAAACGAGGCAAAGTGAAAGTACATGTATTTTGGAGATGGCGGAGGGCCCCCTGGTACGGATGTCTGCGTGGGCGCATCTAGGTTTGAGAAGGTGAAAGAGTTTACATACCTCGGATCCTTAGTTAGCTCATCAACGGCGCATCCGCTGAAATACAGAAACGAATAGCAGCAGCTAATAGGTGCTATTTCGGACTCGCTAAGTATATGAGAAGCAAACTCCTAACTCGTCAGACCAAATCCAGGCTGTATAAGACTCTTATACGCCCAGTATTAACATATGCATCACAGACCTGGACAATAAGCAAGTAGGATGAGAGGGAGCTATTAATTTGCGAAAGAACGATTCTCCGCATGATATTTGGACCAGTCAAAGATGGAGAGGTCTGGAGGATCCGAAAAAAATAGAGAGCTTAGCGAGCTATATGCGGAGGCAGATGTAGTAAAAATAATTAAATTAAGTAGGCTTAGCTGGGCGGGCCACCTAGCAAGAATGGACGAGTTCGAGATGCCTAGGAAAACTCTGGATGAGATCTAGTTCCGAACTCGGAGAGCTGATAGGCCGAGACTGAGGTGGGCAGACGGTGTGAGGGCGGACGCTGGGAGCCTGTTGCGAGTCTCTGAGTGGAGGGCGGCAGCACAGGACAGAGCTGGTTGGCGGACGCTCATAGGGGAGGCCAGGACTCACCACGAGTTGTAGAGCCATCGAAGTAAGTAAGTAAATAATATTGAATATTGATCCTTGTTAAAAGGAAATCTCTTTCGGCCACAATTAAAATAGTAGAGACTCTAATAGCCTTAATTTTGCTTCTCGAGCAGCTTTCCTAGCACTAGTAACTTCAAAGAAGAAATGTTTAGACGTAGAACTGACTGGACACCCAAGAGGATGGTACAATAAGACAGAACTGATTGTCAATCTACAATCTACTATAAATTTTAGTTTTAACAAATAAAATGGAAATAATAAGGAAAAAGGTGTAGCGTTATTAAAAACAGCAGTTGCAAAACCCGACTTCTCGAAAACACATTGAAAATACTCAAGATTCAAATAATAGTCACAAGAGAGATGACACAAGAAAATTTAAAGCAAAGATATTTTCCCAAAGAGCTACCTGGCTTTACTTCCACTTTTAATTCAAGTGAGATAACTTTTTATTCCACTTTCTTGGTAGAAAAAGTTATTAAACTTGAAGATATACAACGGTGATAGCAACCATGCCCTGATAAGATCTGTTTCCTACTTAAAGAAGAATGAATAAGAATTTCTTTTTTATTTTTTATTTTTCGTTATCCAGGATATTAGTTTTTTGTTTTATAGATAGCGTTACTAAAGTACAAAAGCAATTTAATTTATAAATAATTGAAAATAAATTTTAATTGTTATTTTCACTTTAATTTTTATTTAAAAGAATTTAGTTTTTATAGATTTCTGCAATTTTTCCAATATTTTTTCTTGGTATTTTTACACGATATTATGAAAGTTCTACATCATTAATATGGATCCAAACATCTCTAGCAATTATGAAATCGTGTCTTTAGACACAACACTTTATCAAACATTTAATTATAAATGAAGAAATAATATGAACCATTTTACAAACCTGAATGGCTATCGCACATCCATTCTCGGCAACATTGTCCAGGAATGTCCACCAATCTGGGATGTCTACAAGATATACCCAATGGTGAGATGTTCTCTTTAGGGCACAATGAGGCACAGGCATACCGGCCATCCTAGAACAAAAGAACAGAAATTTGGTGTGAGAATTTTTTTTTATTAACACATTAAATTAATTTTTAATTAATTAATGAAAGTAATTAAACGCTATTTTTAATTTACAGTAAAGTATATATGTGCAGGAGGGTATTTCAAACGAAATAATGATACTAGAGTGTGCAAATATTTGTCTTGTCCAACCGTCTACATCTACCTCATTTCATTTAGATAATAAACATATTTCTGAAAGCAAAAAGTAATTACCATTTGTTCATAAATAACTCTTTATAACAGAATAAAACATATTTTTCAGTTTAAACATTAATAAAAAGTAATGAATCTACACATCTCTTAATTATTAAAAACCTAGCCCATTAACGGAGCCTGGACTTCCTCTCATTCTTACGCTTACCTTTTTTATGTTGGTACATATCCCACATTGTCCAGCTTGCAATTAAGCTCTGAGATTGCTTTACAAGGGTTCCATTTTGGGGACAGTATTTTACAGGTTAACTAAAAATTGCAGGCCAAAAGAGGCTGGCGCTCACAGGCGGCAGTTATAGCTACTAAAGATAGCATTATCATATGTACAGATTCACTAAGGCCAGCAAGAAGAAGCTGCCTTGATTGGCAAAAACTCCAGCTATGGCAATTGCAATTAACCGTCATAAAGCAAGAGTTATACTGTGCAGCCGCGTTTTTGCAGTTTGAGAGCGAAGGCTTTAGTCACCGAGGTTGATTTTAAATTTTTAAAATGGGTTTCAAGATTTGTTCTTAAGATGATAACTGAAAATGTAATTTTTAGTTAACGAATTTTGCCTATACGGAGGTAATTTTGTGATCACAGTGGGAATAGAGATGTACTAGAGGAACAATGGTGCTTGGTAATTAGGGATTGGAAGGCAAACTTTCATCCATTATCGGAGGTTAAAAAATAAAACGGTCAGGGATACAATAAACATACGTACTATGATCAATAAAATCAATTATTCAGCAATAACCACATTTTCAGTAAAGTTAGAAATGTCTGTCAATTCCATTAAGTTCGGATCTGTACGCCCCCATATTATAAAAATTCAATAAAAGCTAACACATTGACTATTGAAAACCCAATTTTATCTAAATCTACCAATATTGCATAAATATTACGGCAAGGAATATGCACATATTAAAATAATACAAATGACATGACGGCAAATTCAAATGAAATAGATTTAATTTATTTTAATTACTAATGATTTACAATTTTAGACACCTAGTTAAACAAAATTAGGTATTCGCTTGACATGACTTGAGGTTTTAAAGTGTAAAATTGCCTCTCACCATGTTCAAAACATTGCTTATATCCTACTATATGTATATGTTTAATCATTATATGTATCAGCACTCCTTATGATATATATTGCTCACACCGACATGATATTTATACCATCCATACAAGGCAGCGGTGGTTTGTAAACGGAAGAAGGACCGGGGTTACTCGTGGGGGTTTTACTTTGCTGGGACGTAGTACGAAACTACGTTCAAAAAGTTCCGGTTACAAATTAATTAGCTAAACTCATGTTCTGCTGTAATATTTGAGGGTAGAAATTTTAGATGTGCCTGAGTGGAATATATGTACAGTATACATGATACTTTATACATTACATGTATGTACTTTATACATATAACTACTACTATGGTGTGCTACAACTTGCTGTAATTAATTATCTTTTCCATGCCTTTTTTTTTTTTTTAAGGATTAAAAAAGTGGCGTAATATTACAACAATACCCTCTTTTGTAAAATGAGAAAAAAAATGTCACAAGCGTTTCTTAGCAAGCAGTTATTTATTTTTGTTCACTCTTTTCACTTTTATTTTTCTCTTATCTATAGTGTTCAGAAAGAAAATCGAGCTTTTTTTTTACCAGACATATAAGTCGAAAAATACACTTGGATAAGTAAAATGAGATTCTTCTAAGTCCAAAAACATTCAAGTCAAGAATAAGTGAATGACTTATAAACGTGCACAAACACAAGGAAATAAGGTTTCATTTTAGGGTTACATATATATTCTCTCAGAAACCCTTTTAACTCAATCTTTTTTCCGAATCAAAAATAGTTTTTAAACGTATAACACTCAACATTCGATAAACATAGTTTAAGCTAATTTCAAAAAAATAAACTCAAAAAACACAATAAGAAGTAATATGTTGTTGCTTACGTATTGATTTATATTCCAAGAAACATGCTTCTTGAGGTGTAACTATAGAAAATACAATCTTCTCAATTCGGCAAATATTTTGGCGCGTGATGGTCCCACAATGAATGCTGTAGTTTGGAGGTTAAACTCTGTTGTGGTTACAATCAAATGACTTTAACAGCGGCCATTGCCGCTACCTTCTTGATTGTGGTTATATTATTGGTATACAATATTTAAGGCGGGATTTATGAATTCAGACTTCAGACTATAAGTGGGAGATGATCCAGTGTTCGAATCAAGGTGTAGCTACTTTTTATTTTAATTAATTAGTAAAATATTAATGTGCATTCGTCTCCCATCCCTGAAATCTAATTTAGTAATTTTTCTGAGTAAAAAATTTAGTAATAAAAATGTTTAAGCGTTTTTATGAATCCAAATTTTTTTTAAATTTAAAGAAAATTGTTTACAATAAAAAAAAGTTTAATTTAAAAATTTAAAAGAAAATTATCATTATTAAAGAAAAATTTTATTTGTAGCTGACGAATTTCGAACCACATATTGGAAACAGCATCAGTATCATCAAAATGTAATAAGATTGAGTTCGATCTTTTTTTCCAGTTATATTATTTTAAGTGATTTAAAGCGCAACAACATCTGAGGTTATTGGCGCCCGGAGCTTTTTTCTTTTCAGTACACTGCTGGCCTCCGGACAGTGTTCTGTCGTTACAGACAACACTGTCCATCACTGGAAGCTCCTAGGAAGAGAAAATCTAAGGGTCAGCAGATGGATTCAAAAAACCCGGGATCTCCGAGTGGGAATCCTGACCGCAAAGCTAATCCCTTCCCTATTTTCAGTTATAATTTTTTTTTGAGTGACTCAAAATGTGTATTTTCGGTGAAAAATTACAGTGAAAGACAGTTACGGGTACTATTATTTCCTTTTACCAGATTAAGAGCGATACAAAAAAGAAGAAGTATTAAAAGCATACCGAGATTAACCACTAATAGTTAAAAGAAGATATTAAATAAACAAGACAACCAAGAAATAAACATCGGAATAGCAGAAAGGAAATCTTAAATTTCCTTTTTATATTTCATACATCTTTTAAAAAGAAGTTTATTTAGTCTTTATGATGTTTTTTAAACTCCAGGCTGCATTCGTTCTCATTAAAAGAGAGCTTTAATAATAATAAAAAAAAAAGAACACTGCGGAGTAACACACAAATATTACTTCCGTGTGACATCACCAGTCTATGTCTAGTTCCTGAGAAAGAAGAGACACTCTATGTATGTCTGTGTAGAAGAGAGGTGATTGTAGTTGTGGTAGTAATAATAATAGAAGAGAGGAACCGGGTCAGAAAGTTATGTTGGACGGCCTGTTGACGTGTTGACAAGTTGACGTGCTCTACAGGGAACACGAGGCCGAGCCTCTTGCTCCTCATAAACCGTGCCTCGCTTCTTCTAGCTTTGCAACTGTTGTTGCATACTTCTTGTAACAATATCTAGCGCTCTCTGTTGCGGTCTCTTCCCCCACTATAAAACCAGCAACAATGGACATTCTCTTGGACAAATAAACTTTTTATTTATTTTTTTTTATTTTAAGGTTGTGTGGTATTGTTGTTACCAAACAAAGTGAATCTGTGTGTGTGTGTGTGTGTGTGTGTGTGTGTGGGTGAACAAAACTCAGACGAACAAAACTACATCTGTTCGTCATCAGTACTTACAAACAAACTGTACACTGTACACTGAACAATAACCAAACTCATCCCCAAGCAAACAATAAACTGCAAGTTCATGGAAATTTCAGTATTTTTTTTCTCAATTTTTCTAAATTGGTTTTTAGGTTTCAAAACAAAAAAAAACAAAAATACGAACGTTTCGAATTTTTTTAAAGTGAAAACAACACTGCAACAGAATAAATCGCCAACATTTTGTTTAGTACGGAAGTGTGAACCGATCGCATTCAAAACTAATTCAGACAGGAAATGAGGCAAGGCAGGCCCTTTCATTGAAATGGAAATATTTGGTTAGTAACAAGATTGGCAATACTTCCTCTCAGGCTTCACGTTAGCCAAGCGGTTAGGAGTTGTCCCCAAAAATTCTTATCCCAATCCAAAATCCAACGTCGTCAAATTTACTGATACTCCTAGCTGGATAAATTTCCACTTAATGGGTCTGTTAGGATCAAAATACTCCGTGAACACAAAGGAGCCATAAGAAAGCACCATGGACTTCTTCAGAAGCCTAAACGATCTGTCAGTTCTTAGCAATTTATTTGCTTCCAATTATGGCTCCAACCTTTCGTAATTGTGTCATGGATGGAGGTGAAGGAGCAAACCTACAATACTTTACTATAAATTTCTCATAGAAACCATTAAATAAAATTCAAGGCCTAAGACCGGGAATCGAACCCACTAAACCAACAGGGTCTAGTCTCTTAACCGCTCGGCTACCGTGGCGCATCAATGTCAGTATCGTTTTCTATCTAATTACCGAATTACCACGCCAGTCTTTTCATCCAATCTCCCGTTAGTCGTATTTTCACCTATCACACTTCATGAAAATCTAAACTTCGATATAATCAAACTTAAAAATATTCTAAATGTAAGTTGTTGGTAAGGTTGGGAAAGGTGAATTCTTTATCCTTGCATAAGTGTTTATCTAAATCCTTACATCCACTTAAAATGTTATTTATAAAACTAATTCTCATTTTGTGCAATATTACTGCACTTTTATCACAATTTCAAAGATTCTTTTTTTCTTTTAAGTAAAAACCAATAAAAATCACTTCCACCAAAAGACTAAAATTTTGCTGTGGCAGATGATATCTTTGCAGAATTAAAAAAAAACAAAACTTAATTTGAGATGTACCATGTTTCCACAAAGAAGTACAAGCTGAAGAAGAAAGAAGAACCAGACATCGAGTTTGTAACACTTTGTTTCAAGTCTTTACCAGAAAGATGGATGATAATCGAGACAATGATGAAACGAGGAAGATGGAGATATAACCTTCAATATTTTCATTGTGTGCAACAAAAGAATTGAAATTATTTCCAGTAGAATACGTCAGTTTAAAGTCTGTCTCTCCGCCCTTTGTGGGTCTTCTACGGCAAACTCGAGCCTGTTAACTTTGGTTTTATACCATCCTTTATCCAACATCATCCCAATTTTAACAAACTTTGTTGCCTCCTGTAAAGTTAACAAGAGACATGAAGAGGCCACCGAATTATCAACTTTTAGATTTACTTATCTTGTAAAAATTTGTGGCAATGTAAAACTTCCCAAAAATTGCCCTTTATAGGTAAATAATTAAAAATTTACTACAATTTAATGGTCAAGAATTCAAAAACAATACGTGAAGAGAACGAAACACTAACACGATCTTTCTCCTACTGTAATTGTTCTGGATGTGCCCAAGATTCTGGATAGATTTTAGATTTTTGAAAGGCGGGACCGGGACCAACGCCCCACGGCACCGCAGCCCCCAGAGGCTTATTGTGCCTTCCCCATTAAGTCTAGTAGATGAAACCTCCCCTTCTAAGAAGTTTAAGGGTTTTCCCTACCAGTTCCTTCTACGCTATAATTTCCTTTGGTCTCAAGGTAGCAAAGATATCGCGTCCTGTGTGTCATAGGGGTCCGAAGTGTCCAGACGACCTGTATCAAGCAATATGCAGAAGCTAGCCAATAGAAGATTCTGGATATCTAAAGCAAGAACTTAGAGATCTGTACATCGACAGTTTTGATTTCTTGGAGACTTCCCAATATTGTTGAGGAAGCCCTTTTCCATTGTACGTCGTCTAGCCAGTCTACGTGTCTATGTCCCCACAATGCTGTTGTCTTCATTCCACATTATCTCTTCTTATCATTACAATATGTTCTCTTTCTTTTTTTTCTTTTCCAAATCTTGCAATTATTATCAGTTGTGCGTAGGAAAAAAAGGGCTCCATTGTGCAGAATTCTGTTCTGTATAAAATATCTTGCTAATTTCTTATTTGTAATAAATAATTTGTAAATTAAAAGCATAATCTAAAGATATTATTAGATTGGGAGTGCCAATTTACACGATAAGTTGTCATTTTCGATCAACTTTTTTTTTTAAAATTAATTTGCCTAATACAGGCTACTCTATATTTAGGTTGATTATACAAACCAATCATATGGCTTTAATAAACCAACTGGACACTAATGAGCCATCGTTATACCACTCGGCTAACACCACCATAGCCCTACAGGGCGAGCTACTCTCCCCTAAGTTCATTCTCTCTACAGCACCCATTCTGCACAACACTGCCCACGTAGCCTACTACAATATAGGGGACCGGAAGAAGAATTCGTTTCCAATTTCCTTTTTCTTTTTTCCTCCTAACCATTATCATTAAATTTAATGAGAATAAATGAGGAAAGATTTAATAATTATAGCAGTATGATTAGTAATTCAAAACTAATAAAAAGTATTATACTTTTTAATTCCTCTTTCTGGTAATTTGAACAACTTTTGAAACAGTAAGAACAAATGGAAATTCACGTTTTAGACCCAGGTTTCGGTGATTTGATGTCTTACGACAAAATAAAATAAAAATTCTTCTTAAAATTATCTACAACAATTAAATGGCAGACAGATAACAGTAATGGTAATAAAGGGAGGATTCTATAAAACTATCGCTGATCAGTTACCTTAGACAACCACGGTTTAAGGGAACTACCACTAATAACTGGGTTGTTAGGAGACAATAAGCAGGCTGAGAGCGAACCACGCGGTGTGTGGATCGTATCTTCACAGGATCAACAAAAAGGTACTCTCTCCTCTTTGCGTAGATTGCAATGAGGAGGAGGATTTCAAGACAATATAATAATGGATATGTCCACGTTTTGAAGTAGAAAGGAAACTAATGTTTGACGACATATACAGGTATTTAGATGCACCATTTCGCTACGAAGACATAACATTCTCCACCAACATATATGTGCTTAAGTCTATAGCAGAGCTAGCAATGAAATATGAATGTATTTAAAAGTTATAGCCGATTAGAATGAATGCAAGAAAATGATTAGAGAAGGATTACGGTGATTTTAATTTCAGTTCAAGCTGTAAGGATGGCAGGAATATAGAGTACAGATCCATCCATTAGTTGTAAGTTTGTATGTAAATAGTTGTATATAGTAGAAGGGATGAATGAGTGAAGCGAATGTATTTATAAGTAAGAATGGAGAGTGAGTGATATTCTAGTGATAAGCACCTAGACGATGCTGGCTGTATGGCGGAAGCCAATGCCACAAAAAAAGGCAAAAGAAACAAACAAAAAATGTCGTTTAAATTATCAAAAATGGATCGTCTTAGATTTTAGGGAAGAATTAAAAATAGGTCTTAAATTTTGGAGTTTAAAAGAAATTTTGTCGGTACCTTGCGTTTAAGTCGTTTAAATGTTCAATCAAATTTTGATTATAAAAGATTATTTTCGAAACAAAGAACTGAGTTCAAAATTATAAAATACAAAAAAGAAAAAAACCTTAAATTAATCTTGAATCAACTATTTTATTTAAGTCCTTTTTGAGTTTGAATAAGATAAGCCACGAGTTTACCAAAATACGTATTTTCATTCATTAAGAACAAAAAAAAATGTAATAAAAAGAGTTTTTCATTGTACTTTTTTAAAGTACAGTAACATTTCAGGGAGCGATTGTGATTGTGACTAAAAACTGACACCATAGAGTTTTAAGTCAGCTAATGGATTGAGGAACAGGAGAACAAGACTACACAAAACGGGATACTGTTATAAATGAAGGAAATTAAGTCTAGAGGCATATTTGTCACAAGAAGATGGTCCATTAGGATATTAAAGTGATGGAAAAGCTTTCTTGTTTGAACTCGAGACTTTGTGTTCTGTAAAAAAAAGAATAGAAACTAGAAATCTAATCAAGAAACTGGGTAGCATATTTCCACTTCATAACTTACACAAACATGTAGATGGAAACCTCTATGGAAAGTGAAAAACCTCTATGATCGAGCTTGTTCATAAATAATAATAAAAACCAAAATTGTAGAGGAATTTAATTCCTTTAAAACGTAGAATCTGTAGATTAGCCTTAGCATTGTGTTACAAAAATAAACATGGCACATTTTGATTCAATCATTTTAAAAATCGTTACAATCATCGTTTCACAATCCTAAACTGCCCAGAGGAGTAAAACCAAAACATACTTCCCAATCAGTTGAATATTTAGTTGAGAGAATCCGCAGGTACCGCACTCAAGTTAAGCCTTACCAAAAAACCAACTTCTGTGGCCAAGAGTGGGTCTTCCAAATCTTACATCTCACAAAGAAAAACCTTCTTTTCTACGAGACTTTGGTCTTTTTCTGGGAAAGATGCTGAAGAGAACCTTCAGAGATGATCTTTCTTGTCTATTCTTAATGGCCATTCTCTGTTTTTCTGTTTGACCATTGCCTGATTCTCAAATAAAGACCTTAAACCTTCTGGAAGCGTTACAGGCCCTTACAAGTCTCTATCTTCTCACGGAATCTGCCAAAATCATTTCTGCGTTTATGGCCAGTTTTCCATAGATGTCCTCTCTTTAGGTCACCAGTATCACGTAAGGGGGAGCCTACTTTATTATTACAGATACAAAGTGATCCTTATCCCTCAGGATATGTTATATCTTATGTTCTACCAGAGCAGTGCTCTGGTTTTATTTCTTCGAAACATCTGGATCACTTCTTAAAAAAAGTAAAAGTAAAGTAAAGTAATTGCCTATTTTTTCAGGCAAACTTTACATCCAACTACCAATTAGGTGTCGAGGCGACTAGCAAACATACTTTACTGTAAATTTCTCATATTAACCATTAAATAAAATCCAAGGCCTAGACCGGAGAAATCGAACCCACTAAACCAACAATACATCTTAGCATTGCGGGTCTAGTCTCTTAACCGCCAAACATACTTTACTATAAATTTCTCATATTAACCATTAAATAAAATCCAAGGCCTAAGACTGGGTATCGAACCCAGTCGATCGATATTAGCTTTGCAGGCCTCTTAACCTCTTAACCGCTCGGCTACCGTGTCGCCTAGCTGAACCCAGAGTTAACAAGACTCTATATTTTCCTTACTCATTAGTTTAAGGCACAGGATCACTTCTTGAAATGTCCCTTCTTAAAATCCCAAAATACTTTCCCTGGCGCCCAAAAAAAACAGAGTTGCTGTGCCTTTCTCAAAAAAGTCCTTGTGTCGAAATTCTTATTATCTTGTAAGTAAATTAGGTTCAGACCTTCAAAAAGAGGATGCCCCTCTACTATTTCTGCTTAGAATATTCAAGCTGCCAAGTAATCCCAGAAAGAGTTGGGAGTTGTAACTTGAGAATGAAAAACTTGACTTGATGAATGGATGCTTCGACATAAAAATCTTCTGACTTTTTTTTAAAGGAAATTGTCGCGGTTATATAAAACAGAGAAGGTGGATCGCGCCCAAGGAAATGGGCGTGACCCATAAAGATCTTTTATAACATCCTACAATTAGCCAGCACTAAACAATGGCTGAGAGCTCGCTAGCCCAATGCTTAAAGTCGTCTACAGCTCTTCACCGGGGGCGTTTTAACACCCAGTTTGAGGAATCTTGCTCCTGCCATACCGTTGAAATAGCAGAGAACATGGAACCATCCTCGCTCAAGCAAAAGTGATCCAGATACTTCGAGGTTATACTTACACCTCTAATCCAAACTTTAAACATTAACAAGACAGAATTATTAAGGATAAAAAAAAGGCAGGAGATGAGCAACGTCTCTTACGATTTTCTTCTACCTAAAAGATTCTTGCAGCTGTCAGCCTATAGCTAACGAGAGAACACTGTGAAGGTGCTGGCACTGCTTGAGTAGTCTCCATTCAACGGGTCTAGAGAAACCTTCTTCTTCTTCTTCTTAAATGGCGCTACAACTCATGCAGAGTCTAGGCTTCCTCAAGATGTGCCCGCCAGGCGTCTCTTTCCTCAGCGCAGCCGCCCTCCAGTTTCGGAATCCTAACATATATGCAGCATCCTTTGCCACCCCATCCTCCCTAAGCGCAGCTTTGGCCTGGCTACCCTCCTGGATCCTTGCATGTTTCCTTCCAGCATTTTCTTAGGAATCTCATCTTCACTCATTCTAGCTACGTGTCCTGCCCATCTCAGTCTACCAAGCTTTATTACTTAGAGAAACGTTCACTAGAACTTAATCAAAGAAAAACAGAAAGGAAATGGAAACTAATGATTAGTGTACCTTGAAAAGAAATAGAAAATTAAATAATTACAGAGAGAGAGAGAGATTTTCTTAGCCGCCTCCCACAGAAACCATTAACTTTCCTTTCCTTCAATGGAGTTGACATTTTGTACAAATAAGAACTTTCTATGCGGAGTTTTAGATGAAGAACTCCCCTTAAGACTTGTTTGTATCGATAATACACAAAACTTAATTAAAACACACCGCTAAGCATTTACCACGGCACCCAGCCACGCCTTCTTCAGCCTCGTCCAATAGAAATTCTACTTTTAGTAGAAGTTACTCTTCCGTTGCGAAAACTTTGCCCAGAGTATTGTTTGCACAAATATACAAAAACTCCAGTTCTAATTTGTTTCTTACCTCTGGTTTTTTAGTCATTTTAGGTTTGTTAATGGAAATTTTGGAAAATGAAGAAGAAGAAGAAGACGGAAATCAGTGCCTCGGTTAATTTACAGGGTCTTTGCTGAAGTTAACTTATTTTTTTCTAACTATTTTTTTTTTCTTTTATTTTGTAAAAAGTTTTAAGATAGATCCCTCAATCCTGGGACCCCCACAAAACCTGTTAACGACAGTTTAAATTTAAACCTAACTCATCTACAAATGAATAATTTTGTTAACAGAAAAAGTTACAAATAAGAAGCAGTATTTAAATTTTTTCAGTTATCTTAATAATACCTCGAAGGTACACAACACTATATCACATTTTTAACTTTTTACAAGAGAGCAAATGTAAGATTTTTGCGCGGTTTTTTCTTACTTGTAAGCCCGCAGGAGTTATTTTGCTTAAATCTTTGGTGGATAATAAGTCAAATAGATGCACTTTAACAGATGGTTGGGTAATACAAAAATAATAATTTTGTAAGGCGCCACGGTAGCCGAGCGGTTAGAGGTGAGACCAGTAAAGCAAATATAGGTTGTGGTACTGGGTTCGATTCCCGGACTTAGGCCTTGGATTTTATTTAATGGTTAATAAAAGAAATTTACAGACGATTAAGAGACTAGACCCGCAATGCTAAGATGTATTGTTGGTTTAGTGGGTTCGATTCCCCTGGTCTAGGCCTTGGATTTTATTTAATGGTTAATAAAAGAAATTCAGTAAAGTATGTTAGACGATTAAGAGACTAGGCCCACAATGCTAAGATGTATTGTTGGTTTAGTGGGTTCGATTCCCTGTGTCTAGGCCTTGGATTTTATTTAATGGCTAATATGAGAAACTTATAGTAAAGTATGTTAGACGATTAAGAGACTAGGCCCGCAATGCTAAGATGTATTGTTGGTTTAGTGGGTTCGATTC
Organism: Rhodnius prolixus; assembly: GCF_049639745.1. Classification (NCBI taxonomy): domain Eukaryota; kingdom Metazoa; phylum Arthropoda; class Insecta; order Hemiptera; family Reduviidae; genus Rhodnius; species Rhodnius prolixus. The sequence continues at coordinate 55,293,091 of NW_027411592.1, read as the reverse complement.
CCGGTGTCTAGGCCTTGGATTTTATTTAATGGTTAATATGAGAAATTTACAGTAAAGTATGTTTGCTAGTCGCCTCCGTCCACGACACCTGGTTGGTAGTTGGACGTTAAGCCCCGCCTGAAAAAATTGGTTAAAATAGGTTAAATAAATTTTGAAAAAATGGACTTAGTGTTGTGTACCTCCGAGGTACTTATTATAATATTTATTTTATTATAATTTATTATATAATAATAATAAAATATAATGTTATTGTCCATATTAAAGTTAATAAAAAGTTTAGCGTACATTACGAGCTAAAACAGGTGTAAAGTTAATTGACTAAATAAATATAACAAGAGAGACAAAAACATACCTAAACCTTACGACAAACGTCTTAAGATTAATGAATGCAAAAATAAATTAAAGAGTTTGAAAAAATAAATAAACAATAAAGATTAGACAATGAAGAAATGAAAGTTGAAGGAGAAAAGAGTCGCGTGAGTGGAGGAGGAGGTGGAAGAAGACATTAAAAGTAAAGTGCAATAAAGTCTGTTGGCTGTAGACTTTGTTAGTAAACTAGAGAAAGCACAATAAAAAGCCCAAGTATAATAAAATGACGTAGAACGAAAGAGGGGGAGGGAAAAGAAACAAAAGCTTAAAATTAACTTCTTGCTTCAGTTACTACGCGATCTTGAACCAGGTCAACCACACCCATCAGGGAGAATTCAGAAAAAATACAGGAAATAACCCCAAAGTGTTACTCATTAACTTTGTCCTGTAATCTCCTGCTCTTTCTTCCTGGTCCTTAATAATAATATACTTTTTATTATCATTGCACTCTTTCAAACTATCCTTTAATTTATTAAAAGTCGTTAAGGTTTACCAACCTTTATTTTACTGGAGACTGGTTTATCTACTTAAGCAATTCATACGTCACTTCCTTTGACAGCCCCCCCCAAAAAAGAAAAAGGTTTTTACGATCGTTTCAAATTATGAATTGGGGGTCAAGGCGTGCCCACTGTGTGCGAAAAGTTGTTGAAAATTACTACTTGGAATCCGGTTTTGGTACTTATCACTTCCGGTTTTACTAGCCAATCTTCTTCTTGTCCCTGCAGGTATTCAAACAAGGACAACTCACCCACAATCAACCGGTACCGTTTCCTTCAAGTGTATTTGTAATTATTTATTTATTTATTTAGTTATTTACAATCTGTATCTACATATATACAATAAGTAAATAGGGCGATTAAAAGATAAATGGATGCGTGAAAGGCAGGAAGAGAGAAACTACCCAGCGGTAGCACTCTCTATTGGATATTAATGGTGTTTATGGTCTACAGACTGCAAGGAAGCCGAGGGGATTTGTGCTTCGTCCTGGAGATTGGACACGACAGTCAACAGGCTTACTAGGGCCATGTCATGTATGGACCGATTTTTCACGAAGTGGAAAATAAAAATTAACCCCTTAAAAAGTAGTAAAGTAAAGTAATCGCCTATTTTTTCAGGCGGGGCTTAACGTCTAACTACCAATTAGGTGTCGTGGACGGAGGAATAGCAAACATACTTTACTGTAAATTTCTTTTATTAACCATTAAATAAAATCCAAGGCCTAAGACCGGGAATCGAACCCAGTACCACAATACATATTAGCGTCGCAGGTCTCGCCTCTAACCCGCTCGGCTACCGTGGCGCCTATTAACCCCTTAAAAACAGAGGCTATCCTTTTCACTAAGCGCAGGCCGATCTTGTATCGACATGTCCACTTCGGGGGACGGATTGTACCGTGGGCTGCCACTATCAAGTATCTTGGGGGTATTACTGAATCATGGGCTCACATAAAGGACCAAAGTTAATAAAGGTAAGGCAGCCATTCGAGTACTATTCCCGCTGTTCCGCAGGGACTCTAAACTGTCCCGAGAGAACAAACTCCACCTGTACAAGGTAGTGGTTAGGCCCATGTTACTTTATGCTTATCCCTCCTGGAGTCTGGGCATGTCGATCCAATATCGCCTCGCTGCAGATCATCCAAAATAAATTCCTCAGGCTTGTGACAACTTCCACCCGCTACACGCGTATTATAGACCTACACTCTAACACCAACATGGACTATGTAGGAACACTACATCAAGTACCTCGCTACTGGTTTTTTTTTTTTCATCAAGTGTGAATCCACCAATGCAGACAAATAGATGACTATAGTTTGGACACGGTGCACATGCACAGGAGACTTAAGGACTCCTTGAGGTAGAACTTTCCTATCAGCTGAGGTTTTTTTCATGAGGTTTTTGCCTCATTATTCAATTTTATATTTTATATTTTGAACAATTTATGTAATTATTATGCTGGAGGTTTTCGTACTGGTACTCCAATGTACATATGTATGTATTTGTTATCATGTAATAAATAAAAATCTAAATGTCAAAATGTCGCGGATTTGTAATAATTAAAGTAGTAATTTAGAGTTATTCTTTTTGTTGATTCAATTCATGTGGCAAATTAGCCAACTATCTTTACAATCCTAGGGTAAAATCTAATGAATGACCGAAAACAAGTTGATAACCCAAAACAATCAATAACCTACTAAACTTCAAGGTAAAAATTTATCTTGCAGTACTGCCTTGTGAGAGCTGACATCCTTCAGAAGCAGGGGAACTGCCCCATGTGCTACACTATATAATCTGATAGTGTGCACTAGCAATGTGTCCCAGATAGTGTGTTTGAAGTTGAAACTAGAGTTTGCCTCTGGGTTTCCTTTATCCAAAATAGTTCTACGCATCTACTACATACATATGCAGTATGCAGATTAGTCTGGGGGGTCTATGTTAGAGAGTGGCGTGTCACAGTGTGACTGGATTTTCGTGGTATTAGACTGGGATATCCACAGGGATGTTCCAAGTTCCCTGAAGAAGCTTTCCACTATGAGATTACAGGATAATGTTTTATCCACTGATTATATGTAGAAAGCACGGTGAATCTTTCACGCCAGTGCTTTTTACTGACAAAGAGAAAGAAATTGGGTTTTCTTTAAGTAAACGAAAACCAAGCAGCATCCCTCTTATTTACTCTTCATTAAAAATAGAAAAATCTGAATAATAGAATAAATTAATTTTAAAACGAGCGAGAAAGAACGAGCGAAACTAAGAGATATAATAATTGAAATGGAAAAATTAATCTCTAATTTTTATTCGTCGCTAGTTGAATATAAAGCGGTGTGACACCACTTACTCGTAAGTATTCTAACGGAACAACCGAAGTGGGGGGTGAAGCGGTGGTTTTAAAGGCTTTACTCAAGAGAGTGCAGCAGCAGCAGCTCTCAAACAGGAACTGGGCGGCTGTGTGGGTGTAGCAACAAAGACTGCGGTGGTGGTGGTGGTAGTAGCAACAGCTGAAGAGGAAATAACAGCTGGAGGCGGGACAGCCTCCGAAGGAGAATAGCTGATGGCATGTAAATTTTGAGGTAAAGATGAATAGGTTTATTTAGGGTAAGTGGAGGCGGCAAGAGAGAGAGAGAGGTCCTAGTATTGTATTAACAACTCCATCACTGTCATCACATTTTGTCTGATCTTGTTGCCGCCTTCATTTATTTACTTCCGTAAAAATAAATTATTCTAGCCGATTATGGCCATCACCGGCGATTTAAAGAAAAAACAAAATAAAAAACAAAGAATAATGGAACGGATCTACTGAGTCACTTTACAGAATCGATAGTTCTAGTTTACACAAAATTACGTTATACCATCTATAGAACATATGGAGAGCAAGGAATGGATGGTAAGGCTCCCACCACTTTTTGGACAACCTGGTTGCTGACCAGCAAAAGTGGAACTTTAAAAAGGGAATATGTTCTACTTAGAATTCCCTTAGAAGAAACTGTCTTCAGAAATGTTTAGAACGGGCAAGGAAGCAAAGGGGAGTTGGTCCCAGAGAGCGGCTTACGAACTTGTGAGCTCTGAATCTGTAAAAAACCCATTTCTTAGAAAGAAAATCGATCGTCTCCGATCTACTTTTTGCCCATCTGCAACTATTTCCGTATTCTCGATCGCCCCAGCTTATCTGTGTTCAGTTTTGATGGAACGCAGAAGCATAAATGTTTTCTCAAATATCATTGGGCGTGTGCTTCCATCCTCCTGAAGCTGGAAATATATTGGAACGGCGAGCAAAGCGGCGATGATAGGTGCTTCAAATCAAAGAGACTGAAGAGCAACGAGCAAAGAGTCGCATGCACATAGTGGCCGAGTTTAGTCGCGTTTCTCCTTTCCACCGAGACATGATGGAGGAATTATTTCTATATGAAAATACTTCCTTGAAAATTTGGTATTTACAAACAGCTTAGCAGCAGGAGCTGCAGTGTTCATGATATAAACACGACAAGACGTGAACATGTGGTGAATTCCATCACTTGTACCAACAACTTTGGGGAAGCATCTTGGCAATTTTCATTCGTATTTTCGAATGTCTATTTCAACATTTGATTACATACTAACCAGAGTTGAAGGCTTGTTAATCAAGAAAAAGGACAAATTTCAATGTAAACCCCATTAATTCTGTCCCATTTCTTATCCAACACAAATCGGTTGTGATATAGAAGATCCTTTTGGTCCCACAGAGGTTTCTTTAAAAGAACTACACCAATAAGTGCAGCAATATCCCATTTTAACCTTTGCAAATTGAGCGCTATGAGAGCGAAGAAATCAAACATGTCACAACGCGTTGCTCTACTCTCTCTCTTGGTAGCGATGCTCTACCTACGCTTTGCTCCTACTATGCTAATACGTTAACTTGTGAGTTTGTTTTCGCCGATTTGCTCGCCGCTTCACTATGTTTCCAGCCTGATTCAAAGCTGTGACAGAATTCTCAAAAGATATAACTAATTTTCTGCTAATAAAGTTACAGAAATACAAGTAATTTAAGGTTAATACAAAATTGCAAGAACTTAATTCACATTTTTATTTCTGGTTAAAACACACCCATTGTCCACAATGCCGCTCGCCGAAATAAGGCAAGGGAAGTGGAAAAGAATCATACTCCAATCTTGATGGTGGTTTGGGCTTGGGTTAGAACATTAACCACTTGAATATGCGAGCCCTCTCCCTAAAGGTTGGACAATAATGTAGAAAAAGCATTTATAGAAGGGTGAAGAGCGGTACTTGACAGAAATGAGCACTTTACCTAGAAGCCTACTGTACGCTTGCTTAGGATACTAAGTAAAATGGTGGAGAGAGAGAGAGAGAACTGTGGTAATGTGTCGGCGATGTTGATGGAAGTAGAGCGAACCACTCGCCAGGAGTTAAGTGTAAGCAGTGAACTGTCTAGGGGTGTAGACCACCAAAGTACCACTTCTACGGGGTAACTATAGGCCAGCCAACCAACCGAATAATCTAGCCCTAACTTAAGAGAGGAAGGAAACGCCAGAGTGAATGACGCTTGACTGTTGTACACGATCCTCTCTTACCAAGGAGCGCCACTCCTATACCTTCTTATTACATTCCCTCATCTGCGTTCATTCTCAAATGTCCTCAGTTCCCACAGATACCCACTAGTAGTGACTTCAAAAACACCCACCTGGATTTGGACAGCTGGGTTAAATTTAAATCGAATAAAAGCAACAAAGTTTAAATTTAATAAAATCGAACTTCTAATAAAGAGCATTCAGGAAGTTTGACGAATAAGAGACTTTAAGATAAATGCGTAATGCGTACTTCCGGAAAATTTTTGTTACACTTTGTTCGTAAAGAAAAGCTTTCGTAAAAAACTCATAAAAATGGAATTGATTTCTTGTTACAAATGATATTTACAGGACCAATTAATTTCGAACTGAATTTAGTACATTAGTAGCCCCAGTACGGCGAAAAAAATGAGGGTGTTCAATAATTTTGAGAGCAGTAGCAGTAAAATCAAAATCGACAGTCTTCTTCTGCCTTGCTAATTTTTGTATTGTTATGCCCTGAACTGCAAGAGACTGGTGAGAAACTCTATGCGCCTCAAGAGAAAATTATTGAGCTAATACGAGGTGTGGCTATTAAATAACCAGATTATTGCTGTAAAACATTTCATTTTAAATTTATACATATTTAGTTATTATCACCTTCAATATACACCCCTCCACTATCCCTACAACGCTCCATGCGAATTTACCATCGTTCTGAAACAGTGCTGGAAGTCTTTTTCTATGAGCTCCTGCATGACGCGTGCCGCTTTTTCTTACACAGCTTCACAGCGGACTGAAATCGTGTTCCTTTTAATGCAGATTTGATTTTGGCGGAACAGATAAAAGTCACATGGGGCCAGGTCAGGCCCCATAAGGCGGATGGCCTAAAACTGGTATGTTGTACTTGGCTAGAAACGTCGTCTTGACAGACAATGCCGTGTGAGCCGGCGGCGCATTGTCTTGATGGAGAACCCCGTGACTTGTTCTTCCACAAATCGGGTCGTTTTTTTCCTTACTCTTTCACGGAGTGCAGCAAGCACCTCACGGTAGTGATGTTGATTAATTATAATAGATATTTTCATCCGTTTTGGAAATGGAAGGGCAACCCGGGCGGTCATTATCTCCGACGTCTAATCGGTTATCTTGGAAACGCTTGAACCACTCAAAAACTCGCGCGCGTGATTAGCATTCATCGCCATAAACTTCTTTTAATAAAAGTTAAGTTTCAGTAGCGGTTTTACCAAGTTTCACAACAATTCGTTGCTCCACTACACGTGTAGTATCATGTTTTCGGCAAAACGAAACTAACACCTCTTAGACAAAACGACGGTTCCGGTCAGACAGATTTCTCTACAAACACGTGAGGCGGCGCTGCAATCTAAAGAGAAGGCTTTACGCTGCACAGCTGTCGGTCGTTAGGATTTGGCGCATGCATAGTTCTTCTGTAGCAGCATCAGTCTCGTTATTTAATAGCCACACCTCGTATTTTTGCGAATAAGAGATGATACGCAAAAACGACTGAAAAAAAAATTAGAGGAGAAGTTGACTCATTAGAATGAACTGGAATTCGCCGCACAATAAGCCGCTAATTTTGGTGTATTAGAAAAATTATTGACTCAGAACCAAACCGAATCGAACCGAACCGAATCGAACCGTACCGAACTGAACCGAACCGTACCGAAAAGAACCGAACCGAACCAAACCTAACCTATTTAAAGTAACACAGAAACTCATGTACAGTAATGTTCCCTTAGTGTTTAATAAAAGACTGCCGCCGCGTCAAACAATCAACCATATTTGTCTGGAATGTTAGTGTCGCCATTTTGAACTCGTCTTTTTTTCTGATTCATTTAGCCAAGAGTGAATAATAATAAAACAAATACAATTACTCCAGTGAATAGGGCATTAAGATTGGTTGCCTTAACATATAAAAAAGAAAAGATTATCAGATATTGGATTTAAAATATCGATAATGGAGAGAGAATTTTATGTCAGTAATAAAATAAAAATAAAACTGCTACTACTACTACGTATTACATTACAGATTTAATACTCCTAAGGTTTTTATTGGTTGTTGATTATGTCTTAGTACCATTAAAACTTCTTCCTAATATATAAAAGACAATCTGGAAAAGAAAAATTATCTAAGAGTAAAACGACAAACGCTTATCGATGTGTATCGATGTGATGTAATAAAAGTATCGAAATTCAACCTTAAATGGGGGAGGCCCCATTATTATTATTATTTTTTAATGATAGAATATATTCTATCATCTCAAATTTTCAATTTCCTCTTGTCACCGGAAGTATTTTGTTTTGAAATCTCCATAAAACTTAAAAAAAAAAAAGGTAGTCTTTAGAAAATATGTGTTTGTGAACAAAATATTTGTTTAAGAAACAAAGCAGGTGTCCTGGTATAACTTATATCTTAAAATGCATTTCAGTATAATGTACGGTCTTGCGTTTAATTCTTTTTTTTTTTTCAAAATTAAATATAAAGATGTTAGTAGTAAAGTTCTATGTCTGAAGAAAATTTCTCACAGAAATTATCATTTTACTTTTCTTTTTTTTTTTAAATCTTTTATTGCAATTTACCACTGCAACAGTTGTTGCAACAAGCAAATACGGTGAAAGGGAAAAGAAATAACGGGAAATCATGATTGGAGAAGGCACCCAGTGGTGCCACTCCAGTAACGTGCTTAAGATAAGAGAAGATCACGAGGCCATCTTCTCTTCAATCTCCTTAGAGGATTACCTGGTAATGTGGAGGAAGATAGGTGATCTATGAGAGGGTTAGGATGAGCTGCTGTAGAGGAATGAAATTTGAAGAAACGAGTGTTAGCAAGATCTGTAATGAAAGGAATTTTGAGGTCATTATGGATAGTGAGGTTAGATACATAGAACGAGTTAAGAAGTTTTCGAAGTATTTTTGACTGTAATGTCTGGAGGCGTAGTGAGTTGGAACGCTTAGTCGATCCCCATACTTCGATGCCGTATGACCAAATGGGTCGCAGTAACATTAGATATAAGAGTCTTTTGTTATGTAGGTTAAGTGTCGAACGTTTGTCAAGTAGTCTGGCGAGAAGTTTGTAGCGTTGGTTAGTTTCTTGTCTTTTCAGTCTAGTATGGGGATTCCATGTCAACCGTTTGTCTAGGTGCAGTCCAAGGTAACGTACTTTGTCCACAGCTGGTATAGGAGTTTGGTTCAAGATGATAGGAGTTAGTATTTTCCGTCTGAGAGTAAATACTATAAACTTAGACTTCGTAACGTTGGATCATTTTACTAAAAAGAATTTTTCATTTTTCTGAGAATGTATTTAGAAATGACTTAAATTATTTTCTCTGAACTGCAGTAAATAAATTTAGTTTTTCATGAATAATTTACAAGAAAAATTCATTTTTTGGAGAGGAAAATCTGAGGAGAGAATGGGTGTTAAAATCTCTTTAGTGTCATTTTTTATTTGTTATATTGTTAAATTTTAGAAACTGGAAATTTTTTAGTACGCTACAAATAAGTTCTCAAATTCAGAATTTAAAAGTTAGGTTTCCGAGAATCGAAGTAAGAGAAATTTGTCCAGTTATCAGATTTTTCTCCAAAACTCCTGTGTTTCAAAACTCGCTTATTTTATTTTTTTAAAAATTTTTTTAAATAAACTTGCGCTACAATACTTCTCGCCAGAGTACTTGACAAACGTTCGAAACTTAACCTACAAAACAAAAGACTCCTATATCTACTGTTACTGCACCTACGAGGGTCGTTTGAAAAGTCCGTGCAAAAATAAAAACTTCTTAATTTTTTGGGGTAAACCTTTTTTATTTTTCAACATAGTCTCCTTTTAGGCTTATACACTTCCTCCAACGCTGCTCTAGTTTGTTGATCCCTTCCGAATAATAGGATTTGTCCAAGTCTGAAAAATAGCCATTCGTTTCTGCAATCACCTTCTCGTTTGAATAAAATCTTTTTCCCGCCAGCCATTTCTTCATATTGGGGAACAAATAGTAGTACGAGGGAGCCAAGTCTGGAGAATAGGGGGGGGGATGTGAAACGAGTTGGAACCCTATTTCCATTAATTTTGCGACCACAACTGCTGAGGTGTGAGCTGGTGCGTTGTCGTGATGGAAAAGGACTTTTTTGTGGGCCAATCATGGGCGTTTTTCTTGCAGCTCGGTTTTTCAAACGGTCCAATAACTATGAATAATATGCACCTGTAATAGTTTTACCCTTTTCCAGATAGTCGATGAGGATTATTCCTTGCGAATCCCAAAAGACAGTCGGTCTTCGCCTTTTTTGGCGCAGATTCCCCCTTGGTAACCCATTGTTTAGATTGTTCTTTGGTCTCAGGCGTGTAGTGATGTATCCATGTTTCATCCACAGTGACGAAACGACGCTTAAAGTCCTGCGGATTCTTCTGGAACAGCTGCAAACCGTCCTTGCAACACTTCACACGATTTCGTTTTTAGTCAAGCGTGAGCAATCGCGGCACCCATCTTGCGGATAGCTTTGTCATGTCCAAATGTTGATGCAAAATATTATGTACCCGTTCATTCGAGATGCCCACAGCACTAGCAATCTCACGCACCTTCACTCTTCTGTCATCCATCACCATATCATGGATTTTATCAATGATTTCTGGAGTAGTAACCTCAACAGGGCGTCCAGAACGTTCAGCGTCACTTGTGCCCATATGGCCACTCCGAAAATTTTGAAACCACTTATAAACTGTTCTAATCGAAGGTGCAGTGTCACCATAATGTTTATCAAGCTTCTCTTTAGTCTCCTGAGGCGTTTTGCCTTTCATAAAGTAGTGTTTAATCAACACACGAAATTCTTTTTCGTCCATTTTTTGAAAATCACTCGACTTCCTCGATTCAAACGAATGCCAAACACAAATAGAAATAGACCGATCTGGCTGAAACTTGGTGTGTGTTCTTCCAAGAGATGCTACTAACTAAACATAACCTCGATACGCGCCTGTGGTGCTATCTCTCTGACTTTGCACGGACTTTTCAAACGACCCTCGTATTTGGTCATACGGTATCGAAGTATGGGGGATCGACTAAACCGTTCCAACGTTCTACGCCTCCTGACATTACAGACCAAAAATACTTCGAAAACTTCTTAACGCTCCGTTCTATGTGTATCTAACCTCACTATATCCATAATGACCTCAAAATCCTATTTCATTACAGAATCTTGCTAACACTCGTTTCTTCAAATTTCATTCCACTCTACAGCAGCTCATCCTAACCCTCTCTCATAGAACACCTATCTTCCCTCCACATTACCAGGTAATCCTCTAAGGAGATTGAAGAGAAGTTGGCCTCTCGTGATCTACTCTTATCGTGAGAGCAAAGCACGTTACTGGAGTGACACCACTGGGTGCCTTCTCTACTCATGATTTTCTTCTATTTCTTTTTTCTTTTACCATGCACAAGGTAAATTCCAATAAAAGATTAAGAAATGAAATAAACTTGATAACAAAATTTACAAAATGAATAAATCAATTTTGTTGTATAGGAGGTAGGGGAAGAGAGGCGATTTAAATTCAATAAACCAACCAGTACAGGTTGATAATTTGGGATCCACACAGAAATTGTATAAACCACTGATCCACAAAATGGCTAACTAACTCTGGGGGGAATCCAGAACTAAACCCCCAAATAGTATCTCCCAATTCAGTAACAGTTTGTATTAAACAAATGAATGCTTTACCAGACGTATAAAACCTCTGGTTAATTTCAAATACTCGGAGGTTAACCAGAGGAACTTTGTGTTAATTAGATATATATATATATATATATATGACAAAACACGAACCAGTTTCAGTATCCTGGTTTGCCAGTGTAGTGTATTAAAGTGAACGTAATTGAATATCTGTAGTGAAGATTTATTTTTAGCGATTCTAATTCTATTTAATTATTTTAATATTAACAAATTTATGTTAAAAAATGATTTGAACACTCACACGACTATCTCTTTTAGTTTTTCTTTTTTTCTTTAAACTTACACTTTTTTTTCATTCTTTTTGGTGACTGATTCATAGTTTCAATAGGATGAAAAAAATAATTGCCATTTCAGTCGTGATACATTTATTCTGCCGAGACTAGGGTCATGTTCAGGGCTAGTTTACAGAGTAATATTTTTACATTACAGGGTTGGTGGGTCTTCTGTCTTGTCTGTTCATGGACTCAACAAGACAGAAGACACACCAACCCTGTAATGTAAAAATATTACTCTGTAAACTAGCCCTGAACATGACCCTAGTCTCGGCAGAATAAATGTATCACGACTGAAATGGTAATTATTTTTTCATCCTATTCTTACACTTTTTACTAAATTCCACGGATTGTGTATACTCTAGAAAAGAAGTCGTCTAAGAGATTCAAACTTTGGCTTTGGTAATTTAAAAAAAAATAATTTTTAAGCAACAATTCTAACCAGTAAAATGGTACTTTACAGGAAAAACCTCCTAACCTAATTACCCCAGAACTGGTTTACTGGAAAAACGTTTCAAAAAAAAAGAAAAAAGTGAATAGGGAAAAGTGAAAAATCAGGGTAAAGAAGTGAGCTGAAGTTGTATTAGAGAAAATTGCGGAAAAGTAGAGGATATATTCGGGAAATTCTCACTCGGGAAATGAAATTTTTTTTCTATTTTTTTATTTTTTAAGTAATGCAATGCACATACTGTGCAATAGCGTAATTGGTTACATTACCCCGGAAGGCAATTTGTCACCCTGAGTGGTTGAGAGTGACAGAGAGAAAATGGCCAACGAACCAAAATGGGAGACGAACATAATTCATTTAATTTTAGAGGCAAAAAAAAAAAAATCGAAAATAACATTTTGGGACAGAAATACATTGGAATTAGTCGGGCCGGGTATTTGTGGTCTAGTGGTCAAGATAGTGGCTTTATATGCGGGAGATCCCCAGTTCGAATCCCGCGTATGACTAAATTTTTATTTGTTAGAAAAAAAAATTGTTTATTGTAAAGTATGAACTTCTGCCCTCGGCCACGACACCTGATTGGTCCGTTAAGGCCGCCAGGAGAAAAAAAAAAAAAATAGACGATTACTTTACATAGGAAATGACATGTAAGTTTCCTTAAAGGATCTTAGATTAGAGAGAGAGAGGGAGAGAGAAAGCGATCTCGAATTCAATTTACAAAGGGTTAAGTTATTAATTGAGTGAATAAAGGTGGAAATCTCATTTAATGTTAAATATTCGTTTTCAATTAAGGCTCAACTTCCTTCGTATACTGTAGTTCCAATAATTTTAATTCCCCCCATCCACTATCCCTACAACGCTCCATGCGAATTTACCATTGTTTGAAACAGTGCTGGAAGTCTTTTTCTGTGAGCTCCTGCATGACGCGTACCGCTTTTTCTTACACAGCTTCACAGCGGACTGAAATCGTGTTCCTTTTAATGCAGATTTGATTTTGGCGGAACAGATAAAAGTCACATGGGGCCAGGTCAGGCCCCATAAGGCGGATGGCCTAAAACTGGTATGTTGTACTTGGCTAGAAACGTCGTCTTGACAGACAATGCCGTGTAAGCCGGCGGCGCATTGTCTTGATGGAGAACCTCGTGACTTGTTCTTCCACAAATCGGGTCGTTTTTTTCCTTACTCTTTCACGGAGTTGAGCAAGCACCTCACGGTAGTGATGTTGATTAATTATAATAGATATTTTCATCCGTTTTGGAAATGGAAGGGCGACCCGGGCGGTCATCATCTCCGACGTCTAATCGGTCATCTTGGAAACGCTTGAACCACTCAAAAACTTGCGCGCGTGATTAGCATTCATCGCCATAAACTTCTTTTAATAAAAGTTAAGTTTCAGTAGCGGTTTTACCAAGTTTCACAACAATTCGTTGCTCCACTACACGTGTAGTATCATGTTTTCGGCAAAGCGAAACTAACACCTCTTAGACAAAACGACGGTTCCGGTCAGACAGATTTCTCTAAAAACACGTGAGGCGGCGCTGCAATCTAAAGAGAAGGCTTTACGCTGCACAGCTGTCGGTCGTTAGGATTTGGCGCATGCATAGTTCTTCTGTAGCAGCATCAGTCTCGTTATTTAATAGCCACACCTCGTATTTTTGCGAATAAGAACCGAGATGATACGCAAAAACGACTGAAAAAAAAATTAGAGGAGAAGTTGACTCATTAGAATTAACTGGAATTCGCCGTATCCCCCATTAATAACTCTTAAATTTGAACATCATCACACTAGGGCAGCAGTAATGCAAAAAATATGCTAATCCGGCGACGATTAGAACAATTAGAATAGGACAACAATGAATTTAATTTAATAGCTTTTTATCAAATGCAGTTCAACTAAATGGGCATAAATGTCTATTTCTTCGGCGACTTCTAGAGATTGTCGAAGGCAAACATTTATGTAATCAAGATTCTGAAACCAGAAATATGCGCAAATGCAGAAGAAGACTAAGTAAGAAGAAAATTGGCAGCCTCTGAACAGGAATAAACCATTTTTCGTAATTCGGAAACCAAAAAAAAAAACCGTGCTTTTGCGGGAGGATATTTACCAATCGGAAGTCTGTAAGATGGCAGATCGTGAGAGAGATAAAAGGAAGTAAAATAAATCTATTAAACATTTTTTTTAAAGTATTTTCTGCAAATGAGGAAGAGATGATCGCCAAAAACTGCTGAATTATTATGAATTGATATGTTATTGAATAATTACTCTTAGTTATAATAAAAATTAAATTAATTATTAAAAGTTCAATTGAATATGTTACTACTTCCGTTCATTATTATTTAAATATTTAAAACAATAAATCTATTGTTGATAAATCTTTGAAGATAGGAAAAAAAAACATGGCATGTGTTATTTTCTAAACTGCTTATTTAGGCAAGCCTGGAAAACGTGCTGAGATAATAAAATGATCTCTCCAGTTCTCCAGATGGAATCTTGCCAAATATTGAACATAAAAGACGGCAGGCTTTTACTATGGATGGCCTCAATTTCTCCAGCGTAATAATACGTATTTAGTTAACACACAAAAAGCAGTACCACATTAAAAATCATTATTTAATAATAATTATTGGACTAATCAATATTAATATCAATTCAAAAATTTTGGAATGAATAAATTATTTATTGGGTTAGAATTTACTATGGATGGCCTCAATTTCTCCAGCGTAATAATACGTATTTAGTTAACACACAAAAAGCAGTACCACATTAAAAATCATTATTTAATAATAATTATTGGACTAATCAATATTAATATCAATTCAAAAATTTTGGAATGAATAAATTATTTATTGGGTTAGAATTTACTATGGATGGCCTCAATTTCTCCAGCGTAATAATACGTATTTAGTTAACACACAAAAAGCAGTACCACATTAAAAATCATTATTTAATAATAATTATTGGACTAATCAATATTAATATCAATTCAAAAATTTTGGAATGAATAAATTATTTATTGGGTTAGAATTTACTATGGATGGCCTCAATTTCTCCAGCGTAATAATACGTATTTAGTTAACACACAAAAAGCAGTACCACATTAAAAATCATTATTTAATAATAATTATTGGACTAATCAATATTAATATCAATTCAAAAATTTTGGAATGAATAAATTATTTATTGGGTTAGAATTTACTATGGATGGCCTCAATTTCTCCAGCGTAATAATACGTATTTAGTTAACACACAAAAAGCAGTACCACATTAAAAATCATTATTTAATAATAATTATTGGACTAATCAATATTAATATCAATTCAAAAATTTTGGAATGAATAAATTATTTATTGGGTTAGAATTTACTATGGATGGCCTCAATTTCTCCAGCGTAATAATACGTATTTAGTTAACACACAAAAAGCAGTACCACATTAAAAATCATTATTTAATAATAATTATTGGACTAATCAATATTAATATCAATTCAAAAATTTTGGAATGAATAAATTATTTATTGGGTTAGAATTTACTATGGATGGCCTCAATTTCTCCAGCGTAATAATACGTATTTAGTTAACACACAAAAAGCAGTACCACATTAAAAATCATTATTTAATAATAATTATTGGACTAATCAATATTAATATCAATTCAAAAATTTTGGAATGAATAAATTATTTATTGGGTTAGAATTTTCTATGGATGGCCTCAATTTCTCCAGCGTAATAATACGTATTTAGTTAACACACAAAAAGCAGTACATTAAAAATCATTATTTAATAATAATTATTGGACTAATCAATATTAATATCAATTCAAAAATTTTGGAATGAATAAATTATTTATTGGGTTAGAATTTACTATGGATGGCCTCAATTTCTCCAGCGTAATAATACGTATTTAGTTAACACACAAAAAGCAGTACATTAAAAATCATTATTTAATAATAATTATTGGACTAATCAATATTAATATCAATTCAAAAATTTTGGAATGAATAAATTATTTATTGGGTTAGAATTTTCTATGGATGGCCTCAATTTCTCCAGCGTAATAATACGTATTTAGTTAACACACAAAAAGCAGTACATTAAAAATCATTATTTAATAATAATTATTGGACTAATCAATATTAATATCAATTCAAAAATTTTGGAATGAATAAATTATTTATTGGGTTAGAATTTACTATGGATGGCCTCAATTTCTCCAGCGTAATAATACGTATTTAGTTAACACACAAAAAGCAGTACATTAAAAATCATTATTTAATAATAATTATTGGACTAATCAATATTAATATCAATTCAAAAATTTTGGAATGAATAAATTATTTATTGGGTTAGAATTTTCTATGGATGGCCTCAATTTCTCCAGCGTAATAATACGTATTTAGTTAACACACAAAAAGCAGTACATTAAAAATCATTATTTAATAATAATTATTGGACTAATCAATATTAATATCAATTCAAAAATTTTGGAATGAATAAATTATTTATTGGGTTAGAATTTACTATGGATGGCCTCAATTTCTCCAGCGTAATAATACGTATTTAGTTAACACACAAAAAGCAGTACATTAAAAATCATTATTTAATAATAATTATTGGACTAATCAATATTAATATCAATTCAAAAATTTTGGAATGAATAAATTATTTATTGGGTTAGAATTTACTATGGATGGCCTCAATTTCTCCAGCGTAAGAATACGTATTTAGTTAACACACAAAAAGCAGTACATTAAAAATCATTATTTAATAATAATTATTGGACTAATCAATATTAATATCAATTCAAAAATTTTGGAATGAATAAATTATTTATTGGGTTAGAATTTTCTATGCAGAAATTTTCTTTAAAATGACTTTTCTTTTAACTACTTTCAAGTACTCGTATATCAGGCTTTTCATAGAAAAGCGACAGAAAAATGTAAACATAATGTTCAACTAGATTAATTATTTTTGATTACTATAATAAATGTTCTGTTTGGTGTAAAAATGTTTGCTAGCCTTAAAAAATTATTTTGGACTCTTAGTAACTTCCCGTAGTTGGTGCGACAAGTATTGTACCACACAGGAGCTACAAATAAGACTTCTGAACGGATGTAGAGATAATAGATTAGTTTTTTTTTATTAAGAAAATCTGTGTTAAAGTTGCGGGTTTAAGAGATTAGAACCCGGGACTTCCGCGTGGGCATTCCAATACGCTAACCGTATAGCTAATGTTTGGTCTTTGCAAACAAACGCGGTAAGTGGACTGTATAGAATAGGGTGTAGTTCTTAATGCGGGCAATCAAATGAAATTATACAAATAAAATGAAATAATAAAGCTTACCTTCCAAGATGTGGACACTGGCGTGACAAAGCTCTAAGGAAACGGAAACCCCAAAGGGAAAAGAGAGTCGACTTCCCCCACCCCCTGGCCACAGATACCTTTATGAGCGTAGATTATGTCCTCTTGACTAAAGGCGAGCTGATTGAAGGCCAAATAGGCGTAAATATTCTTTAGAGCGGTGAACATGCGGTGTAGCGAGAATAGCGGAAAACTGCGTACCCGTGAACATGCGGTGTAACGAATAGAAGTGAACACGGGTTAACACTTGAAATTGCGGTGTGACAGAAAGAGTAGTAAACTGAACACTCGTACACTAGCGGTGAACGTGCGGTGTAGCGAAAATAGCGGAAAACACTTCCGTACGAGTGCCAGAGAACAAACGTTACGAACAGACTGCGGAGAGCGATTCGGATGACAAAACTTGGACTGGCGGTTGAAACGGAGCAATGAGCCGTCGGAGGTTGTCGTAAGCACGACAACTGCCGAGGTCGATGCGATTAGCATACATTGGGGGACAGAAAGGAGTTAAAACTGAGACGAAACAGCTAATAATATTGTTAAATATTAATACTACTCACTTGACAAGTACACTGAGTCCTACAGTCAAGCATGAAAGTGTCTCCGTTACCGTACGTATGGTTGTAGACTGTACACGCAAGACCTTTGACCTCTGTAACAAAGATATTAAAATATTGATTAATAATAACTTATATTTCCAAGAATAAAGCCATTTTTTTTATGACATATTCAATAAATATAGAAATAACATTCAGATTATTGTAGACAGAAGGCTGTTACATTATTTATGAGCAAGACAAATCGCTGAATAAATACAAAAAAAAATAATAATGTATTATTCAACAGCGAAACAAACCACAAAACTCTTTAACGGCCTACTTAACGAGAGACCGGCGAGGTTAAAGATAAATCGCTTTGCAGTGGTGATGATGGAACTGTTCCGAGAGAAAAGTACCCGCATTGTTAAGACTCACAGATGCAACACTTTGGAATCTTTTGGACTGATGCTGTTTAGTGGAGAGGAGATGTGAATCATTTTTGGACAAGGCTTAGCATAAGCAGTGTTGATTAATTTGATGGTATTGCTCAGAGTAAGCCCTTCAGGGTGCTGGACAGCCGGGGTGGTTCAAGACAACGAGAGAGAGCTCCAGGATGAACTCCACTGTGAAGATTTGTGACGAGCGATTAGCTACAGTTTAGGCCTTAACCTGTGCTGTTCAGATATTCAAACAATATTAATACGTACATAAAGAGGATTAACTAGAGAAGTTAGTGTACTTGTCAAGTCCGAAAATCCTGAGTTCAAGTCCAGACTGCTACCCTTAGATTTGTTTCTCTTCCTAGCAGCCTACCAGTTGTTATTAGGTGTAGAAGGGAAGATGGCCGATGCTATGATCATCAATCAAGAAACGATTACTTTCATCGTGAACCTGGAAAGTTCACGACCCCGTGGCACCATTTTTGCAGCGAGGCAAAATGTACTACTTACAGGCATGAAGAATGTTCGCAGGCCTGACAATGCAAGCAATCATAGACCTCTACGGTTTCTCCGCATCCTCCTGATGTCATCTTGGGCTGACTTCACCATTTCAGGTGAAGATCTTTTTCTGTACAACAATATCCCTAGTAAATCGCCTTCTAAGGCAGGCAAGAGATACCTTGGGACTATTCTAACTCGGAACTTCTAGGAGCGTTCAGTTCAATTTCCGCTTATGGAGAGTGATTTCTATAATAAGACAATCAATAACTACCGCTCTGATGGAGGCGGGTAACCAACTAAGTTCTCATATTAGTAACACATCAACAACTTAAAAGGCTAAGACCATGAACAGAACCCAGTACCGCAACACATCCTAGCCTCCGGGTCTATCCTCTAAATGCTCTGCTACTGTCGCGCCCAGTACAACTGTAATTTATCCTTTACTCCTGAGAACTATCGCAGCGAACTCTTTTATCTATCAGCGACCATATTACTCGCTTACTCCGATTATTGTCACTGAAAAAGAAAACCAGGAAAGAAGTAGAAGAAAACCTTTCCAGCAGAATGACAGATCACTTTTTGATAAGAGACATTTCCAGACCACAAAAACGCATTTATTACCAAAGATTGACAGATCAGATTTCCTGTTTGCATGAAAAAGCTGGTTTCCATTCATATCAGGAGAAAGGAAATGCACGTCATCACCGAGGGTTAAAAAAAACACGTGACAACCCGTACTATATTTTTTCCCCATCTAAAAAAAATAACCCACATTAACCAATGGAATTTAGGAATGAAAATGTCTTCCTGGATTTTAATGGAATTTCGCAGAAACCCCAAGTTGATCCATGGACTGAATATGAATTAGTCTCCCCCAATTTTGCCTTTGAAAGAGGTTTTTTTGGGGAGAAACAGCAAACTGGGGTTCATTTCCAGGTCTCTAAATCCTAGGAGGATATTCTCTCCTGTAGTGTTACCCACTAAGTTTTCAACACGTCCTCTAATGATTGCATCCACCGACTTTTAGATGGATTCACTAGAGTCTCCGCTATCTCTCCCCCCCCTCCCAGAGAATCTGAAGGTTATCTAGTTCTACGACCACCAGTTTGCCCTGTTGAGTCCTATAATGCTTCTTGAGAAAGTCGTTAGTCTAATCTCCATATTTTTGCTAAGAAAAATTGGAAGGCTGAGAACTTTTTCAAGGGCCTAACAGCCTACACAGATTTTAGCCCTGTACGGCTTCAGATCAAGGCTTTCTCGACTTCTTTGGTTCTTTGTTTAAGCTCCTCTTAATTGTAGATCTTGTTAATAGCATATTAACTGCCTTTTAGCCGCCATCTTACTTCATCCAGCGCAAGCATACTGAGGAAATAACTGATTATGGTATCTGCCTTCTGGATAGCTTGAATATGTAATACCGGAGCACGTCTAATACTCACGAGGGTTAGCTCCTTGGGTCATTATTTTCTCTAAGAAAAAATCCAAATTCACAGAAGAGAGAGAGAGAGACAGAGAGAAAAAGTGTTCGATCTTAGGTTTTCTATTGTTTCCAGTACAGGAAAATACCATACCTATGTATTTCTTGTGAAAACTATACTACTACTACTACTATTGGCGCTACAGCCCATTACTGGGCCTTGGCTTCCTCAATCCGCTTCCGCCAGTCCTCCCTATCCATTGCAGCAACCTACCAATTCCTCACTCCTCGCTGGTTTTTGGCATCCACGCCCTACCCCATCATTCCATCTTAATCTAGGTCTACCCACTCTCCTGACCCTGTGTACATCTTCTTGCAGAAGCCGTCTGGGTGTTTCCAACTAAGGACCTTCCTTGCCACATGGCCCGCCCATCTGAGCCAGCCAAGTCTAATTATTTTTAGATGCAGTAGTTCCTGGATTCTTTCTTTTTATCTCAAAATCGCGCCCTCTTTAATAGGGCCAAAAATTCGTCGAAGAACTTTTCTCTCGAACACTTGCAGCATCCTTTCATCTTTTTACTATAGTTTTAAACTATAGTTTAAAAAAATCAGACATCTTTCTCGCTGTACCTCAAATTTCTCGGTACTGAATTCTTTATGACATGTGTTTTCTTAAGGGTATTACTATCCAAATTAGGTAAACATAAATTATTTAACTTCTCCTACAAAATATTCATATAGAAATTCAAAGTAAACCTCTCCCAGTGGCCCTTCTGGCTAGGATACAAGGGATATGCAAAGCTTTAAGGATTGACCTTTCCTCTCTCATATATTGTCCTGATCCTGCTCACCCAGCTGCTCTACCCCCATTCTCAATCTGGCAGAAGAGAGAGATCTGGAAAGGGGAAAGACGGCTTAGCAGTCAAATCCTACAATAGGAAATCAAAGATCAACCTTTAGCTAGGGCTACTCGGCCAGCCAAACAGTCCTAAATACATAACCCTTACAAAGATCTCTTCTATCTCCTTCTAGCCCCTTAACGTGCTTTCATAGTTAACTATATCAATGTTTGCATAATCCAGTATTTCAATATAAATGCATATTTGGTACAATTATTTGTCCATATAAATTCAAGAATCGAACATAAGTTGCTAAATAAGTAAAACAGAAAGTTTTCTTTTTGAAAATTTACCAAAAATAACGAATATTTCCAAAATTTATAGCAAATTTTCGGATCAAAGAGTTTTGAAATGCAAAAAAACTATGACAAGAAGTTAGTAGAATGATTAGTGTATTTCTTTTTTGAGATGTGAAGAATCGTGATGTTCAGACTAATGAAAAAGACGATCTAAGATCCAATATTTGAACAGATTCCCTTTCTTTTATCAACAAAAGCTATGCAGAGATTAAGGTAATTGCCCAATAATAATATTTTTTGGGATTTGTTTTTACATTTGAGTAAATTTTACAGTAAAATATGTTTTTTTAACGAAATGTTGCAGTTCAGCGGCTTTGCAGAGGGGGAGGCCTTGCAATTTAGGGTCCACAAAGTTGGAACACAGATCAAGTGGATTATGTTTGTAAGTTAATAACTATGCAAAAGAGTTTTGATTCTTGGGATTGAATAATTCATCATATTTAGCAACAGAGACTATGTGCCCTGTGTAATAAAGAAGGAGGAGGATTTGTATCACTATGTAGGTGTCTGTCTAGTCCTGACCGAATATAGAGTAAAGAGGCTGGGAAAAAGTATCTAACTCTTTCTGAAGTCATATGTTGGAGGATGGAAACAGTTATTTCCACATTACCGCTTACAAGTATCAGGCTTTTCTCATAGCTGAATTCAACAGCTAAAAACATATAAATTGTAAATCAGAAGAAATATTATTTTTTAGTTGAATTTTGACTATTTTTTTTATTTTTCAGTTATGTAAATTTTCCAGCAACTCTAGGTTGACGGTAATTTACCAAGCCGAAAATGCTTTTTGTTTTTCTGTAGCCTTTTATTTAATATAAAATTGTATAAATATTTTGTCCAATAAAGCTATTCTATTCTAATTAATCAATATAAACTTAGTATATAATGCATTATATAATACATTATAAGCTTAATATATAATCATTATAAGCTTAGTATACAGGGTGTATACGGAGGAATGGTCGAAACTTGGGAAGGTGATTCAGCAGCTCAAATGCAACAAAAAATATTCTCTTCACTTTGGCCCGATTCTCAATAGTGTCCAAGATATTTGCATTTTTAACTTTTCCGACCATACTCGCGTTTTTCACCATAAAAACGGCCGTAACTTTTCTATCCTTTATCCTACAACAAATCTGCTTGTTCCAAACGAAAGAGCATTAAATAAAAAATAAAGTAGCAATAAATCGCAGTAGTTGACTACAATTGTTGGTGCAACTTATTTGAATGACATAATTAAGGTTTTTTTTATCCAAGTTAATTAATAATAATTCAAAAATAAAATGGTTATATGCTTTTTGTTCCTTCTCCAAAAATCGATTAGTTTTGAATTATTATTAATTAACTTTAAGGAAAAAATCCTCCATTATGTCGTTAAAATATGTTGCACAAACAATTCTAGTCAAGAAACTAAAAATTTGCCACAATTCTTTCCCACTTCCTTGTTTGAATAGTTCGAACGATTTTAGTAGCAATTTTAACTAGGCACCTGCCTATTGTACTTTTTCACTTCTGTGTTTTATTGCTACTTTATTTTTTACTTCTGTTTTATAAAATAATAATTGTTCTAAACTAAAATGGTTACTAAAATGGTAAAAATTGATATTTGAGTAATTTAGTAATGAAAAGTAAGTACGCAAAATCCCAGTTTTCTGCATTTACACCCCTCTGTTCGGAGTAGGGTTTTATTAAAAACCAAAAAATCCATATGATCTTGAAGCTCAATAAATGCGCAACTTTTTCTGAAATTATGTGACTCCTTGATTCATTAATCATTGAAAAAATGCAGTTGAAAATTTTAACAAAAATCATCGAGAACGAAATTTTTAGACATTCAAGTGAAAATTTCATTGTTATAAGAATAGTTTTGAGGCTCTATATTAAGCACATTTATAGGAAATTTAATGCTCTTTCGTTTGGAACAAGCAGATTTGTTTTAGGATAAAGGATAGAAAAGTTACGGCCGTTTTTATGACGAAAAACGCGAATATCGACGGAAAAGTTAAAAATGCAAATATCTTGGACACTATTGAGAATCGGGCCAAAGTGAAGAGAATATTTTTTGTAGCATTTGAGCTGTAGAATCACCTCCCCAAGTTTCGACCACTCCTCCGTATACACCCTGTATATTTTCTCCTTAGTATATAATGTAATTTAATAAATTAGTTTGTACAAAAACTATGTCTGGAGGTTATAGTACTTAACTGGCACTCCATTGTAAATGTATGTATGTATTTTGTATTTGAAATAAATTTTTTTATCTATCTATCTAATTAATCATAGACTCTTTGCTGAATCGAACAGAATTCGCTTTTTTCATATTATCCTTGTTGCTGCACTTTGGGAACTTAAGGTTGGAGGAGATTGAAAAGAATCGAGTTCAGTTGCCTTATCGATTGCACTGAAACAAAATTGCCGTTTCATTAAATGTACGTATTAAAATTGTTGCCTAAGGAAGGAAATGGTTTTCCACGAGGATAGAATAAGTATTGATCGAGACACAATTGATTTAGACCTAGATGTTTTTGAATCAGTACAGAACACTTAACAGAAGCTTTGGATGATTTGGAATAAGGTGCCAAAATAGAATGGATTTTATGTTTACTACAAGCTTTGAACTTTAGTGTAAAGCTCTGAAGTCATTTTTACTAAAAACCGAAAAACTCTTTGGCATTTTTTATTTCTTTTTCAATAAAAGGGAAGTATCTTTGGTGGCTGGAGGAAGTGAACGTCATAGAATAGTGAAATGTTCAATAACTGATTCTAATTGATGACGACAGACTTGCAAAAAACCATCTTGGACCATGACGGAAACAGAAAATGTAATTCTTCCAACGGTACAACTCATTAAAGTAATTTTGTTCTGTTCTTAAAACTAATTAATAGAACAAAGGCAAAGAACAAAATTTTGCGCTCTCAATTATAAAAAGTTGCCTAAAAAAAGAAGCAATTTCGGTTCACCAAATTAGAAGATTCAAAATCTTACCAAACATTTGTTACGTACCGTTTAGATCTTTTTATTTGTGTGAGCACTATACAAAGTAGAAGAAAGCCACACCGACAGTAAAACGGACCGCAAACTGTATTGTGGTAGGCAAACTTAAACCCAGATCGCATCCCTACATCCTGGAGAGGTGTTAGGCGCCTCCATAATAAGCCCTTGCTTGCATGATGTACACTTCGCCTCCTGTCCTAATTATCTAACCATTATTTACTGTAGCCTCCTTTAGTTTATACA
Source organism: Rhodnius prolixus (assembly GCF_049639745.1). Classification (NCBI taxonomy): domain Eukaryota; kingdom Metazoa; phylum Arthropoda; class Insecta; order Hemiptera; family Reduviidae; genus Rhodnius; species Rhodnius prolixus. The sequence goes on along the minus strand of NW_027411592.1, from coordinate 55,268,547 downwards.
TACTTTAGGTACTTTAGTACGTTGAACTATTTTTAGAGGAATGAGTTCAGAATTTATTTTAATGCACATTGTAATTAATATTTTTAATTTGCTATTTATTTAATAGTTCTATCCGTAGCTCTAATAACAAAAATTAAGTACGATGATTTTCTAAATTGGTTTCATAGTTAATATTAGGTAGAAAACTTTTTTCTGCAACCATGTAGGAATGTTCTCATTACTCAATTAAAATCAGCTGTGTAATGCCCAACTTTACCTCACTAGTGAGTGAAAAAACTTTATTGTGCTTCCTTGATATAAGACGTTTTGTTATTAAATATTTTCTGTAAAACTTTAATAAGCTTATTTAAATTTATTTTATTTAAATAATTAAAAAACGAATATTAAAAAAATAAAATAAAAATTGAAAGGAATATAGAAATAAAAATAATACTTTAATAAATAATTAGATATTTTCAATTATAACAGTTAAATAGGTTATAGTGTTACCTTATAGAAATTTAAAATGGATTCTAATGATTCCTGTTTAGTTTTTTTTTTTTTAGTTAATAACCCTAATGGTTGCAGAAAAAATATAATATTTAACTCGAGTGTAAAGTATTTTCCTCACACTCGGCAATTTGCACTTGCACTCGCCTCGCTTCGCTCGTTCGTGCAAACCCTGCCTCGTGTGAGGAAAAGTACTACTTTCCACACTTGTTAAATAAATAACTATTTTACATCATTAAACAACAAAGTTTTTTTTTTGGGGGGGGGCCATTAAATAATAAAAAAATTATTTTTAAAAGTCATTTTTATTTAACTCCGTGTTCTCTCGTAAATCTTTGCTAATTATTCAACTAAAATTATGAGAACAAATCGAAATATCCAATTTAATCTTTCAGCGTTTTTTCAAACAATTATTTTTGGGGTAGGGACTCGATTTTAGAAATTCTTTATTATTCCAATCATTTTCTTACCTCTAGTCCCAAAAATAAATAAATAAATTTTACATTAAAGCAGAAAAAGTGAGAGACAAATGAAACAAAGCGACATGAGGACAAGAATATAGATAGTGGAAGGGAGAGAGCTTTAAGCACCGACTATGACTTGTTCAGCTTTTAATTAGCTGCAGAGGTACAGCTCCCACTTGAGCAACATCCACAGCAGAAAAGCTTTACTTATAATACTCCACAACACAAGTGGGGAAAAACCTTTCCAACTTACCCACCGCTAAGCTCCTGAAAATTCACTCAGACTTCACTTAATACTCGTACTTTTTTTTAAAAAAATTTTCTTTTTAGATATACATTTTTTTGTTGTTTTTAAATCAAAATCTAACACTAATATTTTCTCTTTTCTCCAATGGGAAATTAAAAAAAGAAAAAAGTAGGAAAACAAAAGAGTTGAGAAACTCCCATGATCGGTGGAAATTAAGGAAAAATCTTGGGCTAGCTTTTCAGCTGAGACAAAAAGAGAAAATGATCAGAACCTCAATCACTCCACTTTTTTATTCTTGGCTTCATCTCCTTTGTTTCCTTGTTCTGTTTTTCCAATGATGCCTTATGAGGAAAAATATATATCGTAGTCGTGTCCAATTCGACCAAGGAAAGCCTCCAATGCAATTAACTTTTCCCCGGTCTACCGCTGCCAGTATTTTTTTGGGGCTTCATTCTTTTTTCCAAGTTATCCAATCTCAAAGAGACCATCTTATGTTTTTCAACTCTTCAAGTTCAAATCCTCGATCCATTCCCACGTAATACTAGATCTCGTTCCTCCGATCTCTCTATATTCCTGTCACACCGAACTTCATCCTTCGACAAATCCTTCCTAATACGCGCTACCTCTTTCTAGAACTCCTTACCTTCATCTGTCCGCCATGCTCCTACCCTTTCCATCTTTAAATGCCTTCTGTTCAATTACTCAGCTTCCTCCGAAACTATAATTGTATTCTTTTATTTCATTAATTTTAATTATTCATTTTTGTAAATACTTATTTTTATTTATAAATATTTAAAAGTTAGGCCATACTAATAGGGGCCCTCCAACTGTACATGTATTTATTCTTAGGGGACAATAGTCCCAGAATAATAAATCTATTTTCTTCTTCTTCTTCAATAACCCTAATAGGGAGACAATATCTAAAAATATTGCCTATAACACAGGGAATTAATTGTACACTGCTATCCTCTGGCCCGCTAGAAAACGGTCTTGAAAGTGTTCTTAAAGTATATCAAATCTTTTTCGATTATTTGGTCCAACTTCGGAGGTTGTCGAAATCTATAGACCAAAATTTTCTGTATCTAACGTTTGATCAATACTTTTAACTATTTATTGTTGCCCCGAAACAGCATTCATTTTTTTTAAAGCCATCTCAGTGGTGTTTCGTCTGAAGTTTGAATGAAAAAAAAAATTACAAAAAATGGCGTACTGTTAGTACGAAGAAAATTCCCTTGAAGAAGGTGTTAAAACACTTTTTACTATTTCAAAAATTTGGAAAAACTTTTTCTTCCAGTCTTACAAAGAAAATTAAACTAATTTCAGCGAACTAACAATTAAAAACAAATATTTAGGTTAAATTTTAAGTATGTGTCATTAAGTTTAAATAATATACAGGCAATCAGTTTAATATATAATGCATAAATGAAATATAATCATTCCCTGGGAACCGAGAATAGTTAAAGGGGAGAGGTGGGTAATAATTTGGCAGGAAATAGGGATCACAATAAATTGGCCAGCAAATTTAAATAAATATTTATCAATATTAATTATTCCTGGAGTATTTATAATTAAGCTATGTGTATATAGCTTGTTGCTTGATTATATAATATAGCCTAGATGTGTGGGAATATACTGGAATAGGAGAGAGCTTGTTAGCGAGAGAGAGAGAGAGAGAGAGATAAAAGAGCTACCATCAACTAACACACACACACAAAAAAAGAAAATACACATTCGATATACCAACACCTAGAGCTATATTATAGGCTATATTGCCTGCTAATGATTGCTAAAGCCACCGGCTCTTTTACATAGCTCTCCATTATTTATCACCTGTACTGAGCCAATGATCATCCGTTTCACTTTCTTTGCAAGCCTCACCTCTCTACCCTAACTAACATTTTCTTTATTCTCAAATTTATTAATATAAATACCTGTGCCACCTTGCTTTATATAAAAGTAAGACCTCATGATCATGATTATTGTTATTATTTATTTTTTAAAAATTTATTTATTTTTAATGATTTAAGGCGCGTCAACCTCCGAGGTTATTGGCGCCCGGAACTTTTTAGTTCGAGAAAATCTAAGGGTCAGCAGCTGGGATTCGAACCCGGGAACTCCGTGTGAGAATCCAATATGCTAACCGTATAGCTAATCCCTCTCACTGCGCTGATTGTGTTTATTATTAATCAAACAATTCAATTCCTTATCAATAATACAGGCATTTGGCAAGGGATTATCTAAGTGGTTAGATTGCTGGAAGACTTCCACGCAGAGATCCTGGGTTCGAATCCAGCTCTTAGATTTTTTTCTTCTTTTCTTCTAGGAAACCCTTATTGAAAGCACACGCTTAATATATGAAAAATATTCAATCGGAAGTGTAGTTTTACGAACAGAATGATGGAAAATTTTGAAAAATGAGTTCCAAAATTTCTCTTAAAAAGAAAATTTTTCTTTTAAAGTGTATGTCGTCGTAATGAACTGCACTTTTTTTTTGGGGGGGGGGAGGTGCAAGATCTTTGGCATTATTGCAAAATGAGGGAAATTAAGGTATCTTGCTGTTCTTATTCATAGATATATCAAAAGCATCGTATGCGTGTGTTTTACGGAAATAATGCAACAAGAAAAATTGGCATCCGATTAAAAGGATATCGATGTCTTACGGGTACACCACTTTGAACTTTCCGTTTGCGGCTATCGATACACACGGAGTTTCCGTTAAATATTCAATTTAAAAAAACTCATATCAATTACCCTGGAGTGTAAAAGAAAGCAAAAAAGGTATGTGTAGAAATTTTTTTTTTCTGGCGGAACCACACTAAATAGCGGAAGAGTGTTGTGACAGGTGGACTTTAGGAAGAGCGGAAGTCCGACTGACAATAATTACTCTTCACAGTGGTGGGCGTACGAAGGGGGTTTCAACTACCCTCTGGGGCTGTCAGAGAACTCTTGCTAATGATCCTGGACTGAACATGTTCCAGGCCCAAATAATAGCCTATTGCAAAATACATCCTCTCCTTTTTTTGGCTTTTCTTTTTCCAGCATTTGTTATTCTCAAATAGTTTGGAAATACTCCTGGCTAAAAACCACCATGCTCTTCATTTTGCAAATAGACTTTTCCCATTCAGCTACAATGCAGGAAGTAATTCCTACTGAAAGTGTGAATGTTACAAAATACCGGAAGTGATTATTTCTCTCTCTGTAGTTAAACGTTCTCTTGTTAGCATTGTTCCAGTTTCGTGTGTTTGGGGAGGATACTGGTACTTAGGCACGGATGTTTCTAAGCGTCAGGATCAGAGCCAATCCACTCCCAGTGCATTTGGCCCGATGAAAAGTGCAATTCTGGGGGAGATTTATCACTGAGAAAGACTTTAAATTTTAAAAGTAAAAAAAAACTTTTAAAATCAGTTATGAACCACTCATAAGACTACCTTTTACCTCTCAAAAGAGACAAAATTTGGCTTACAAACTCTGAACAACTTTTGATAGATCATATCGTTAGTGAAACTGAACGCCATAAGTAAATTAGTTTGACAGAATTGACACAAGAGAGTGAAAGCAACAGAAAGAGCTTGAAAGACACAGAAAGCTTCGATATGTCAATCAACTAAAGCCCCCAAAAAACCAAGCGAAGAATGCGATAGTCGGAAGTGGTATAAGGCGGAATAGAACAAGCTACTGAAGCGCTACCAGTATCGAACAGACGATCACGCCGAATTTACGATGAAGTACAATAGATGACAGAATTGACACAAGAGAGTGAAAGCAACAGAAAGAGCTTGAAAGACACAGAAAGCTTCGATCAGTCAATCAACTAAAGCCCCAAAAAACCAAGCGAAGAATGCCGTAGATAGCCGGAAGTCGTAAGGCCGGAAGTGTAGGACAAGCTACTGAAGCGCTACCAGTGTCGAACAGACGATCACGCCGAATTTACGATGAAATAGAATATATTCGATTCAAATTTCGCCTAAAATACCCCTCCCCCTTAAAAACAAATTTCAAAATATCTTTTAAATAAAAGTAACAAAACTCATTGCACTTGTGTGCAAGTAATTGGTGCAGCAGTAGTTAGTATAGGCTTCTTCTTATTAGTAAAGAAAGAAATCATGCTAAAAATTGCATTTCTAAAAGATGCATTAAAAAAAGGGGGCATAAATAACGCTGTGTTCTTCTTACTGTAAGAGTTTTTCTTTGTAGGAAAATGGAGGAGGAAAAACAAAAGAAAAGAAATTTAAATAATGAATACAACATGAAAATGTGACCTCGTTTCATATTTACGCTTATGTAAAATATACATCACCAAGGCTCGACATTATTGTTTTAGCAGTGAGCGCAATGGTGAAGTCAATGGATCGATACAACATGTTCCCGGCCATTATATACTGTAATACACACATTATGTAAGTTTTACAGTATTCCTTACATAACAATAGTGAATTCAATTCAACACTATTTCGCAATTTAATAAATCAGTGAGTAGAATGAGGTTTTTTTTTTATTTTTTTTTTGTATCAATGGTAGTGGTACCTGTCAGTAAAGATGCACTTTCAAAGGTAATTTGCAACTGCATCCGAGCTAGGGACTGCTCATTAGCGCAGAAGATCGCAATTATTAGCTTTCTCATATTAACCATTAAATAAAATTCAAAGCCAAGAGAATGGGAATCGAACCCACTAAACCAACAATACATCTTAGTATTGCGGGTCTAGTATCCTAACAGCCAAACATACGAGGGTCGTTTGAAAAGTCGGTGCAAAGTCAGAGAGATAGCACTACTGGCGCGTATCGAGGTTATGTTTAGTTAGTAGCATCTCTTGGAAGAACACACACCAAGTTTCAGCCAGATCGGTCTATTTCTTTGTGTTTGGCATTCGTTTGAATCGAGGAAGTCGAGTGATTTTCAAAAAATGGACGAAAAAGAATTTCGTGTGTTGATTAAACACTACTTTAGGAAAGGCAAAACGCCTCAGGAGACTAAAGAGAAGCTTGATAAACATTATGGTGACTCTGCACCTTCGATTAGAACAGTTTATAAGTGGTTTCAAAATTTTCGGAGTGGCCATATGGGCACAAGTGACGCTGAACGTTCTGGACGCCCTGTTGAGATTACTACTCCAGAAATCATTGATAAAATCCATGATATGGTGATGGATGACAGAAGAGTGAAGGTGCGTGAGATTGCTAGTGCTGTGGGCATCTCGAATGAACGGGTACATAATATTTTGCATCAACATTTGGACATGACAAAGCTATCCGCAAGATGGGTGCCGCGATTGCTCACGCTTGACCAAATACGAAATCGTGTGAAGTGTTGCAAGGACGGTTTGCAGCTGTTCCAGAAGAATCCGCAGGACTTTAAGCGTCGTTTCGTCACTGTGGATGAAACATGGATACATCACTACACTCCTGAGACCAAAGAACAATCTAAACAATGTGTTACTAAGGGGGAATCTGCGCCAAAAAAGGCGAAGACCGTTCCTTCGGCCGGAAAGATTATGGCGACTGTCTTTTGGGATTCGCAAGGAATAATCCTCATCGACTATCTGGAAAAGGGTAAAACTATTACAGGTGCATATTATTCATCGTTATTGGACCGTTTGAAAACCGAGCTGCAAGAAAAACGCCCACGATTGGCCCACAAAAAAAAGTCCTTTTCCATCACGGCAACGCACCAGCTCACACCTCAGCAGTTGTGGTCGCAAAATTAATGGAAATAGGGTTCCAACTCGTTTCACATACCCCTCCTATTCTCCAGACTTGGCTCCCTCGGACTACTATTTGTTCCCCAATATGAAGAAATGGCTGGCGGGAAAAAGATTTTATTCAAACGAGGAGGTGATTGCAGAAACGAATGGCTATTTTTCAGACTTGGACCAATCCTATTATTCGGAAGGGATCAACAAACTAGAGCAGTGTTGGACGAAGTGTATAAGCCTAAAAGGAGACTATGTTGAAAAATAAAAAAGGTTTACCCCAAAAAATTAAGTAGTTTTTATTTTTGCACGGACTTTTCAAACGACCCTCGTACTTTACTATAAATTTCTTATATTAACCATTAAATAAAATGCAAAGCCTAGACCGTGAATCGAACCCACTAAACCAACAATACACCAAAGCTTTGCGGGTCTAGAATCTTAACCGCTCGGCTACTGGGGTGCCTTTTTAGGTGTGTATTTACTAGATTTATGTGTGATTGCTAACTTCGGATGTATTTAAACCCGATGTAGGGGAATGAAGCAGGATAAAGATCTATTATTCTAGATTTGTTAAATTTAAAAGTTATTGTGAAACATTAACATAACTTTCAACTGAACTGCTCTTATTGCAATGCTAATTCAAAATTTCGTTATATATGTGGGTGGTGAGGGATTGACTATAGCTACCACATTTTCCCTCGAGATTCCTTCGTGCTTATTGGATTCTCATCAAACACGTTATTCTACTCGTACACTTGTTCTTAAATAACATTAGTAGTAGTTGAAATAGAACATCATCAAAAACAGTTTAACCAGCTGTCCATGATGCATTTATCACCTCGTATAAAATAAACAAAAATTAACAGCCAACCACATTTGACAATCAACAGAAGTCGATACAATATATGTTACAATTTTTCGACTTCATGATGCAGCCCGCTCGAATGGTCTCGGTTAATATTATATTTTGTACGGCTAAAAATTAATTTTGATAGCCAAACCATTTCCTGCCTTAGAAAGGAACTTTCTGGCGCTATCCTCTCCAGTGATAGGCATTTGAAGGAATACGTAAATAGTCTAGAATAGTCCTCAAAAAAAAACTCTTTGATGTGGTTTTTTGAGAAATTTTACGAATAAGATAAAATTGTAACTTTGATCTTAAATATCTCGACAAATATTAAGGATCCAAACGTCATTTTTCACAATTATATAGTTTTCATAATCATGGTCAAAACCAGTGGGTCTTAATGAAACCCCGATCATTTTTTTTGGGGGGGGGGGCTGTAACTCCGCCAAAAATGAAGATACAGAATTGCGGGGGTGGAAAATTTTAAAACTAGATAAAAAAAAACACGTAGTTTATTTAATGGGGTTTTACCGGATTTCCGCTTTCCTAAAAAAGTTATTAGCGATTGATACGTTTTAAATGGATCACCCTGTATACAAGAAAAAGCACATCAATGAGGTCACTCTACTACCGGTTGACGCAATTGCCGGCGATACCTTCACTTCCTGTCATAACTTCACACAGGCCAAGCACACATTTTTTTTTTTTTTATAATAATTAGAATTTATACAATAAAAACAGAAATATTCCGAGCTTAAACCGACTGACTAGATAAACTTGATTAATAAATATAAAATATTCAACTAAAATATACCATTAAGATTATGAATGAATGTTATTTAAAGCAGAGCTTAATGCTAGATAGGAAGATGATTTAGAACATTTTATAGAATTATTCTGACAGGCTAGCACGTTTGGAATACTGGCTGTACTAATGGAGAATAATGTAGTGAAGCAATAAACGTATGAATGAGTAAACTGTTTTTAGAATTACTTTATTTTAAGGATATAAGAACGAACGCCCTAGAACCAACAGTTTTATAGGATTAGTACAGATTACAGTAGAATTTCTACCCCAATACTAAGATAATAAATGAAACAAATTTAATAAGTAAGTCCTTATAATACCAAGCTCGGAACTACTGTCAATGATGTTACTACATACGAGGGTCGTTTGAAAAGTCCGTGCAAAAATAAAAACTACTTAATTTTTTGGGGTAAACCTTTTTTATTTTTCAACATAGTCTCCTTTTAGGCTTATACACTTCGTCCAACGCTGTTCTAGTTTGTTGATCCCTTCCGAATAATAGGATTTGTACAAGTCTGAAAAATAGCCATTCGTTTCTGCAATCACCTCCTCGTTAGAATAAAATCTTTTTCCCGCCAGCCATTTCTTCATATTGGGGAACAAATAGTAGTCCGAGGGAGTCAAGTCTGGAGAATAGGGGGGATGTGAAACGAGTTGGAACCCTATTTTCATTAATTTTGCGACCACAACTGCTGAGGTGTGAGCTGGTGCGTTGTCGTGATGGAAAAGGACTTTTTTGTGGGCCAATCGTGGGCGTTTTTCTTGCAGCTCGGTTTTCAAACGGTCCAATAACTATGAATAATATGCACCTGTATTAGTTTTACTCTTTTCCAGATAGTCGATGAGGATTATTCCTTGCGAATCCCAAAAGACAAGGAACGGTCTTCGCCTTTTTTTGGCGCAGATTCCCCCCTTGGTAACCCATTGTGTTTAGATTGTTCTTTGGTCTCAAGAGTGTAGTGATGTATCCATGTTTCATCCACAGTGACGAAACGACGCTTAAAGTCCTGCGGATTCTTCTGGAACAGCTGCAAACCGTCGTCCTTGCAACACTTCACACGATTTCGTTTTTGGTCAAGCGTGAGCAATCCGCGGCACCCATCTTGCGGATAGCTTTGTCATGTCCAAATGTTGATGCAAAATATTATGTACCCGTTCATTCGAGATGCCCACAGCACTTGCAATCTCACGCACCTTCACTCTTCTGTCATCCATCACCATATCATGGATTTTATCAATGATTTCTGGAGTAGTAACCTCAACAGGGCGTCCAGAACGTTCAGCGTCACTTGTGCCCATATGGCCACTCCAAAAATTTTGAAACCACTTATAAACTGTTCTAATCAAAGGTGCAGAGTCACCATAATGTTTATCAAGCTTCTCTTTAGTCTCCTGTGGCGTTTTGCTTTTCATAAAGTAGTGTTTAATCAACACACGAAATTCTTTTTCGTCCATTTTTTGAAAATCACTCGACTTCCTCGATTCAAACGAATGCCAAACACAAAGAAATAGACCGATCTGGCTGAAACTTGGTGTGTGTTCTTCCAAGAGATGCTACTAACTAAACATAACCTCGATACGCGCCAGTGGTGCTATCTCTCTGACTTTTCAAACGACCCTCGTACATCGTGGATAAATAAATTTGCTGCAAGGAGGGTAATTCAAAGAAATTTTGAAAGATCAATTATTTCATCCAAAAATAATAATTTATCACTTTCGAGGATGGCATCAACAAGGGTTCTTGGTTCTAACATACCTCTTGGCTGGAGTGATGGTCTATGAAAGAGGAAGAAAGTGTGTGGAACCTGTTTCTACACATCACTTGGTACAGCAAATTATCTGGTCTAGACAAGTTACTGTGATATGTCAATGAGATGGAACATCAATAGAACCATACCAGCTTGTGGAAGTTACTCTTAGTGGGGACGCTAATGACTGACCACGAGTTCGTCCTCCTATGAAATTAGGTGTCGCGTGGTAAGGGGGTGTTCATATCATTTTTGTCGAACAAATCGAACAAATAAAATGTAACTACACGCCAGTATCTGTAGGAGATCTCCTAATTACAGATAAATCCATGCTTTATAACTACTTAAAGCAATCCAACGCATAAAAAGAAATAAAATAATCTAGAAGGCTTAATAACATTGATTCTAAAAGATTAGATTAGATTATCGAGGTGGGATCTATGCCCCACGGCGCCACAGCCAAAAAAGGCTTATTGTGCTCCTTCCACTTCGGATCTAGTAGAGGAAACCTCTGCTACTTAGGAGTTTCAAAGGTTTCATAGCGTAACCGCTCGATTGCAGCTTCCTGACACAATCTGCACAACGGTTCCGAGCTAATAAGCCTAGATTAACGTTAGGGTATTCAAAAAGGGCACCGCTTTTACAGAAGAAGATTAAATAGCGGGTCGGGACCTATGCCCCACGGCACCGCTGACAAAACAGGCTTATTGTGCCTTCCCCTTTTTTTGGGATCTAGTAGACGAAACCTCCCCTACTAAGGAGGTTGAGGACTTTCCCTACTAGTTCTTTTTGTGCTACTAACTCCTTTGGTCTCAATGTTCCAAAGGTTGCATGGCGCTATCACTCGATTTGCAACGCTATCGAACAGCCAGTGAGAGGCCGCTTTCTACTCCTCATCCCGAACACAACAATCTGCACAACGGTTCCGAGCTAATAAGCCTCACCCACCTTGTACAGATGACTATGCCCCCTATGTGTACTGTGTAAATGTCAATACATTTACACCCCAATGGGTGTAGTAACAGTATATATTGCTCATGTTCATGTTGTTAGACTGGGGATATCCGCAGGGACGCCAAGTATCCTGAAGAAGGGCTAATCCACTTCCCCCTACGGGGTTGATTGATTCTAAAACTATAATAATGATCTGGCTCCAAAATGTTAACCCTTTTTTATACGCTTGATCTTCCCCCCACTGCAGGGGTCAGAAGAGAAATTCGAGGACCATAACTTTCCCGGGCGCTGTTTCAACTCTTGTGGAAATGAACCACAAACAACCACTCCCTGTGGAAAACTCAATTTCACGAGAAAATTTAAAAAAAATATATTTCCATCTTTTTTCTTTTTTAATTTAAAGTATTTCCATATTAAACCAGCATGTCTTCAACTTTATGTATAATTTCCTTTACTAATTAGCAATTTTCCTCTAACCCCCTCTACTTACCAAACTCCCTAAACTTTTGTAATTAATTAAAAGTAAAGTTTGAAAATTTTGTCACTTAATTTTATAACTTAAAACTAAAACAACGGAAACTATATATTTTAATGTAATTTAATGTGTAGAAACTGTAAGAATTTTTGTTTTGTAAAGGAACAAAATTAGTCTTCCGTTATTGTGGTGATTTAAAGAAAGAAGGTAAGACGCAATTACAAATTTCTTTGCAAAGGAAGTAAACATTACAAGTAAAACAAAAACACGTACAAACCAAATATCAACAACAACCCAGACACAACTGTTTGACAGAGAATTAGAGGATATATTGCACCAGATACTGAACACTAAATACTCGCTATGTACACACGAGTATATACATATTTACATATCTCCGAGCAATGTATAACATAAAGAACAAAGCGAACAAGATCTGCTGGTACCTAATACTTTGGTAGACAAGAGTTCACAACTTCATCAGCACTAAATAAATGTACAAATAATACAAAACATGATGTATACTTGGGTGGATAAGTATACACAATCTACTTTTCAGCAGGAGAAAGACTGGATGTGAAGATAATGAGTAATTTTGTTACGTTTAAATGAAACTTTCGCCTAAATGACAAATAATGGCTGTCAAAAACTCTTTATTAGGTACTTTGCGAAGATAAAGATAAAGACAAAGCCTCCCTGGTACTTTGCAAATCTTTGTCACAAAAAAAGATTGTGCGAGAAATTAGAGCGAAAAAAAGAACTGACCTTTCATCAATTCTAAATACAGCAATCCTCAGCAAAATAACCTTTTCTACAATTGATTTTCTCTTAAAATGTTTAAAGATGTACCTTCCAGGAGAAAGTATCCCTCTTCTCCAGGGAGGATCTTGGCAACCCCCGTGGATATCTCGGTTAAACATCACTAATACATACAAGGTGATCATATGTCCTTTATTTTTTAAAAGGGCAGTCCTTTATTTCACTGCTCTGTCCTTTAACTTCATGTATTTTCTAAAATAGGCCTATTGTCCTTATTATTTTGTAAAGGCGACGCAAAGTTTAAGAAAATTCGAATATTTTTATTGGTGAATAGTATGTGGACACATGAAAAAAAAAAAAAAACAGCTAAAGGTAAGCACATTATAAGCATGTATTTCGGTCAAATGTGAGGATTCGTAATACACTACTTACTTGGGTACTTACAAAAGCCACCCGAAAACTTCTCCAATATATGCGAAAGAAAAGTACTTCGAGGAATATTTGGATCCTGGCTGCGAAAATGGGCGCTAGTTGAATTAGGAAACAAAATGAAGAGCTTCGGGAAACCCAGAACTGGTATCTTTTTGTAAGAAAGAGCCAATGTTAAGGTTTTGGCTTTGGACATGTGTTGAAAGAACGTGCCAGAAAATAGGATTCCAAGGAATCCTATGGAGGGACAGCCAGGAGGAGGAAGCCATAGCAGAGGGAGGCCTCGTATGAGATGGTTGGATGCGATGGTATGGAGGGGAGTTTTGAGAGGGATGGGTGGTGTTAGAGGAAGATGGCCGGAGGTACGCCTATGGTAAAGCCGAATGGCCAAAAAAATACCTGGAGGAGGCCCCAGATCCTTGTAGGACCGTAGCGACATGGGGTGGGTGTAGTATTTCGGTCAAATGTAACTTCCAAATGAACTGTATGGAACTTAATGACTTCTTTAAGCACAAACCGGCGCTATGAATAGAAATAAATTCTACTGAAAAGGATCAAAATTGATGCTATTCTAAATTTTTACAATGAGTGTCTATGTGTAATAATTAAAATTGTTTAAAATTTTAATGTATGCATTGTTCTATTGTACTATTTTCGTAATCAATTTTATAAACTACCCCAGAAGCATGCTCTGACGGTGGAGTAAGTTCGATTCACGACTCTAATACTTATTAGAGTTGATTTGTTTGGCAGACATATTGCTTTAAAGCTTTATTGAGCCGCCATAACTGAATGTGGAAAACTAGGAAAAGCTCACACATATTTATATAAAACTGCCCTAAAATTTTGGGTTTACCCAGCGCTAAAAATATTATCCGTTCCGTTCGACCTCTACAAGTTTGCTGACTTAAGGAGCATTTTCTCCGCTGTATTTACAATTGTGATTCTAACCATATATATATATATATATACATATATTGTACGCTTATGCTTAATTAACATTATTTAGGATCAATTTAAAACAAAGAAGAAGAGAATTCTCCAGTTAGGCAATAATAAAGGGGATGCAGAATTTATGGATGAGTGGGTTATTTCCGCTGGATAATTAAAATAAAGCTTAGCTTGTCGGTTTTTTTGTAATAATCAATAAAAAAAATTTAATTACTGGAGTTTGAGAATAATAAATGATTAAATACACAGTTTAGATTAGAATATCGGGGTGGGACCTATGCCCCATGGCATCGTAGCCAAAAGAAGTTTATTGTAGCTACCCCTTTTTGGATCAAGTAGACGAAAGCTCCCCTACTAAAGAGGTTGAGGACTTTCCCTACTAGTTCTTTTTGCGCTACTACCTCCTTTGGTCTCAACGATCCAAAGGTTTCATAGCACAATCACTCTTTTTGCAACGCTATCGAACAGCCAGTGAGAGGCCGTTTCCTCCTCTTCCTGACACAGGGTGGACTCAGAGATGTACCCGGTTTACCTTCTTCATGAAAAGGCCTCAGCCCTGTCCGGCTGATTTGAGCTAATTTATTATTGTTTGTTAATTTGTGTATTCATTTATTGCATTTGTGTATGTATAGCTTAATAACTAGCTTATTTATTTATTTATTTATCAGGGTGGTCCTATGCCCCATGGCATCGCAGCCAAAACAGGCTTATTGTACCTTCCCTTTTTGGATCTAGTAGACGAAACCTTCCCTACTAAAGAGGTTGAAGACTTTCCTTACTAGTTATTTTTGCGCTACAATCTCCTTTGGTCTTAGAGTTCCAAAGGTTTCATAGCGCAACTGCTCGATTGCGACACAATCGAATAACAGATGAGAGGACGTTGCCTCTTCTTCCTGACACAAGCCCCCCACCTTGTACGGATGACTATGCCTCCTATGTGTGCTGTGTAAATGTATTGGTGTGTGTGTAACAGTATATGTTGCTCATGTTCATGTTGTTAGACTGGGGATACCCGCAGGGACGCCAAGTACCTTGAAGAAGTGGCTAATCCACTTTCCCCCTACGGGAGCTAAACACACATTTGCTATTAATAAAATGACTAACTGCAGTATGAACAGAGAATCATTAATAAAAAAGCTCTTTGGTTTACCTGGAGGGGGGGAAATACTGATGCTAAATTTTGACATTGGCACTGGTAAGTTTTCGTAACTCAGTTACTACTTCGGAAATTGACTTCGGCACTTCTTGCAAGAAAAATTCTGATGGTTAATATATCAAAACAGATTTTTTACTCATTTTTACCAAAACCTGACATTGGCACTTCTTACGCCAAGCCACAGAATTAATTAGTGGTGGTTACAAATTACGACTAATTTATAAATCTGGAGAGATCTACAAGGGTATTAGGAACAGAGATAATCCATCCATGGACTAGGTACCAGGGTGCTGTGATGGGCGGCAGACGAATTGAAACAGAATTCAGCTGTTTGCAAAACGGAGTTTAAAAAAACGGAGAACTGAAGCACAAAAGAGCCAATACATTTGCAAGTGTCGCTTTGGTCTTCTTAAAATAATGTATCATTTATCTCTTGAGCATATTGAATGACCCTGCCACTTTTAAATAGATTACAGTCTCTAATAACAATCGATAAACATCGTGTGATTACCAAGGACTACATGTATATAACGATATTTGACATTAAAGAATGTTGACATCATAATGTTAAACCACTAATGGGGTCTCCTCTTACCGCGGCCCTTCGTCCATTATTAGGCAGAAAAAGACGTAAATGTGACGATGAAAGAGGAGCGAGGCAAAAAAAAAAGAAAAGAAAAGAAAAACTATGAGCCAGCTTAATTATTATGGTCGATGGTTTGTAAGTGTTACGGAGTGAGAGGGAAGAGTGGTGAAATACAGCCGAGGGAAATGAAGTTAGGTCTGCCGCCTCTCCAGGGAGCGATTTCTGTCCAGAGTCCGCCCGTCATTTCCCAATGCCACACATTTACCTCTTTCCTTCAACCTCCCCCAAAGAGCAATTCTTCATTTCCTTCTTCAGGTATCCTCATGACGTTAATGTTTCTTTCTTTGTCTTGTTCTTGTTTTTTATCACCTTCACTTATTTTGATTCTAGGTGTATGCAATGATTTTGAAAGTAAAAAAAATTAAAAACCTCATTTATGCATAATTAGAAGCATGTTTTAAAGAATAATTTGAAATCGCATTCGACGCCAAAAGACGCTCTGTTTTTCAATTTAACGGTGGTATTTTCACTACATCTAAGAAGATCTACTGTGCCCCATGATCAAACCGAATGAGCATATATGAGCATCTTTCTAGGCAACTTCATGCCTTTCAGCATCGAACTTTTAGATAACTTAGACCTTTAACCAACGGATGTACTCAGAAGCTATATGAACAACATTCCCTACTATCCGATGATAGTTCATCCCTCTTTACTCCAACATCCACCCTATTTCCTATCCATCAGAGGAGTCTAAGAAGGACATATCTTCCTGTAAAACCTCGTAGCGTCTGTGCAACCACTTCAGGTAGAGCGAATAGTCATTTTTGCAATCGATCACTTACTGCAGCCAAGCGGTTAGGAGGCGAGACCTGAAAAGCTAATATGTATTGTGGTACTGGGTTCGATTTCCGGTCTTAGGCCTCGGATTTTATTTAATGGTTAATAAAAAGGAATTTATAGTAAAGTATGTTTGCTAGTTGCCTCCGTCCACGACACCTAATTTGTGATAGTTGGACGTAAAGCCCCGCCTGAAAAAATAGGCAATTACTTTACTTTACTTTTTAGAGCGAGTAGTTTGCCCTTTCCTCTAATGCACCTCACTTCCAACCTCTCCCCCAATTCGGCCCAGATATTCTGAAAAAAAATAGAAATAGCTAATCCTTAATTAAGATACCCCAGACTGTCCTGGAAAGTTACAGGAAGTGGGTCGAGTAGCCGAAGCTGATATTTGCAATCAAACCTTTAAGCACAAATAAGCACTCATACAGGCTCCACTTCAGCCTGCTTTTCCTAAAAGATCACCAGAGCTCCAGAGAGCTTATCTCCAGTAAATGATCACTTAATGGAGTATTATGGTTTCACAGGGAATCAGGGGCCTGTGAGGGATGGAAGTCCTTTATGATCCCACAAAACAAATATAAGTAAAGCAAAATAATAATTGTAATTATTCGAAATCACTGAAGCGAATAATTTTGAAAACTTATGAAAAGA
This sequence comes from Rhodnius prolixus, assembly GCF_049639745.1. NCBI lineage: Eukaryota > Metazoa > Arthropoda > Insecta > Hemiptera > Reduviidae > Rhodnius > Rhodnius prolixus. The sequence continues at coordinate 55,251,447 of NW_027411592.1, read as the reverse complement.
TCTTCTTGATGGGCTCTATTCATTACTGGAGAAAATCAGTTTTAATTGTAACAATAAACTTACTCCAGCCTGATTAGTATTGTTTCTCAAGTAGTACATCATTGGACCAAGTTTTGATATTTTTTTAAATTATTATTAATAAAGAATTGTTTAATACCTAAAATATCAATCCAACTTTTGTTTCTGAAAAGGGATGGATTCATTATATAACAAGAGATAATTCAAAGAGAATTCGAAGATTCTCAAAAAGAAGGAAAAAGAAAACCCTTTTTCCCAATAGACAGACCACTCGATCACCAAGAAATAAAGAAAACCCTTTAAAAAAATCTGAAATAAAAGGAAATGAGTTTTTAATTGAAAACAGCAGCAGAAAAAGTTAGTGGATATTTGTCACATCCTTATGACAGTGAAATACGCACCTGACTTGATTAATAAAGTTTTCTAAAATTTATTATTTTCTTCGAATTTGGAAATTTATTTACGTTAAATAAAATTTAGCTTACATTTAACGCTACACAATATAAAACCCAGCTGTAAAACGCTCAAATTGGTGATTATCACTCAAAATTTTTTTTTTTTTAAAAAAAGTACAAATTAAAGATGATTAAAAAAATGAAAATAAATCGAAAGCAAATTAGAAGATATTATCTTATACAAAAGGTTGGTATGTATACAATAAACATTACAGAACGTATGTATACAAAAACAAAATATAAGATACATAAAAGACTGAAACTGAACAGAAAGATCTAAACTGGACTACCAACTTTCAATATCAGAAAATAATAATTCTAGTCATAATTACGAGGGTCGTTTGAAAAGTCCGTGCAAAAATAAAAACTACTTAATTTTTTGGGGTAAACCTTTTTTATTTTTCAACATAGTCTCCTTTCAGGCTTATACACTTCGTCCAACGCTGCTCTAGTTTGTTGATCCCTTCCGAATAATAGGATTTGTCCAAGTCTGAAAAATAGCCATTCGTTTCTGCAATCACCTCCTCGTTTGAATAAAATCTTTTTCCCGCCAGCCATTTCTTCATATTGGGGAACAAATAGTAGTCCGAGGGAGCCAATTCTGGAGAATAGGGGGGGATGTGAAACGAGTTGGAACCCTATTTCCATTAATTTTGCGACCACAACTGCTGAGATGTGAGCTGGTGCGTTGTCGTGATGGAAAAGGACTTTTTTGTGGGCCAATCGTGGGCGTTTTTCTTGCAGCTCGGTTTTCAAACGGTCCAATAACGATAAATAATATTCACCTGTAATAGTTTTACCCTTTTCCAGATAGTCGATGAGGATTATTCCTTGCGAATCCCAAAAGACGGTCGCCATAATCTTTCCGGCCGAAGGAACGGTCTTCGCCTTTTTTTGGCGCAGATTCCCCCCTTGGTAACCCATTGTTTAGATTGTTCTTTGGTCTCAGGAGTGTAGTGATGTATCCATGTTTCATCCACAGTGACGAAACGACGCTTAAAGTCCTGCGGATTCTTCTGGAACAGCTGCAAACCGTCCTTGCAACACTTCACACGATTTCGTTTTTGGTCAAGCGTGAGCAATCGCGGCACCCATCTTGCGGATAGCTTTGTCATGTCCAAATGTTGATGCAAAATATTATGTACCCGTTCATTCGAGATGCCCACAGCACTAGCAATTTCACGCACCTTCACTCTTCTGTCATCCATCACAATATCATGGATTTTATCAATGATTTCTGGAGTAGTAACCTCAACAGGGCGTCCAGAACGTTCAGCATCACTAGTGCCCATATGGCCACTCCGAAAATTTTGAAATCACTTATAAACTGTTCTAATCGAAGGTGTCAGAGTCACCATAATGTTTATCAAGCTTCTCTTTAGTCTCCTGAGGCGTTTTGCTTTTCATAAAGTAGTGTTTAATAAACACACGAAATTCTTTTTCGTCCATTTTTGAAAATCACTCGACTTCCTCGATTCAAACGAATGCCAAACACAAAGAAATAGACCGATCTGGCTGAAACTTGGTGTGTGTTCTTCCAAGAGATGCTACTAACTAAACATAACCTCGATACGCGCCAGTGGTGCTATCTCTCTGTCTTTGCACGGACTTTTCAAACGACCCTCGTAGACCCCATAACAAATTAAAAACATTACTATCTTTCTTTTACATTTAATAATATAAATAGAACGGATATAGATCTAATTCGGTGAGCGGAATAAACCGCTAAGAACATACCGCTAAAAAACGCAACAGATTTATTTATAAAGATAGAAAATAAAAAGATCTCGATAAATGCGGGGAGAACCTGTGATTGGTGACACGATTTCTAACGCTACAAATGGATGGCTAACATATCGTGGATAAAAAACTATATTTACGCAAAACAAACACACAGACAGATGTACATGTGAATAGAATGTAAGCGACAAAAATAAAAAAATGGTATAAAATTCCAGTAGCGTAATTTCAGTTATCGTGCTGAGATAGCAGACAGGTTTATCGTTTCAATTAACGATTGCACGCGGTTATCAGGCGCGGGAAGTGTAGACGAACGAGAGATCGGAAATTAAAGTGATACCATGAACTGATGGCGGGCAAAGTGGCGCTTCTACCTATCGCCTCCAACCATCCCCTCTTGTTGACGACCACAAACCAGGGGGAAAAAATACAATTACCTCAAACTGTACTTCTGTCAGTACACATGCAGTCTGGCACTAAACTTGTCGAAACTTGATGCTATCATTTAATGTTTTAAAACTTATTCCCTATTTTATATCCTCTAAATATATATATATTTTTTTTATCGTCAAAGATTAGAACTTCATTTTAGTATTTTTTTTACAACTATAAAGAAGTTGTAATATTTGGTGATACTTGAAGTTTTATCTTAGTAAGGTGGTATTTACTATTCGTTAATATTATATAGATCAAAAACTTTGCTCTAACAATCTTAAACTGCTGTAACCAGTTCAAGTGTTTTTTAGAAACTTATAAAAATTAAGTACGTTGTTAAAAATTATATCAAGCATTATCCTTTAAGGAATACTAAACTAATTGCCAAAATAAAGCAGGGAATATTGGCTCTTGATGAGGAACAACTTTCACAGAATGAATAAGATAAAAGGAGCCCCCCCCCCACAGTCTCTGAAAGAGCATAATCTAGGAGAGGTTGATGATCACAAGCTAGAAGCAGTTAGAAGATGCGGAAAGGTTATCTTAAAACTCTGCATGAAAGCAGCTTTTAAGGTGGCTGGGAAGATTCAGCTGAAAGAGGCTGAAGGTCCCTAAGAAAATGGACACAAAACAGTTGATCATTTACTAATTTTTCTCATCCCAGAAATAAGTACCTCACTATCGGATTATCCTGGTACAACACTATTCACACACCCATCAAAAAAGACCAATCACTGCTGATGTTTTAAACTTTAATCTTAAATGATTTTTGGTGAATATCGAGGTGCGGTCTTAAATAAAAGCAACTTTTTTGTTTTATACCAACCTTTCGGTAATTTTTACTACCTTCTTCAGGATATTATAAAAAAGGTTGTGAAGTTTAATGTAGAGCTACGAGTATATCATCATAACTGTTGATGTACTCTGAAGAAGGTAGTAAAAATTACCGAAACGTTGGTATAAAGCAAAAAAGTTGCTTTTATTTAAGACCGCACCTCGATATTCACCAAAAAAAATCATCCATCAACAACGGTCGAAAAAATCATAACCATCATTTAATCTTAAAGAAAAATTCATTTTGGGACTTTTTCTTTGGATGAGTTTACTTCTAAAAGAAAGTAAACAACAATAGCATCCAGAATTACATAAACACAGCCAGCCAGTCAGCAAACAACTTCGGATAGAGAGTTAAGGGGGAAAAAATACTGGAAATTAAAAAAGAAAATACGACACAAGAAATTCAGTTATTAAGAAAAGAAGTAAACGTATGGAAGAAGTAGATAAAGAAGTTCAAAACAGACAGGCTGAAAACGGCTAAAAATGAGACAAAATTTATAGTAAATAAAAGAATATTAGACGAGAAAATATGAAGGATAATTTAGTCACATTACAACATAGAAACTTATATAAAGCGTTGCAATAAAAATTAAGTAGGTAGATATTGTAAGAAAGTTGACCTGAGCCGGAGAAGAAAGGGCTAGATTGTTCTAGGAGTTTAGTGACCGTAACCTATAACGGTCCACCACTGGGTAAAAGAAAGCTAAGGAAGCGGCCCCAGTTTGGGTGGGGGCAGTGTGTGTTTTCCCCAGTCAGTGAGAGGCAGGTGGGAGTGAGACAGTCGGAGTTGCGAGTGGGGCAGTGGCAGCTGGAGGCAGACACAGTTGAAGAGAGTCAGTGTTGCGGAGTGCTTCAGAGATGGCCAGTTGGGCAGTTAATTAGTTAGTGAGTAGAGCTTTGTTAGTGCTGTTGAGTCTAGTGCAATTCGGTGTAGTGCGGACCAGTAGTCAGTCGTGGAACAGTTTTGTGGCGTTACGTAGTGAGTAAATAACAGTAAACTGCTGTGACTGTTGTAAATGGTAACTGTAATGAATAGCGTTAGTTGCTAGTAAATGTTTATGTTAGTAATGTTAATGTGTTAATAAATCAGACTACTTATAAGTTTAGCGAGTTTTATTATTTATCGAACCCACATATTCAATTAACTAGTGGCAGTCACTAGTTTTTAGTAAAAAGGGCAAGAAAACTTTACAATATTAAATAGAAACATTTGGAGAAATTACATTTTGGACAATATTAAGAAGGAGTCTAGACAGAGTAGAACCTAACATTTTGGCTTCTCGATTCAACAAACGAAACACATTACAACTCAACTCGAAACGAATTTTAAAATCAACTGATTGTGAACAGTAAATAAAACAGTAGGTAGGTAAAAACCACTATTTTAATTTGAACATGAAAAAAACAATACCCACACAGAATCTTATGAAGACATAAAATATATTATTATAAAAGCATTATTCGACTAAACAAAATGGACATCTTAAATAGATTGCTAGACAGTGATTTAGTGGGACAAGCAGTCAATTTGCTAAATATGTAGCAAAACATACCAAGTATTCAAAATTAAATTCCTAAATTTATATTTTGGGATGCTGATATTAAATAAAAATATTTGGAGAAATTACATTTTGGACAATATTAAGAAGGAGTAGAATCTAACATTTTGGCTTCTTGATTTACAAGACTACAAAATTACACAGCTAATAGCAGAAACACTGAGAACATACTTATTTGCAGAGAAAAACCAATAACAATAACAGATGACATGAACAGAAAGTAAATGACAAACTATGGCAGATCAGTTACCTAGACAACCATGGTTTAAGGGAACTGTCACTAATAAATGGGTTGTTACGACAATAAGCAGGCTGAGAGCGAACCACGCGGTGTGCGGATCGTATCTACACAGGATCAACAAAAGGTCCTCTCCTCTTTGCGTAGATTGCAATGAGGAGGAGGATTTCAAACATGTAATAATGATATGTCCACGTTATGTGGTAGAAAGGAAACGAATGTTTTGACGATATATACAGGTATTTAGATGCACCATTTCGCTACGAAGACATTATATTCTCCACCAACATTTATGTGCTTAAGTCGATAGCAGAGCTAGCAATGAAATATGAATGTATTTAAAAGCTATAGCCGAATTAGAATGAATGGGAGAAAATGCTTAGAGAAGGATTACGTGATTTTAATTTTGGTTACGCTATAAGGATGGCAGGAGCACGGAGTGCTGCTCCATCCATTAGCAGTATATAGTAGAATGATGAATGTGTGAAGCGAATGTATTTGTAGGTAAGAATGGAGAGTGAGTGATATTCTAGTGATAAGCACCTAGACGATGCTGGCTGTATGGCGGAAGCCAATGCCAAAAAAAAAAACAAATACCGTAATACAGACAGAGTAGATCTTTAAAACAAATAAATGGGTAATTCAGCCCAGATATGGTCAAAAAATTGTCAGAAAAAGAACATGCAACGTACAGAACTTTTAATGTGAAACAGATAAACAAAAAGAATTAGTTTTAAATTAAGCAAAACTTATACAAAACAGTTATTACCAAAATAAATCAATTGACAATTTAAAAAAATTAATTTTATATACACAGGATAAACACATTAGTCACTGGACGGTGGGCAGAAAAAAGAATCAAGAAACATTAAAAATAAAACGTACTGCTGAACCCAAAACTAACAACTTAAAAGGGACCGCCCATACTTCCGGTAAATATGACTAAAATATTATAATTTTAATAATAGATTAAAGTAAGTATGCCCTCAAGTGATTAAAAGATAAGGGCTACTAGATGAAAACAGACTTAACTTTTCAAATAGATTATTATCAAAACTAGACAATTCACTGAGAATATAATCTACAATCTAGCAAGTAATACTGCCAAAAATATAAATACAAGGTAGGGGTAAAACATATTTTTGCAATTGTAGATAAATTTTTTTTAAATTTAGTAAAATGTATGCCGCCCCCCTTAATGACGAACTCTGCTGTTAAATGTGTTTAATAAAAAGAATATACTGTTAAGAGATCGGGACAACCCAAGGCGATATTATTATCATTATACTATAGAAAGAGGTAGGTGTACAATGTTTACATGGAAGAGCATGTGAAGAACTTCATGGCAGAGTTAAGGGTATCAAGATTTACTACACTGTCATGCATGCAGAATCAAATGTGATAAAAATGAGTTTGGATTAAAGATTTAGGAAACAAATTCGGGAGTTTTATTGAATGATGATAATAAAATTTTGGGTCTAATCTGTTATTTAGACATTGGACACAATAAAAGTACCACACACAATATAACAAGCAACTCTCCATATGAAACATAGTATGGATTTAAATAGTAAGACGTCACTGGACATTCTTAAAACTAAGTAAAAGATATGAGATTATAGATGAACAAACTACATACTGAAACTATGAACAGACGACAGAAAAGAAAAAAGAGCAAATAAAGAAAGCAAACAGGTATCAATTCAATTTAAACCTGACAAAAATTTTGCCTGTACGAAGAACCACACAAAGTAAAACATGGGAAATAATAAACATGCAGTAAGTCACATAGGCAGTAATAAAATTAAGAGACATTCAGTTATAAAACCTAAACCTAACTATAGCACATACAAAATCTGGTGGGCTAAGTTATAATATATTTCTGCATAACTCTATTGTTTAGAAAAAGACAAATTTGCACTGTATGGAAATGTTGGCCTTAATCAAATTGTAAAATAATTTTCTTAAACTGAACACAGAGTTTGTTCAATTAAAGTAAAAAAGAAGAAATTGAAAAGTAATAATAAAAAAAAGCACAGATGATCTATTAAACGTTACAAACATTATATTTTCTGACAGTGTTTTAAGGCAAAAAGAAATAAGCTGAATCAATTCTAACTACAATAGTAAAATGAACAACTGTTCAGTCCATGAACAGACAAGACAGAAGGCACACCAACTCTGAAATGTAATAGTATTACTTTCTAAACTAGCCCTGAAGATGACCCTAGTCTCTAGGTCGAAAGCTCGGCAAAATACATTTCATAATGACTGAAACTGGCAATTATTTTTTCATCCTGCTGAAACTATGAATCAGTCACCAAAAATAATGAACAACAATTACAATAGTAACTATTGCTAAAAGAGTTATACTATTACTAAATGAAACTATCAAAAGACACAAAATTCCAAAACATGGGTAGATTAAGTTGGACAGATCGAAATATGAAGTACAATAAACAGAGAAAAAAAAAAGCCTGCCGAGAACTGTCGAAATAAAAGTCTTCTGATATGTTCGAGCTTAAGTTGGTACCATTAAGTTTTGAAAACCTAACGTATATACATATATGTTAAGACTTAACAATTATTTAGATCACAGAAAAGAAAACAGAAAATCTTTAAGCTTCTCTGTTATGGAGTATTGTAGTTTCGAAGCCTGGAATCCAGGTACTTCTCTACTCAAATCGAGAAAAATCGTAATAAGATTATGAATTGAATCTGATAAAAATGTTTGTAAACTACTAGTTTGACACGGAAATACGTCATACTATTTCACAACTTTGTACAGAAGGGAAGAAAGTAATTTTTAAAATTTACGATTAATAGTAAATTAGATCAAGTATCTTACCTTGAAAAATCACCTAGAATGATTAGGAAGTTTGGTTAGACTGTTTCGACAGGGTACCCTTGAACGTGTGGCTCCCTAATAACGTGATGGTGTGTGATACGGCGAAACGAGCACTAACTATGGCGAAGGTTATACTAGGTTATGATTGCAATCAGATGGCAGTAATGGCGCCCCTGTTGCCACTGCCTCGTATATTTAAATTTGGTTTCGGCATTTTTTTTTGGTTTTGTTTTCTGTAATTAATTGAGGTATAATCTTTAACTATGTTTATTATATCGAATATATTTTCTTTTGTGCTATTTGTTGAGTGTATATAATTCTAGTGTTGTTAATGTAGAGAAATGTGGCGTGTAATGTTGAAGACGATATGTTGTTTTCTTTATTTTAAATAAATGTTTTATTCAATCTACTTTCTCGAGAATTGTCTCGAAATTATGATTCTGTAAAGTTTCTTTTCTATGTACGGTTTTTAATAACCATAAATGTGGCTGAGAATTAATACGGGGTCAAAGGTATCGAGTTTAAAGAATATTAAAGTGCTTTTTAACCTTGAGAATTGTAGTAAGAGAGTTCGAGTTCAATCCAGACTTTAATTTTCTGGATGCGCTTTACAATCAAAACTTATATTCCTCTAGACCGGATATGTTTTTCATATAAACTTAGTGACCTTTTTTTTTTTTATCTTTCAGCAGCTAAATCATGGTTTTTCAATTTAAATTCTTAGTAATAATAGGAGGGTAAAATATTGACGTACAATTTAGAGAGAGAGGGGAGAAAAACAATTTTTTATCCCTTTTTTTACATTCTTCCCGCCACTCCAGCCTGGGGTATCTCAAAACAAATTACAAAAGTAATATCTCAGCAAAACTGGACAGAGAAGAGTTGGATAAAAAAGGGTTGAAAAATAAATAAAGTTTCTTCTTTTTTAAATGTAGAACTTCTATTTTCCCTGTTGTAGACAGGACGACTGCAAACAGTCCTTCACATAATACAAAACACCCAGGGGAGTTTCTCATTACAAGAATCTGGCCATCCAGTTTACTACAGTGTTCCCAGAAATCTTTTATTTTTTTTTTTCCAGAGAAGTTAGCAGACCAGCTGGTCAAGAGTTGGATGTATCCTATTTCTACGAAGGTCCTGGATATAATAAATAACCTCCGCTCTTTAGTCTTAATTCTGGACTGTTAGTAGTTTTCCCAAGTGGATGAACCAGCGTCAAGGTACTAGTAACATTAAAAACTAGCAGACCAAGAAAACAGAAAAAAACGCTAGCCATCTCGTTACCGGATGCTGTATTTCTTATAATAAACAGAGTAAAAAACGACGTATTAGGAAATAAGAAGCTTTTTGTGAACACAAATTTTTTTTTTTTTAGTTCCTTTAAAATAATAATAAAAATCTGGCATGAACACCCAGAAGACTTCCTCTCGCTCCATTCTCAAGGTTCAAACCCCCAAAAAAAGTGTAAGATTGGGTCTAGCAGGAGTGCTTAAACCAGAGAGATATATAGTTAGATTAGATTAGATTCAACTAGGGCGCCTCAAGGCCTACGGCCACTGCGACCCCTTTGGATCTATTGTGGCTCCCACTACTCTAGGAGCTCGCCGTCCAGACCTCGTTCTTTTAATTAGACTCTTAATTCTGGAGAGCGACTCTTGAGAGTAAAGCTCCTCAGGCCTTGGTTTTTTCCTCCCCCGAGAAATAACATTCTTAGCCCCAGACAAGCCCCTCACACTGACACACAACAAAGTGCAGTTCCGTTTCCTCCTCCTCCTCTTCCTGACAGAACCTACAAAGGCTATCATCAGAGAGCGTTGCATGTGCTTCCAGAGCTTAGAGTTAGGGCCGCTTAATAGGCCCTACAATTACCCCTTACAGCCCCTACGGCCTTGACGGATTAATTCTGCAGTCAACCTTGGCCGAATAGCCCCTAATGAACTCTTGGCAAGCTACCACTCTTGAGACCTACTCTGCACCCATAGGTTAATGGCGGCAGACTTAACACGAGATATATATGGTTAAGAGGTTTAAGTTTTGAGTTGAAAGTATTCGCATTCTAAACCATTATCTAGAAAAACCATTTTGTAGATTCAGAGAGTGACAAAACAGATATTTCCGTTAAAAAGTTGGATTAAAAAAAAACAAATTAATCTGATGATGACCGAAAATCTGAAACCGGACATGGATTCAATAATCCATGCTTGCTACGACGGCTAATATCAAAAAAACAGTTGCTTCATGTTTGAAAAGAAGTTACTTTACATAAGGCCTAATAATTTTTATTGCAGAATGTAGTCCGGCTTGTATTTGGAATTTACAAATATAATTTGATCGGATGATATGATGAGGTAGAATTTGCTATTGGATACCCTAAACCCAAATATTGGCCTAGCAAGATCAAGGATCTTATAGTTCCAGTCATCTAGAGCCCTCTCATTCTCTCTCCAAGTTCCTTAGGGCATTCCCTCATACTTCTGCAACTTGGCCAAGGAATGATCGCTTCTATGAACTGCTACTAACTATTCAACAAAATCCTAAACAATAACATCTACCGCTGAAGTTACTTTGTCCAGCTACAAGTGCAACAGCAATATGGGTCAAGATTTGAAGCGAATTACATAATTATTAAAAGGTATCGAATTTATGTTTTAAAATATATTAACTGTGACATAATATTGTTTTGCATATGTATAAATATGGAACCATGAAAATAATGCGATATTCCTAGTTACATAAATTTGAGAGTCACCATGAAATACTATGGTATTTGCAAGAGATGAGAGAATATTTGAATAACATAAAGATATGGAGGTGGTTATGTATGTGGCACTACATATCCATGAAATATATGCATACATTCAAAACCTTAATTTGTTATATTTGATAACTGAATCCAGGGATTTCATACACGAGCTATGTAAACAATTTTAATGATATTATTTCTAATTTAATTTAATGGACATACTCTTTACTTTCATAAAAGGAAGTATTGTTATCATTTCAAGTTACCGAAGTCTCTACCGAAAATCTGTACCGGCTGAACGCTAGATGAAGTAAATCTTTGAAACTCCGTTGCTCTTTTTAATATACAGGGTGTTCAGCATAGATTACTGTTACTTCGGGAGGCGATTCTAGGCATCATTTGCAACAAAAAATTCTATATAAACTATGGCTCGATTCGGCTCCGTTTTATAGTTATTTTTAATTTTATGTTTTTTCAAGGTACTACTACTTTTTAGCAAACAGTTGCCTATATTTCTCAAACTATTAAAGCTACAGCAATTTTAATAAGCTCATTAGAAAGAAGGTTAAATTTCCTTTTAAATAAGCTAATTGGAATTTCAAAATAATAATATTAAGTATTTCACTTTGTGGCCCAAACATAAGAAATAGCAAGTTTCTTAATTTTTTCCAAAAACTTTGACTTCATTTTTTCTTAAAAATATGTTAAAAACATGCACTACTCTTGAAAAACATCTACATACATACACCTTACGAAAGGTATACCAAGAATAGTGGTTATTTTAAAAATCGATACAGAAATTGCTTATTAATTGCTAAAAAGTAGTGATACCTTGAAAAAACATTAAATTAAAAATATCTACAAAACGGAGCCGAATCGAGCCATAGTTTATATGGAATTTTTTGTTGCAAATGATGCCCAGAATTACCTCCCGAAGTTACGGTAGTCTTATGCTGAACACCCTGTATATTTAATTTTATATTAAAGAAATGGTGCCATATTTAAAGTGAACCATTTTTAAAAATTGAGTTTCTTCATCTTTCTTTTAAAAAAACAAATTTTGCAAATAACTTACATTAGATGTAAGTAAAAATTTTAAAAATTAGATCTTATAATAATACGACATTTCTCATAAAGTCATAAATAATTAAAATGAGTTTTCTTAATTAAGACACTCATTCATTCAACAATAAGAAAGTGAAGTAATTTATTCACTAGCAATCCATCTCTACAGACTGAGAGAGGATGATGCTGCAGGAGCAGAAGGAGAGGAGGAACTTAGTCCAACTTACTTTTCTGCAAAGAGAGGGATCAACTCAAAACTTAAAAATAAAAAACATTAAAATGTTAACGAATGAAATTGTTATTTTATACTTTATTATGTAGTTTCTAATTAACTTTTTTCCTTGGGCTTAATTAGCATATTTTTGTAAAAAGTGATAATTTATTGTTTTGAAAAAAAAAAAAAATAAACCCAGTTTAACAAACAAAGCTTCTTTAGGATGAAAATATTGTATGATTTGCATCGTAAAATAATGTAAAAATTGTATAAAATTTTATTTTCTAGTTCCTAATACTTTACTTCTAATCAAATTTACAAAAAAAAATTTTAATGTCTAGAAGTGTATCATCCGTGGGTCGAAAAATAACAAAAATTGTCTCTTTAAAAAATTAGTGAGTGCAATTAGTCTGTAAGTGCAGACCCGCAAAGCTAAGATGTACGAGGTGCATTCAAGTTATAACGCCTCCGAATTTTTTTCTCACTAACCAATCACACCAAAAATTTTAAACTTTTGTCACTTCTCGACGTAATCTCCATGTAGCCTCACACATTTTTCACAACGTCGCCGCCATGTTTCCATGGCCGGCTGCGAACGCTTCTTTGGGAGTCTGTTTTGACCACTGGAAAATCGCTGATGCAATAGCGGCCAGGCTGGTAATTGTGCGGCCACGGAGAGTGTCTTTCATTGTTGGAAAGAACCAAAAGTCGCTAGGAGCAAGATCAGGCGAGTAGGGAGCATGAGCAATCACTTCAAAGTCTTCATTCGTGGCACCCACCTGGAGGACACTTTTCGCATTTTCAGGTCATCATGAAGGATTGTGTGCGCAGATCCCACGGAAATGCCAACTTCGGAAGCGATCTGTGTTGCACACTCTTTCGGCGATCCTCCAAAAGAACTTTTTCCACTCGGTCGATCGTGTCAACAGACCGACTGGTGCGAGGCCGAGATTGTCTTGGTTTGTTTTCACACGACGTTCTTCTTTCTATAAACTGTTGCACCCAGGAACGCACATTTGACACATCCATGGCACCATCACCACATGTCTCACTCAACTGGCGATGAATTTTAATTGGTGTAACACCGCGCAAATGGAGAAATCGAATGATTACACGCTGATCGTGTAATGAAAACGTCGCCATTTTTAGTATAAAAAACAGTCCTTAATCTCGACGCTGCTGCTAGGGTTCTGTGTGCCGTACAGTGCTGCCATCTCTGTCACGCATTAACAAAGAGTGCCCGCTTATTTTAAAACAAACCGCATGTTTTTATCTGGAAACAGTTCTGAGAAAAAAATTCGGAGGCGTTATAACTTGAATGCACCTCGTATTGTTGGTTTAGTGGGTTCAATTCCCCAGGTCTAGGCCTTGGATTTTATTTAATGGTTAATATGAGGAATTTACAGTAAGGTATGTTAGGCGGTTAGAGACTAGACCCGCAATGCTAAGGTGTATTGTTGGTTTAGTGGGTTCGATTCCCTAGTCTAGGCCTTGAATTTTATTTAATGGTTGATATGAGAAATTTACAGTAAAGTATGTTAGGCGGTTAAGAGACTAGACCCGCAATGCTAAGGTGTATTGTTGGTTTAGTGGGTTCGATTCCCTAGTCTAGGCCTTGAATTTTATTTAATGGTTGATATGAGAAATTTACAGTAAAGTATGTTAGGCGGTTAAGAGACTAGACCCGCAATGCTAAGGTTGGTTTAGTGGGTTCGATTCCCTAGTCTAGGCCTTGAATTTTATTTAATGGTTGATATGAGAAATTTACAGTAAAGTATGTTAGGCGGTTAAGAGACTAGACCCGCAATGCTAAGGTGTATTGTTGGTTTAGTGGGTTCGATTCCCTAGTCTAGGCCTTGAATTTTATTTAATGGTTGAAATGAGAAATTTACAGTAAGCTATGTTAGGCGGTTAAGAGACTAGACCCGCAATGCTAAGGTGTATTGTTGGTTTAGTGGGTTCGATTCTACATAGGTCTAAGCCTTGGATTTTATTTAATGGTTAAGATAAGAAATTTATTGTAAAGTATGTTTGTTAGTCGCCTCCGTCTATGACACCTAATTGGTTGTTGGACGTAAAGCCCGCCTGAAAAAATAGGCAATTACTTTACTTTACTTAGTCCGTAAGTGAAAGCAAAAATAATCAAATAAAATATGCTGGGTTATAAAGATTTAAATATGTTAAAATGTAAAATGGAAGTGACATCGCCCTTTCTCCATTAAAATTATTTTCAACGAATTGTAATTATCTTCAAATATTTTTCTTTGCAAAAGATAATAATTAAATTTTTTACTTAAATAAAATATAAACTTTACAAATAGAGCAAAAGAAAAACAAATTATCGTACATTTCATTGGTCGTATGGCAAAGCTCGAGCGAACATGATTGGGGGGATCGTAGCAATCAACTGATAAATTTCCGGAAATCCTGTTAGCTAGCTTACTGTCTGTCTATCATTCGTACCCAGAGAAATTCTCATCATTGGTTTCAGGAAATCTAAAGATGGGGAAAAATAAAAGAAAAAAAAGTTAAAGGAAATTCAGCAATAGAAATTTAATGTTCCATTATTTCCACCATGTTTATGGCGAAAGGAAAATACAATATGGGTAGAGGTATAGTGGGGGGGACGGTAGCTTTTGTGTTATATTGTTAAGAAAGGATAATATATTGGGGATACGATTTATATATTTTGGGGGGGATCTCCTTCTATTTTTATCAGGTTGTAGAAAATTATAGACAAATATATCTTTATTTTTGTCGATCAATTTTCTATAAATAGTATTTTCTACATTCATCAATGTAGAGAATTATAAAAGTTACTTTTAAAATTCAGCTGTTTACAGTAAATATACCTATACAAAGTTAACCTTTTTCGAACTAAAAAATTCCAGGTGAAAGTTGGCACAAATACGCTCACGTTTCGTGCCAGGTTTCTCAAATTAGAAAGATTTTATTTTGTTATAAAGTTACTTTACAGTTATAAAGATCTATTTTGTTTATAATTTTTTTTTTTTTTCCAAAAATCTGTTTTAGTTCATTATTACATTGTAAGTCAATCAGTTCCATTTTGGAGACAATAAACAAATTTTATAAAATTAGGATGAATTTGCCAGGCCAAAAAAATTATTGCACGTGGGCTACCTTACTTAGTTGACAAAGAGGAGATGCAACAAATCAAAAAGAAGGAAATGAAGGAAATGTAAAGTTGAAAGAAATGCAAACTTTATGAGCTTGTATCTCCTTTATCAATACAGATAGAAAGCCGCAATCGTGCTAAATTATAGAGGTAAACGAGTACTATAATTGTGCATAGTTTCGCCGAGATAACACCAATAAGACAGGAGATACAGCAATTTGAAATTTGAAGGAAATACAAAACCCCAAAATTTATCACCTTATCTCTTCTATAAATACAGATAGAAAGCTGCAATTATACACAATTGTAGAGGTAAACGAGTACTATAATTGTGCATAGTTTCGCTGAGATAAAACCAATAAGACAGAAGATACAGCAATTTGAAATTTGAAGGAAATGCAAAACACCTAAACTTTATCACCTTATATCTCCTCTATAAATACAGATAGAAAGCTGCAATTATACACAATTGTAGAGGTAAACGAGTACTATAATTGTGCATAGTTTCGCCGAGATAACAGCAATAAGACAGAAGATACAGCAATTTGAAATTTGAAGGAAATGCAAAACACCTAAACTTTATCACCTTATATCTCCTCTATAAATACAGATAGAAAGCTGCAATTATACACAATTGTAGAGGTAAACGAGTACTATAATTGTACATAGTTTCGCAGGATTTACCCTACAAAGACAGGAGATACAGCAATTTGAAATTTGAAGGAAATGCAAAACACCTAAACTTTATCACCTTATATCTCCTCTATAAATACAGATAGAAAGCTGCAATTATACACAATTGTAGAGGTAAACGAGTACTATAATTGTGCATAGTTTCGCCGAGATAACAGCAATAAGACAGAAGATACAGCAATTTGAAATTTGAAGGAAATGCAAAACACCTAAACTTTATCACCTTATATCTCCTCTATAAATACAGATAGAAAGCTGCAATTATACACAATTGTAGAGGTAAACGAGTACTATAATTGTACATAGTTTCGCAGGATTTACCCTACAAAGACAGGAGATACAGCAATTTGAAATTTGAAGGAAATGCAAAACACCTAAACTTTATCACCTTATATCTCCTCTATAAATACAGATAGAAAGCTGCAATTATACACAATTGTAGAGGTAAACGAGTACTATAATTGTACATAGTTTCGCAGGATTTACCCTACAAAGACAGGAGATACAGCAATTTGAAATTTGAAGGAAATGCAAAACACCTAAACTTTATCACCTTATATCTCCTCTATAAATACAGATAGAAAGCTGCAATTATACACAATTGTAGAGGTAAACGAGTACTATAATTGTACATAGTTTCGCAGGATTTACCCTACAAAGACAGGAGATACAGCAATTTGAAATTTGAAGGAAATGCAAAACACCTAAACTTTATCACCTTATATCTCCTCTATAAATACAGATAGAAAGCTGCAATTATACACAATTGTAGAGGTAAACGAGTACTATAATTGTGCATAGTTTCGCCGAGATAACAGCAATAAGACAGAAGATACAGCAATTTGAAATTTGAAGGAAATGCAAAACACCTAAACTTTATCACCTTATATCTCCTCTATAAATACAGATAGAAAGCTGCAATTATACACAATTGTAGAGGTAAACGAGTACTATAATTGTACATAGTTTCGCAGGATTTACCCTACAAAGACAGGAGATACAGCAATTTGAAATTTGAAGGAAATGCAAAACACCTAAACTTTATCACCTTATATCTCCTCTATAAATACAGATAGAAAGCTGCAATTATACACAATTGTAGAGGTAAACGAGTACTATAATTGTGCATAGTTTCGCCGAGATAACAGCAATAAGACAGAAGATACAGCAATTTGAAATTTGAAGGAAATGCAAAACACCTAAACTTTATCACCTTATATCTCCTCTATAAATACAGATAGAAAGCTGCAATTATACACAATTGTAGAGGTAAACGAGTACTATAATTGTACATAGTTTCGCAGGATTTACCCTACAAAGACAGGAGATACAGCAATTTGAAATTTGAAGGAAATGCAAAACACCTAAACTTTATCACCTTATATCTCCTCTATAAATACAGATAGAAAGCTGCAATTATACACAATTGTAGAGGTAAACGAGTACTATAATTGTGCATAGTTTCGCCGAGATAACAGCAATAAGACAGAAGATACAGCAATTTGAAATTTGAAGGAAATGCAAAACACCTAAACTTTATCACCTTATATCTCCTCTATAAATACAGATAGAAAGCTGCAATTATACACAATTGTAGAGGTAAACGAGTACTATAATTGTACATAGTTTCGCAGGATTTACCCTACAAAGACAGGAGATACAGCAATTTGAAATTTGAAGGAAATGCAAAACACCTAAACTTTATCACCTTATATCTCCTCTATAAATACAGATAGAAAGCTGCAATTATACACAATTGTAGAGGTAAACGAGTACTATAATTGTGCATAGTTTCGCCGAGATAACAGCAATAAGACAGAAGATACAGCAATTTGAAATTTGAAGGAAATGCAAAACACCTAAACTTTATCACCTTATATCTCCTCTATAAATACAGATAGAAAGCTGCAATTATACACAATTGTAGAGGTAAACGAGTACTATAATTGTACATAGTTTCGCAGGATTTACCCTACAAAGACAGGAGATACAGCAATTTGAAATTTGAAGGAAATGCAAAACACCTAAACTTTATCACCTTATATCTCCTCTATAAATACAGATAGAAAGCTGCAATTATACACAATTGTAGAGGTAAACGAGTACTATAATTGTGCATAGTTTCGCCGAGATAACAGCAATAAGACAGAAGATACAGCAATTTGAAATTTGAAGGAAATGCAAAACACCTAAACTTTATCACCTTATATCTCCTCTATAAATACAGATAGAAAGCTGCAATTATACACAATTGTAGAGGTAAACGAGTACTATAATTGTACATAGTTTCGCAGGATTTACCCTACAAAGACAGGAGATACAGCAATTTGAAATTTGAAGGAAATGCAAAACACCTAAACTTTATCACCTTATATCTCCTCTATAAATACAGATAGAAAGCTGCAATTATACACAATTGTAGAGGTAAACGAGTACTATAATTGTACATAGTTTCGCAGGATTTACCCTACAAAGACAGGAGATACAGCAATTTGAAATTTGAAGGAAATGCAAAACACCTAAACTTTATCACCTTATATCTCCTCTATAAATACAGATAGAAAGCTGCAATTATACACAATTGTAGAGGTAAACGAGTACTATAATTGTGCATAGTTTCGCCGAGATAACAGCAATAAGACAGAAGATACAGCAATTTGAAATTTGAAGGAAATGCAAAACACCTAAACTTTATCACCTTATATCTCCTCTATAAATACAGATAGAAAGCTGCAATTATACACAATTGTAGAGGTAAACGAGTACTATAATTGTACATAGTTTCGCAGGATTTACCCTACAAAGACAGGAGATACAGCAATTTGAAATTTGAAGGAAATGCAAAACACCTAAACTTTATCACCTTATATCTCCTCTATAAATACAGATAGAAAGCTGCAATTATACACAATTGTAGAGGTAAACGAGTACTATAATTGTGCATAGTTTCGCCGAGATAACAGCAATAAGACAGAAGATACAGCAATTTGAAATTTGAAGGAAATGCAAAACACCTAAACTTTATCACCTTATATCTCCTCTATAAATACAGATAGAAAGCTGCAATTATACACAATTGTAGAGGTAAACGAGTACTATAATTGTACATAGTTTCGCAGGATTTACCCTACAAAGACAGGAGATACAGCAATTTGAAATTTGAAGGAAATACAAAACACCCAAACTTTATCGCCATATACTTATCTTCTTTGTAAATACAGCTAGGAAATTGCAATTATACACAATTGTAGAGGTAAACGAGTACTATAATTGTACATAGTTTCGCAGGATTTACCCTACAAAGACAGGAGATACAGCAATTTGAAATTTGAAGGAAATGCAAAACACCTAAACTTTATCACCTTATATCTCCTCTATAAATACAGATAGAAAGCTGCAATTATACACAATTGTAGAGGTAAACGAGTACTATAATTGTGCATAGTTTCGCCGAGATAACAGCAATAAGACAGAAGATACAGCAATTTGAAATTTGAAGGAAATGCAAAACACCTAAACTTTATCACCTTATATCTCCTCTATAAATACAGATAGAAAGCTGCAATTATACACAATTGTAGAGGTAAACGAGTACTATAATTGTACATAGTTTCGCAGGATTTACCCTACAAAGACAGGAGATACAGCAATTTGAAATTTGAAGGAAATGCAAAACACCTAAACTTTATCACCTTATATCTCCTCTATAAATACAGATAGAAAGCTGCAATTATACACAATTGTAGAGGTAAACGAGTACTATAATTGTGCATAGTTTCGCCGAGATAACACCAATAAGACAGGAGATACAGCAATTCGAAATTTGAAGGAAATACAAAACACCCAAACTTTATCACCTTATATCTCCTCTATAAATACAGATAGAAAGCTGCAATTATACACAATTGTAGAGGTAAACGAGTACTATAATTGTGCATAGTTTCGCCGAGATAACACCAATAAGACAGGAGATACAGCAATTCGAAATTTGAAGGAAATACAAAACACCCAAACTTTATCACCTTATATCTCCTCTATAAATACAGATAGAAAGCTGCAATTATACACAATTGTAGAGGTAAACGAGTACTATAATTGTGCATAGTTTCGCCGAGATAACACCAATAAGACAGGAGATACAGCAATTCGAAATTTGAAGGAAATACAAAACACCCAAACTTTATCACCTTATATCTCCTCTATAAATACAGATAGAAAGCTGCAATTATACACAATTGTAGAGGTAAACGAGTACTATAATTGTGCATAGTTTCGCCGAGATAACACCAATAAGACAGGAGATACAGCAATTCGAAATTTGAAGGAAATACAAAACACCCAAACTTTATCACCTTATATCTCCTCTATAAATACAGATAGAAAGCTGCAATTATACACAATTGTAGAGGTAAACGAGTACTATAATTGTGCATAGTTTCGCCGAGATAACACCAATAAGACAGGAGATACAGCAATTCGAAATTTGAAGGAAATACAAAACACCCAAACTTTATCGCCATATACTTATCTTCTTTGTAAATACAGCTAGGAAATTGCAATTATGCACAATTGCACATCACTTTAGGCAGCAACACAAAGCCCATACAATCGCAAATAATCAATAACTTTGGGAAACCCATAATTCGCTGACGAAATTGTGCAAACACTTCTCCAGGTCTCCAATTAAGCAGCTAATTGGCTAGTTTGGTTTAATATGGTGGAAATCTAATTGCCTATTAAGAGCCTAAAAAGGAAACTGGCTGTGATTTTACTTATTTAAGCGAACTTCCGCTTTTCCTCATTGGACTGAATGACAAGAAAAATATAAAAAAGAAGCAACTAGTGAACTAATAATACATTTCCGGGAGAAAGTAGGTTTTTTTAACACAAAAAAAGAGTTGAGTGTGGATGTCATCTTCAAAATGGTCACCATCATCGAAACATAAACTGCTCTTTAACAGGAACAAGAAGGCAGCGTAGAGGAAAAGGAATAAAGTAGAATGAAAAGTATTATCAAAAGAGCAAAGGGGGAAGTAAGTGGAGAACACTGGATCAGAGTGAGGTTTTTATAGATCCAATTGTCTTCAACAGCCAATGAAACTACTGTGTTGAGAAGAGGGAACGAGTTGTGTTCTGAACTGAGACAAGAGGAAAAAGATATATATATAGAGAGAGAGAGGAAAAAAAAGAGAAAAATACTTGGCCTCAGTTTTCCCAGACTATAGGGCAGTCTTTCTTTTCCGCCCAAAATAAAACCTAACCAAGGGAAAACTTCAACCAGAAAAACATAAAACTTTAGGAGCAAAATTTTTTCTTTTAAATATAGAAAAAATAATTAATATTATTTTATAATTCATTTGTTCTAAATAAAGTAAAGTAATTGCCTATTTTTTCAGGCAGACTTTACGTCTAACTACCAAATTAGGTGTCGTGGACGGAGGCGACTAGCAAACATACTTTACTGTAAATTTCTTTTATTAACCATTAAATAAAATCCAAGGCCTAGACACTGGGAATCGAACCCACTAAACCAACAATACTTCTCAGCATTGCGGGTCTAGTCTCTAACCGCCTAACATACTTTACTGTAAATTTCTTTTATTAACCATTACATAAAATCCAAGGTCTAGACACTGGGAATCGAACCCACTAAACCAACAATACGAGTACATCTTACATCGTACATCTTAGCATTGCGGGTCTAATCTCTTAACCGCTCGTCTTATGTGGCGTCTTTGTATTAAATAATAATATTGTTATCTATTGTTCAAGGGAAGGATGTATAGATTTTCCTCACGAATTCAGATGTTGTCTACATGTAGTGGGGCAAAAGTGCATCTTAACAGAAGGAAAGGGAAGGTTCCCTCCTCAAGCGTTTCATATTCACATTTTTCTACCATCATAGCAAGCAATTTTTGTTTGAATAATTTGGAACATTTAAAGTTTTTATTTGTAACTTATAATCGGCATATAAAGATGGAAATATCTCTTTTAAAAAGTAACTTTTATCTGTAATTATTTTCCAAGAAAATTTGACTCAGACTATTTTCAGGGCGATGCGGATTGTGTTATATTTTTTCTCTAAAGTGCTATTGCAGTATGATGTACATTCTTATCACTAATTATATTATATTATAAGTATTAAGAATATGTAATTTAAAGAAAACTAGGCTGCATACAAGAACATTTTTACTAAATAGAATTTTTTTTTAGTAAAATTGCCGATTTTTGTTAGGGGAAATGGTACCTTTAAAAGAGCAATATGTTTAAAATTTTGTAGTCCAATTACTTTTTTATTATAAATTGTAAATTTTATGAAAAGTAATTACGCTGAACTGTGAGTAGAGGGAGAGAAAGATTCGCGTAGGTGATCAGAAACTTCAATCTACGTTTAGGAATAGGCGTAAAAGAGCTTCCAGGTCTGTAGACATAGTTCCGTCGACTGTTTTCATAAGTGGATAAAATAAAAAATGTAATCACATTTTCAATCGATTGCCTGTTATGACCAGAAGAAGCCTAGAAGCCTATCAAATTCAACTGATCTACATTACTATTGCAGGAATCACGAATTAGAACCATTCCTCTTACTTCTCCTGAGGCTTTGCCACTCCCAAAAGAGATATCTAGTTCCACAACAAAGACCATTAAAACTATGCGTATATATATCGAACCTATATGTTCTCCAATCAAATATATTTGCTACTTAATTGATTAAACCAGATATATTCATTAAATCAATGGTAGAATGCAAATTAACCTATTTTGCATGCAGCATAGCTAAATGTTATATAAACCAGAGAGAGTCTAGCTGGCTGGCTGGAGTTAGTGATTCTGGAACGTTGAGTCAAGATGAACATCCCTATAGATCTGAACTTCAAATAATGCATTAGGTAATACATTCAAATTGTGAACAAGCTTCTATAATAATAAATCTTTAGCGTGTTAGTTATTATCTGAATATAGGTAATAATTTCTATGTTCAATTTAACAGTTCGATTTTTTGGTTATGTTTTGATGAAATGAAAAAAAATAGGGCAAACGCCTCACATGACTTGCTCTTATTAAAGATCTTGGAGCTCTAATCAACGCATTTATTGAAAAGACTACTCGACAACAGAATAAAACTCATTCTGGACAACAAAAGACTTATTTAAGTAAGTGCATTTCTGAGGAGTTCAACAAAAACGCCAAAGAAACCTTGGCAGCCTAACATTCTTTGCTCTATAGGTTAAGATGGTTCTTTTCTATGTCCACCAATGGGCAGAGACAGGCGAAGGAGTTCATTAAGAGCTACTCGCCAAAGCTGACTGCAGATTTAATCCGCTAAGGCTGTGTGGTTACTAGGGTGGTAGGCCTATTAACAGGCTCAGGAAGCAAATGCATCTCATGAGCCTGGCAGATGATAGCCTTTGCACGTTCTGTCAGGAAGAGGAGGAAACGGCACTGCACGTGTTGTGTCAGTGCGAGGAGCTTGTCTGGGCTAAGGATGTAACTCCTCGGGGAGGAAAAACCAAGGCCTAAGAGTCACTCTCCAGAGTTAAGAGTCTGATTAAGCGGACAAGGTCTGGAGGATGAGCTCTAGAGTAGTGGGAGCCACAATAGATCCAAAGTGGTCGTAGGCCTTTAAGGCCGCCCTATTAAAATCTTATTTCCACCAATTAAACCATTTACACAGGCATAAACCATTCATTTTATCACAAGTTTGCTCACCAAACACTGTTACCGGAAATTACATCTTAGAATTTCATCATAATCCATTAATACAACACCTATCTTCCTGGATATTTCCAGATAAGCCTCCTAGACATCTTAAAAGATAGTGGCCTCGCGATCTCCTCTCTGAAGACGTGTGAGTCAGAGAGGCAGTCCAATAGAAATGAAGTGTTATTAGAATGTTTGTTACCACTGGGTAGGTAGCTCAAGACGCGATGAAGAGTTGTAACCAAATAAACGGGTAAAATTAAAAAATATATTTCCCTGTAAAGCTAGAAAATCACGGCATTTCCCTCCCACCCACCAAATTTTAAATTTTAATTAAATTTAACAAATAGACTGCGAGTAGAATGAAGAAAATGAAAAAAGTTTTATTATTTTTTTTTTTTTTAATCGTTCGCATAGTCTTCTTGGATTCCCTTACTTGGCTTCATTTCTTACAATTGGACTCCGCCCACTTGGCAGCCAGACAAACAATATCCCAGCCAACACAATAGACCTCAAATTTCCCACCTCACTATTAGGACATTCTATCCCACGGTCTGTCAGTCCGTGTACAATCCACAGGGGTATATACATATATCTTCACGGGAACTACTGACTAACCGACAATACTAGCCACCAAAACCCCCACACAGATCTAGCGGCGCTGCCAAGAATGGGATCGTTGAATTCTATCGCTTTCAACAACCTCCTCAGTCATTTCTAGAACAACACAATTACGTAAGCATCATTAACAAAACTGGCGCTCTGAAGATGATGATGATTATTATTATTATAAGATTCCCGGCAATGCGTAATTACTCGAGTAATTGTGCAAAAGACAAATCTATTACATGAATTATTGCCGAATATCTGTTTAGTTTCTATAGTTTTGAGGCCACTTTGACACGGTTAAAGTAATTGCAATCCGAACAACGAAGTTTTTGGAGCAAACTTTTAGTTAATTCCTTAACATAATGAAAAAACTATTCCTTCAAGTGGCATTTCCGGTGATGGGTGAAACCGAGACATAATAATGATATTTTTATTAATTTTTTTTTTAATGCTGTACACACTAATTTGCAGAAACAAATTTTACGTTTTGGACACAAGAGACATCATCAAAACAGTAAAAATACAAAATGGTTCTATCTTTACATCTTTTCCATTATTTTATACCTTTTTATTAAAATAGCAGCAAGGGCAGGAAACATGCTTGTTAAACAATCATTAATCAATAAATTATTTAAAAAAAGAGTAAATAATGCTAATTCAATATCCATCCGGAAATACGCATTACTTTCATAGAATAAATATTTTTTAGCGAAGATAAGATTAATTTCCGGTAAGTAAATATTATATTCCGCTTCAAGAGAATTGCGAGAATAAGAGAGAAAGAGAGAGAACAGGAAATCTAGTAAATCTCTTTTCAGCCTGTACATGAAAAATCTTCAGTTACAAGTTTTTCGAATTCTTCCGCTATAATGTTTTGTTTTACTGTTATTCATCAAGTTTTCTTTTTAGTTTATATTAATTATGATGTTGGAGGAAATTCCGGAAGTCATGTCAATTGCGAATCATGACATGAAATTTTCGTTTATAATCAATTCGTACAGTTAGATGTTCCATCTCCCCGCAAAAAAAAACCTTTTGGACTGGTCCTACTTCCAAAAGAATTGCGTAGAAATGGCTTTTTATTACAAACTTATCAAAATAAGAAGAATCGGAACGCGGAGATCACGAGTTTGACTCCAGATGTTGTCCCTTAGATTTTCTCTTCCTAGGAGCTACTTACAGCTTCAACAGTTATTGTTGAACAGTGTTGCTCGTAACAAGAAAAATACTGTTCGGAGGGCCGGCGGCCAATGCGCTGAAAAAAAGCTCCCGAGCTTCAATAACCACGGAAGTTGAGGCGCCTAATTTTGGCACTAATATTTCCAGGCTTCCAGACTATTTGTTTGCTATTTCATTTCCAGCGGAATACAACATTCCACTTAAATGAATATATAGGTTTCGTGACCGTAAATTGTTAAACTTTGGATACAAGATTGGCGAAAAATCGGTCAAATAGAAAACAAACTCGTCTTCTTGCCCTGAAGAGGACTATATATTTGTCGAAACGTTGGCCAGAAGACGAGTTTTTTTTTTTTTTTTTTGACACCGATTCCTCGCTAATCTTGAACCATAAATTGCGCTTAAAGATAACCAGACTTTCTTTAAATTTGACTTACGCTCAAAGGGGTGTAGAACGGGATAGAGATGTCCTTAAGATTGCTGTCTCCCCTGAGGACCCCTGAGGAAAACAAAATTTTATAGAGGAAACCATTTCAGTGTTTTTCAACATTCGATTTTTTTTTTTTGTGCAGTTATTGATGGAAAACTGAAAAAATAAAATAGGAAAATATGAAGAGGGATTTTCAGTTTTCCTGCGGGCTTCTCGAATTTCGTTCAAATTGAATTTTTTTAGTATAGGGTGCCAATTAACAGTTAGGAAAATCTTTGAAGTAGGAAAATGAAAGAAAACTTGGAGAACTTCTTCAAACAACAATAAAAGGTGGTAAAAATGGAACAGCACAGAAACAGTTTGGGAAAATATCTACGTCCAAAATTTTCCAGTTGAATGAATAAAACTAAAGTAAATTAAACTAACTAATGGTTTGGAAATATTGAAGCATAATGGTGAAAAGGGTAATGAAGGTGAAAAACTTGGAAATTAACTTTGAAAATAAACTCGTGGGAAGAAAATTCAAGCTATCAAAATACTAATTTTATTACATTTTTCTTTATGGCGTCATTAAATTTTAATGATCAATATTCTAGCACAGTAAAAGATTTAGAAGTGGCAATTTTTATTAAATTTATAAGACAGATACAGTTTTGAAAATAGGAATTCTAGAATTTTGGTTCCAGATATTTCCAGTTCAAAGAAGAAGACTACGGGGAAAAATATATTTGTAAAAATAATGACGTCAAAATTCAGGCATCCATTAAAATATCATTACATTGTAGGCAAGCATGAGGTAACTGGCGTTTCATAACTCCAATCTTAAGCCTGGCTTGCTAACGACAATCTTATTTTGTGGCTCTGTCATTGTTTGTAAAACGCATACTTTTATCTCTCTACTTTTTGCTTTGGAAAAGAAAGGGAAAATAAATGTGAATCTGGAGCTTGATGTTAGAGGATCGCATCTACGAACAATAAACTTTGCTTGCTACTTTTTATATTTATGTTCCAGCGTAGGGAAATTTACACTCTTATTTTGTTTTCCTCAGTGAGCACAGCTGCTGCCTAGTTTAAGAGACTTCAGGATTCGATTTCTGTTAGGAAATATCCAGAGTTCAATTAGTAAAACGATAGAAAGAGAAGCACTACAGGTTGTGGTTAGCAGCATGGAGTATAGATATGACTGAACAGATTACTCGGAGCAGGAGGCTAAATGATAAGACTAGAGGAAGATAGAAGTATAGGGGAAACTTGAAATAGGGAGTTTATAAGGAAAGAATGAGAGTGGAGGATGCCACAGCTAGGAGAGGGTGTAAATAAAGCTGCAGCTTCTTACTTGGAATTCAGGAACTGGTAAGCAGAACTTTAAAAAACCGGAGAAAGACTTTTGGAAAGTAGTGACCGAACTCTAACAGTGGGGCTTTAGAATCACAGATGATGATGGTTTGATAGTAGAAAATCCAATCCCATAGTTCAGCGTTTCCCAACCTTTTTTGGCTCACCTTAAAACTTGGTAGTACATCATGCTAAATTGTACCACTTCGTAAAAATGATTGTATTTCGCGAACTTTGTTACTCCGAGTGTTAATATTATTATCTTTATTTGTATAGAGATACACCAATATATCTTTTACAAAGGAGTTCTAAGTTCATGTTCACTTTATAAACTTTGTAAGTGTAAGATGTTAGTTTTAAAAGTTTTTTAAACAATTAAAAATTGTTTATATTGCTTGCTTACATATTTATTTTAAGCCTTCAACTACCTGTTAAGTACCAATTAAATTTAATGTTGCTTGGATGGAGCTTACTCATTACAATCCATTCTCTTTAAGCAGATCTTTACATAGTTATCATTTAAGTTCTGTCACATGATAATTCTATCAACTTTTCTTTATCTTTTATCGATAATGATGTAGCTATTCCTAAATTTATTTTATAGAAGGGGTTTGAAATTCAATTATGTTCATCTACTCTATGAAAGACAATTTTAATCCCGTTAAATGCGCTATTATATTTTCTCATATATCTTGAGGCAGACTAATCTTATTACTGTACATTATTAACAACTGTACTGTATAATATTATTAATTAAAAGAATTTTTATGTATTATACAACGTTTCTATGACATTTTTATTATTTAATTTTTTTTTTAAATTTTTTATGTCCGCCATTATTGATTATTTTTCGCAGTGGTACGCGAGTTGCTGGTTGGGAAACGCTGCCCTAGTTGAACATCCATTTTTTGGTATCTCCTCGGAGGATAACAAAACCAAGAAACTCACAAAGTCTATTAAACATACGAGGGTCGTTTGAAAAGTCCGTGCAAAAATAAAAACTACTTAATTTTTTGGGGTAAACCTTTTTTATTTTTCAACATAGTCTCCTTTTAGGCTTATACACTTCGTCCAACGCTGCTCTAGTTTGTTGATCCCTTCCGAATAATAGGATTTGTCCAAGTCTGAAAAATAGCCATTCGTTTCTGCAATCACCTCCTCGTATGAATAAAATCTTTTTCCCGCCAGCCATTTCTTCATATTGGGGAACAAATAGTAGTCCGAGGGAGCCAAGTCTGGAGAATAGGGGGGATGTGAAACGAGTTGGAACCCTGTTTCCATTAATTTTGCGACCACAACTGCTGATGTGTGAGCTGGTGCGTTGTCGTGATGGAAAAAGACTTTTTTGTGGGCCAATCGTGGGCGTTTTTCTTGCAGCTCGATTTTCAAACGGTCCAATAAAGATGAATAATATGCACCTGTAATAGTTTTACCCTTTTCCAGATAGTCGATGAGGATTATTCCTTGCGAATCCCAAAAGACAGTCGCGATAATCTTTCCGGCCGAAGGAACGGTCTTCGCCTTTTTTGGCGCAGATTCCCCCTTGGTAACCCATTGTTTAGATTGTTCTTTGGTCTCAGGAGTGTAGTGATGTATCCATGTTTCATCCACAGTGACGAAACGACGCTTAAAGTCCTGCGGATTCTTCTAGAACAGCTGCAAACCGTCCTTGCAACACTTCACACAATTTCGTTTTTGGTCAAACGTGAGCAATCGCGGCACCCATCTTGTGGATAGCTTTGTCGTGTCCAAATGTTGATGCAAAATATTATGTACCCGTTCATTCGAGATGCCCACAGCACTAGCAATCTCACGCACCTTCACTCTTCGGTCATCCATCACCATATCATGGATTTTATCAATGATTTCTGGAGTAGTAACCTCAACAGGGCGTCCAGAACGTTCAGCGTCACTTGTGCCCATATGGCCACTCCGAAAATTTTAAAACCACTTATAAACTGTTCTAATCGAAGGTGCAGAGTCACCATAATGTTTATCAAGCTTCTCTTTAGTCTCCTGAGGCGTTTTGCCTTTCATAAAGTAGTGTTTAATCAACACACGAAATTCTTTTTCGTCCATTTTTTGAAAATCACTCGACTTCCTCGATTCAAACGAATGCCAAACATAAAGAAATAGACCGATCTGGCTGAAACTTGATGTGTGTTCTTCCAGGAGATGCTACTAACTAAACATAACCTCGATACGCGCCAGTAGTGCTATCTCTCTGACTTTGCACGGACTTTTCAAACGACCCTCGTAGAGCTGGCAGAAGACACACCCTTTGTGAACTCCTGCATTATTAGTCTCAAACCTCTTGAAGAGTATCCTTCGAGTACTGCCCAGTGATGATGAGGAATGCTTCTCAGTAGCCACAGTCTTTTGTACCCTTTCTTCGTAAAGAATTTACGAGTAAATTGCTTAAATTTGTTCGAATTTACTCGTCGCAGAAACCAATGATTCAAACTTTCACGTAATGTTTCCATTATTGTATCCTTCCAATGTTACTCTAATAATAGCGTGTCTACTTTTACTGACAAACTAAATATTGGGTAGAAAAAAGGTGTATAAATAAAAACACAAACAAATAACCGACATAGCCGACTGTCCCTCTAAGTACATAGATTATTTGGCATCCATTTGTGAACATCCCTTGGAATGGAAGAGCCTAACTTGTCGAAGCGAGAGAGAGAGAGAGAGAACGGTACCATGCAATATCCGTGGTACAATATTCGTAGCAAATACCACCAGCTTATTGCAAAGAGTTTCAAGGGAACGGAAGTTTGAACAAAGATAGGTATTGCGGAAATAATGCAAACTTGCTAGCATTGCCAATCCAGCTGGGGAAAAGTAAATATTTGTACGCATTCAATATTGGACGATTGTATGGGTGTGCGTTTGCGGGAAGGACAAAGAAGATGAAGAAGAAGTAGAGTATGACGATGGCGACAACAAACTGATAACAGTAAAATACATATTAACACGTGGCCATATACAGGTGTATTACACATGTAGGTACATACACGTATGTGTGTTCCGGCATAGTCAACAGTCTACTCTGTCCCGTCTCTAGATTCCTAGCATAAGATGGTTGGTAGCACTTGTTCAGCGGGTAGTATTACAATCGTCTATGTTTACATAAGTTACACGTAAACCTACATTGAGTGAACATGTTTCGCTTACTAGAATACATACACCATACATAGAACAATAATATCCAACCTTATAACCTGAATATGTAACCTACATAGGCACTCATCTGTCTGAGAATCCATGTGTATACATACATTGAAAGCACACAGTCTTAAGGCCTGACACTTACAGTAAGAAGACGGAACTTACTGGCGTGAGAGAGGGCTTCCTGTTCCTCTTTCTTCGGCTAATTCGCTCACCCCTTGAAGGAGGAGACAACTGCTCCCAGGAGCTAGTAGGGACCTAAAGAGGATTTGTTTCCGCTAGGAGTACATACTTAATACATACTACAAGCAGAGTTAACAAGGCTCTTTATATTTTCCTTACTCCATTAGTTTAAGGCAGCGCGATAGCTGAGCGGTTAAGAGACTAGACCCGCAATGCTAAGATGTATTGTTGGTTTAGTGGGTTCGATTCCCCAGGTCTAGGCCTTGGAATTTATTTAATGGTTAATACGAGAAGCAGTAAAGTATGTTTGCTAGTCGCCTCCGACTCACCATTAGTCTCTGCGTTTTTTAACTGCAACTTCTTTTTTCTTTTCCCCCCTTAATCGGAAAATACATGATCTGCATGATCTGGGCCAACAAAAGAAAAACTACCCTTGCTTTCCATGTCTTGGATACCCTGAAGGGGAGGTGGATACATTCTATTAACATCTTGGAACAGCTCCACCCACCGTCATCAGTAGAAAGGAACTCCAAGTTTAACTTTTAGACCCCACAATTTTCTCACCCTGCTGCATGTCATTTGATCAGAGAATGGAAGGAGCTTTAACATGGCAGAGCAAATCTGCAGAACCAGAGCTTTCCCCACAAACTAGCTGTACTTTAGTTACACAAAGCTGCTGCTGCTGTGGTGGGTGGGGGACGGGCTAGTTCATCTAACTATCACTTCTGATTACAGTTAGCAGTGCAGTTCCGCCAATTCTCTATGCAGCCGAGCAAACTTCATCCCTGGATTCATCTACATAAACTTGACCCTTTGGGTTTTGCTACATAAGGGCTCCCTCCACTCACTTCTCCACTTTGCTGGATACGCAGAGCAAGTTCACTTCTCAATATTCCTTTTTCTTTTTTTTTTAATTGCAAATTTAAATCAATTAGAAAATGGAAGCCAATATTATTAGCCAATCAGATTAGTTCTAATCAGATTTTCATCAAATGCACTCGGTTTCTCAAAGATCAGAGATTAGCCACTAACAATATAATTTAATTTTACAATTTAAAGAAAGACTAAATGCCAGTTTCAGTCATGATAAACTTTATTATGCCGAACTTTCAACCTAGGGACTGTTAGCCCTGAAGATGACCTAGTCCCTAGGTCGAAAGCTCGGTATAATAAAAATATATCATGACTGAAACTGGCAGTTATTTTTTCATCCTATTGAAACTTTGAATCAGTAAATAATGAATGAGTAATTAAAGAAAGACTTTTTCAAGTTTTCTGAAATTTACTAAGAATTTGACAAACGGATTCATTTGAAGTTGATCTAATGGCGTGCTTAAGCTTAAATATCATTTTGGCTTGTAATTTTCTCTCAATTAGTAGTTTGGTGCAGAGAGAATGTGTTGCATTCAATCAACATTGTTATTAAATTGATTTAGGCAATTCTGACTTACGTTTTTTTTTTTTTTTGTAATTTATTTGTTAAGTTACACCAGCGCCTAGACACGCCATAAGTAGCATGACAATAACTGACCACTACAAACTCACTAATTGAGGGGAGAAGTTACCTAGTGATAGATAACACTCCCTAAGTCGTCTCTAGGATTAGCTACTCTCCTCAGAAGAGAGAAAATCGCGAGTCCACTGGCGTTTCAATCGTCTGGGAGGATGATCTGGATGGTGATGAGATGATAAATGGCGGACAAGAGGATTGGAATGAGAGTGCAAGTTCTGGATGAAAACTTTTATAGCGAGTTCCAGCAACCTGGACCAACAAACCAGGAATTTCCAGGCCTGTGTGGATGGTTAGATTTGAAAACGTAATTTTAGACTGAAGTGTATGAATTCGGTGAAGATTGGAGCGTTTCGTTGAACCCCCACAGTTCAATAGCGTACGTCCAGACGGGTTTTAGTAGTATAGAATTGTGAATCAGTCGTTTGTTATTAAGTGAAAGTTTTGAACGTTGGTCTAGTACGTCTTTTAAGTAGACAATAACGCCTATTAACTTCAGTTCGTTTAAGTCGTGTGTGCGGGTTCCAACTAACAAGTAAATTAAATTATATGCAGTTATAAAATTTTACGTAATTAATATAAAAACAGTTTTAAGAAAACGTATAATTTATTATGTACGGAACCAATTAAAAAAATAATTAATAAAAAAAAAATTAAAAAATTAATACGCTCTCATTTGGGTTACAATTGAGAGGGGGTAAAACAAAAAATACACACACACACAGAGCGACTAATTTGGACAAGAGGGAGGCGATATTAAAACTAATACTTCCGGTGGGTAATTTATTTTCTAAAATTTAGCGTGTTGGTGGTACGTGGTACGAGGTTTTGGTAAAATTGGAATATTTGGGTATAATTAATGTAGTATGTAGGTAATAAGTAATTTTATTAAAAAGACATCATAATGGAGGATTGAGTGGAACAGGGAGAGGAATAAAGAATTCTTACCACCATCAGGAAGGAATAGACGGAGCAACACATTCAGACAGATGTATTATCGCCATTCCACCTGCGGTACATTCTACTCACCCTTCGGAAGGTGTTAGATAGAAATTCTATATCTGGTAAAGGTAGCTTTGGTTGGAATTTACTTAATGCTGCAAACCTCTCTATATGCTCGTATGAAAGAGAGGGAAGAAGAGCCTAGAGCTGTTGTTGGGAGAGCCCCCGCTATACCGCGCGCTACATTATTAATGAGTTTTCCTGAATGATCTTCTTTTTTTTTTTCATTCATAAAAATGAATTGCTCACAGATTTCCATTAATAAATTGAAAACCACCCCCACCCTGCCGCCTGCCGTCAGCATTCCACGTCAGCACCGATTGCCTACAATTTCTTTTTCCCATTTCTCAGCCCTTTTGAGGGGAGCGGGAAACTGTGGACGAGTGTATTCGTGTATTTTTCTTTAGGAATAAAGTTTTCATATCCATTTTATAAATAGTACGCCTACTTTTAATAAATGACAACCAAGAATAGAAAAGAAAAAGAAAACTTAAAAACCTTCAACAAAATTGTAAAGGCAGTTCAGATTTCCTAAAATCTTGAGATCAATAAAAAAAAAAAAAATGTATATATCAATCAATACCTCATTGTAATAAATATTAAATAGGACTCAATATATTGGAACTGCAGTTGTACAGTGGGATATTCGTGAAAAACTGCACCGAAAAAGCATAATGTAGGAAAACTTTTTTATATTTTCTATAAAAAATTAAATTCCCAAATTTTCTTTAAAATAAAGAGTATGTTCCATGTTTATCTGTGTAATTTTTTTGTTACAATACAGATTAAATAAGCCTGGAACGAATTTTTTGAATATAATAAATCTTTATTACACTAAATATGTACAAAAAAAAATAAATATTCGAAGTGTCAATGAACAAAAAATTGTAAACTTCATAACAAGTGAGGATAACAAAAGTGGTTGAGGTATAGGATACAGAATGCAGAGGAAAAGGAAGGAAAAATCTGCAGCTACTGTGGAAAGTTAGAGAAGGATGTGTTTTAGTCTTCTGTGGCTGTAGGGGGATAGCAGGATCTGTAGGAGGCAATGTCAGAATGGATTAGGATGACAGTTTAGGATGGAAATGAGTTTTGAGCAGACGATTTTGGATCGTAGGAGTGTACGGGGGATAATGGATGCAGTCTCCGTGATGTGAGTCAATGGCTAGGTATTTTGTGTCTGTAGGAGGATATCAGGATCTGTAGGAGGCTTTGTCGTGGCAGAGTGGTTTAGGATGGCAGTCTAGGATAAAAAGGAGTTTTGAGCAGTCGATTTTGGATATAGGAGTGTACAGGGGATAATGGATGCAGTCTCTGTGGAGTGAGTCAATTCTAGTGCGTCGTGGAGAGTCTGTCTCGCAAGTCTGACAAATTTGTTCTGTGTTGTCCTGGAGTTTCTTGATGAGCAGGCTTAGAGCAACATCAGCCTATTGACTACTTTTTAAAGGAGGAGTTTGTTGGTCACAGTCATTTTGGGGTCACTTTGAGACTAGAGAAAATAATAGTCGTGTAGTCAAGTTTGCCTGAGCTTACTTTGTCCTACGCGCGTGTAGTGAAAGTGAGTTTGTAGTCTAGAGTTAGGCCTAGGTATTTAACGTGGGTAGACCACGGGATGAGGGGTGAAATTTTGGTATAACGGGATTTGGGTGGGCTCACAAGAAAAAAAAAGGGATTTTTTAGGTCAGTGTGAATAGCCGGATAGCTAACGTGTGTAAAGGATGGTGCGCAGGATTTTCGATTCGGTTAGGGATTATATGCGGTTAAGATTGGAGCGCTTAGCTATACCGTAAAGTCCCTAAGTCCAAATTGGGGCTAATTGGGCTGTATAGAGATTCTTTTTTTGTTCTCTAGAGTAAATTTGGATCGTTTTGTAGAGAAGAGGATAAAGTAAAGGTACCAACGTTTCCAAAAATTTGCAATTTGCATCAAACATTTTGCTCTATATTGGCATACAATAATTACGGCGTTTCATCGGTCATTAGAAGACCTAGCATGAACAGAAAATATAGTAGAGAAAACAATGCTATTTTAAAAAAAAACTAAGCTTCAAAATGGTAAAAGCGGAAGTCTAAAAAAAAGCCATGGAAAGGTTTTCTCATCAAGTTTCCTTAATAATTAACGGGCTGCAGGAAAAAAGAGGAAAAGGAAAGACAAACACAGATGAAAAGTAAAGTAAGAGTGGTTCATATGATCTAGAAGAAGATATGGAAGAGTTGGGACATTATTAAAGTTGTATGACGGCTGGGTGTCGTCAAGGAGGGTAATAAGAACAACAATGTTGTCAGCGCTAACAGGCGCGCTGTAGCGGCCACCACAGTAAACCAACAAAGCAACCTAGCAAGAGGCCATCTTGTTGTGGAGAGAGGTGCCTTGAGAATGAAGAGATAGTAAGAAAGAGTAGGAGAGAGAATGGTCTAGCGGTGGCCGCGTTCATTATCTCGAAAACCTCTCCATGTAGGAGAGGACAAAGCGACTGAACTTGGCCATCAACATTCTCTGCGTTTGTCGCTCTCTCTGTCCTTCTCCTAGCAGGGCGCAAGGATCATCAAGAGTGAGAGAGAAGGAGAAAATAGTCTTGTTCACATTTTGTGGGTTTACTACGTGGATGTGGGTGGGTACGAGTGAGTGTGTGGAGAAAGAGGACGAGGAAGTGCTTCAGCGTAACTGTACAGCAAGCTGAAGGTGACTCACAGACACACCAACTTCTAGCGATGTCACTGTCCACGTTAATGTAGCACCATAACTGGACAGAAGACAAACCAACCTTAGATATCCTTAACAAAAACTTACAGTTTAAAATGTTAAGTATAAGGGTTGATTAAACGCCAAAAGGTACACAAATCAGCGAGTACCCAACATTTCATTAATACTTCATTAATAGTCAAGTAATTCTACTGCATTAATTTTCATTAATAAGTTATTTTTTAGAATTTATTAGATGTCACAGACCTTATGCTGGCCATTTTCATCTACAAAATATATGTTCAAGTAGCACTGTAGATTGACTGTAATATCTATTTATCTATAATAATCAAACTATTAATCACAGGTTAAAAAGAAAAACCTTATAAAAAATAAAAAAAAATTATGAGGCTAAAAAATTCAAAACCTTGTTTAAAAAAATGCTTACACCAACATACATCAATGATTTTGTTTATTTTATTTATTTATTTTTATTTTTAAATAAAAATCGTCGGTTTAAGTTCATTCTTCGATTAAAGTAATTGTTATTTTATGTAGTAGTCCAAACGTTTATAATAATAGGTAATAATTATCTGGCTTTATCGCAAATAATATAGTTTTCTTCAATTACATTCTCCATCTAGGTATTCATTCCACAATGTTGTATATATGTAATATAAAGTAAATAAGATATGCATATTTTTAGGACATCTAATTATTCCTGTATTTTTTACTATATCGTAAGTAAAATAAGGGGGTCTAAATTAAATTACAATTGAGAAATGAATAATTATTGTTGAATAATCTACTTGTTACTAACTGTGTGTTATTTGTGCTCACGAATATTTCGGTAAGACGAATTCAAGACAGTAGCCGACTCTAACTTTGTCTTTTTCTACTTTAACATGCATGTACATATATGTGATTTATCATAAATATAACAAAAAATATTATAAATGAAGTGGCCAGCATAAGGGTCTGTGACATCTAATAAATTCTAAAAAATAACTTATTAATGAAAATTAATGCAGTAGAATTACTTGACTATTAATGAAGTATTAATGAAATGTTGGGTACTCGCTGATTTGTGTACCTTTTGGCGTTTAATCAACCCTTATACTTAACATTTTAAACTGTAAGTTTTTGTTAAGGAGATTTTTGTACCTTTTGGATAGATTTTCCTTTTTGTCTATTTTAGAAAGTTACATATCTTCTTTACAGATTTTTTTAAAATTTGGAATAAGCAATGCTATCATTATAATCTGATAAGGTGTTAAGTCGGAACCGTAACTACCACTGGAGAGATCTTTTTATAGAAAGATTATAGTTGCGTTCCCCCAAACCATCCTCAATAACAATTTTTTTGAAAAAGCGTTTTGAATAACATAGGAAGGTATTTGTGCGTAAATAGCAAAATTAAACTGCGATTTCAGTACTTCCTTTTAAGAGGAGTTAGAAAAATAAACTACGATTGCATTACTTCTCCCTAAAAGGCAAAGAGGAAAGATTTTTTAATCGAACGACAATTCATTGATTTAAATCGGTTCACTCATTGATAATTTAAACGATTGCAGTACTTCCTCTTAGTAGGTGTAAGAGCAAGATGGCACTACACAGCCACGTAGAGGAGCTTTAACCACTTATTCGGGCTGAATTTTATCAAAATCGGACTAAGCGTTATAGAAATATTGGTAATAATAGTTTTAGAAAGGGTCTTATTTGGGTGGGGCGAACTCCCCTCCTTATGAGGCTCGGCGTCGAGACTTTTTTTTTTTTTTTTTTTTTTTTTATTAGAATTTTACAACTGCACAAATATATATGCAACAAGTAAATGTGCTAAATAAGTATAGACATGGCGTGATTGTCGTGAATGACAGTCACCCAGTGGTGACCATCGTTAGCTCCTCAGGTGATCTCGGGGCCAGCGACGCCTGAGCCGTCGTACGGGGTTTCCGGGAAGTGATTGGGATGAAAGGAGTTGTGCGAGTGGGTTGGGATGGGATCTGAGGAGTTTATGGAATTTAGTGTAGCGGGATTTAGCGAGGTTGGTTACAAATGGAATATTGAGGTCGGTATGAAGGGTGAGGTTTGACACATAGAAAGGAGCGTTCGTGATGCGGCGGAGGATTTTAGACTGAAGGATTTGTATGCGGTTAAGGTTGGATTTTTTGGCAGCGCCATAGAGTTCCAGTCCGTAAGTCCATATTGGCATGAGGAGAGAGATGTATAGTCTTCTTTTGTTTCGTAAAGTAATTTTCGATCGTTTGTCAAGTAGTCTGGCGAGAAGTCGATATCTTGTGTTGAGGTCTTTTCTTTTTAGTCGAGTATGAGGATTCCAAGTAAGTCTTTTGTCGAGGAATAGTCCGAGGTATCTCACGTGATCTGCAGGTGGTATAGGGGTGTTATACATATAAACAGGAGGAGGGATTTTGCGGTTAAGTGTGAAGACTATGTTTTTGGATTTAGAGGGATTTATTTTAATTCTCCAGTCGGTTAACCATGTTTCTATGGAATTGAGATGGGTTTGAAGTGTACGGGTAGTGAAGACAGGATCAGTACCAGAGGATAGAATTGCCGTATCATCGGCAAAGGTGTACAAGGAAGTAGAAGGATGAGTTGGTAGGTCAGCCGTGTAAATGGTGTAGAGGAATGGGGCGAGGATGCTTCCTTGTGGAACACCAGCAAGGATAGGATAAATAGAGGAATTGTGGGTTCCATAGGATACTTGGAAGTGTCTATCAGTCTATCAGTTAGAGACTTTTAAAGTGCAAATCTGTACAAAATTTCGATTCGAATGACACTTCATTCATGAAAATCGGATCACGTGTCGATAATTTGCAACGATTGCTATACTTCCCCTTAAAAAGTGTAAGAGCTGATCGTCGCTTTAATGTTACGTAGGGGAGCCCTTACCCTATCACCCTACCAAATTTTATCAAAATCGGGCCAAGATTTACAGAGTAATTAGTAATAATAATTTTGGAGGGGGCCTTACATAAAGGGGGCTAACTCCTCTCCCATTCGATGTACAGCATCGAGACCCCCAAAAGGCACATCTACATAAAATTCCGAATCGAATGACACCTCATTCATGAAAATCGGTTCTCGCGTTTAGGCGCTACGTTGTTTACAAAAAAGGTAACAACAACAACAAGAACAACAACAAGAACAAGAACATTTTTTGCTCATTTTCGGCAACTTTTTTCTCGAAACCTATTAGATCTGGGTGGTTGCAAAAAAATTACAGTTATAAAGGAGGGTTTGGAGTAAGATTTAAAGAAAATTTGGGAATTTTATCTTTTATAGAAAAAGAGAAAAAAATTGTCAAAGTTGGGTGTTTTTCAACGTTACGCTTTTTCGTGCAGTTTTTGATGGTCAACCCTTATACAACTGTCCTACCGGACAGTTTTAATAAACCCTGTACAAAAATATTGCAATAGCATAAGCCCTGAGATGATTACCTAGCCCAGAGGTCGCCCAAAGTGGTCTATATAGCTATATAGACCCCCCCCCCCCAGGGGTCTATTTAACAAAAAGTAGGGGGCCGATCTGAGCCAGGGTTCAAGATATCGAACTGCAGTTTCCCGGTTTCTTTCGAAACGTTGTATACTCTTTAAAACTGTGTATATGAAAATGGGGGGGTCAACTGCGAACCCTTACTTTTGGTCGCGCCTCTGCCGCGTATGCGGGCAGGAATCTAAGATCAAGTCACATATTCTGAAACTAAAGGTGAAGGGCAACAAAGTTTTTCCTCTACCATTTATTTGCTCAGATCAACCGTTTAAGCATGAAATGCATTTGAGCCGTCTGAAAATGAACACCCTGTATAATATAAAATATCGTCCTACAACAAAATAGTGTTCCTTAGAAGTGCCTATATACCTTTACCTAGGACAAAAGTACTTTCGAGTTTCAAGCAGGGTCACTATAAATTGGAAAAACTAGCTTTTATATAAGAAAAAACTTTCCCTGTATTTTCTTGAAGAGTGATACTATTCTTTTAGTAGAAATAGAAAAAGAAAAAAGGAAAAAGTTGTTAACATGAAAGGAAATAGAGGAAAATTCTAAAATGAAAGATAAAAAAAAACTTTATCTCTTTGTTACACAACCAGCTTACAAATATATTTTCCAATTTGGGGAGAGTAGAAGAGCAAGATGAGCATGAGACATGTAAAGTACCATCCAAAGTCTCCGCTAAACTTCACCAAGAAATCCACCGCCAAACCTTCTTGCTTAGTTTATAAAAAATAACTATAGCAAAGTTTGGCTTGTGGCTTTTTCTTTTGATCCAAAATATATTTTTATATCATGTTTCGTCAAAAATATTGGGGGGCAAATTGTAATATTTAAATATAATGTCTGTCTGACTAAAATAAAATTTTGGATAATGCAATCAAGTGCAATTTCTAAAAATATTTATTTTTTAATACGAGGTAAATCAAATATAAACGATAATTTTGCTATTCTTCTTAGAGTGCAGGTCCTACCTAGAGATAATGTTGTGTGGAGTAGATGTTTGGTTTATGAGGAGTGGGGGAACCGGTCTGGTTAGCGTTCAAGGTCCGCCATTGCCGTCAGTACAGCCATAATCGAGGCGCAGCGGATTATCAAAAAAGTTTTTAATCAATGAAGGCGTTAAAACGTTAGGAAATTTTAACTCGTTTGCGGGCACAGTTTGGGGGGACAGTACACTGTCTCAGAATCGTGTGTTTGCGTGGGCGAGAGAATTTATGGGGCGGACGAGAACGGATTGAAAACGAAAGTAATGATCGACGCCCAAGGACAAGCCTTACAGTCCTGACAATATTCGTGCCGTTCGAGAGCTTATTGAAGGTGATCGCCCACGCAAACACACGATTCTGAGACATTCTGACAGTGTACTGAGCGCTAACCAGACCGGTTTCCCCAATCCTCATAAACCAAACATCTACTCCACACAACATTATCTAGGTAGGACCTAAGAAGAATAACAAAATTACCGTTTATATTTGGATTTACCGTAGCAATAATAATAATAATTATTATTGCGAACATTAAAAAAAAAAATACTAAAATATCTTGCTCCCTATTTTTAGTACGGCAAATTTGGGAATTTTTATCCTTTATAGGAAAAGACTAACCACAACCATTAATGGAGTAGATCCGAAAGAATTAACACCAACAGTTCAAGATTGAAACGTGTTTTCAATGGATTAAAAAAAAAAAGACGTTGCAGGCAACGCTGGAAACGAGCTAGTTGATCTAAAGACAAGTTCAGCGACTTACCAAACTTCCTATAGAAGAAGATTTCTATCCACATTTGGTTCCTGCATTATGAGGGGGGGGGGGAATGGATAGCCACATGGAAGATAGCTCCAAGACTAGGTTTAGACGTTTTCCCCGTCATAGCAAGGAAGTGTAAACAAGGGAAAGGCTAGCTAGCCCATCTGACACTATTATAAAGCAGATAGCTTTACAGCAACGCTTAAATATGTGCTGAGGAAAACCTGCGGAAGGAACCTAGGATTAGGGAGATTCGCATCTTTTCGGACAACCAGGCTGCACTGAAGGCTCTTGTATCCTTCAGAATGACCTCTTCCCTGGTTTGGGAATGCAGGAAGGCCCTAGAACTACTGGCGCGGCACAACAAAGTTCGGTTGGAATGGGTGCCGGGTCATGTGGGGATTGTGGGGAATGAAAAAGCTGATCATCTGGCCAGGAATGGATCTAACACTCCTTTTATCGGTCCGGAGCCTGTCCTTGGGATCACCAGGGGTTCGATTCGTGCGGCCCTCAGAGACTGGATCTGGAGGGAGCACGAAAAGAACTGGGTGATGTGTCCAGGGGTTAAACACAGCAAGACCATGATGCCTTGGCTGTGTAAGCAAAGAACCAAAGAGACCCTGTGTTTGGGTAGAAATCAGATTACTCTGATTACAGCCCTATTCACGGGGCACGGTAGGTTCAGGAAGCATCTACGCAAGGTAGGGCTTATTAGCTCGGAACCATTGTGCAGATTATGTCAGGAAGAGGAGGAAACGGCCTCTCACCTGCTGTTCGATTGCGTTGCAATCGAGCGTTTGCGCTATGAAACCTTTGGAACGCTGAGGCCGAAGGAGATAGTAGCGCAAAAAGAACTAGTAGGGAAGGTCCTCAACCTCTTTAGTAGGGGAGGGTTCGCTTACTAGAACTAAGAAGGGGCTGGCACAATAAGTCTTCTGTGGCTGCGGTGCCGTGGGGCGTAAGGTCCCGTCCCATCTATTATCTTATCTTATTATAGCAACGCTGCAAAAATCATCAAAAACGTCCGAAGAAAGACGATCAGATTTTGTTTCAGGAAGCATTCAGACCCAAAATTTTATGCTGGATATTCCAAAATAGACGATCTGAACAGGGGTATTGACTGAGAACTGAGTTCTGAGCCAAATAGTGTAACAATAAGACAACTTATATTCAAAGATTTTTAGAGAATTTTTCACCTCTCTAGACTCTGTCATGTCTCATTTTGACTCAATTTAAAAGTGGTCGATTTTAAATTATAATTGAAATTGAGATTACTTTGTACATAATTTACTAAGTTAAGTACTTGATTACACGAACTCTTCAAACGCACATCAACCACTTTACAGGACTGGCTTAACAAATGGCGAATCAAAACTAACGTTACGAAATCAAAATATATAGTATTTACTCGTAAGACGAAAAATCCTACCTCCCATCATCTTGAACCAAACACCTGTACCAACTGTGGACAAAGTAGGCTACCATGGACTGCACCTAGAAGCAAACGGTTGACATGGAATCCCCCCAGACTAGACTGAAAAAGACAAGAAACTAACCAAACGCTACAAAACTTCTCGCCAGACTACTTAACAAATGTTCCAAAACAAAAGACTCTTATATCTACTGTTACTGCGACCTATTTGGTCATACGGCATCGAAGTATGGGGATCGACTAAACCGTACAAACTCTCTACGCCTCCAGGACCTTACAGTCAAAAATACTATGAAAACTACTTAAAGCTCCGTTCTATGTATCTAACCTCACCATTCATAATGACCTCAAAATCCCTTTCATTAACGGACCTTAGTAAAACTAGTTTCTTAAAAATTTCATTCCTTTACAACAGCTCATTCCTAACCCTCTAATAGAACGCCTATCTTCTTCCACATTACCAGGTAATCCTGCAAGGAGATTGGAAGAGAAGATGGCCCCGCGATCTACTCTCATCATAAGAGCAGTCTAGTAAGAGCACGTAATGGAGTGTCGCCACTGGGCGCCTTCTCCAATCTTCATTAATAATCAAGACATTGCATTACATCACATTTGCTTGTTGCAACAATCGTTGCAGTCACAAATTTCAATAAAAGATTAAAAATAAATAAATACTTGTACTTATTTATTATATACGAGTATAAAGAACGCTTAGTCAATCCCAATACTTCGATGCCGTATGACCAAACAGGTCGCAGTAACTGAAGGTATAAGAGCCTTTTGTTATGTAGATTAAGATTCGATCGTTTGCACTTATTATATATACTTTGATTATGCAACATGCAGAAATATTCTCTGTTTTAGATTTTTAGATGCAAAAAGGGGTCGCAGTAGACACAATTTTTTTTTTTTTTTTTAATTAAATCACTTTTTCGAACTCAACGGACTTCAAAATAGATACTTCCTATGAAAATTGCACGATCACAGTCCTACTCCTTTTCAATCAAACAGAGAAATTGTTTAAAACATTTTCTATTAATTAGATTTTCCCCTTAAGACAACTTTTTTTATTATTGTTATTTTAAGTGATTTTACAACTATAACAAGTTTTCCATCAATTAAATAAGATTGAGGAGGCACTGGGTATATACAAGTAGATTTAACAGAGACTAATTTAATTTCACCTTTTCACCAAAGTGTAAGGTGTAGATGGGAGCACACGGCGGTGAACTGTGGAGTATCCGTGGCGGGGAAAGCGGAAGTCGGAGAAAGACCAAGTTCACCGTTAACGTCTTGTCTTTTCTTAAACTTACTGATGTTAGCACACTCTGTTCACTCTCTTACTTCTCCCTCCTCGCCAGCCAGTTTCCGCTACATCATCTCAAGACTTAGCCCCCACCACTTTACAACAACTCTGTCCAAATTAACTTCCCCCCATTCTTGTACACAAGTTAGATTTGACAGCTCTAACTAAGCAAAGAGAAGTAAAGGCCATGTGAAGATGAGAGGGAGGAAGGAAGACCAAAAAAACCCAAGGATTCGGCAGGAACTAACAAGCTGTGCGGCGGAAGAGGGGAGGAAAAAAAAAACTTGCTCCTGCTTAGCTTGCTTACTTTAGCCCTTGTTGATTTTTACTTTTATTTTTTAAATCAACCTTAAAATAAAGTGTTTCATTTTTTAAAGCAAAAAAGTTTCGCCCTTCCCACCTAATCCGACTAACAGTTTGTACACACAGTTACCCCGGAAGTACTCCCATTAGAATACCACCGGAAACAGCTAGGCCTCATCTATTCATACCAACATCCACTCTAATATCACTTCTACTTCTTTCAAGCCTCATTATTTCATTCCAAATAATAATAAAAGAACGTCACTTTTGGCCATAAAGTTTTAAATGTATTTGTATCAAAACGTAATTTATTAACAATTGATATACTCTAAAAATTACCTTGCTAATGGCAGAAAAATGAAAACAAAATAAATAATAATAAAGAAACATTCAAAATATTGAACAAAATAAAACTTAAAACTCTTGTTAGCAAATTAATAAGATGGAGGTAAG
The DNA here is from genome assembly GCF_049639745.1 of Rhodnius prolixus. NCBI lineage: Eukaryota > Metazoa > Arthropoda > Insecta > Hemiptera > Reduviidae > Rhodnius > Rhodnius prolixus. The sequence continues at coordinate 55,206,905 of NW_027411592.1, read as the reverse complement.
ACTATGTTAAGACGTTTTCTCCGTCATAGCAAGGAAATGTAAACAAGGGAAAGGCTAGCCCATCTGACACTATTATAAAGCAGATAGCTTTACAGCAACGCTGCAAAATCATCAAAAACGTCCCAAGAAAGACGATCTTATTTTGCTCCAGGAATCAAACTCAAAATTTTAGGCTGGATATTCCAAAATAGACGATCTGAACAGTGGTATTGACTGAGAACTGAGTTCTGAGTCAAATAGTGTAACAATAAGACAACTTATATTCAAAGATTTTTATAATTTTTTTGCCTGTCTAGACTCATATTTCAATTTTACTCAATTTAAAGTGGTCGATTTTAAATTATTAGCTAATAATAATATTGAATTTTTTTTTTTTTTATTTATCCTTTTAATGTAATTTACACCTGTATCTACAGGGTACAATAGGTAAATGCGATAAATGCATAAACAATTAACGTGTCAAACGTGAATGACGGCCATCCAGTGATGGCCGCCATTAGTCACCCAGTTGGTCACCGGGCCATCCGGCGCCTCAGCCGTCTTCGAGGATTGGAGGGTAGCGTAGTTGTAGACAGGTTTGCAGCTAAAGGGTTGGGATGAAATGAGAGATTTTGGTGAAAATTTTTATATCGGATTTTGGCTAGTTCAGAGATGAGTGGAATTTGGAGATCTGTATGTATTGTGTGGTTTGCTAACATAGAATGGGAGCGTCTACTATGCGGCGGAGTATTTTGGATTGGAGTTGTTTGCAGTGTCTATTGATGTTAGATTTTTTTGTTAGCTGTTCCGTAAAGTTCGAGTCCGTAAGTCCATATTGGTGGTGAGAAGAGCTGTATAGAGTCGTCGTTTTGTTCTGTAGTGAGAGTTTTGAGCGTTTGTCGAGTAGTCTGGCTAGAAGTTTGTATCGTTTGTTTAGTTCGGTACGTTTAAGTCTCGTATGGGGGTTCTAGGTAAGTCTCTTTTCTAGGTACATTCCAAGGTACCGCACATGGTCGGCTGGTGGGATAGGTGTATGATGTAAGAAGACAGGTGGTGGAGTTTGACGTTTGAGTGTGAAGACTATGTATTTAGATTTAGTTGGGTTAATTTTTATACGCCAGTTTTCTAACCAAGGTTCTATTGAGTGAAGGTGAGACTGTAGAGAGCGTACTGCGAGGATAGGGTCAGAGTGTGTGGAGAGAATGGCAGTGTCATCAGCGAAGGTGTAAATAGAGGTATTAAGGTTAGAAGGTAAGTCGGCAGTGTAGATTGTGTAAAGTAGTGGAGCTAAGACACTTCCCTGTGGCCAGACAGTGTGGCCTCGTGATCTCCTCTCAAGTGAAGAGAGTGACTAACTATATAATATTGAAATTAAGATTATTTTTTACATAATTTTGACTATAACTTAAGTTCTCTTAGTTATAAAAAAAAATATAAGCAAAAAAGGCTAAAGCATATCTTGCTCTAATTAACTGTACGTATTACTTGTTGTTCATTCTTTTTGGTGACTGATTCATAGTTTCAATGGGACTGTAGTGTTATATAGCCATTTTTTAATGTAGCCCTGAAATGTATTACTTTCTAAACTAGCCCTGAAGATGACCTAGTCCCTAGGTCGAAAGCTCGGCAAAATAAATTTTTCTCGACTGAAATGGCAGTTATTCTTTCAATTCCATTGTAAGTATTGGGTTTTTTTTTTTTGCCTCAGTATGTAAGCTTGGACAGATTTACCGATGTAAATATTAAAGTTGTGAAGTGTATATAGGCACTGCAGCCTGAAACCTCCTTTTGTATATCTATTTGTAATAGTATTTCTATTTTAAACTCTAAAAAATAAACTTCTTCAATTCAATAAGATGGCAAAAAAGAAAAAAAAAAAAACAATTTTAATAATCATAATAATGAAGAAAAGTTGACCCCAAGAGTCTTTGAAAGAAAGATACTCAGACGCATATTTGCCCCAGTTTGAGTACACGGCACATGGCGAATTAGGAAGAATAGAGAGAACTTGATGAACCCATGGGGCATGAGAATATACAATAGTTAGGTGTGTCAAGTTGAGAAGAATAAGTTGGCTTCTGGGCATATAGAGGAGATTACCAGATGGACTGACGACAAGAAAAATAATAAAGCAGAAGTTTTGATGGGAAAAGAAGAAGAGGGCGTCCCCAGAACGAGCTGGTTGGGAAACGTGCAGCAGGACTTAGGAAGACGAAGGCGTTAGATCGGGATATCTGGTACAGGATTGTACGGGAGGCCAAAGCACATATCGAACTGTAGCGCCGGATAGGTAAGTAAGTAAACAAGTAATAATGAGGAAATAATATCAAGTAAACAGTCTCCGGCATTCAATATTAATTCTACAATAATTCCAATAATGTAAAAAGATTAATTACAGATTACTACGACGAAAAGGTTACCTGCTAGAAAGGTTAGTCTAAGCTCTTGAGATTGGAACAATGTATTAATTTGAGCTTTAGAACCAAATCATTAAGAAACGAATTCCAAAAGCTTTGATAAAGCTTTATTAATTGATTGTTATATTGATTTTTATTGTACTTACAAATTTGTTCCCATAAATAGTAGTGAAATGGTAGGCAACCTTGTTGTAGCTACTTTGAATGCTTGTAAGTTTTAATCCATTACTTTGATTTAACCTTAGAAGTAGAATTTTCCAGAAAAATATTCAACACTATCGCGTAAACTTTATTAGACACTAAGTATTGAACACTATCGCGTAAACTTTATTAGACACTAAGTATTGAACACTATCGCGTAAACTTTATTAGACACTAAGTATTGAACACTATCGCGTAAACTTTATTAGACACTAAGTATTGAACACTATCGCGTAAACTTTATTAGACACTAAGTATTGAACACTATCGCGTAAACTTTATTAGACACTAAGTATTGAACACTATCGCGTAAACTTTATTAGACACTAAGTATTGAACACTATCGCGTAAACTTTATTAGACACTAAGTATTGAACACTATCGCGTAAACTTTATTAGACACTAAGTATTGAACACTATCGCGTAAACTTTATTAGACACTAAGTATTGAACACTATCGCGTAAACTTTATTAGACACTAAGTATTGAACACTATCGCGTAAACTTTATTAGACACTAAGTATTGAACACTATCGCGTAAACTTTATTAGACACTAAGTATTGAACACTATCGCGTAAACTTTATTAGACACTAAGTATTGAACACTATCGCGTAAACTTTATTAGACACTAAGTATTGAACACTATCGCGTAAACTTTATTAGACACTAAGTATTGAACACTATCGCGTAAACTTTATTAGACACTAAGTATTGAACACTATCGCGTAAACTTTATTAGACACTAAGTATTGAACACTATCGCGTAAACTTCATTAGACACTAAGTATTGAACACTATCGCGTAAACTTCATTAGACACTAAGTATTGAACACTATCGCGTAAACTTCATTAGACACTAAGTATTGAACACTTTCGCGTAAAACTTATTACACACGTAACACACCGACATGTTAGAACAGCCAGTATGAGCGAAGGTTTCTCCAAGGTTACAATACAGGGTTACCCAAAATATATGTATACATATTTTCGAAGAACTGTTACTTTATAATTTTAAATTATATACATATTTTTACTGAATTTAATAATCTGTTAAATTTAAAATATACATTATTTTATTTATAATATAGATTAATGTAAAAAAATGTGAATTTACTAATTAAACGCAAATAGCAATGGCGCACAAAAACAGATTAAAATTTGAACTTAATCCACTAAATTTAGGATAATAATTGTACCATTATTTACCAATTTCAGAAAAATGTAATTTAATTGATTTTCTTAACATTGCAGCGAAAATTCGGAAACGGATTTGTTGCTAAAAATAGAATGGAGACCCAGGGCTGCTTTTATTGGTCGATCATATAAATTTTCTTAAAAAAGGTGTTACAAAATATTTTTATTTGTTATGTCGTGGATTGTGGGGGGGGGGGCGCGCGGAAGTTTATCCTCTAATATTAACATTGTTTCTAACAAATAAAAAAAATAGTTACAAGCGGGATTCGAACTGGGGATCTCCTACTTATACACATACTACGCTTCATAATCAATAATCAAAAGAAAAACCACCCCAACTTAACCCAACACCCAACTTAAAAAGATATCTGAATAATACTTCAACTTTGTCCTGGTACTTGGTGTAGATCTAAACCCTAAACCTAAGTTTAATGGAATGAAATAGTTCTCAAAAAAACAGTTCAAGAAGAGAGTGGCACAATTTGCACATCAAATCTTTAATCACTCTAAAATTGAATTAATTTTACTAAAAAATCTATAACTACAATTATTGATAGTGGCAATTCCAATAAAGATATAATTTCCAGCACGTTCCAGATTCCAGATATTGTTGTTCAACCAATTTGCTGGTAAGTATGGAGACTCCAGCTTTCATTGTGATAAGGATAGTGTGAATTATTAGAGGAACATCATGAACATCGAGTGACATCCGTTTAACTAAGGGATAAGGGTGTGAGAAGATGAGTTTGATCTAGATTATATACCTTATCACCATTACCATGGCGACAAGTTCACCAGGTGATAAGATTTGTAATAGTTGCAACTATTTAAATAGAATCCTGAACTATTGAATTAATTATTAATAATGGTTTTCATTCATACATTATAACTACCTTAATTATTATTGCAAAGTGCATTACTGTTTAATTTAAATCGAAGTAATATGTGAGACATTAAAGTTGTATTCGTAAGCAATCAATTTGAATTGCTTACGACGTACAAATACCTCCTAGGAGTTACAAATTGCAAAAGTGGGCACAGAGAATGGAAATTGTGTGTACAAAATACTGTAATTAATAAAAAAGAACAATCAGAGAACATTGTGCTGATCTAAACGGAGCACGATGACCACAAAGGAACACAATAAACACTTTGGAGCTAAAAGTATTAAACGGGGGGGACGACAAAATGTTGTAGATATCCACGATGCAAGTGGTACCCACTCCACTAACAGGGACACATGGAAAATAGGAGTTGATATCCTTTAGCCGGGGATTTTTAGGGAATCCTCAGATGTTCTTCCCTTCATCTTGCTGAGCGACCGGCAAAAAGGGTTCCCCTTTGACTAATCACCACAGCAAGTGCAGGCCGAGATGGAAACCTAAGTCAAGTGATGGGCGCAATAAATATTAGCATGGATGAATCAATGATAAGAAAAATTTATTTAAACCTCGTTTCCGTTTCCTTTAATTTCAGAAGGCTCTTAATCGGACCCTAAATATGTAATCCCCTTTCTTTATCACGTAAATCCTAAAATAACCTAGGCTTTTGCGCGAATTGCTTTGAAAAATTCCCTACAAGGGGATGCCTTTTAAATTTTCACTCGTAACACCGACATACTCAATTCTTATTAGAAGAAGAAGAATAAATATTTATTATAATAAATATATAAAATAAATAAAGAAGTATAAATGTATAAAAACATTTCAACCTTCTTAGCTAAGTGAAGTAAGAGAAAAGTTAGGTGTGGAGGATTGGAATGCAGGGAAAAAGGAGGAAAAACCTGCAGCTAGTGTAGAGAGTTAGAGGAGTATCTGTTTTAGTCTTCTGTGTCCTGTATGTTGTAGAAGGATCTGTAGGAGGCTATGTCGCGGCATAGTGGATTGGGATGGCAGTCTAGGATGGAAAGGAGTTTTGAGCAGACGATTTTGGATCGTAGGAGTGTACGGTGGAATAATGGATGCAGTCTCTGTGGAGTAAGTCAATTCTAGTGCGTCATGGAGAGTCTGTTGCGAGTCTGAGAAATTTGTTCTCGGTTATCTGAAGTTTCTTGATGTTGCTACTACAAGTCCAGGCTCCAGACGGAGCAGGCGTAGAGCAACATCGGCCTAATGACTGCTTTGCAGAGGAGTAATTTGTTAGTCACAGTCATTTTGGAGTTACGTGAGAGAAGAGGAAATAATAGTCTTATAGTCCAGTTTGCCTGAATTCCTATTAGGACCTCTATTCACTGATAAAGCAATTCATGTGAATGCTCCACACTTCTAGGATTCAAAACTCACAAAATTTTACAGAGCAAAATTTAAAGAATCATAAGTAGTTTAATATTTTCCAAAAATGCTCCATCACCTCCACCCCTTAAAAGAAAATATAATAATCTGGAAAATATTAAATGGAAACTAAATTAGAAAATGTATTAAAAACTCGTTTAAGGTAAGATTTTGATTACAATCTAAAAGAAAATGTTTCCACTGTTATCATTAGCATTATCTGAAAAGTAATTTCCTTCATTTTTAAGGAAGTTTAGACTCTCGGAATGACAATCAAATTAGCTTTAATTTAGCTGACTTAACTGAATATTACTGAATATAAATAACTTTTATATAATATTACTTTTCCGTTAGGAGGTCTTTTTCATGTAAGACAAAAAATAGAAATTGCGTAATGAGTAAATCTGAATCCGTAATTTATACAGTTTCAATTACTGCAATGAGTTTTTATTAAAATAAGCCTTTTAAATAAAATCGTAATCAATTCACTTCCTGTGGAGGAAAACGTTATTTTATGTTGTAATTATGTCTTAAATACATGCATAATACGAGGTGTGGCTATTAAATAACGAGACTATTGCTGTAAAACAATTTATTTTAAATTTATACATATTTAGTTATTATCACCTTCAATATACACCCCTCCCCTATCCCTACAACGCTCCATGCGAATTTACCATTGTTCCAAAACAGTGCTGGAAGTCTTTTTATGTGAACTCCAGCAAGACGCGGGCCGCTTTTTCTTTCACAGCTTCAAAACGGACTGAAATCGTGTTCCTTTTAATGCAGATTTGACTTTGGAGATCATATAAAAAGTCACATGGGGCCGCTAGTTCAGGCGAATAAGGCGGATGGCCTAAAACTGGGTTGTTGTACTTGGCTAGAAACGTCGTCTTGACAGACAATGCAGTGTGAGGTTGTCTTGATGGAGAACCACCCCGTGACTTGTTCTTCCACAAATCGGGTCGTTTTTTCTTTATTCTTTCATGGAGTTAAGCAAGGACCACCCGGAAGTAATGTTGATCAATTATAATCGATATTTTCATCCGTTTTGGGCGTGAAAGGGCGACCCGGGCGGTCATCATCTCCGACGTCTTCTCGTCGTCCATCTTGGAAACGCTTGAACCACTCAAAAAACTCGCGCACGTGATTAACATTCATCGCCATAATCTTTTTTTAATAAAAGATAAGTTTCAGTCGCGGTTTTACCAAGTTTCATGTGAAATTTCACGACAATTTGTTGTTCTACTACATGTATAGTATCATGTTTTCGGCAAAACGAAAGTAACACCTCTTACATACCGGTCAGACAGATTTTGTCTACAAACACGTGAGACGCTTCAATCGAAAGAGAAGGCTTTACGCTGCACAGCTGTCGGTCGTTAAGATTTGGCGCATGCATAGTTCTGTAGCAGCATCAGTCTCGTTATTTAATAGCCACATCTCGTAGATCATTTTATAAAAACCAATGTACTACTTGGGGACTTAAAAACCATCGATCACAATGCTGTTGCTAACGAGAAATATCAGAAAGGAAAAATGGGAAACAAAAAACACTATGAAAATACGTTTTTGGAAACCGGAAACTTGCAGAACTTTAAGAATGCCCACAGGAAACTTGACGAAACTTGTTTTTACCAATTTACATTTACGGAAAAGGAAAGACACAGGACCAAAAAGTGACATTACAACACAATACTGAGAGAAAACGAATGTAGATAAGTTATAAGTTCGAACAAGGTTTGATGTGACAAAGCTCGCGCCTACAGCCTCCTCCTCTTGTGCGAACTAGAAATTGTCAGTTATGAGGAGTGAGCGACTTAATGCAAGAAGGATATGAAGTGAAAGATCAGCAGGGGCTTGTAGAGACAAGGTAAACCTAACTAAAGACATGCAGGAGTTGACTGGATGAACATTTCAATAGAAGAAACGTTCAGTTTCTTTGGCACTGTCCAAAAGCAAACCAGCCAATACAATACATCAAATTTATGGTAGGATAGACAGCCAGCAGCTTTAGAGAATGGTGGTGAAGTCGATGACGCGTTAGGGAGAAGAGGACACAAGATGTCAAACTGGTACAACTACTGCATGTCACTTAAGGCAGCATCACATTTTGGTACTTTTTATTTTATAAAGACACACGTACTTTCAAGAATACATAATATAATTGACGTGTCAAGAGATGTATTTTCAGCTAGCATACGTTCAGAAATATCTTCTACACTCCAAACTTAAAGTAATTTTGGCATTTTTATGTTTTATATTCTCATACTTTATTTGATGTTCTTTGTATTATTTCGTTTCTCCAATATGAAGTGGCTGTCATTAAATGAACCATAGCAACTTTTATGTTCTTTATTTTTTATGTACTTTCTTCTGTTTCCAGCTGTATCTGTAGAGAATGTTTGAACAGAGCGCAAGACGAACACGCTCCTGGGGGTGTCCTTTTGTAAAATTGTTCTTAAATCAAGATATTGATCCTCTACTACGTAATGTTTGGAAGAACTTGAAAAGAAAATTACCCCCAAGTAAAAGGAAGTTGCAGGAAGTTGCTGTTCTTCAATTCGATACGATCTCTGTGTTCTGTTTTATACACTATTTCCTCTTAAGAGGAAATAGTGAAACCTAATTAGTACTGGTTGGTTCCCAGCTACTCCCGACGGAACCTTTCAACTTGGTCCCAATCATCCTGAACATTATCTGTACACTTTGCATTTCCAGATAAACTAGAACTGTTTATAGTCTTGTCTACATGCAGTGATCAACCCACAGTGATGATTACATTGACAGAGCCAGGAGAATCACCAGTAAAAGGAAGTCAGGGCCACATCCCCTTCTCTCCTCCCGAATGACGCACTATACTCTCTAGTTTGCTAACTATAGTGCCACTAAATCCACCATCCGGTATATATATCAACAGCTTCAGGGCTCATTCTCTCTCTGTCTGTCTGTTAATCAACTTTTCTCTCTATCTGCTGTCAGCTTCTCTTCTGTTCCTTTGCACGTTTCCTGTCAACTCTTCAACCTTTATACTTCCGGTTTCGATCAATAATTTAAAAAAAAAATGGTGGAACTAAAGGGATTAAAGTATTTTAGTTAAAAATTTGTATTGCTTGTTGAATCTTTATTATATTGGATATGGTAAATACCTTCTGCTTTAGGTCGCTCTATAAATCCAACATCCTTTTCCTGTCATGGCTGCACCACCATCAGTACAAAACACCCACGCAGTTACCCCCATTCCAATCCCTTTTGTTTACAAAAAAAAAAATCATCCACTTTTAAGAATATGTCTTTCCGTATTGTACGACCTTCCAATGCACAGCAAAATAGCAAATCTTCATAGTACATTACTATCTTGACAATATCCTCAAAATACAGACAATTGAGCTGACTCTTGAATATCTGTAGACTCATCAAGCTGTATGGCAAATTTTGGGCTTTGTTTTCCATTATTTGTTGAAAAAAGTCCATCAGTAATTTCTATAATCCTTTTACAAAACTTTATCATTTGATAATGAAATCTTACGCAGTTCATCTGTACACTTTTTTTTCCCATGAATCAGCTCAGTAACTTTTAACTGCTGCGGGCAATAACAAGTTCCTCACCAATTGTAAGAGGTTTTTTCGTTTTCTGCTGTTAAAAAACGATGCTTCGTAGGATAATTATTTTTCCTGGACAGTAGCATAAGGGAGCTGTCATTAATAAATAGGTTGTTACGACAATAAGCAGGCTGAGAACGAACCACGCTGTGTGCGGATCGTATCTTCACAAGATCAACAAAAGGTTCTCCTCTCCTCTTTGCGTAGATTGCAATGAGGAGGAGGATTTCAAACATATCGTATAATAATGATATGTCCACGTATGATTGACGACATATACAGGTATTTAGATGCACCATTTCGCTACGAAGACATAATATTCTCCACCAACATCTATGTGCTTAAATCTATAGCTGAGCTAGCAATGAAATATGAATGTATTTAAAAGTTATAGCCGATTAGAATGAATTAGAGAAGGATTACGGTGATTTTAATTTCGGTTAAGCTATAAGGATGGCAGGTATATTAGAGTACTGATCCATCCATTAGCTGTAGTTTATGTAAATAGTTGTATACAGTAGAGGGATGAATGAGTGAAGCGAATGTATATATAAGTAAGAATGGAGAGTGAGTGATATTCTAGTGATAAGCACCTAGACGATGCTGGCTGTATGGCGAAAGCCGATGCCAAAGAAAGCCCCCAAAAAAAAGAAGCATATTTTCAAAACTTAGTTTTTCTTTCTTTTTCTGAATCTCTCAAATGCCTTTCAAAATATTCGACTACTTTATTTAAGTGGGTAGGATGCTTCGTTTCAAAATACATTTTTTAATTAATTTTGGTGGGCTTGTTGCTTTCATCAGCCAAAGTTCTGGTTGCAGATTAAACAAAGCGGTTGCTGTTTATCGTGATAATTATTAAAATTTAACTCGTATTGTAGAAATGATTCATTGTATGTTCTTTTTTGAGGGGGAACAAATCTGGCTCTTTTCTTGTATTTTCGACTTATTCTCCGATGTACTCGAAGTCGTTTTGGTTTCTTCTTTTTTGGATTCACATATCTTAGCCACTTATCCATTTTACAGTTCAAATTCAACTAAAAATCAATCGGTAAATAAGTAAGGATGTTTTTAATTTTTATGAAACGTAGAACTTTATAGCCATTAACATTTACCATGTATTTGAAAGATTTATGGACACTGTGCAATTGGCCGAAACCTAAACTCCATTGAAAAGTGTACTGCCACACAACCACAAACTTATACTTCATTTGCATGGTATCTTTTGCTAGGATCACTACAACATATATTACTACCTCACTACTTGCTGATCGTTCGCAAGTTACTGAAGTAAACTTGTTTTTTTTTCTACTTAATTGTTACTAAAATGTTAATAAGTGATCACTTCACAATTTAATGGATCAAAATTGACATCTACTTTTCGTGAATGCAATATTCCTTGGAATTCGTACAAATAAAGCGAATAATAACCTTCAATTTAATTAATAAGACCAATTATTGGAGAACACGTAATTAGCTTACAAGTATGTAAACGGAAATGAAGATTATACGTTGAACAAGTCACTTTTTGACTCTATTAAACTTGTTCCAAGTATAGTAATAAAACAAAATTGAAGACTGTAAACCTAAGAGACATTTGCTTTGCCACATAACGGGGCCTGTCTGCTGAATCTAACTTTCTAATCTCTGGTGATCTGCCGCCTCACATTACTTCCGCTATACCACCTACCATTAACTAGAATTTCTATGTTAATGTAAAAACTTCGGTGGTTTGTGATTATCGTTCTCTTTTTATAGATTCCTTCCCCTTCTAGAATCCCTTCCTTAATATGCACGTAATGGGAATATTCAAAATTAACATCCTTATTTTCCACTCCATTACTTTCGAGACTATTTTTAAATGAAAAATAAGAAAAAGAATATAAGAAAAATACAGAAAAACTGAAGGATCTAGCAAGGAAAAGTAAAGTTGTGAGATCCCGAGAGCAACAACATGTCCTAAAATCTGAGTTTGTCCTCCAACATCAAGTTAATGGCATTTTTATAACAGTAATAAACTCGTAAAAGTATAGTTTACTATTAAAATTAACGTTATTTTTATTACCACCTCAAATTTAAGATGATGATGGTTGATTACGCGTTTATTTATATAAAAAAAATGTCAAGAAGAAAAGTTTTCATAATTGAGGAGATTTAGGGATTGATTGAGGAAAAACTGGACAAAAACGCGGAGAGCATTGGCTGTTCTATATAATCTTAAAATAGAGAGACTGCTCGTCACTGAGAGTTTTGGGTCTTTTTCTAAGGCGCCTAAATCGGACTGTTAGGCCACTAAAGGTTTGCTAGTGCGTCATTTAAAGTATTCCTAATAAGGGCACCAGAGCCAACCAAATCACAGCTTTTCTGCCTCTCCTCGAGTTATATCCTTTGCAACCGTTAGGGGCTTTTTAAAAAGAAATATTTATTCAAAAGTACAAGTTTTTATTGAATATTAATAGTTCATAAAACAGTTACAAATAGATATGGGAGGGAAGGGAACTTCACGACTACGTAAAACTGATGCGGAACTGATGATGGGCTGAGCAGAACTTAGGCCCGATGATGGGACAGAACTGGCTGGCCTGATTAGGGTACAGGTATTTAAATGTTAGAAGATGGCTGTTATCAAAGAGAAAAAGTATGCGCTGAGTCTAGAGGTTTTGTGGATATAACTCCCGTGATGTATATGTTATATACACATTATATACTCATAAAAGTAGGTGCCACGATAGCCGGGCGGTTAAGAGACTAGACCCGCAATGCTAAGATGTATTGTTGGTTTAGTGGGTTCGATTCCCCCGGTCTAGGCCTTGGATTTTATTTAATGTTTAATATGAGAAATTTACAGTAAAGTATGTTAGGCGGTTAAGAGACTAGACCCGCAATGCTAAGATGTATTGTTGGTTTAGTGGGTTCGATTCCCAGTCTTAGGCCTTGGATTTTATTTAATTGTTAATATGAGAAATTTATAGTAAAGTATGTTTGCTAATAGCCTCCGTCCACGACACCTAATTGGTAGTTGGACGTAAAGCCCGCCTGAAAAATTGAGCATTTACTTTACTCATAAACGTAAAGGTGTGGATAAGTAGGCAAAAATATTAGGTTACACATACATACAACGTGCTAAAGCCACTAGAACGGAAACCATATGGCGCTGTAGCCTATGTATTTACCACATACTCTGCTGTTAACGCCAAAAGTGGCCGATAAGCTGTGTCCTCCCCCCATTTAATGTTTCGAGTTTTGTAGCCTCAATGCAGGGCTGCCAATTAATAGTCTATAGAATATAAACAACGTTCACCACGCTTTGGGCATAGGAGGGCCCCGGCTTTGAGCGCAGAACGGCTGGGACTAGAACTTGCCACTAATTGTTTCGAGATTCCTATAAATCAAAAATCTAATGCTTGAACAATAGACCCTCACTAAGGTTCCCTCATTCTAGGGTTCACGATTCAGTGGGGTACGCCTAATTCACCTCATACCTCTTATACTCTTATTCATGGCACACACTTTAGGCTGAATTTTTATCTATCCAGTTAAATCGAGTGTAGCTTATGGTTTGTAAAGCGCTCTTATTTGCTAATGTCTTTGTTCACTATCATCGTTTAATAATATTAAAGCTAATGGAAAAAACGATACTGTAAAGTTGACATACTTTTCACAACAGTTTTCCTAACAGGAAAATCATCAAAATCAATACAAAATTTCCTTTCAAATTCACTCGTAATGATATGCTTTTTTCGTGTACCTTAACAACAATTTAAAAAAAAAAATAGGGACTTGATAAAGTAATAAAAAAAGATCACAAACCTTTACAAACACCAGTTTGTGCCAAAGCTGAATTGTACTGACAGCTAAGTCCGTGATCGCAAAGTGTATTCGAATCGCAAGGTTCACCTTCTTGACGTCGGCAACCTTCGTCAGAACATTCCCAGTCGGAGTTTACCTAAAAAATGAAAAATATTTAAAATTACTTAGCTTCTGATATTTGTTAAACAAAAGTATCGTAAAACGGAAGATCATTCCCAAAAATTATTAACAAATGTGTATGATAATAAACGAAACTTTTAATAAAACAAAGAAAAATGAAAATAAATATACGAGGGTCGTTTGAAAAGTCCGTGCAAAAATAAAAACTACTTAATTTTTGGGGGTAAACCTTTTTTATTTTTCAACATAGTCTCCTTTTAGGCTTATACACTTCGTCCAACGCTGCTCTAGTTTGTTGATCCCTTCCGAATAATAGGATTTGTCCAAGTCTGAAAAATAGCCATTCGTTTCTGCAATCACCTCCTCGTTTGAATAAAATCTTTTTCCCGCCAGCCATTTCTTCATATTGGGCAACAAATAGTAGTCCGAGGGAGCCAAGTCTGGAGAATAGGGGGGAGGTGAAACGAGTTGGAACCCTATTTCCATTAATTTTGCGACCACAACTACTGAGGTGTGAGCTGGTGCGTTGTCGTGATGGAAAAGGACTTTTTTTGTGGGCCAATCGTGGGCGTTTTTCTTGCAGCTCGGTTTTCAAACGGTCCAATAACGATGAATAATATGCGCCTGTAATAGTTTTACCCTTTTCCAGATAGTCGATGAGGATTATTCCTTGCGAATCCCAAAAGACAGTCGCCATAATCTTTCCGGCCGAAGGAACGGTCTTCGCCTTTTTTGGCGCAGATTCCCCCTTGGTAACCCATTGTTTAGATTGTTCTTTAGGCTCAGGAGTGTAGAGATGTATCCATGTTTCATCCACAGTGGCGAAACAACGCTTAAAGTCCTGCGGATTCTTCTGGAACAGCTGCAAACCGTCCTTGCAACACTTCACACGATTTCGTTTTTGGTCAAGCGTGAGCAATCGCGGCACCCATCTTGCGGATAGCTTTGTCATGTCCAAATGTTGATGCAAAATATTATGTACCCGTTCATTCGAGATGCCCACAGCACTAGCAATCTCATGCACCTTCACTCTTCTGTCATCCATCACCATATCATGGATTTTATCAATGATTTCTGGAGTAGTAACCTCAACAGGGCGTCCAGAACGTTCAGCGTCACTTGTGCCCATATGGCCACTCCGAAAATTTTGAAACCACTTATAAATTGTTCTAATCGAAGGCGCAGAGTCACCATAATGTTTATCAAGCTTCTCTTTAGTCTCCTGAGGCGTTTTGCCTTTCATAAAGTAGTGTTTAATCAACACACGAAATTCTCTTTCGTCCATTTTTTGAAAATCACTCGACTTCCTCGATTCAAACGAATGCCAAACACAAAGAAATAGACCGATCTGGCTGAAACTTGGTGTGTGTTCTTCCAAGAGATGCTACTAACTAAACATAACCTCGATACGCGCCAGTGGTGCTATCTCTCTGACGGACTTTTCAAACGACCCTCGTATATACTTATTTTTTATTTATTTACAGCCTGTACATATATACTATATATCGTACATCAAGTAAATGTGATCTTCATTTAGTTAATCACAGATAGTAGGCTGAATCCTGGAGGATCCAGCGCCACAATAGGGAAGGCATGCTGAGAGGGGCCAGCCAATGTTGGAACTCTCTAGAGGTTGGAAGGAAGTTTAGGAAATTGGTAAAAGGTCGCGGGACCAACGTCGTTTCAGGCGTCGTGGAGGACTGTCGGGATGGGTTGTTCTGGATAAGGCTTGTGATGTGGGGATTAGGATGTATGGTTTAGGCTATTATGGAAATTAAGGAAGCCGAGAATGGATTAGGTCAGGGGTCGGCAACCCGCGGCTCGCGAGCCGCATGCGGCTCTTTTATCCAAATTGTGTGGCTCTTCAGCCTGTCCAAAATATATTGTACATTTCAATTTTATTGAAACAAATGAAAATTTCATTTATTAAAGTTAAGATATTTTTTTCAAAAAGAATTTTAAATGTGATAGGTTTGAAATTGAATAGAATTATATTAAAATACAGAACGTAATTATATAGGCCACCATTTTCATTCAAATACAGGTTTAGCTATTATTTATTCGTTTATTTACTTTGTAATAAGTGAAAATAAGTATATAAAATTGTCAAAGTTGGGTGTTTTTCAACGTTACGCTTTTTCGTGCAGTTTTTGACGATCAACCCCTTATACAACTGGTCCTACCGGACAGTTTTAAAACATTTAAATGTTATTGAATGTCATAAAATAATAATTTGTGAATACAATTGATCTAGAGAGGTTTTTCACACTATCATCCTTGCGGCTCTTGGTAAGATTTATTAAAATTATTTAAGGAGAAATGGCTCTCTACTTGAAATAGGTTGCCGACCCCTGGGTTAGGTCATTGATAAAAAGGGATATTGAGGTCTGTGTGGAGGGTTAAATTGGATACATAATAAGGAGCGTTGACGATATGCCGAAGGTCTTTAGATTGAAAGGATTGGATTCTTTGGATGTTGGAAGATTTCGCAGAGCCCCACAGCTCAGCTCCGTAGGTCCAGATGGGTCTTAGTAGTGTCTTGTATAGAGTCAGTTTATTCTGTACGTTCATGGCTGATCTCCGCCCTTAGCAGTCTTCGTAGTTGTCCGTAGCGTCTATTGATGTAAGTTGACTGTCTAAATACAGTCCTAGGTAGCCGTACTTGTGTGGAGGTCGGTAAATTGAAAATTTAGTAAAATGTAAAAAGAAAATCATATCACCATGATTTCCGGAAAAATAATTTATTTTAGTTTCCAGGATGTGACGATTTTCTTAGAAGGAGAGAGAGAGAGAGAGAGACAGGAAAAATGACGAGAAAGAGAGACAGAGAGAGAGATGAAGTAAATCATTTAATCAATAAACTTCATTCTGTGTGCACATTTTATGCAATCTGCACAAACCCAGTTTTGCATGTACCGTTTTCCAATACGATTTTTAATGATAACATCAATTATTGTGATTGGCCGGAGCTACAGCCCCATCATTAAATTTCAAATACCAAACTGGCAGCCTCCTTCTTTTTTTGGTTTATTGATTTTAGGAAATGAAATTTGAATCTCTCCACAAAATAATGAAAAATAGAGATATATAATTTCCTCTGATTGTTTACTTTAAACTGGGAAATATCCCGATTTCCTTTTCAAAGTGCACTTTTCATTAATTTAATTGAAATTTATACTATATTTATTTATTTTTCTGATAAAAACATTTTCCGGAGCGCGGAAAACATAGAAATAAAATAAATTTTTATTATTGCCAAGGAAATAAAGAGAAAAAAACAGTTGAAGCTCATTTTTTAAAAAATGAGAAATAAAATGAGATGGAAAGAGAAAAGCTGTTATCAAAATCCTATCAAGGAATAACCAAATTCAATCCTTAATAAATATCACCTGTCAGATTAGGAAATTGTTTTATCAATCCTTTCTATGGCCAAATTATTCTGCGTATTTCTTGGTCAATATTTTTCTTTCCTATTTTCAAATATTATTCTTTACCTAATATTTTTCGATTATAAAACTTGCGCAATTATTCTGTCCCTGCTCTGTGCTGCCGAGATTATTAGACGAGGAATAATTAAGTCTAGGATTGTGATTATTCTCGGACAGACCAGGCTGCTCTTGGTGCCTAACCAGGTCAATTCAAAGCTGGTATGGGACTGTCTGGGTGCCCTGGCGGAAATCAGTGACCAAAATAAGGTCTTTCTGGATGTGGGTTACCTGGTCGTCATTCAGGATATAGGAGGTTTTTTTTTCGATCCACGGAATCGTCCACAAAGAGTTTCTACCTCAAGGTCAAACGGTCAATCAACACTTTTACCGAGATGTTTTTGAAAAACTTCGAAAAAGGGTCATTCGTGTGGGACCAAACATCAAGAACAAGTGGGTGTTGCATCACGATAATGCTCCTTGTCACACAGCAATTTCAATAAACCAGAGTTTTTGGCCAGTAAAAACATTCCTGTGGCTCCTCAGCCTCCTTATTCGCCTGACATGAGTCCTTGTGACTTTTTTCTCTTCCCAAAGTTGAAAAATCACCTCAAGTGAACTCATTTTGGGACAGTCGAAAACATTCAAACGGCTGTGTAACCGACCAGCTGAAGGCTATTCCAGTATCGGAGTTCGAGCACTGCTATGAGGAGTGGAAGAAACGTCTGTAGCGCTGTGTGGCTTCAGAAGGAAGGTATTTTGAAGGTGACAATATAGAATTTAATTCGTTTTGAATACATTTTTTTTAAAAAAATCAGTCTCATTACTTAATTTACAGACCTCGTAAAGTAAACAAAGCAGCAGATTTGCTGGCTTCGTGAAGGTGCTGCAAGAGACTTCGTTGGCCCGGAACCCTATTTTGTGAGTTTCCAAGTGCCTTAAGATTGGTGGCCATTAAATTATGGGTGCCTGAGGAGGTCTCAAGAGTGGGTGGAGGTTGGCCACCATTGGGCAGAGAGAGACAGGCGAAGGAGTTCATTGTGGGGCTATTCGGCCAAGGCTGACTGTAGATTTAATCCGTTAAGGCTGTGAGGTTATTAGGATAATTGTAGGCCTATTAACTGGCCACTGTAGGCTCTGAAAGCACATGCATCGCTTGAGCCTGGCAGATGAGGCAGTTTTTTGTAGGTTCTGTCAGCAGAAGGAGGAGGAAACGGCACTGAATTGTCTGGGCTAAGGATGTTACTCCTTTGGGAGGGTAAACCAAGACCTGAGAGCTTTACCCAGTAGCCGCTCTCCAGAATTAAGAGTCTGATTAACAGGACAGGTCTGGAGAGTGAGCTCTAGTGTGGGGGGAACCACAGCAGATTCAAAGGGGTAGCAGGAGCATAGGCCTTAAGGCCACCCTAATAAAATCTTATCTTAACCTGTCCCTACAGGAAAAACCTACACCCATCCGTTCTAACGATGCCCTATATATGGATTAAATCCGAATATGTTTGATTTTATAGGGATTTTTCGTTTTCTATGTACTTAGTGAAAAACAAAGCGCGCGCATGCTCTCGCACATTCATACTTTTACGAAGACAGGGGGGGGGCTTAGACAAAAACAAAACAAAAACAGTTATTTCCTGTTTATACTTAATTTCAAAAATTTGGGATATGATAGCGATATCATCCTTTACCAGTAAAGAGGAAAATTAGGCAGAAACTTTCTCTTATTCTGTTAAGTAATTGCGCAACTTCTCTATACAATGAACAAGAGAACTTATTCAAAGCTTTCAAGAGCGCAGTTTACTAATTGTGCACACAATGTTAGTCCAACATGTATTATTATATATGCCGACGAGCATATACGAGGTGTGTTCAAAAAGTAACGGGAATTTTCGTTTTTTGAAAAAAATATTTATTTATTCATCTACATTAATATTGTCGCCTTCAAAGTAGTCCCCTTCGCATACAATACACTTGTGCCAGCGCTTTTTCCAATCCTCGAAACACTTCTGAAACTCGATCTTTGTGATAGCTTTCAGCTCTTTCAGCGATTCGCTTTTAATGTCATCTATGCTTGTAAAACGACGGCCTTTTAATGTTCTCTTTATGTTTGGAAATAGAAAAAAGTCACATGGAGCCATGTCTGGCGAATATGGAGACTGGGGCATCGTTAAAGTTTTGTTTTTGGCCAAAAATTCACGAACAAGCAATGAAGTGTGAGCAGGTGCATTATCGTGGTGCAAAATCCATGAATTGTTTTGCCACAAATCCGGGCGTTTTTTTCGGATTGCTTCACGCAAACGGCGTTGAACTTGTAGGTAGTACTCCTTATTGATTGTTTGACCTTGTGGCAAGAATTCATGATGCACTATGCCATTAAAATCGAAGAACACAGTGAGCATAACCTTCACATTCGACCGCACTTGTCGAGCCTTTTTCGGTCTTGGCGATCCAGAATGCCTCCACTGGGACGATTGAGCCTTAGTTTCGACATCATATCCGTAAACCCATGTTTCGTCACCTGTTATAACACGTTTCAGTAGATACGCATCGTTGTCGACTTCATTGAGTGACTCTTGAGCAACTTCCATTCTCCGCTGTTTTTGTTCGAAATTCAACAATTTTGGAACAAATTTTGCTGCCACACGTTTCATATCCAAAACATCCGAAAAAATTTCATGGCATGAGCCAATTGATATGGCAACATCATCAGCGACTTCTCTGATTGTGATTCGGCGATCGTTCATAACCATTTCTTTCACTTTTTTCACGTTTTCATCGGTTGTTGATGTGCTTGGACGTCCAGGTCGTTCGTCATCTTCAACGTTTTCGCGGCCATCTTGGAAACGCTTATACCACTCGTAAATCCTTGTTTTACTCATAGCAGACTCACCATATGCCTTTATTAACATTTCACACACTTTATTACACTTTATTTCATTTTTTACGCAAAATTTAATACAAATTCTTTGATCCATTTTTTTTAACAAACAAAAATCGCCAAGCTCGAAAAACACGTCTAACCTTAACGGCTGCCACTTAAGAAGTAAACAATGAATATTACTGAAAATTTTATCGTACTTCAGGGGCATGTGTACCAACATAATAAAAAAAAAAATTTACAATCAGACTCTCCAAACCCGCGAAATTTAAAAATTCCCGTTACTTTTTGAACACACCTCGTATGAGTCTCAACAATCAAGAGACTATCGGAAATTGCAATTATAATGTACCTCAAAAAAGACGATAAACTGAATTTAGGAGGAAGTTGGACTTATTATGAACAATGGAGATAGGAAATGCTGCCCGTGTTGCATAGACACTTCATTGACAATCTTTTAATAGTCTCAGATGATGGAGGCAGATGCAAGTTACCAACCTTTCAAAAGTTTTTTCCAAGAGACATCTTCATTATACGAACCGACAACAAGAGAGTGTGTAAAATGAAGACAGATCCATAACTTTTATGACCCAAATCTCATAAATAAATGCCAATTTACGAGCTTATAGATCAGAGTTGTGATTTCAAAAGATTAAATTAAGACTATTTACTGTGCCTTTATGATGTTAGTGATGAAATACCCCACACCTCACTAGTGAGTAAAGTAAAAAAAAGAAGACGTAGGATCGTAAATAAAAGTTTCCCAACTATATTATTCTCTCTCTGGCTAACCTGTTGCTTTGACTAGACATCACCTGGTCGTATTGTCTTAATTTCTCTGCATTTGTTGGGTATAAAATTTTTCAGTAAAACCATGAATAGTTCTTTTATATATTGGACATATATTTTTTTTTTTTAAATAAAAAAATCCTCTCTTCTCATTAAGACCCGGTCATTGCCTATCGCTCCCTTCAATCCCATTCAGGATACCACCTTGAGCCTTGGCTAAGGAAATGGAGAATTAAAATTAATGAAAACAAATGTAATTACTAAGGCGAACTATCCTTCCAGCCGTTTACCTAGACCTCACTCCTCTTTCCACAACAGATTGTGTTCAGTACCTAGGACTCTTCATTAGGACAAACGTCTAACCTGGAATCCACATCCTAGACTCAAATGTAGTTAAAGAACAGACGAACCAATTCAAATGTATAAAATTTTACCGTGAATAGAAAAAAAAAGTTATTTCGTCAGTAAGATTCTGTTATAAAATCATTATCTACAGTGACCAAGTTCGTTACCTCAAAGTTTACGAAAGAGACCAAACGTTCTGACATAGAAATCTCCTTCTAGACTCGAAACTAACTTCTTTAATCAAAGCTTCAGACTTCTAGGGCCAACTTTTTTTTAATTAGAATACAAAAAGCTATTTACAGCTGGCATTTTCCAACAAATTTAAAACTAAATACTTTAACAGCCTTCAAAACTAACTGATCTAAACAGAATCCAAACTTTCCAATCGAAGATCTTGGCTTTTCATTAGATATCAAACAGGGATAATGTTCTATACACAGAATTCCATTCACCCAGAACTTAGCAAAATCTCAGTGTAATAAATCATACTCTCTCTCCTCCCTAAATCCACACTGGTACCCACCCTACCTTTTGAATTCTTCTTCTAGACAAACCTCTGTAATGTACGAGGGTCGTTTGAAAAGTCCGTGCAAAAATAAAAACTACTTAATTTTTTGGGGTAAACCTTTTTTATTTTTCAACATAGTCTCCTTTTAGGATTATACATTTCGTCCAACGCTGCTCTAGTTTGTTGATCCCTTCCGAATAATAGGATTTATCCAAGTCTGAAAAATAGCCATTCGTTTCTGCAATCACCTCCTCGTTTGAATAAAATCTTTTTCCCGCCAGCCATTTCTTCATATTGGGGAACAAATAGTAGTCCGAGGGAGCCAAGTCTGGAGAATAGGGGGGATGTGAAACGAGTTGGAACCCTATTTCCATTAATTTTGCGACCACAACTGCTGAGGTGTGAGCTGGTGCGTTGTCGTGATGGAAAAGGACTTTTTTGTGGGCCAATCGTGGGCGTTTTTCTTGCAGCTCGGTTTTCAAACGGTCCAATAACGATGAATAATATGCACCTGTAATAGTTTTACCCTTTTCCAGATAGTCGATGAGGATTATTCCTTGCAAATCCCAAAAGACAGTCGCCATAATCTTTCCGGCCGAAGGAACGGTCTTCGCCTTTTTTCGCGCAGATGCCCCCTTGGTAACCCGTTGTTTAGATTGTTCTTTGGTCTCAGGAGTTAGTGATGTATCCATGTTTCATCCTCAGTGACGAAACGACGCTTAAAGTCCTGCGGATTCTTCTGGAACCGTCCTTGCAACACTTCACACGATTTCGTTTTTGGTCAAGCGTGAGAAAATCACTCGACTTCCTCGATTCAAACGAATGCCAAACACAAAGAAATAGACCGATCTGGCTGAAACTTGGCGTGTGTTCTTCCAAGAGATGCTACTAACTCAGGGGTCGGCAACCTATTTCAAGTAGAGAGCCATTTCTCCTTAAATAATTTTAATAAATCTTACCAAGAGTCGCAAGGATGATAGAGTAAAAAGTTCTAATAGATTATTTGTATTCACAAATTATTATTTTATGATATTCAATAACATTTAAATGTTTTATATATTTATTTTCACATATTGCAAAGTAAATAAACGAATAAATAATAACTAAACCTGTATTGGAATGAAAATGACGGCAGTCCTATATATTACGTACTGTATTTTAATACAATTCTATTCAATTTCAAACCTATCACATTTAAAATTCTTTTTGAGAAAATATCTTTACTTTAATAAATGAAATTTTCATTTGTTTCAATAAAATTGAAATATACAATTTATTTTGTACAGGCTGAAGAGCCGCATGCGGCTCGCGGCCGCGGGTTGCCGACCCCTGAACTAACTAAACATAACCTCGATACGCGCCAGTAGTGCTATCTCTCTGACTTTGCACGGACTTTTCAAACGACCCTCGTAATTACTGTTCATTATTTTTAGTGACTGATTCATAGTTTCAATAGGATGAAAAAAATAATTGCCCTTTCAGTCGGGATACATTTATTCTGCCGAGCTTTCGACCTAGGGACTAGGTCATCTTCAGGGCTGTGGAACATATTTACAGATTGTTAACAATGATTCTATTAAAATGAATATGTATAATGTAACGAAATTTACAAAAATTATTTACCTAGTTTACAAAGTAATATTTTTACATTACAGGGTTGGTGTGTCTTCTGTCTTGTCTGTTCATGGACTTGAGTGTGATCGTTCTGAGTGTGATATGTGTTAGGTTGTGTGGAAGTCAGTGTTGCCAATTGGCAACAATTTTTAACAATCTGTAAATATGTTCCACAGCCCTGTAGATGACCTAGTCCCTAGGTCGAAAGCTCGACAGAATAAATGTATCCCGACTGAAATGGCAATTATTTTTTCATCCTATTGAAACTATTAATCAGTCACCAAAAATAATGAACAGCAATTACATTCCATAGGTTTGTCTGGAAGAAGAATTCAAAAGGGAATCGAACCGACTAAACCAACAATACACTGAGATTTTGCTAAGTTCTGGGTGAATAGAATTTTGAGTATAGAACATTATCCCTGTTTGATATCTAATAAGAAGCCAAGCTTTTCGTTTGGAAAGTTTGGATTCTGTTAAGATCAGTTGTTGGTTTATTTCATCCTCTGGATTGTAGGTAAATTTAAGTGTATTGGTATAAGAGTGGCAAAACTGATGAGGGTATATGAGAAGGGATGACCGTTTTGGGGTGGTAAGAGTTGCAGTAAGTGACGCTCCTTATGTTATGTATGTTATGTTATGCCTTATGTATTAAGTGAATAAACTAAACTTATGTTAGATTTGTGTTTAATTCACCCTTAAGTATTCAACGTATATAATTATTGTTTATGTTTTTTGTTTTATTTTCTCTCATTTTTTACAGGAAGAAGATAAAACAAATGCATCGTTGTCTCCACGTCCTGATTCACACTCGTTAATCACGAATATAATTATAAGTAGTATTGCAATTACTAGGCATGCGCGGGACCTGTATAAGTGTAATCCTGAATGAAAGAAAAAAAGAATCATACTTACTTACTATAGGGCGCTACGGTCCTGTAAGGACCTTGGCCTCCTTCAGCACAGCATTCCACTCGTCCCTATCCAAAGCACGGAGTGTCCATCTTCTGACTCCTAGCCTTCTGATGTCGGTTTCGACATCGTCCAGCCATCTTAAGCGAGGACGTGCTCTTTTTCTTCTGCCCCCTGGATTACCATATAACAATTTCTTGGGCATTCTTGTTTCGGGCATCCTTTCTACGTGCCCTAACCATCTTAATCTGGCGGCTTTAATGAAACAAACCAGATCTGGTTTGCCATATATGTCACGAAGCTCATTATTAGTCCTGATCTTCCAAATATTATTTACTTTTACGGGACCAAATATTCTTCTTAAAATCTTTCTTTTCCAAATATAACTAAGGTAATTACCGGTCGGATAATGGTCTTGTAAACTAGCAATTTAGCTCTTCGTGACATCA
The DNA here is from genome assembly GCF_049639745.1 of Rhodnius prolixus. Classification (NCBI taxonomy): domain Eukaryota; kingdom Metazoa; phylum Arthropoda; class Insecta; order Hemiptera; family Reduviidae; genus Rhodnius; species Rhodnius prolixus. The sequence goes on along the minus strand of NW_027411592.1, from coordinate 55,182,395 downwards.
ATTTGGACAAGATAGTTTTCCGTAGGGAGATATAACATCTATTTCCTGTAGCAATTCTAGCTTTTATATCTTGTTCTATTTCATTTTTCTCAGTCAAAATGGTCTCCAAATATTTGAACTGAGTTGCTGCTCTAAAGGAATAATCTCCCAGTTGGATATTCTCCCTATTTAATGGAGATCCAGACGACTTCATGTACAAAGTTTTCTCGAAATTAATTCGAAGTTCCAATTTTTTGGCTGCTCTTTCATATTCCTGAAAGGATCCTGCTAGTGCCGCTTTACTCCTTGCTGTGATCACAACATCATCCGCGTAGGCTAAATGTTGCGTCAATCTATTTAGAATCGTACCATTCGGATTGGCTCTTACCGCAGACTCCAATACAAGATTGAAAAGTATAGGTGACAGTGGATCTCCTTGTCTTAGGCCAACTTTTCAGACAGCCTCCCTTGTATCTTAACTTTGCACTTACTATTATTTAGCGTCATTCTTATGAGTCGTACTAACTTTTTAGGAATACCCAGATTAACCAGAACTTTGACTAGTTCATTCCTATCAACCGAGTCGTATGCCTGCTTAATATCTATGAAGAGATGATGTAGGTCTATATCATATTCATACGTTTCAAAGAATCATAGTTCCCCTATTCTGTAGAGAGGGGAAGCGATGAATGTCGTCACCAAATAGAGATTACATTAGTGATATTAAATTTTGTGTGAAACAAAAAATGAAATAATGGAAACTTCAAAAACAAAAGAGAAATCAAAAGTGTTTTAAAAAGAAAAAAGAAAAAGAAACCCAAGAACATCACAGTGAAAGGAAGAAAGAAGACACGAGTGCTTGTAGTTGGAAGAATCTAGCGGGAGGGGAATGAAGGGAAATAGGAGAAAACGGTAAAAATTCATTATGAATAAAACATCGTCCATTGCGGATAGAGGGGTTGGGAGAAGGGTCTGGCGGAAGTGATGGCCGTACCAACGTTTAAAAGTTGGGAAGAACCAGCGCTGGCTGGGTGGGTGGGCTAGGCATCTTCCACGGAGGGAAACATCCGGCTCAATGTTGACAGATGGCCGGCGCTTTGTTTCAACTTTCTTGTTCTTCAAATCAACACCGGAAAGCTTTGATGCGGCTTAATGCTACTTTCTCTCTCTCGGTTACTTCGCCCTTTCTCAGTTCAGACGTGACCAAGTTTATACAAATTTTAAGTGAAGTAATTGCCTACTTTTAAAGGCAAGCTTTACATCCAACTATCACGAATTAGGTGTCGTGGACGGAGGCGCCTAGCATCAACATACTTTACTATAAATTTCTCATATTAACCATTAAATAAAATCCAAGGCCTAAGACCGGGAATCGAACCCACTAAACCAACAATACATCTTAGCTTTGCGGGTCTAGTATCTTACCGCCTAACATACTTTACTGTAAATTTCTCATATTAACCATTAAATAAAATCCATGGCCTAGACCGGGGGGAATCGAACCCTCTAAACCAACAATACATCTTAGCATTGCGGGTCTAGTCTTTTAACCGCACGGGCTACCGTGCTGCCTTAAAAATTGTAATATACTTTTCTTGCAAAGTTTACAAGCATTATGAGCTACTGTCCCCTTCATGTTAAGCAAATGAATAAAGATATTTCTCGCCTAAAGCTATGTGAGCTATGAAGGATTAAATAAGTTCCGATAATAATTCAAGTATTATTGCATCCAGCTTTACAGGTTGGTGATACTGTTACTAAGGTAGAGAGAGAAGTGGCTTAGTGGCTAAATACATACCACGGCAAGGAAGTGGAATGTAACCGAGGCGTGAACTAAGGGGGGGCCCCATGTTCTTTACTGTATAGTTTGTCACTGCATAATTCCACTGGTTTTGGCCCTTCCAGTGGGTACCACCTCCTCCAAGTAGTGGTTTAAAAGGGCTTTCCTACCTTTAGCCACTCTCTAGACAGAGAGACAGGTTCAGTACTGTAGGGTTAACTCCTTTGTTCTTATCTTCCTTCTCTTCTAGGCAACTCTGCCACTTCTCTCCCAACACAGTAATTCGAGCAGACACACCCTCCTCAAATACCCCGTCACTTAACTTACAGTTCACCTACCTACCTTTACACTTACTTCATCGCCAAGTTTAACGCCACACTGTACTAGCTTAACCAACAGACTTAACTCAAGTCCCACGCCTTTCTTCGTACCCTTTTGACCGTCTACTTCCTCACACGCTTCCAATTCTCTAAAACTAATCCTTCAGCATTCCTACCATAGGGGTTACAGGCAAACTTACTAACAGTTACTCACGTGAACACAAATTCAAGCATATAACAACCGTACATACATGAATCCCGCGTAAAACCTTTTACGGATATAACTTCAAGAGCGCCCTGAAGAAGAAATTGTACCTAAACTACTCACTTCCTCAGTCAGTCTTGTTCTATCAACATCAATCCAAATTTCCTCCTCATACTGTGAAACTCAAGTTGACTTAATTAAAGGCTTCCCCTTTTGGTTAAGTTAACTTTTCTCACTTAATAGGGAAGCACGTTGCTCTTCCTTGTCTCACACGTTCCGTCATGTCGACCGCTAAGAGTTCTGCCATATCAACAACACTAGTGACTGTAGGAACTACTACTAGTGCTTAGTCGTTTGAAGATAGATGTAATCTTATTGTTTAAATAAAAACTGTAACATATTGGTCCACCACTCATTTGTCACCAATGAAAGGATTCGATGCCATTCACCACTCTTACTTGAAAGTCGCCTGAAGTTCAATTGAGGATATATCCTATTTATGAGCAATCCTCATGAATATGAGGAGCCACGTTAGCTGAGCACGTTGATCTAAATTGGTGAAGTAAGAACACCCGCTCTGGCTTTCTTACTTCCATTGATTGTCTAACCATGGGAGTGAATTCGTGGATTCAAGTGGAAAGAGAGTTGAATACATGCTTCATGGCTTTTTGCGTCAGCACACTATCTTCATATACCGGCAGAAAAAGTAATACCTAATTAGGTGTCGTGGGACGGAGGCGACTAGCAAACATTACTATAACTAGTTCAACTATCAAATAAAATCCAAGGTCTAGACCAGGAGAATCGAACCCACTAAACCAACAATACATCTTAGCATTGCGGGTCTAGTCTCTTAACCGCCTAACATACTTTACTATAAATTTCTCATATTAACCATTAAATAAATTGTAAAGAACTAGGCCGGGAATCGAACCTACTTCCAAATACTTATAAACTTTGTAAGAAAAATATATTAAAAGGTGGAAGGTCGTGCGCACTGGATTTATTTTACTATTAAATTTAATTTTAATGATTCAAACTGAACGAACTAGATTATGAGCTTCTGCATAATGCATTAGGTTATAAAGTTAATTATTAAGTGAAATTAGCTTGTTAATTAGTGATATATATATATATATGGAACAAAAAAAATTTACATCTCATAAATATTTAGGGTCCAGAATCTCAGTACACAACAGGAGGTGAAGAGGAAATGAGAGAGACAGAGTGAGGATGAAAAAGGGAAGCAATTACCGGAAGGATTCCTTGGCCAGGAGGCACAAAAAAGGAAAAAAGAATCCTGGAAATTACGGAGCATGTCCATCTCGGGTTATTCTGGGTGTACACAATGCTGGGAATAGAAAGCCTAGAATGTAATCTGTGTAAAAGGGTTGGCGGGGAGAGGGGGAGAGAGGTGAGCTCGGCGGTCGTGGTCTGCCACTGTGTACAGGTAATCTGTCAGTTAGAGTGACAAGCGGGCGTTAATCAACCACCACACTACACCTTGTCTCTAAAACGTGGGCCGCTCCTCTGGTTGCGGGCTAGCTACAGAAAGTAGATTGTAGTTAGGACTGGGTGTATGTGTGGTTTATACCAAAGCTACTTTCTGGTTCTTCCAAATCATTGGAACAAAAAAAGAAAAGGGAACTATTACTACCAGCAGTTCTGGTGGTCAAGATGGACTTACTTTGATATAATACTGACGTTCAAAATGATCCTACCAAGCCTAAGAACTTATTAAATGTAAGTTATGATACAAAATGAATCACCCTTAGGGCGTGAAATGAAGTGCATTAATCCCTTAACTGGCAAGATCAATTTTATTGGTGATAAGCAGTGAGGTACGGCGGTCCCCCAAATAATTCTTTTTTAACAGCTCAATTTATTTAAAGTTAATAAATTCGTTATCAGTTAGAAAATCCAATTTTTATTATAAATGCAACTTTAAAATAATATTTTACAGAAGGAAATAAGATTTGCCCATTTAAATCAAAATTTTCATCGGCCCTGTCCTGGGGATCACATCAGGGGCTCGGTTCGTGCGGCTCTCCAGAGATTGGATCTGGAGGGAGCAAGAGAAGAACTGGGTGATGTGTTTTGGGGTCTAATACAGTAAGTGTATGATGCTGTGCAAGCAAAGAGCCAAAGTGACTCTGTGTTTGGTTAGAAATCAGATTACTCTGATTACAGGCCTATTCACAAGGTTTGGTAGGTTCAGGAAGCATCTGTACAAAGTGGGGGCTTATTAGCTCGGAGCCGTTGTGCAGATTATGTCAGGAAGAGGAGGAAACGACCTCCCACTTGTTATTCGATTGCGTTGCAATCGAGTGGTTGCGCTATGAAACATCTCTGGAGACCAAAGCAGATACTAGCGCAAAAAGAACTAGTAGGGAAAGTCCTCCAACTCTATAGCAGGGGGAGGTTTCGTCTACTAGGTCCAAAAAAAGGGACTGGCACAATAAGCCTCTTGTGGCTGCGGTGCCGTGGGGCTTTGATCCTGTCCCATCTCTTATTATAATCTATTCTGAGTCAAAATTTGTTCTATCTGTACCAAGCTAGGGACTAAATCATCTTCAGGGTTTATAGTACTTACTAACAATTATAATTTGCTTTACATTGTTAACTTGACTATTTAGAGTCAGAACAGATGACATACCTACCAACCTTTAAAGTATAAGCCCTGAAGATGACCAAATAAATAAATAAAATCAAATAATTATACCTGAAATTGGAAATAGATAAAATCTTTTATCCCCTTGGATTAATGAATCAGTCACCCAGAAAGAGATGCAACTATTCCCCCACGCGGTGATCCTGGGTTCGAATCTAGCTGCTGACCCTTTTACTTTTTCTAAGAGCTACTTACAGCTCACTGTCCGGTGATGGATAATGTTTTTTTGTAACTTTACAGTATTATATTTAGAAGAAAAGATTGGGGCAATCCCTAAGGAACCCTATCCCGAATGCCCCAAATCAGAACACTTCTCAATCCCCTTTTTTTAAAAGACCTCTTACAAGGAGCCATTCACTCGATGATCCCTAAAAGACTTTGTATGCCAACAACTCTTCAGATTTCCAAATTAAGATCCTACCCATAACTTGGGAGATCCTAAAGCGGAGAGCTTTTTAAGAACAATTTAAACTTAGACCTTATCCATATCCCCCCACCACCCAAAAAAAACCTTAAAATAAATTACTTTAAAGTTATAATAAACTTTAAACATGAGCTATAAACAAGTGCAATAACTTTAGGCACTAGCCAAAGTTGAACAGTTTTCAAGTTTTATTCAAAAGTCCTAACAACTTTCACTACATACATACACACACGCACAGGGGAACTTTTATTGTTACAGTCTGTGACGGTAGCCACTAATTCCACTCTGAGACCCATCCCCATTCCAACGTCCTAATGTAAGCCCACCACATGAGCAAAGTTGTTCATATATTACTCATAAAAAATCAAATCTCAGAAGTTCCTCTGGTGACTACACTGTTCTTGTCAGTATTTTTTAATATAAACCATTTTTTATTATTATTATTAACAAGACCCGCTTATAGAGTTTAAGTTTTTTTTATCATGTAGAAGTTAACTTTACGAGCAGAACATGGTATAACCAAGTACCTTCAAATTACTGCTAAGATACTTAGCGTACTTTGAGCTAACAGCCATAACATGTACAGGGTGTACACGGATGACAGGTCAAAACTTCGGCAAGTGATTCTGCAGCTCAAATGCAACAAAAAATATTCTCTTCACTTTTGCCAGATTCTCAATAGTGTCCAAGATATTTAACATTTTTAACTTTTTCGTCGATATTCGCGTTTAAAAACGGCCGTAACTTTTCTATCCTTTATCCTACAACAAATCTGCTTATTCCAAACGAAAGAGCATTAAATTTCCTATAAATTTGCTCAATACAGAGCCTCAAAACGTTTCTTTTAATAATGAAATTTTTACTTTAATGTCTAAAACATTCGTTCTCTAAGATTTCTGTTTTAAATTTTCATCTGTATTTTTTCAATGATTAATGAATCAAGGAGTCACCCACACAAAAAGTTGTGCATTTATTGAGCTTCATGGCTGTTTTTGGTTTTTAATAAAACCCTACCCCGAACAGAGGAGTGTAAATGCAGAAAACTAGGATGTTGTGAAAAGACTTTTCACTGATATCAAATTATTAATTTACTCGTTTGTCAATTTTTTGTAGCAGAAACAAAAAGAAAAGTAACCATTTTAGTTTTTAACAATTATTAAAACGGAAGTAAAAAATACAATAGCAATAAAACCCAATAGAATTAAAATACAATAGGTAGGTGTCTACCTAAAATCACTATTTTTTTTTATATCCCTGATTGGTTTTCGTACTTACATCCACCGTCAGAGGTAATTAAACAGTTTGGTGTAGAGATTCGTCTTCATTTATGTTTCCGGTCTCGCACTATACGAGGGGGTACCCAAAAATAACCGGAATTGCGTTACCGCGCATGGAGCTTATGTAGTACGCATTTCTGCCGCTAGACGTGTATAGCGCAATTCCTTGCCAGTTCAGTCCTGCCTGTGTTGTCTGCCTGGCTTGTTCTGTTCATCTGCAGTGATTGTTTTTACCAGCGCTGTTTTGTTCTTTTTTCGTTTTTTATGATGGCAAGTTTAAGTGAACAACGTGCAGCTCTGAAATTTTGTTTTCTACTCGGCAAAAATGCTGCTGAAAGTGTTTTAATGTTGAAAACAGCTTACAAAGATGACGCTATGGGAAAAACTCAAGTATACGAGTGGTTTACTCGGTTTAAAAATGGCGACATGTCGATTGATGACAAACCTCGTTCTGGACGTCCATCAACTGCCCGAATCGACGAAAATGTTGAAAAAATTCGAGAGCTGGTGTTCACAGACCGTCGACAGACAATTGATCAATTGTCAGAGAGCAGTGGGTTATCTTGGAGCTCGGTTCAGCGAATTTTAACGGAAGATTTGGGGATGAAAAGGGTTGCTGCCAAGTTTGTTCCTCGAGTTCTGACTGACAATCAAAAAGAACATCGAGTTGAAACATGTCGTGCTTTGAAACAACAGCTTGAAACTGATCCAGACTTTCTGTCAAAGGTCATTACTGGTGATGAGTCATGGTGCTATGGTTATGACCCAGAAACAAAGCAACAGTCAAGCCAATGGAAGACGTCATCTTCACTCCGACCAAAAAAATGTCGTCAAGTCAAGTCAAACATCAAAACAATGCTGATTTGCTTTTTTGATGCCAAAGGCGTAGTCCATTCAGAGTTTGTCCCCCCCCCCAGGTCAGACCGTCAATCAAACCTTGTATTTGGAAGTTTTGAAAAGATTGCGCAATAGTGTTCGCCAAAAAAGACCCGTTTTGTGGCAAACAGGAGACTGGTTCTTCCACCACGACAATGCACCTGCACACACAGCCATCTCTGTTACACAGTTTTTGGCTAAAAATGGTATGGTTCCGCTGCCCCACGCACCTTACTCGCCTGACCTGGCTCCGTGCGACTTTTTCTTATTTCCACGCATGAAAAAGGGCATGAAAGGTCACCGATTTGACAACATTGAAGAGGTCAAGAAAAAAACGAAGAAGGAGCTGTCAGCCATTTCTAAAGATGACTACAAAAAATGTTTCGAACAGTGGAAGCACCGGTGGGAGAAATGTATTAGTTGTAATGGAGAGTATTTTGAAGGGGATAAGGTTGTTCTGTAAAAAATTTGTAAATAAATAGCTTTTAAAAAATAATTCCGTTTTTTTTTGGGTACCCCCTCGTACTAGCTGACTCATTGGATATTCACCGGACAGAACTGTTTCGAAATACAATTTTAGAGTGATGTGCTGTTTTACAATATAGTGGTAATGTTAATAAGATTTTTTTTCTTTTAAATAACTATAATATTTACTATAACAAACGTTTTATGGTCTTAATTCTCATATATAAATCTAAAAGTTTTGTTTGAACGTTAGAAAATCAATGTTAGACGTATTCTAGGGGCATTGCGTGACTCTGTAATGGACTTGGAATAAACATCAGATCAAGTCGTAGTTAAAATAATTGGTTGAATTATTATTATTATTATTATTATTTTTTTTTTTTTTATATATATATAAAAAGAAAAAACATTGCGTGCAACGATATGTTAATTAAGAAAGAGTTTTCTTAATTTTCTGATGACTTTACGTGGAATTATTGCATATTTTATTTTTTCATCAAAAAATGCATTAGAAATGTAGAAATTCGTTGAAATCATAAAACTAGAATTAAACCCGAGTTTCAATTACGCAATTACAGGACACTGTAATTTATAGTTTTCTCTTACTGCAGTAAGAGGAGGTATTGTAATCGAGCGGATTTTCTATTTTGAGCATGAATCTAATGTGGGGGAGAAGGGGGCACCTTTGTACAGTTTTAATTTCTCGCCAAATATTTAAAAGCATTTATGATTGGTAATTTTCTCCATATCTTTGTGGTACACCAGTTGTATAATTGACAGAGTTTCCCTTCGTTTTCATTTGTTTGGTAAAGTCTAGAATTGAGGAATGTTCTAAGTTTGTAAGATGGAAGTAAAATTTTTGTTGTAGCTTTAGAAGTGTATAGGTGAAGATTTTGTAGTGGACAAGGTGTAGGGTATTGTTAGAGCCCATATTAACATTTTAGAATTCATATTTTTAAAAACCTAGTATTTACAAAAGACTATTTGTTGGATATTATATTTTCTTTTATGGAAGGAGAGGGGGGCAGACATTTCAACATCACCAGTTAAAATGTGCCGCCCTACCGATCTGCAAGTTTGTGACTTTATTCGCAGAGAAAGGGGAAAGTGGTCCGAAACTACATTAAGGAGCGCAACAAACCCGAATATTTTGTTCAAACTTCCTAAACCCATCATACTTCGGGTACAACATCTCGAACTGAGTCATTCTTGATTTTTTGAACTAGATTTCAGTGGTTTAAAAGAGAAAGTAATGTGGTAGTCGAGAGAAATAACTGATAGAACGTAGATTCAGAGTAAAGTAATATCATTACTTTCTATTTTATATTGTGTTCAAAGCTATGTACCTCACCAGTGGAGCAGATATTAACATTTGACACAACATTTTTAAATAAAAAATGTAGATATTTAGGTAAAGTACCAACTGTTTATTGATATAGATCTGTTAAGAAGACTTGAAAGTTGTAGAAAACAAAATAAAAAGGTTCAATAATACGATTCTGTGCACTCTGCAACAGAAAATGTAAATTCTGTTCAAATGTGGTCCCCTCTCCCCTAATTCATAAACGAGTAATTGCAGAAAATGCCACTTAATTTTTACTGGACAATACTTGATCTTCGAAGCAATGAAAGTATGTAACAGCTTCACCTGATAATTGATAAAAGATGGGAAATTCTAACATTATCTTACGATTTAGTTGTGCATATTAAATGAAAGAATGTTGGTAGAAGTTAAAGGTAGGGAACCACATGGTTTTACTTTTAATATCCGGTATTAGGGATAAACCTTCAAAATGGGAAGGTTAGCCCATAGACCGGACATGTGTGGGTGGCCAGGCTAGGCAGTAATCAAATATTTAAGGCCATATCCACTTGCTCCATCCAGAGAACTTATTAAATAAACATCAGGCGCATATATTATTATATAATACACGTACAACACCGTATATATAATACACTTCTCCCCCCTTTTTCCAATTTCACAAGAGACATACACAACATCAGGGCTGAATTAACTTCAACGTAAGATTTTTTGTAGAACAATTTTTAAAAAGTGCCTGAACTAAATTACAACCACCTGATTTGTAAACTTTGTAAACAATATTATGCAGAAAAGTTACTTGAGGCTAAAACTTAAGTTTTCATCAAATAATTAAATTTACTTGAAAACTTCAAACAGTCTTTGTCTAACTGTCATCCCTGTATGCGCTGCCATTCTCTTGACTGTTAATTACTTAAGCCTCAAAGTAAGAGAAATTACAACTGACAATTTTGTTGTTTTTGTTTAAAGGACTTCTTTTTACAAGAAATACAATACTTTGCAGGCTTCATAATATTTCAATAATTAATATTAATATATCAAAATGTTAATATCTGCCCCACTGGTTGGGGTACCTTTAAACCCAATATAAAACAGTAAAAAATGATATTACTTTACTCTGAATCTACCTTCTATTAGTTATTTCTCTCTCACTACTAAGTTACTTTCTCTTTTAAACCACTGAAATCTAGTTCAAAGGTACTGAGAATGACTTAGGTGCTTCAACATCTGAGATTCTTGGGCGCCCAGAGCTTTTTTCCAAAGCACTGCCGGCCTCTGGACAGTGTTTTCTCGGTACAAACATCAATGGTCTATCATGTGAACAGTGAGCTGTAAGAAGCTCCTAGGAAGAGAGAAAATCTAAGGGGGCCACAGCTGGATTCGAAACCGGGATCTCCGCGTTGAAATCTAGTGCTCTAACCACATTACTTTCGCTAGGCTTCTTCACTGTAGAGCCTAGATTATTACCAGGGGAACGATTTCTCTAGAATCCTTCCCTATTCATTTTTTTTTTTTAAATTTGATTAATCCCATTTTTATGGTTACCTCCAGACTAGAGCTCCTTTTTCTTCCTTGAAAAAATGAATCCGAGCTAAATAACTAAATAAATGACTTTGCTAAAGTTACTGCACGTTGTAAATCGTAATAATGAGGAGCAATATGAAAAGAATATTAGGCAAAAAAGAGCACCCAACATGCCAGTTCGCGTTTTAAGACCCGTTTTTTAGACGCCAATAAATAAAAACTTTTTATTTTTTTTTGGGGGGGGAACCATTAAAAGACGAATATGATTTCGACCACCACGGGGGAAAAGCTGGGGCCGCCTGCGGGGTTCTTTTTATGAAACCACGCAATTAGTACCCTTTAGTAAAGTACCAAGTACGTGACTAGAAGACCAAGTTTGGACAAATTTTTGTCGTATATGTTAGGCTTATCAGAGGACTTGTTAACAAGAATATTATTTTTTTTAAAATATTTCTTTTGAACTTTTATTCAGTTTTGAAAATTTTATTTTGTATTATTATTATTATTATTTTTAAAATAATTACGTAATATATATATATTTTTAATCTTTTATTGGAATTTACTACTGCAACGATTGCTGCAACAAGAAAATGTGGTACCTGATAGCAAAAAATAAAAGAAAATCAGGAGTGGAGAAGGCACCCAGTGTCACTCCAGTAATGTGCTCTTGCTCTCACGATAAGAGTAGATCACGAGGCCATCTACTCTTCAATCTCCTTAGAGGATTACCTGGTAATGTGGAGGAAGATAGGTTGTTCTATGAGAGAGGGTTAGGATGAGCTGCTGTAGAGTGGAATGATGAATTTGAGAAAACGAGTGTTAGCAAGAGATCTGTAATGAAATAGGATTTTGAGGTCATTATGGATAGATACATAGAACCTGAGCGTTAAGAAGTTTTCGAAGTATTTTCTTTTTTTTTTTACTGTAATGCCTGGAGGCGTAGACAGGTGGAACGTTTTTAGTCGATCCCCATACTTCGACGACCAAATAGGTCGCAGTAACAGTAGATATAGCAGTCTTTTGTTTTGTAGGTTAAGTTTAGATCGATTGTCAAGTAAATAGTTTGGCGAAAAGTTTTTTCGCGTTTGGTTAGTTACTTGTCTTTTCCAGTATAGTATAGGGGATCCCATGTCAACCGTTTGCTTCTAGGTACAGTCCAAGGTAGCGTACATTGTCCACCGTTGGTACAGGAGTTTGGTCCAAGATGATAGGAGATAGGATTTTCTGTCTACAAGAGTAAATACTATATACGTATTTTGATTTCGTAACGTTAGTTTTGATTCGCCATTTGAAAAGCCAGTCCTGTAAGTGGTGGATGTATAATATGTTTGTAGAGCTATGTGTAGCGATAAGAGGATCGAAATGAGGAGATAAGATAGCAGTATCGTCAGCAAAGGTGGAGTGGATGGTATTTGGGTGTTGTAAGGATTAAAGAAGAGGACCTAGGACCTAAGACCTAGGAACGTAATTCTTTTTAAAAAATATTCTTCATCATCAGTAAAATATAAATAAAAAATAAATTTAAACAAAAATTCATAAATAATTTAATTTGAGCGGAGAAATTAGCTCCGTGGTTAGCTGCTGCCCCCTAAGATTTCCTTTTTCTATAAGAGCTTCTTACAGCTCACTGTCCCTTGCTAAAACTTGTCTGTTACGAGAGAACCAAATCTCTGGAAGCCGGCACTGTACTGTAAAGAAAAAGCTACGGGCACCCTCAGATGCTGGGCGCGACTTACTATTTAACAAAAAAAAAAAAAATAGTAATAATAATTGTGTTTAAGTGACTGAAGAGCACTCAAAATCATGGAAACGTTAAACAAAAATACGTATCTTGCGCGAAAAGTCACCTGACTTCCTCGCCTTATAGGAACGGACGTAATAAGTACTTCCGCTAAAGTGGTTTTCATCAAATTTGTAATTTTAATAATATACTTAATTCCTAATAATATTAAATTGATAATGAGGCTTTTAAAATGAGCCTTAAGGTATAAGGGCTTTACGGAAAGCTCTTCCATGCCTTCAACATCTTTAAAGGGCTAATTTAAATATTTAAATAAAATAAGTTACCCTTCCGCGAAGTATAAATCACTTCAAAAAAAAAATTCGCTCAAAGGGTTCTTCAAAGCGGAAGTCGTTCAGAAAATGGTAGAGACGTAATTTATTGCCGATTTACTCCTTAAAACTCCTTAATTCATTCAATAAAAATTAAATGGTATTATTATTGTATGAGAAAATCATGAGCGTATTTCTCACAGTAAGAGAAAGATTTCTCTTTATATCAAAAAGATTTATTTAAAGAATATCGATTTGAAGCGGAAGTTAAAAAACCTTTTTTTCAAAAAAAATATATATAGCTAAAACGTATTCTCTTATCAACATCACTAGCAGACCGGAAATTGACTTTTGTAATTATTTTTAACGAAATAGACTTCCTCCCCACCCCCAAAAGACCACCAATTATTTTTTTGTTTTCCGTTTAATCCACTTTTTCTCTTCCGTTTTGTTTTTTTCTTTCTTTTCTCTCGTTTTATTTATTTATTTTTTATTTTTTTAAAAACTGTAATTGAACTCTTTGATGTTAATGGAAAGACCTATTATTTGTAAATTTAAGCGAACATCTGACTCCACACACACACACACACACACACACACACACACGGACAAATTCCACATCATACAGAGATGAAAGATTGTGGGGAAACGTCATAGAACTTTTCATCAACTGTCATCAGTGACTGTGTGATTAAAAAAGAAACAAAAAGCCAAAATAAAAGGGTTACAAGACTTTGCGATAGGATGAACTACTGATGGAACGATATCAAAAAGAGATTCAGGACTTTCTCGGCCAAACTGTAATTTTTTCCTTTTTTTCCCTCAAAAAAAATTCCTGGCTTCGATGAGGAATTGACTGACTGAACACCAAAAGACTCTGCAGAGAGAGAGAAAGAGAGCAGACAGAAGCAATGACATCATGGGGCTCTACCTCATCCGCTACCGTTTAAATGGTTATCAATCAAACCAGAGGTAGATCCTCTATTCTCCACCACACTTCATCCATTAATTTTGAGCCTATTTCACCATTGCTGGAAGAACATAGAGAATTCCGGCACCAAGGTTAAATTTTGCCTCCTTCCCCTCCGCAACCCCTTCCAAAACCTAGTCTTTCATTCACTGTTTTTTGCACACGTTCTTTTGTCCCAAATGAAAATAAAGAATTCCCCCTATTATTACATTTTAAAAAAAGGATGACCTAAAAGGATGACTGTTGGGGAATTCTTCCTTTAACGGATTTTCAAATAGGTAGTGCTTTATTAAGAATAAAATAAAATTGGATATCAAAGATCTGTTATCATACTCAGCTGATCAGCTCTATTATTAGTAAACCATCACTCACAGAAGCATTATTATAAATGGAAGTCAAACTCTGATGATGGATGAAAATCCAAAACCAATCAGAAATAAGTAGAAACGAGCATGATGTGAAGATAGATGGATATCAACTGTACTTTATATAGTTTTGTGGAGTGGCCACTTCTTTCAATGAAAAATTTTATTTTCCATACTTTAGGCTAGAACTTTTTATAGCAAGCGTTACGGCGAAATGGATACGTCTTTGATTTTTGATTTTTTTATTTTGATCCTTGATTTGATTTTGATTTGACAGGGCCTGAGAGTTAGCTGATGGAAAGAAAGTAAAGTAATTCCCTATTTCTGTCAGAATTTACGTCCAACTACCAATTAGGTGTCGTGGACGGAGACGACTAGCAAACAAACTTTACTGAAAATTACTCATATTAACCATTCAATAAAATCCAAGGGCTAAACCGGGGTAATCGAACCCACTAAACCAACAATACATCTTAGCATTGCGGGTCTAGCCTATAATCGCCTAACATACTTTGCTATAAATTTCTCATATATTAAACATTAACTAAAATACAAGGCCTTTAGTCCGGGAATCGAACCCACTAACCAACAATACATCCTAGCATTGCGGGTCTAGTATATTAACCGCCAAAAACATTACTATAAACTCACAATAACGATTAAATAAAAACCAAAACCAAGAGACCGGGAATCGAACCCACTAAACCAACAATACATTTTAGCATTGCGGGTTTAGTAGCTCAACCGTTCGGCTACCGTTATTAGACGTAAACACCAAAGCTAAAAACTCTAAAAGTATTTTAAGAAATCATTTCTTTTAAATACACTTGAAGAGTACCAATTTAAGAAGTATAATCTGGTCTATCCTGCCATCTTGGCCAATGAAAACGCTCAAGTAGTTTTCCATCTGGTCCCACGAACTCGTCATGCGTCGTGGATGCTACTTATTTGCATTAAATTTACTTTTTTTAATAAAATATTTAGCGACATTTCCTTCTACTCCAAACTCTTCAACATGTCGTCAGTATTACGAACGGAGTTAGCCCTAGCGGAAGGGCCAGTAGAATGACGTCAAAATTATTTTTAAAATGAAGTGTATATATTTCCTTTCTCAGCTTACCAACATTTTGAGGCAAATTTGGGACGGAAATTAAAATTGATCAGTGGCAAGTAACGGTGGTAATCATTTCTTTCTCTTTAATGGAGTCTTGCCGGAAACCAGAAAATAAAATTGAATCAATATTGATTTTCTTCTATCCAAAGTACAAGTAGGAATGGTAGAGCACTTCTGTCAAAGCCCCATGTACAGAGAAGGAAGTTTACGCTTCACACACTTGGAAGTTGTTTCTCGGCAGAGAATTAGTGTTTTGGAAAGGCGAAACCGTCCTGAGCAGGGAGCAGCACAGAGAGGAAAGAAAAACTTTTATAGTTAGTAGGGGTCAATGGTCAATAGATGCGAGGAGAAACAGCCAGAGAGGAGAGTGGATGTAACCCTCCAGGTATGGGTCAGTTGGTAAAGGGTTATTCCTCTTCACACGCGCACCCGGGAGGAGAAGGAGGAACAGGAAGTGCCCAGGATGTAGGAGTGATGTAGTTGTGAGTGAAGTTGTTGGTTAGAGTGCGCCAAATACACCGGCTCGTACAACGATATCCACAGCTTGACACTTAACCAGTCTCTCTCTCACTTCTACGCTGATTTATTTAACGCCACAATACACTTTTAAACACACTCTCTGCTCATACGTTCACGTTTACGCTCACGAGCATAGTTTTACGCTTTAAGCACACAAACACTCTAACACTATCTAGTTACACTGCTCTTGTTGTTGTTGTTGTTGATGTTGTCGGTGGTGCTTGTTACCAACACAACTTATATCTTTTACAACAAACTTCCTCCCCATCATCACCGTACCACCTTCCTACACTTCATGCTATCACCATGGTTACTGCATGCATGCATGCATGTATGCATGATGATCACCTTCTCTCCTACTATTAGGAAAATGTTACTACACATCCTTTGAAACATGAACACAAACACACGTACACTTTTACCATTTTTTTTTCTGTTGCACATGCTAAAACTAAACTTTATACTTCGTTGCACTTAAGTTTTTTTTTGTCTGCTGCACTAATTGCTGTATTTATTTTTTTATATTTGCATACTTGCTACCATTTTTTAATTGTTAACCATTAATTTGAACAAGAGGAAAATAGTTCATTTAAGAGATAATGAACAATATTACTTCTTAAATAGCGGCCAAACCTGTACGCGCTTTCTTTAGTACAAGTGTGAACAGAAACAGACTATCAGAGATCTTTATTCCATAACCGGGATCGGAGAAATCCTCAATCAGAGAACAAACTTCAAACTTAGAGGAAAAGGTTGTAATTTAAGTTTTTAATGATTGATTTTTTTAAATGGGTACTTACTATAATAAAAGAGAAAAAAATTGTCAAAGTTGGGTGTTTTTCAACGTTACACTTTTTCCTGCAGTTTTTGACGACCAATCCTTATACAACTGTCCTACCGGACAGTTTTAATTAAGCAACAAACAGCAATAGTGCAAAAAAACCTTTATTGAGTGAATAAAATTCTAAATATTTTTTATTAAATTAAGTATAAATAATAAGGGCCGGCCCATTTATTATCGATTGCTTAAAAATAAACAAAAAATCATCAAAAAATGAGAATTATTCAGCATTGTTAGTAATACTGCTGAAATATAAAACACAGATAGGGCCTGAGAGATAGCTGATGAAAAGAAAGTAAAGTAATTGCCTATTTCAGGCAGGCTTTACGTCCAACTACCAATTAGGTGTCGCGGACGGTGGCGATTAGCAAACATACTTTACTATAAATTTCTCATATTAACCATTAAATAAAATCCAAGGCCTAGACACTGGGAATCGAATCCACTAAACCAACAATACATCTTAGTATTGCGGGTCTAGTCTCTTAACCGCCTAACATACTTTACTATAAATTTCTCATAGTAACCATTAAATAAAATCCAAGGCCTAGACACCAGGAATTGAACCCACTAAACCAGCAATACATCTCAGTATTGCGGGTCTAGTCTCTTAACCGCTCGGCTATCGTGTCACCTAAGATTGATGACAATAAGCGTAATGAGTTTCAATTAAAAAAAAAAAAAAAATACAACAAAAGAAGAAGAGTGGATAAAACTAACCAACCAAGTTGTAACAATAGTTGTGTATTATACAATAATTAATCAATTCGGACAGTAGAACAATAGTCGTTCTTAATTCAAGGGTGCACTAATTAAGAACTTAAATGAAGTCCTGTGAATCATGGATTTACTTTCAATCTAATTTAACTTTAACAGATAAAGTAAGCTAGGCGGAAGTTTAAAAGAAAAAAGGCTTTTCCGTTTGCTAAGACAAGCTACTGTTTAATTAATTGTTTTATCAAATTAGAATTAATCCAAAAAACTATTTAACTATTTTAATTCACAATATTTTCGGTTGCACCTAATCCGAAATATTAAACTTTAATTGCATGAGATTTTTATTTTTCGTTTTTGACGTAACTGAAAACATATACAAGTACAGTGGTACCTCGGTTTTCGAACGACTTGACTTTCGAACAAATCGGTGTTCGACTAAGAAATATTGTCCTGAAATCCGAAAAAAAATTCGGAACTCCAAAACCTCTGATGAGCCGAATGGCGTTCGTATGACCCGGCGCGCCTCGGCCGCAGCATCAGCACGAGTCAATCTCCGATCGGAGGAAGATTCACGCCTAGTGTTTACCTTTACATTACACTAAGGTATTATAACCCTTAGACATGGGGACCAAAGAAAGCCAGCAGTGATAGTAAAGAGGTTAAGAGAGAAGCTGCGAGAAGAAGTATTGAACTCAATAAAGAAATAATTACCAAATATGAAATGCATTTTATGATTTTACATAAAATATATAAATTAGGCCAGTAAAACAGCATATTTCTGGGGCTTAGAAACGAAATAAACTACATAGTTTACATTATTTCTTATGGGATAAATTGTTTCGGTTCTCGACCGCACTTCCGGAACTGTAGGGAAAAAGTACATAAATTCCAATTTTCCGTTTTCTAAAACACGATACTTTTGGTAAAAATTTAAATTTATAAAATACTTCCAAATTCTTCCTGCCCTAAAGTTAGTTATTAATGTTATTTCTTTATTCCTTGGCCTAATGTTTCTTGACAGAAACTTAAAAAGCCTTTTTTCCGTTTAAAAATAAAATATAATCTAGAGATCAAGATAAGAACCAATTGAATTTCCTTGTAAATCAAAATACTCTAGTTGATAGTTTTCCTTAACATCCACAATGTTAAGAAAAACTTTCCTAATATTTGTACAACCTGAGTGCCTCGAAAGATTAACAAGAAAAAAAAGATCAAGAAATAGGACAAGAGATGGATTTGCTTCTAAATCTAAAAAGTACCTTTCAAGAAAAATTTTTTCCCTAGACGTGGAGTACGCTCAGTTGTGTTAAAAAAAGAAAAGGAGCTTTCCTTGACTTCAAGTGCACAGTTTTCCCATTTCTCTATTATTTTTTCCACTACTTCTAATATGAAAAATTGAAGTGATTGTATTGAATTGAACTAAAGGGAGATAAAAAGGAAATGCTTCAGCGGAAAATCAATTTTCTCATATCAATATTTAATAGAATACAGGTGAAGCCCATTGTTGAGTTGTTCTTGAATGTGATATGCTCTAGACGACAAAATACACTGGGTAATATTACATTGACTTGAGATGTAATCAAATAGCTTCTTTTTTTAGAACGTCTTCAGCTCCCCAGTATTACGAAATTATTGGGGGTCGTGTCCCAAATAACCTCAAAAACGAAAACCCGGGAACAAGACTCTAATGGGAACTGATCAGCGTTTTAAATCCTTCAACCGGAAGTCAATTTTTTTTATGATTTAAGGCGCGTCAACATCTGAAGTTATTGGCGCCTGGAGCTTTCTTCAGTGACTCCTGTGTCCATTAGGTGTCGATCACCTAGACAGTGAGCTGTAAGAAGCTCCTAGGAAGAGAGAAAATCTAAGGGCTAGCAGCTGGATTCGAATCCGTGATCTCCGCGTGGGAATCCAATACGCTGACCACACAGTTAATCCCTTCCTTAACCGGAAGTACTGATTTTTTTGGGTAGATTTTCTAAAAAATGACTCAATTTTTCTAATTTCTTCACCCTGCTCTCAATTTGTTGGGAGCTTTAAATACTGTTTCGGTTGCTTGGTCCTCACGGTCACTCCGGGATTCCGGGTAACGAACGTGCTAGTGAAACAGCAAAGGAAGGAGCTGCGATGAAAGCAATGACTCCTCAGCCCATTATCCCTATATATCCTATTGACGTTGTAGAACCGAAGTGGAGCAGTGAATTTTGAAGGAACATCAGAAACGGTGGAGATCCCGAGCTGACTGCCGTCAGGCTAAAGAAATTCTTGGCCTGTCAAAAACGGCTATAGTTGGTTTTACTAGCAGGTTCCGGATCCGCCAGTTGGTTCAGGTTTTGGTTGAGTGGACATGCGAATTTAGCGTACCATCTTTTCAAATGTGGCCTTACCCAGTCTCGCCAATCTGCGCTGGCTTTGATGGAGTCCAATGAGACTGTGCGGCACTTTGTAGAGGTACGTCCCGTTTATTCTAAAACTAACTAGATTCTTCGTCTTCGGAAGGTTAAATGTTTCTCTCCCGCAGATTGTGTCATCGTCTGTTAATCTTTACCAGAACTTTCTAGGTTTATTCAGTGCACTGAGGCGTTTAAATCGCCATGCTCTCTAGTGTCCTGTTGCTACTTTATTTAGTTTATTGTATTGGCATCTGGCAATCTTTAGCCGGATTTGTTGTTTTTAAACCCCGGTATCTCTCATGAGATGACGGGTGGGCGGGGAACAATGGGCATTTTGGATTGCCTGCGTTCCTTCCCCTTATCGGAGGGACCGCCCTTTTAATACAATCTACAATTTCTACACCCACTTTAAAGATTTTTAATTAAAAAAAAGTTTTCTCGAAATATTGGATTGATTTATAGGGTACTGCAATAGAAGGGAGGAGAGATTAATACAGATTTTTTAACGAGCAAATTTCTATCAATAAACAGTCAAAAGGTCAAAGTACAATTTTAAATATGGTGGCCCAAATCAATGTCCGAAAGTTGGGAGCAAAAATAAAATTAAAATTAATGAAATTTGCCACCAATTTTCCTCCCCCCTCGGATGAATAAGTTATAAAGGTCGCAATGGAGGGCCTTGTTGTAGTACATGGCTAATATCTGCGCATGTAGAGCATGGATTCCAAGTCAAAAGGATATTTATTGTAAAAAAGTGTGTGGAAAGTTGACATTTCATTCATCAAGTCCAGTTTGCTCGAGCTTATACGAGAGAAATTGAAAAACACTTTTCCTCAAGCGTAAAGTATTTGTGATTTTCAAAACATAAAAACTCTAAAGAATCACAGTCCAGAGTATCTCGAGACAAAAATTAATTCTCTCAGAAATAATGAGCATGAGAAAGTGGAAAAAAAGATGATGATGAACAAAATAGAGGACATAAAGCTCATGAAACAGGAAATGGTGGCTAAAAAGTGAAAACTCCACACCAAAAAAAGAAAAAAAAGAACCAAATTAGCATATTTACTAAAAATTAATGATGATTTTGAAAAGTGACCACGGAGGGTAGAACGTAGTCGCTGCTTCCGTTTCATTCACCAAATTAACATGTAAATGCTATGTCCGCACGAGTATTTATGTAAATATATATCTGAATATTATTATGCCAACATGAGAAATGTTAATCTCTCGTCTCATTTAGGTACTGCGTATATATGTTAATATTCCTGCCATTGAATTTTTTGTCATTTTTATATTAAAATATAAGCTAAAACCAAATTAATTAATCCTTCAGGTTTTAAAGAAGCATTCAGCTACAACAGGAAATCGAGGACGGAAATGCTACTACATGAAATCGAAAACGGATGTTCGTATTTACAATTTAAAATATTTATTTTTTAAATAAATAAATAAATAAAATTCTGAAAATGTATTCTTCTTATAGCGCTTATCAAATGGCGAATCAAAATTAACGTTACCCTTAGACGAAAAATCCTACCTCCCATCATCTTGAACCAAACTCCTGTGGACCAACTGGTGGACAAAGTACACTCTCCTTGGACTATACCTAGAAACAAACGGTTGACATGGAATCCCCCAGACTAGACTGAAAAAAGACAAGAAACTAACCAACGCTACAATACTTCTCGCCAGTCTACTTGACAAACGATCGAAACTCAACCTAAATGACAAAAGACTTATAACTTCTGTTTACTGCAGCCTATTTAGTAATGCGGCATCGAAGTATGGCGGATCGACTAAAAACGTTCCAACCTCTCTACGCATCCAGACTTTACAGTCAAAAACTACTACGGAAACTGTTGAACTTCTTCTTTTATGTTTCTATCCTTATTCCCTTTCGTTAAAGAACTCTTGCTAAAACTAGTTTCTCCAAAATTTCATTCTTCTACAGCAGCTCAACCTAAACCCTCTCATAGAACAAACATCTATCTTCTTCCACATTACCAGGTAATCCTCTAAGGAGATTGAAGAGAAGATGGCCTCGTGATCTACACTCCTCATAAAAGCAGTATTGTGCATCTATGAGGTGTGAGGTGTGGCTATTAAATAATATAGATCTTTTGCTGCTAAAGAAGAACTATGCATGCGCTAAATCCTAACGACCGACAGCTGTGCAGCGTAAAGCCTTCTCTTTCGATTGCAGCGTCTCATGTGTTTGTAGAGAAATCTGTCTGACCGGAACCGTCGTTAGTGAAGAGGTGTTAGTTTCGTTTTGCCAAAAACATCGATACTACACACATGTAGTAGAGCAACGAATTGACGTGAAATTTCACGTGAAACTTGGTAAAACCGCTACTGAAACTAATCTTTTATTAAAAGAAGTTTATGGCGATGAATGTTTATCATGTGCGCGAGTTTTTGAGTGGTTCAAGCGTTTCCAAGATGATTGCCAAGAAGACGTCGGAGATGATGACCGCCCGGGTCGCTCTTCCACGTCCAAAACGGATGAAAATATCGATTATAATTAATCAACATTACTACCGTGAGGTGCTTGCTCAACTCCGTGAAAGAGTAAGGGAAAAACGACCCGATTAGTGAAAGAACAAGTCACGTGGTTCTCCATCAAGACAACGCGCCGCCGGCTCACACTGCATTGTCTGCCAAGACGTTTCTAGCCAACTACAACATCCCAGTTTTAGACCATCCGCGTTATTCTCCTGACCTGGCCCCACATGTGACTTTTATATGTTCCCCAAAGTCAAATCTGCATTAAAAGGAACACGATTACAGTCCGTTGAAGCTGTGAAAGAAAAAGCGGCACTCGTCATGCAGACTGCTGACAGAAAAAGACTTCCAGCACTGTTTCGAACAATGGTAAAATCGCATGGAGCGTTGTAGGGATAGGGGAGGGGTGTATATTGAAGGTGATAATAACTAAATATCTATAAATTTAAAATAAAATGTTTTATAGCAATAGTTTCGTTATTTAATAGCCACACCTACGTATTCACGTTAATGGAGAGTCGCCACTGGGTGCCTTCTCCTATCTTTATTCACGAGATTTTTATATAATATCGCATTTGCTTGTTTACAACAACCGTTGCAGTTGCAAATATCAATAAAAGATGTTTTTAAAAATCTTATAGCGCTAAACTTCTAAAGATTTCCATTACAAGTTATTAGAAAAATTTCTTTTGACGGTGACAATTCAATTTTTTTTTAATTACACTTTCCGGCAACATTTTCTTTTTAGTTCATTTAGTTCACAATAGATAGTGCTAAATAGAAACCAAGAAAAAAATGGATGAAGAACCAATTTGGCAGAACAAATAACCCATTTAATCTCATAAATAAATATAAAAGCTGAGCTTTATGCTTGTTTCCTTTAAAGCTCCCCAAAATAGATGGCACAGCTTGTTATAGACGGAACACCTGGTGCTCACCTTTTATATGTAAGACATGTGGTGGGTGGATTTTCAGCCGACCAAATAAGACGAAAACTGTAACTACCTTACATTGGGGAGAGGGACCAAAATTGGTTTGCTAAATGGGCTCATTATATTTAATGAAATATTATCAGACTAAAAAGGTTTGTGATTTTTTTTTTTTTGAGAATTAAATATGATTGAAAATATGCTCAAAATTAATCGAAATTATTTTATCGATTTTTAATTTATTTCTCGCATAAGAGGAAGTATTACGAAAGTGCATCTTCTACAATTGGTGCTTACACCGGAACTGTGACCTTTTATTTTAAACAAAAACTGGGTTTTACACAGGCCGGAAGTGCACCTGATAAAAGCTCCAGGCTAAAATGTAGTAAAGTAAAGTAATCGCCTATTTTTTCAGGCAGAGCTTAACGTCCAACTACGAATTAGGTGTCGTGGACGGAGGCTAAAATATATATGATAATAAAACAATATCATTTAAAGAAATTAAAAATGAAAGTCGACAACCGAATGAATTGAATTCGATGGATGCTCAGTTTTTAGTTCGACAAGATTGGTCACGAGGCCAATAGGCGATTCAGCCAACAAGAAGGATTTGACGAGAGTTTAGTATGGGACAAGTAGCGGATTAAGGAGATTATGGTGTGCAATTTGTCAGGGAGAGAGTTGAGGAATAAATGAGATTCGCCGGTAAGTGCGTGTGGCTGATGTGGTTGCTCAGATAATAGGGTGCACCAGAGTTAATGGTACGAAGAAGAGTATTTTTGGTTCCTGTTGCGTATAGTTCCGTCATATGTTCTGACAATTTATTGCAGCGTCCTAGAAACGATACTTTATTGGATTAGGGGAAATCTAGATGAAATATAAAATTTGAATCGTCCCTTTATTTTTCTATTTCACAGACTAATACTAACCAACAATACATCTCAGCTTTGCGGGTCTAATATCTTACCGCCTAACATACTTTACTATAAATTTCTCATATTAACCATTAATTAAAATCCAAGACCTAGACACCGGGAATCGAACCTACTAAACCAACAATACATCTTAGCTTTGCGGGTCTAGTATCTTAACCGCTCGGCTACCATGGCGCCTAGATGTAGGTAGACAAAAGAAGTAATGGTAAAGAATCAACACGTTATTAATTAAATTAAAAACAACGCAATAAAAAAATAATAAATGATATTAAATTAAATAATTGAAATTATTTCAATAAAACGTTTCAAGTACGTACAATGGAATTTCTTCATTAACAAACTATGCTTTTATAAGCACTACCATCGTTCATTCTCCTGGCCCAGCCAACTATAAATGCTGTACAAAGTAATAACAACAATGGCCACCAAGTCAATATTGGTGAGCGTGTGGAGGGGGTAATAGTAATTTCGATTTAAAGCGTTTGGACACGCAAACTTACCGACGAGTTACTCTTAGATAGAAATTATCGATCGACTATAAAAGTCATTACTCTTTCTCTTTATATCGATCATTCACTTATTACACTATTAACCACAAAGAGAAATTGGCCAATCTAAAAAAAAATTAAATTTACGAGTATATTTTATTCTGATTAAATTGTTTTATCGATAAATTCTCTTTTTCTTTATTTTGGAAGAAAATTTGTTCTATTATTTTAAATGTTTAGAGTTCCACACGGAAAATATTCGTTTAATGTTGCCATGAGTCAGAAAAAATGGGGTTTAATAAATAATTTAGTCACATTTAGTCCTAATTCGCAGGAAACTAAAAATCCAGGAAACTAAAGCTTTTATAATTTTGATTTGAGTTCCATCATGGAACCGGATACTAGCAATAAAATTTCTCAAACGGAAGTGGAAGACCACGAGTAGATTTACAACTTTAGGTTCTACAACTTTTTCTCCAGTGCCTTGCAGAAAGTGAAGTATTCAAGCTATCCTCTAACGTGCCGTTTCTCACAATTATGCGCTTCTACAGACGCGTTACCCCAAATTAAATTTCCTATCCTTAAAGGTTTCCCTTGAAGGTGATAACTGAAAAATGGAATTGCAATGTGGAGATGACTAAATTATACCTCCCAAATGAGTCAGTATACTGATGCAGGAACTGTCACAATAAACAAAATACCTGCCTAAGGGTATAAATCATCATACAAATAATGCCTATTCAGTTTATCACCTGGATAAATAGGTCAGTGATTAGTTCATAATGGTGAACGAGTAGATTGGATTCATCAGCAAGGATTGGAGAAATAGAATGTGTGGGGGAGTGGAGAAACTGGGCAGAATTGCTGATCCATTGTGGATTCGGTCGACCAATTTCCAGGATATGTGTGACACAATTAGATGTCTGCAGGTTATATAACCAAATTAATATCAGCGTTATGATTGGCTAATGAAATTAATTATACTAAATAATATTAGTCCAGGGAACTTGGTATATCATACTCGTATATCAGTACCAAATATAGTTCGATATGTTCCCATATATTTTTACCATATACTCGTATAATATCCTGTGTTCAGCGTACTATTAAAATTTGATACCTATTTCTGATCAGATGTCACCAGGGGATCTGAGGAAGTAAAAGTTATACCAATGTAACGAATTCTAACATTTCCGTACACACTACCAATATAATAATTTCTTCCGGTAGAGAAATTGAGATAGTTAAGTTAAAGTTGGGATCAAATAAAATTTAAAGGTAAATCTTCTGTTTTTATTTTTGTTTTTGAGACACTTCTCAAATATATACTCAAACAGAGTCCCGAGGGACCCCAAAATGAATATTTACAAATGAAAATCCCATTTCAGAAATTTTTTTTGCATGTTAGCAAAAAACTAGTCAAGAAAATCGACAATTGTATTATCAAATTTTGGCACAAATATAAATAAAATATTAATAATAGGGACTGGATTAGAAAAATGGTTAACATTTTGGATTCGGATTCCTACGCGGAGACCCCGGGTTTGAATTCCGGCCATTAGAGTTTTCTCTTTCTAGGAGCTTCTCACAGCTCACTTTCTTTTCTGGCGTAGGTGTGTGGCGATAACATCGCCCATCTCAGTGAGATACAATCAGCCGCTGGTTCCCCAGATCAGGGAGACACCACCTATCCCCTCCCACATCCTTTCCTTCTATTCCTTTCCATCCCCCCAAGGACTAACAGTTTCTGTTGATTCTTGGTTCCTGGGATACTGTATTCCCGATCCCCCTGAGGCTAGGGGTCAAATCAGTAGATGGTAAGTGGTAGGACCATCGGGCGTGCGATCAGTCACACTGCTATTGATAAAATTGCGAAGTACTGAACTACGGCCGCAAGCCCAATTGCGATTGCGATTGAGGTAGAACTCGTAGTGGCCGGACATGAGCTGAGCGGAAGGGAACACCGCAATATAAGTGAGTACTCCGCTATCGCCCTTCGCTAGGTGGTGCGGCCGACCAGAGCTAAAGTTGAGTAACATTCTCTACGATCTGGTAGTGGTGGCCAACTAATGTTAGTCCCATACACTGGTTGAGCGTGATCTCAACCCGCTCCTTGGGAGTATTGTCTGGAGACCGACAGTGCAAGGAAAAATACTTCGGGTGCCAATAACCTTAGATTATTTAAAAATAATAATAATAAAAAGCAGCACTGATCACAAAAGTCACGAATTAGGATTTGGGTACAGACATTTTTCGGATCGAGTAATTGACCAGTCTAGTGACAATGTTGGCCAGGTTAATTTGCTGTTACATCAAAAAAAGGTTACTTAAATCATCCCTTAGCTAGTACAAAGGGAATAAACAGTACCTCTTGCGAAAGACCAACGGAAATGAGGGCTGTTAGCATAAATAAAGAAATCAGCACAACTAAATTAAATTAATTATAAACTAAGTCAAAGAAGGACACGAATTCAAGGATAGGAAAATAGGAAAAATATTAAAATTTACCTCTTTCAACCCCAGCCTAATAACAAATCAATACACTTACTGTACGATAAAGATAGAAATCATGAATTCAATAGCTCCTCAATACAATGTATTTGAATATAATCAAGATATGCATTCACTAACATCAATATTGAAAGGTTATATTTAGACTCAAATATGTTTAATATTAGAAACATAATCCATAATGTAATACATTATTTGAAGTTTAACATAAAATATGGCGCCTTGATATCCATCAAATATACCATCATATACTCGTGTATACGTAGAGGGTTATACACAATAACCTGATGGTTATTCCTAAAGATGAAGATGAAATATTGTGGCCGCTCATGAATAAAGTATTGTATAGACGGGGGCCTCCAAGAAAGATTTATAATCAAGAACGGTTATCATGATGATAGGGGGCGTGGCCGACGGCTGAACTTTCCGGTGTAAAGAAGAGAAAAGGTAGTTTTGATTAAACCGGAAAAAAGTAAAAAAAAAAAAAATTGAGGCAAATATCTGGTGTGAACAACTCACTTGACTTCCGGTAGTTATTATTCTCAACCCACCACCAAAGATCGGGCTTTTAGAATGGCATTGTATTGATTGTAAAACTAAACGGAAATGAATCTATTTCGATTTTCTCCGTCGTAGCATGCAGGTTTATCTATACACTTAACTGGTTTCGGACTTGCAGCCATCACCAGAAGTAGATTATTAGAAGAAAACATAAGGGAAGTTGAAATCTCAACAACAAACTAATTAATGTACCTCTGATAATGGATAAAGGTTTTGAAACCGGTCGGACATGCAGTAACCATGAGTGTTACCATTCAAAAAATCAGCCACATAATTTTACACATAATCTGGAATTATTGTGATTATTAACACGTTCTGTGCCAAGCCATTTTTGCCTGACTTGTAGTTCAGGCCATTTGATATTTTGACTAAATGTTGATATATTATCACACAATCATTCATTACATCATCAATCGATAAGTAGTTCTTTTGTTTTAGATAGCTATCACATCGTATACCACTTGTGGTATGTATGTAAATAACTTGAGGTTGTAAACAACAACTCGTCTTCAGAAACTGCGACAAACTTCAAAAGACGCCACGAAATTAAATAGAAAGAGGGCAAAGCGAGGACAGCAAGACAACGCTAAGCAAGGCTAACCTGGCTTGCGAGCCTGAGGAGGCACCTTTGAAGGCATAGTAAATGCTTCACAAGTTGAGTAAAGTGCATTATTTGATTAATTAGGGAATAAGTTTGATCCTTTAATTGAAAGACATTGATCACTTAAATATGGGGCAGGTGGTTTCCATTTTTTTTGGTAATTAAACGCAACCCTCCCGAAATCACCAAATAATTATTAAACCTTCTTGTTTGTAACAGATGTAAAATTAATTTTTAGCCATTTTGTGTACGCTTGAGAACATCTAAAGCTCTTAATATTTGATTTTTCTTAGAAAAATCACTCGGAAAACGACTTATTTCCCGATATTAAGAAAAATACTACCTTTACTGCTTTGCCAATATTTTTAGTAGAAAGGGGATGAAAAAATACATAAAAATGACCTATCGCGTGCTCTTCTTTCTCTTTGATAGCAAATTAAAAAAATTGAAATATGATTAATAAATACCAGATTTTGAAATGGCCTAGCACCTTTAATTTTGAAGATATCGAATTGCGGTTTCCGGTTTCTTTCATAACTTTTATACTCTTTAAAACGGTTATATGAAAATGGGGGTCAACTGCGAACCCTCACTTTTGGTCGCACGTCAGCCGCGTATGCGAGCAGGAATCTAAAATGAAGTCACATATTCTGAAACTAGAGGTGTCGGGCAACAAATTTTTCCTCTACCATTTTTTGATTAGATTAACCGTTAAAGCATGAAATGCATTTGAGCCGTCTTAAAATGAACACCCTGTATATATTTTTTGGGGGGGAATTCGTGTGAAGAGAAGGTTGGAGATGGATTTTACGACTCATTTCGGTGAAATGTGCAGCTTTTCAATCGGTAAGAATTAAATATACGTTTTAAAATTCTGAGTATTTTTTAAAAAAATGTACAAGTTAGAACTGCAAGGTTTTTGTGAGTGTTCACACCAGAACCGTGGTAGGAGAAATCCCCCTCTTGTTAGGAAAACAGCAAGCCAGAAATCGTAATGGCCATAGCATGCTCATGCTAATACAATTACCCCTTCTTCTCATCCTGTCCCCGGGGGAGGTAGCCCCTTCTGTCACCACCCGCCCGCACACGGCTAGAACATTGTGTGAGTGATATATATTTGAAGGACATATTAGAATGGAGGAGATGTATGTCAACCAATGCGTGACCGGCGGCAATAACCGCTTGATTTATTGACATAGATTTGCGGTTGAACATGCAACCGCATTTGCGCGTTTTAACTTTACCATTTGCGCGAATTGCTTGCTGGTGACTTTGGATCTTTTTCTGGATGAATGTGGATTTATTTTTAGTACTTAACGTTTATTTAAATCAGTATTCTTTTTAATGGGGCTCCATTTTCTACGGTAAAAACAGTGATAGTTGATGTAGAATTCTCTTAGAACTCATTTCGTCTACCGCCCCACTTTGAGAACCAATTATTTCCTCGCGGCCCCCCAAAAATTTTTAACTTTACCAAATCTTAAAAATCATAATCGCAATCATTACTTTAATTTAATTATAACGTGCTAAATGAGTCTTATCCTGTTTCTAAGTTCAGACGTACATCTTAAATGAGACTGTTCTAATTAGAGCAATAAATTGCAATTTTATAAATAATATTTAGAAAAACTTTTATTCATAATTAAAACAAACATTTCAATTTAATATTATCTCTTCATTTCGATCCTCTTATCGCTACACGAGCTCTACAAACACACATCAACCACTTACAGGACTGGCTTTTCAAATGGAGAGTCAAAACTAACGTTACGAAGTCAAAGTTTATAGTATTTACTCTCAGACGTTAAATCCTATTTTCTACCATCTTGAACCAAACTCCTATACCAACTGTGGACAAAGTACGCTACCATGGACTGCACCTGGGACAAACGTTTGATATGGAATCCCCCCATACTAGACTGGAAAAGGCAAGAAACTAACCAAACGCTACAAAATATCTTGCCAGACTACTGGACAAACGTTCGAAACTTAACCTACATAACGAAAAGACTCTTACGAGGGTCGTTTGAAAAGTCCGTGCAAAGTCAGAGAGATAGCACTACTGGCGCGTATCGAGGTTATGTTTAGTTAGTAGCATCTCTTGGAAGAACACACACCAAGTTTCAGCCAGATCGGTCTATTTCTTTGTGTTTGGCATTCGTTTGAATCGAGGAAGTCGAGTGATTTTCAAAAAATGGACAAAAAAGAATTTCGTATGTTGATTAAACACTACTTTATGAAAGGCAAAACGCCTCAGGAGACTAAAGAGAAGCTTGATAAACATTATGGTGACTCTGCACCTTCGATTAGAACAGTTTATAAGTGGTTTCAAAATTTTCGGAGTGGCCATATGGGCACAAGTGACGCTGAACGTTCTGGACGCCCTGTTGAGGTTACTACTCCAGAAATCATTGATAAAATCCATGATATGGTGATGGATGACAGAAGAGTGAAGGTGTGTGAGATTGCTAGTGCTGTGGGCATCTCGAATGAACGGGTACATAATATTTTGCATCAACATTTGGACATGACAAAGCTATCCGCAAGATGGGTGCCGCGATTGCTCACGCTTGACCAAAAACGAAATCGTGTGAAGTGTTGCAAGGACGGTTTGCAGCTGTTCCAGAAGAATCCGCAGGACTTTAAGCGTTGTTTCGTCACTGTGGATGAAACATGGATACATCACTACACGCCTGAGACCAAAGAACAATCTAAACAATGGGTTACCAAGGGGGAATCTGCGCCAAAAAAGGCGAAGACCGACTGTCTTTTGGGATTCGCAAGGAATAATCCTCATCGACTATCTGAAAAAGGGTAAAACTATTACAGGTGCATATTATTCATCGTTATTGGACCGTTTGAAAACCGAGCTGCAAGAAAAACGCCCACGATTGGCCCACAAAAAAGTCCTTTTCCATCACGACAACGCACCAGCTCACACCTCAGCAGTTGTGGTCGCAAAATTAATGGAAATAGGGTTCCAACTCGTTTCACATCCCCTCCTATTCTCCAGACTTGGCTCCCTCGGACTACTATTTGTTCCCCAATATGTAGAAATGGCTGGCGGGAAAAAGATTTTATTCAAACGAGGAGGTGATTGCAGAAACGAATGGCTATTTTTCAGACTTGGACAAATCCTATTATTCGGAAGGGATCAACAAACTAGAGCAGCGTTGGACGAAGTGTATAAGCCTAAAAGGAGACTATGTTGAAAAATAAAAAAGGTTTACCCCAAAAAATTAAGTAGTTTTTATTTTTGCACGGACTTTTCAAACGACCCTCGTATATCTACTGTTACTGCGACCTGTTTGGTGTCATCGAAGTACGGGGGATCCGACTAAAAACGTTCCAACTCACTACGCCTCCAGGCATTACAGTCCACAAAAAAAAATACTTCGAAAACTTCTTAACGCTCCGTTCTATGTATCTAACCTCACTATCCATAATGATCTCAAAATCCCTTTCATTACAGGATCTTGCTAACACTAGTTTTCTCAAATTTCATTCCACTCTACCGCAGCTCATCCTAACCCTCTCTCATAGAACACCTTTCTTCCTCCACATTACCAGGTAATCCTCTAAGGAGATGGAAGAGAAGATGGCCTCGTGACCATATTTGCTTGTTGCAACAACTGTTGCAGTGGTAAATTCCAATAAAAGATTAAAAAAAAAAAATTATAATAATTTAAAACTCCTGCAATTTCATATAAATCCTCTAGTTCAAAATCTTTCTTCGAGAACTCTTCCTGTTAACCCGAATGACCCTGACGCCTTAAGAGACTGTGGCCTCATAATCTCTCAAGTGAAGAGAGCGACTAATAGCCTAATGTTTTGGAGTGTTACCTTACCACTTGTACACCTCTGTAATTCATAGTTCTGTTATCACTGTTACTTATAGCGTCAACGCGCTGATTGTAGCATAAATAAACGCAAAAAAAAAAAAATTAAACTAATCTAATGTGAAGGGATGAATCTGATGATTTTTAACAAGTTTGTTTAATATCAGGCTCGAATTTACTTTTAAAAAAAACAGCCGTAAGTCACCCACGTTAGGTAACATGCAAACCGATTTCTCTTTCTAGTTGAGCAGCGTTGTCTCAGCACTAAATTTGGGAATGCTACCAAAATTCGGTGAACAATTGACCCACAATCCAGGATACAGTTGCGGGATTGGTCAAAATTAATTTCTTCTTCTTTCCCTGGTGCTACTACAGTCCTATAGTAAGACTTGGATCTCATTCAAGAGAGACCTCATCTTCTAACACCCGTCTTTCTCAGATCACTTTCTGCGTCATCCAACCATCTTATTCTGAGACGACCTCTACGTCTTGGGCCCCCCCTTCCGGGCGTTCATTTAATACTTTTCTTGGAACTGGATGATGAGGCATGGCCGAGCCACTTCAGCCTGCCTTTTTTGTGATACAAGAAACTATGTCCGGGTTCTCCGTATAGTCTCTTGAGTTCTTCGTTCTTTCGGATCCTCCATTCACCGTTCATTTACAAAGGGGCCGTAGATTTTTTGGGCAACGCTTTTTGGTCCCATAAATTAACGAAAAAACGAAATAAACGGAAGTAGTGTAGTAGGCAAGGTTTTGATTTTAGTTTAAAATATTAGAAAAACACAAATCAGCCATCTACCCCCCCCCTAAACCGCTTTAATACCCCTCCAATTTTCTCTGGACCCTTTACCGCCCCCATGTAGACCTCCAGCACCTACAGGGGAAGCTTTATCGCCCACTTTGGTCTTAGACCAAATTCATTAATCAACCTCTGAACGATCGATGAAGTCCGATACTGATCAGAGATACAAAGTAACATGCGTAACATGCAACGGATGAGGAAATCAACGATATTATCCAGTTCAGCGGGAACTAACCATATTTTCAACTACCACAATAATTTATTGTAAGACATAAAAGAAAGCAATCAAACGGAAAAGTGTATTCTAATAATGCAATGGCCAATAAAATCAACTTATTTGACAATTTATGGAGATTGCTAAAACAATGGGTACCAGATGTTTTACTAAATGTAACTCTTTGTCGCCTCCCAACGTTTTCACCAAAGTGATGTACATTTAGGAAGTGAAATAGCAGCACCACCACCGCCCCTCAGTAAAGGAGAAGAAGAAGAAGAAGAGTAAGTATTGTGGTGGAGCGCAGATAGCAGGAGGGTGGAGTTTCAATTCCATTAAGAAGGTCCAGCTATATCTCCTTCCCAGCATCTCCCCCACAATGAGAAGAAGCAGTAGCGAGGCTAAGAATATCCGGAGAGAACTCTTGTATAACCGAGGCACGACATTGCTTCCAGTACTGTCTAATCTCCTTTCTAAAACCATATCAGCTAAATATAATGCAATAAAAATGGTTACTTCTTTTCTTCCCCGTTGCCCTTCGGCTCCACTTACATCCCTTCCAATTTTCCATCAGGGAAATTTACGATTTTCCCCCTCCTTTATTGAGATTAACATTCAAGTTAAGCGCTAGTCGAGATTGTTGTGTGTTATTTATTCTGGATTTAAATAAAGGTCAAAGAACATTATAGTCGAATGGTAATCATTTCTTCACTTTATAGGCTAGATCTAGGTACCCTTTGTTTTATTTACAGTACAACCTCGATTAACCGGGCTATACCCACCCTGGAAAACTGAAATCCCGGTTAAATCGAATACCCAGTATTACATGGTACATTATTACCTATGAATGTACATATGTATATAAGTATGTATGTATTATACGGGTGCCTAGGTAGACTCATCAGTAAGTAAGATGCCTATGTGAATTTTTAGTTATTTATTAATTTATTTACAGCCTGTACATATACATTTACATCAAGTAAATATGATCTTCATGTAGTTATGCACAGATTGTAGGCTGAATCCGAAGATCCAGCGCCACAATCGGGAAGGCATGCTGAGAGGGGCCAGCCATTGCTGGAACGCAGAAATTGGTAAAAGGTCGCCGGGGCCAACGTCGTTTCAGGCGTCGTGGAGGACTGTCGAAATGGGTTGTTGTGGATAAGGCTTGTGCTGTGGGATTAGGATGTAGGCTATTGTGGAAATTAAGGAACCCGAGAATGGATTAGGTCATTGATAAAAAGGGATATTGAGGTCTGTATGGAGGGTTAAGTTGGATACATAATAAGGAGCGTTGACGATATGCTGAAGGACTTTAGGATTAGAAAGGATTGGATTCTTTGGATGTTGGAAGATTTCGCAGAGCCCTAACAGCTCAGCTCCGTAGGTCCAGGTGAGTCTTAGTAGTGTCTTGTGTAGGAGTCAGTTTGTTCTGTACGTTCATGGCTGATCTCCTCCCTAGCAGTCTTCGTAGCTGTCCGTATCGTCTATTGAGTTCTTGTCTTTTCAGTCTAGTGTGTGGGGTCCATGTAAGTCGACTGTCTAAATACAGTCTTATGTAGCCGTACTTGTGTGGAGGTCGGTATTTCTCAGTTGTGTATGAGTAGTGGGGGGCAAGTTTGTCTACGTAAGGTGAATGTTATCTGTTGGCATTTGTCTTCGTTTAGTCTAATTTTCCATTTTTTGCACCAAGAGGAAATGAGGTCAGGGTGTTCTTGGACATATGTGGAGGCTTCAGAAGGGCCTATGTGAAAATCTATAAATTAAAATGCCGTTTCGTCCCAGAGATCAACTCCTATCTTAGACGGCAATCCTTTTTATTTTATTTAATGACTCTCAAGAAAATCAGGTATAAAAGAGTTGCTGCCCTACGCCTACAATTATGTTACATCGGAACACAAAACAATTTTTCCTGTCGCCACCGAAAATTAACTTTTGTTTCGGCGCCGATCTGAGGTGTTCTTATGATGACTCTACATGATCCCGGTTAATCCGAATCCCGGTTAACCGAGGGCCGGTTAATCGAGGTTATACTGTATTTGCTGAATGGCTATATAAGTAATCTACCTAAATGTTGATGGATTTCATAAATCTTATTTTAAAAAAAATAATCCATAAATATAATGACATTAAATCAAATCAAACTCCAAATTGTAAATTATATAAGAAGCATGAACACACAAAATGTTCTGTTCATTATTTTTGGTGACTGATTCATAGTTTCAATAGGATGAAAAAATAATTGCCATTTCAGTCGTAATATATTTTTATTATGCCGAGCTTTCCACTTAGGGATTAGGTCATCTTCAGGGCTAATTGATGAAATGTAATATTTCATTAGAGGGTTGGTGTGTCTTCTCTCTTAGTCAGTTCATGGACTGTTAGTCCCTATAGTCCGTAGGTCGAATGCTCGGCATAATAAAGTTTATCATGACTGAAACTGACATTTATTTTTTCATCCTATAAAAATCTTCCTTACTATAGCCTTCCTTCCGCCAACGTTTCCAGATACAGGTGACCCCGCCCTCCTCGCCGTAAAGTTATTCCATCTGAGACACCCTTAAGAGTATTTTGAATTTGGAACTGGCTAAGAGGACTACTCGTACGCGGATAAGCTCCTGCTATTTGGCACCATAAAAACAGGGTTATCATCGTCCTCAAAAGCGGAGCCGAAAAGTTCCTCTCGCCCCTTTAGAAGGCGGTGACACTAGATATGATACATCCATGATTTATGAAAGCATAAAACTAAGATTGAATGGAAATAAACTAAAATGCTTCCAATAAACAGAAGTAAACGGAAAAATATATTAGGTTTTATTTTGTTTCTATTTATTTGGAATATTGAATCAAGAAAAGCCTTATGTATAATATATTTTGTATACAAAAGTAAATAAATAAAATAAGCACCATAAAGATAAATTAGAATGTGAAAAACAAAGTTGTATATAAATATATAAAATGCTGAAGAGAATTGACACAGGTGATTGGAAAGCAACGGATAAAGATGATGGGAAGCAGAAAGAAAGTAGAAACTATAGCTCCCCATGTAGCTGCTATGAAAAGTGCCAGATAGAAAGTGGAAGATACATAGGTCGGAAGAAGTGGAAGATGCTGAAGGATGAAGAGTAAAACAGGAGAAAAAGGAGCATCATCCTCTTCATCGCACTTTACTATTCCAGTCTTGGCTAACGGATAGAGACTTTATTCAAACAGCACTAAATCCAATAAATTCCCCGTTCCCGTCCAACCACCTCCAGCCAAAACCCAGAGCTGTGCAGCTTTACTTAACAACAGCAACAACAAAACGCCGGAAGAAGAGCAAAAAAAAGCACGCGACGGCATCACTGTGCTGCTTACTGCCACTTCCGCTGGCATCCATCGCGCGTTGTTAATATTATCGCACTCTCCATCCCACTTATTCCCGCCAAGTTCTTCACTTTCTCTATTTTTTTTTTCTATACCAGAAACTCTTCGCGCCTGTACATACTGAATAGAGGGGATACCCTGGGAGAGGTAACATCTCTCTCACTCTATGCATGGGTAGGGGGGAGAGAAAGCTGCAAGCTCCCCCAATCTCTTGTACAGATTTCTCAACATGACAACGGAAGTAAAGCTTTCTCACAGCTTATATCTATCTATAAGGACATCACCTCACTTACGATAGAATAGAGAGGAGCCCGTCCGGTTGAATAAGAAATAAATGGACTATACAAAACTAAAGATAATGCTTAGATAAAGGCCTGGAAAATATGTGCCTTCTCACACTAAATCTAACAGTATATTGATGCTGTTTACAACAGAAAACAGCAAGTTACTTTTTCTTTATTTTTCCTCACAACAGAGAGGACATATATCTTTCATTGGTCTCAAATTTACACGATATATTTATCAGGCGTTCTTTTCTTGATCTTCGAAGAGTTATTGTTTCTTCAATGCTAAAAAAATTATTCAATTTTTATGAGAACGAATCCAAAGCAAATATATCGTATATTAAAAATTTATTTTAATCCTCTTTTAAGGAACTGAGCTTCGCAAGATCCGTTTAGAATTTATAAGATAAAATCAAAAATTCAACCAGAACATTATTAAAAGAAACAAAATTTTTGGAGGAGAGCTAAATATAAAGAAGGAGATCTTCCTGGCAGAATAGCATCAGCTTGAACTTTATAGCTTTTACCAGAGAAAGTTGAGTTTAAAATTAAGCTCTACACAGCTCAGACTTTATGGGCTGTAAAAAAAAAAAGGTTTAGGCTTCTAAATAGATTCATTTTCTTACTCATTCTTGTTTTTTACTACGTTCTTTACGGTACAGAGAGAAAAAAAATTGAAAAAATAAATTATATAACCGCCAAAATTATGTTTAAAGCTAATTTGTTTTTTTCGGTAATGGGTACAATGAGTTTAGGTCAACAGCCGGGATGCTGGAGATACTAGATCTTAGAACTCTTTGCGAATAGGTTGAGAGTGAAGGGAGCCATTTTTAGAATTACTAGGGAAGGCTACCAACAAGTCACACCTAATTGCCTGATTTACAGTTTGATTAGAAGCCACGGTAGCCGAGCGGTTAAGATACTAGACCCGCAAAACTAATGTGTTGCTGGTTTAGTGGGTTCGACTCCTGGTGTCTAGACCTTGGATTTTATTTAATGGTTGTTAACATGAGAAATTTATAGTAAAGTATGTTAGGCGGTTAGACTAGACCCGCAAAGCTAAAATGTATTGCTGGTTTAGTGGGTTCAATTCCCGGTATCTAGACCTCGGATTTTATTTAAATGGTTAATATGAGAAATTTAACAGTAAAAATAGGCATTACTTTACCTAAATCAGATTGTAAAAGTAAAGTTATTTGATACCTATTTTTTCAGGCAGGCTGTACGCCCATCTATCAAATTAGGTATCGCGGTTGAAGGAGACTAGTAACAACATACTTTACTACAAAGTTCTTATATTAACCACTAAATAAAATCCAAGGCCTAGACCTGGGGAATCGAACCCAACATCTCAAAACTTTCGTAGCTTTGCAGGTCAAGTTATTAGACTAAGATAATTATATGGATAATTGGCAGCTACAAATAAATGTAACTCTTAAATATTAGAAAATCCAATCTAAAATTGTATTTAATTACCAACAATTAATCAAATAAATGAAAATTTAAATTTTCCAGGGCTACGATTGTGGGATAATGTTGGAAATTACTGGAAATGTGGTTTAACAGTTATTTCGGTGAAGAGAGAGAGTGGGAAGGAGAATCTTTATGGTTTCTGCGCCGAGTAAACATTGTGGTATCTGAACAAGTAGCAGCAACATTTCTAGTTCGAAATAATTAGCCGAATCGGGTAATAAGTTACCCACAAATGTCTTGTTTGTCTCCATCATCATCCATTCATTCTGGTGGACGATTTACACATTTATTTACGATCATTTATCGAGTCTTGCCCCCGTAATAGATATCTATAACGCGCTAGTATAGAGCATTTCAATAACTTATTAGACCTTCATCCTTGCTCACGATGACATCGACCTCTACCTGGAGTATACATCTTTATAAAGAGCAACTAGATTAACGCATGGATGTTAATGAAATTAAAGATATTCTAAACATCAAAAAAGTTTTTTCTTTTTGGCATTGGCTTCCGCCATACAGCCAGCATCGTCTAGGTGCTTATCACTAGAATATCACTTACTCTCCGTTCTTACCTACAAATACATTCGCTTCACACATTCATCTCTCTACTATATACATACAAACTTACAACTAATGGATGGATCATTACTCTATATTCCTGCCATCCTTATAGCTTAACCGAAATTAAAATCACGTAATCCTTCTCTAATCATTTTCTTGCATTCATTCTAATCGGCTATAACTTTTAAATACATTCATATTTCTTTGCTAGCTCTGCTACAGATTTAAGCACATAGATGTTGGTGGAGAATATTAAATCTACGTAGCGAAAGGGTGCAAAAATCGTCAAAAATTCGTTTCCTTTCTACTACATAGCGTGGACATATCATTATTATATGTTTGAAATCCTCCTCCTCATTGCAATCTACGCAAAGAGGAGAGGAGGACCTTTAAAAAAATTGTATTAAATAGATTTCAATAGATAAAAATCCCTCATAATATGGCTTAATTTGATGTGTAAAAGAAGTCAATAGAAATGATACCCGAAGCGCTAATTCAACTAATTATTTACAAAACAATTGATCCATCTGAGACATAAATCCTAACTGTTGCAGAAATACTTAAAGGGAGTTTGAAGTGTGTATGAAAGAGTACATTAAAAGAGGATGATCTGTGGTGAAAGAGGATATTGCTAGCTAGGATCTAGTGGTTGGGATATCTACACCGTATGAAGCTAGACTGACAGACAAAGAGAAACGAATCGCGGACCGAGACTAGTAGGCCCCAAAATAGCCAGCTCCCAAGGTAGTTACAAGGTAGTTAAATGATGAAGGTGGAGGTTTACGATTAGTTGGAAATAGGATATTGGAGAATGAAAATTGAGACCATCAAATATAAGATTAATTGAAGAAGAAAAGATCCTGCTCACAGTTTAATACCGGCTAAAAGTAAAAAAAGAAATACCTAATTTTTTAGGCAGGCTTTAGCAAACATACTTAACTGCTAAATTTCTCATATTAACCATTAAATAAAAATCCAAAGCCTAGACACTGGGGAATCGAACCTACTAAACCAGCAATACATCTTAGCATTGCGGGTTTAGTATCTTAACCGCTCAGCTATCGTGGCGCCTAGCTAATTTAATTTTTTTAATAAATAATTACTAATTGGAAAC
This sequence comes from Rhodnius prolixus, assembly GCF_049639745.1. Taxonomy (NCBI): domain Eukaryota; kingdom Metazoa; phylum Arthropoda; class Insecta; order Hemiptera; family Reduviidae; genus Rhodnius; species Rhodnius prolixus. The sequence continues at coordinate 55,142,396 of NW_027411592.1, read as the reverse complement.
TTTTACTTGCTAAAAGTAAATTATTAATCAAAATTACTGAGTTTTGAAGAAGTTCTTTAATTTTTTCCGCAGACAAACATAATTTATTTTCCCAATTGTGTTAATAATGAATAATGGACAATGAAAAACAATTTTTTGAATTTGGTTTTGCCTATATATTTTCACTTCTTTTTTATCTATTAGATTTAAAAAAAATAAAAATAAGCATAAGACTTTTAAAATTCTAATTTCCTTTTCACTTATTCTTTTTTATCATTTTATAAAATCTTTTCTTCCAAGTAGGGAGGGAAGAGGCCAGAGGCCTACTATCAGATAACTGGAAGTTGGTTGGTTGGCTTGACTAAGGCTATTTTTAGAGATCCTCGGCTGGACCAGCGACAAGATTTTGGCTACCGTTCAACTCTGGCTGTTATCTTCCCTCTTTGGCTCTTGCCATAATCAGTTCTCTCAATCGGAGTTAGTTACCTCCTCCTTCAACTTCATCTATCGTCTTCAATATCTACTCTTCTTCTTCTTCTTCTTCTTTTTTAATTTCCTTCTTTCCTTTCTGGAAAACTTTTCTTTTAGTGTTTGAGGGTGGTGGTGAGTTTTATAAGAAATTACAAGTTTTCTTTCTTCTACCACCAGATTAAGTGAAAGACTTGCAGAACTAGCAGACTTTTTTTGTTTTTCCTCTCTCCTAAGTCTCGGGAACGCAAAAATTGTGGTTTCTACAAACTCTCCCTTGTGTGCGTATGGGGGAATTAATGTGAAAAAAAAAGTTCAAAATTTGAAATTTCGACCTATCCCGTGGAAAATAAACTTTTAATCAAAATTGATCAATCCAAAGAAGGTGACTTATTTATTTAAAAAGGCAGTGGCTTTCTTGTATAAAAATATCTGGAGGCTTCTTGTAAGACGTTGTAACATAAGAGGGAAGAAATTTAAGAGAAAAAAGGTTTTTTGATAATTATGCCATTGAAAGACATGAAAGACAGAGAATAGAAAGAAAAACAAGAGAAATTAAAGAACACAAATCACTCATTTACTTCTATAAGACACCCTTAGACACGGCTTAAAGATTTACAACAAAAATAAAATACCACAAACCTAGTAAGAAGGAGGGTAGAAGTAAGATAAAGACGAAGGCGAAGAGAAAGGAGAAATAGTGAGATAATCACAGGTTTAATCAGTAGTGCGGATCACGTAGCGGCCACTCTCCAACAGCGAATACTTCCTCCCTATTGGAGTTGGAGAAAAGAAGATGTCTGGAAGAAATAGGAGTAGCCAATGGGGTGGTGGTTTAACATCTCTAATCAGTCGTTAGGATTCTGGAGTAGGGTGCAATAAGGATGCTGGAAAGAGGCACCTAGAGAGAATGGGAGGCGTGATGCTAATGTTTGGAAACGGTTTCAGTGGAAACTGAAAGAAAAGGTAGTAAAAGTGGTGGTGCGGAAGTTGGTGGAGGCGGCAACCTGGAAGTTTTGTAAAGAAATTAAAGGCAGTTTTACTCGCCCTACTCTCGGCTAGTGTTCCGGCGTATATGTGTTTGGTAAAGACCAAGAACCTATTTACCAAGACTAACCAGAAAGAGAAATTAAGTTTGTATGTTTGTGTGAACGCATTTCCCCCACTTGAGTACTTTGGAACTTTTATCAGATTCAATTGAGAGGGACGCACATTCATTCATTCTTTGTTCCGTTGTTAAGAGAGATGTTTTCCAAGTGTAGGGTTATATAATAGGGAGCGCTTTTTTTTAAATCACATTTTGAGGAGTGCAGGTGAAGTCTCGTTTTCTGCCCTTTTGTCCAGAACAGGAACCAACAACATACTTTTTCTTTAAATGGAAAATAGAAAACCCATTCGTTTAGCCATTTTTTTATTTTATTCTACTCCCTCATTGGTTCACTACAAGTGGCACTTCCTGTTAGTTCCGAAGAAGGTAACAAACAAAACCGGACATGAAATTTTGAACTTCCTGCTATTAATTTGTTTTTGAGTCACAGACAGACAAAAAGACAGATATATACAGGGTGATCCATTTAAAACGCACCAATCGCTAATAACCTTTTCAGGAAAACGGAATTTCAAAAAAACCCACGAAGTAAACTATACTTTTTTTTTTTTTGATCTAGTTTTCAAATTTTCCATCCCCGATGCTGTATCTTTATTTTTGGCGGAGTTACGGCCAAAAACCCGATTGGGGTTTCATAAGGACCACTGGTTTTGACGATGATTATGAAAACTACATAAAAAACTGAGAAAAATGACGACAACCACGTTTCGACATCCCTAATATTAGTTGAGATATTTAAGGTCTAAGTTACAATTTTATCATATTCGTGATCGGTTTTCAATAATAATTTTCCACCACAAATACACGTTTGGGGAGGTCCTGTGACTACAAAAAATATTATTTTTGCCGCAAAGAACAAAAATAATAATAACTGAAGATTTTAAAGAATGTAGAGAATGTAAATGGTTATGGGTCAATCAGGATAAATTTGTTTAATCATCAAATAAAAGCAATCATCACAACATTTTAATGCACCCAGTATGCAAGACTTCTTGGACCTATGATTACGGTAAAAAAATATCTTGCCTAAACATAGTTTACTTCGTGGGTTTTTTTCGAAATTCCACTTTACTAAAAAATTATAAGCCATTGGTGCGATTTAAATGGATCACCCTGTATATAAATGTCTTATTAAATATGCCTTCTGTATTAAAATGGATCTATTGTACGTATTTGACTTTGTCGCGATATAACTAGATAGCAGAGTTATACTAATATTCATTAATAATTTATTATTATTAATAATTTATTTACAACCTTTATAATCTACAGCATGCAAAGTAATCTATCTCGAGTTAACCACTGATCCTGGTGGATCCAGCGCCATAATCGGGGAGACATGTTGAGAGGGGCCAGCCAATGCTAGAACTCTCTGTAAGTTGCATCGACGTGGAGGACTGTCGGGATGGGGTGTTGTGGAGAAGGCTTGTTCTATGGGGTTAGGATGTATGGTTAGGCTATTATGGAAATTAAGGAAGTCGAAAATGTATTAAGGTTATTGACAGGAGGGATATTGAGGTCTGTATGGAGGGTTAAATTGGATACATAATAAGGAGAGAGTTGACGATATGCCGAAGGACTTTAGATTGAAAGGATTGGATTCTGTGGATGTTGGATGGATTCGCAGAGCCCCACTGCTCAGCTTCGTAGGTCCAGATGGGTCTTAACAGTGTCTTGTATGGAGTTAACTTATTCTGTACATACTTGGCTGATCCCCACCCTAGCAACCTCATTAACAGGTAAATAAAAAAATTTGAAGCTGATAAAACTAGATAAATTTTGGGTGCTTGCTCTGATTACTCTATATAAAGAGCAGCTAAGATGAAAATAACCTTATTTGTATTCATCCCCCAACAACAATGGTCAATAACAGTTCTTCGCAGACTTTAGTGCACTATAAACTAACAATTACCGCTTAAGCTCACCACCAATTACATCCAATAATTAAAACTTTGAAAACAGCCATAACAATAAAAGTAGATTCGGTCAATTGAAGGCTGGAAAATGGTTTGAATTAGAAAAGAAGGAGAAAAATAAAGTGGAAATGAAAATAAAATAAAAGAGGCAAACCTGGGAAAAGGAAGCGTGAGAGGAGAATTGGAAATACCGCCCTCTTACTAATGCGTGTGTAATTCTCTTTTCTTTAAGAACAATTCGATTCAAATGGAATCACTCCGGAGAGCCAGATATGGAGGAGGAGCGAAAGAAAATTGAAAAAAGAAAAAAGGAAATAACAATGAATCCGAGTCCAATTTTAATTCCTTAACTATACTTTTCTTGACACAAAGAAAAATATTTATTTCGGAAGCGAGTAATTCTCTTTCTATTTATTCTAGTAGTATTAACTCAAGGAATAAAATAGATAAAATCGATAATTCTTTAAGTATAAACCATTTAATCACAATTGAATGCTCGCAAAAAAAAAATCGAACTAAATAATCTTTTCAGTCATTAAAAAAAATCAGGAATGACAAAAGAATCGATCAAAAGTTGAACTCAATAAAATAAATAATAAGAATGACGTTTTTGGGAATATACAGGCACTATAGGCTATTCGTGCTCAAAAAAAAATTGATTTGCCCCAAAATTGTACTTTAATATTGCAACAATTGCTGCATCAAGTAAATTTGATCTTACTGGTTCAGTTCACTTGTAATATCATGGTTAGAGCAATCACCCACAGGTGAAACTCTTTCACAGTGATTTAATCACACGTTAAAATCTATATGGACATACGGAGGATTAATCACGACGAGGAGGATTGTCGGGAAGATGAGGAGAGGAGAGTTGTTGGACAAGAGGATTAGGATGGAGAGCTCTAGGATGCTGTACAAGTTGCGGTAGCGAGACTTTATTAGGTCGGTTACAAAATGGATGTGAAGGTCAGTGTGTATACGAGGGTCGTTGGAAAAGTCCGTGCAAAGTCAGAGAGATAGCACTACTGGCGCGTATCGAGGTTATGTTTAGTTAGTAGCATCTCTTGGAAGAACACACACCAAGTTCCAGCCAGATCGGTCTATTTCTTTGTGTTTGGCATTCGTTTGAATCGAGGAAGTCGAGTGATTTTTCAAATCGTGTGAAGTGTTGCAAGGACGGTTTGCAGCTGTTCCAGAAGAATCCGCAGGACTTTAAGCGTCGCTTCGTCACTGTGGATGAAACATGGATACATCACTACACTCCTGAGACCAAAGTACAATCTAAACAATGGGTTACCAAGGAGGAATCTGCGCCAAAAAAAGGCGAAGACCGTTCCTTCGGCCGGAAAGATTATGGCGACTGTCTTTTGGGATTCGCAAGGAATAATCCTCATCGACTATCTGGAAAAGGGGTAAAACTATTACAGGTGCATATTATTCATCGTTATTGGACCGTTTGAAAAACCGAGCTGCAAGAAAAACGCCCACGATTGGCCCACAAAAAAGTCCTTTTCCATCACGACAACGCACCAGCTCACACCTCAGCAGTTGTGGTCGCAAAATTAATGGAAATAGGGTTCCAACTCGTTTCACATCCCCCCCTATTCTCCAGACTTGGCTCCCTCGGACTACTATTTGTTCCCCAATATGAAGAAATGGCTGGCGGGAAAAAGATTTTATTCAAACGAGGAGGTGATTGCAGAAACGAATGGCTATTTTTCAGACTTGGACAAATCCTATTATTCGGAAGGGATCAACAAACTAGAGCAGCGTTGGACGAAGTGTATAAGCCTAAAAGGAGACTATGTTGAAAAATAAAAAAGGTTTACCCCAAAAAATTAAATAGTTTTTACTTTTGCACGGACTTTTCAAACGACCCTCGTAGTATGTTAAGGTTGAAAATGTAATATGGAGCATTAAGGATATACCGTAAGATTTTGGACGGCAGTGTCTGCAGGCGTTTTGGAGTTAAAGGGTTTGTGATTGTGACCCCACACTTCTGCTCCGTATATCCATATCGGTCTTAATAGTGTCTTGTAGATTGTTAGTTTTGTGAGTCAAGTCAACTTTGTAGTGTATTAAGTAGCTTGTAGCGTCTGTTCACGTCTTGTCGTTTCAGTCGAGTATGAGGGTTCCACCAGGTAAGTCTCTTGTCAATGTACAGTCCTAAGTATCCGTACTACTTCAGCTGGAGGAATCGTTACACCGTTCAGTTGTAAACTGGTGAACTCGCAGATTTTCGTAAACTAAAAGTAATGTGCACTGATTTTTTGCTCATTACTTTTTATTTTCCATTTTCGGAACCAGGTTTCGAAAAAATTTAAATGGATTTGAATGTTCTGACTGGCTTGGATTTCAACAGTAATTTTACTTTTCAGGAGTCCTGAATTAGAAAAAGTGGAATTTAACAGAAAAAAAAAGGTTATTTGTTTTCTTTAAGTGTGTGAGTGTGTATGTGTTCGAGTGGTTACCAAATATCCTCTCCCTCCCAAAACGCAGGAAATTGGAAGTTTACATTTTGATTACCAAAGAAGTGCCGGAAGTACTACTCTAAACTGAATGGGTTCTTTTCACTTTTTTTTTTAATTGTTCTCAAATCAAAGCCTAATAAAAAAAATTAATTAATTAAACCATTTTATTACCCTTATACTAGTAATTAAACTGTCATAAATCTTTATATAAACAACAATGTTTACACAAATAATAAATAGAAGTTTGAATTTAAAATTATATTTTTAAATATTTATAAATGTCGCCACACAATTTTTTTTTTTTTTTTTGAACGTTTTCCCACTTTAAAAAAGGAAAATAAAATTTTAAAATAATTTCCCTTACGTTATGAAAATTAGCTTGAATTATTTATTTATTCAAAATTCTATTTACAAAGTTAAGGCGAATGAATGTAAAACGAAGTAATTACTTAAGACAAGCTAATAAAAAACAAACCACGGCCACTGTAATTTTTAAAATTTAAAAAGTCCTCTTAAGTTGGCTAAACACATAAATTATACAAAGTCCGCAACTTTCTTACTTATTCCTTTACAAAATTTATATCCTCCTCCGTTAATTATCAAATCTATATTTTTTTGGGGGGGTGTCAGTAGTTTTACTGGGACTACTTTTTTTTTAATTACTTTAAACGGAAGAGGCTCTAAATTGACATGAAACTAAACAAGACATTTACAGAATTTAACGTAAAAAATCTTGGAAAAGAAGCTGCGCATTTATCTAGCTGTTCCAGCTCCAGAGTTCCTAAGCTAATAGAAGGAAACGGTGAATGAACCCTCTTCAACCATTATCACACACATAACCCAGGAAGCGAAGCTAGGTGGGGGGGGGGGAAGGAATGAACTCAACGTACAAGAAGATATATACTTAAGAAGATGGTTGAGGATGAGACGTCCTCCGGTCTGGGAAAGAACGGTAAATCTTGTTATCTCCCCACAAGAGTCTGATTATCAGAGGGTGTGGAACATGCTGCCTGATATGATGGTACGGTGTAAACTGGGTGGTTTTGCACTATTCTATTCCTGGGTATAGAGAGACAACAGCCTCCAACTCCTTTCTTTGGTTTGATTCTCCATACTCCTTACTCGTTATGTACACCTTCGCCTTCTGCTTGAAACTTCCTTCGCTCTTCCCAATAGAATATATATATATCATTCTCTATTATTCTTCTTATATCGAGAATTGAGATCTACTTTATAAGTCTCTCCGGAACCCATCGCGAGTTACAGTAGCTGCAGAAATACAGTTACTACCAGCTCCCACTTCTCTACCAACTATAGAATCTTATTCCTCCCTCCAAAATCCCATTATAGCGTGGCATTTCATGCTGGTTGAAACCTAATTTTTATTACGTACTATAACATCATTCTTACTATAAGTTATTGTTATTCAATCTCCTTTAAAGGTAACCATATTTTCTTTCCTGCTAGCTAGATGTAACTAGTGCTATGGAAACTGAGTTTCCATGCTGTTGTTTCAATGACTTACATCTATTTTACACTGTATCAACCAGTTAGGATCATCACTAATAAAATTTCCCATAATTTGTCTGTGCGTTAAAAGGGGAAACATTTAACGATCTCCCCAGGGAGATGGGTAGGTTAAACTTTGTTCTACTACTTTATTAATATTATAGTACTCAGTTCTTTTCTGTGCAATTTTACTTAATCCGAATAATTAACTTCAAGTTACAGCTTCATACACGTTACGGACACACTTGCATAAAATAGAATCCTGGGGAAAGACGGTGGCGAATTAAAATGAACCCACAGAAATGCTGCCAGCATGCCACGTTTACTCTCCGGCGGAGCTGCTGTTCACCTTCAACAGCAATCCTCTTCCTTGTACAGATCTGGTGCGCTACCTTGGGCTCTACATAGACAAGTGACTCACGTGGAAACCCACTCACTAGACTTCAAAGACAAGCAATGACACAGACGTGCGATACTGCTTTACAGACTACTTGGACGACTCTCCAAATTAACCATAGAACTCAAAACTTTTAATATACAACACTATTCTCAAACCTATGTGGACTTACGGACTAGAGCTGTGGGGTTCAGCCAAACCAACAAACATATGGACTCAGTGAAAACTACTGCCGACAGATAGTTGACGCTCCTTTCTACGGTGACTAACCTCACCCTTCATAACGACCTCAACATTCCCTTCATAGACCAACACGCCAAGACTAAATACCAAAAATTCCATACTACTCTGTCGACTAGCTCTAATCCTCTTGTACTGTCTCTCGCTTCCTCTGACATCCCTAATACTCCTCGCCGACTGAATCGCCACTGGCCCCTAGACATCCTTGCAGTCTGAAGACCATAAACATCATCCATATCCTGTAGAGAGTGCTACCGCTGGGTAGTTTCTCTCCTCCTGCCATTCACGCATTCATTTATCTTACATTCTTCCTATTTACTTACTGTATATTTATATATACAGATTGTAAATAACTAAATACATCAAAAAATTTAAAAAAACTTAATCCGAATGAAATTGTTTTCCCGCAAAATGTTCTAAATTCTGATCTTTTTTATTTATTTCTTATTAAAGTTATAATCTATAACTTAAATAGTCGAGAGGCGATCGTAATACTTCAATAAACAAAATAGCACTTTACTTCTTAAGAGAAAGTCGAAATATTTGGATGATGAATACAGATTATTTGAAACCAAATATATTCATCTTCATTAAACTAGACTATGTTTTGGTAAACGTACATTGCATTTATTAGAGAGAGAGAGAGAGCGAGAGAGAGAGAGAATGTTTTTGTATGATAATTAGTAAAACAGTAATTGGCTGGTATTATCAAAACAATATCAAACGATGGAATACATAAACAAAACCACAAAACGACCGTTTTAGACCTAACTATGGTTATAAACAGACCTGGGCTTTAGTTCGTTAGAATGGCCACCACTAATAAACCTCACAAATGTTGCAGTTATGAATTAAAATCCATTAATTTATTATTAAATGATGTATTTTTTTTAAACACTTTTTGTAAATAATATATATATACGAGGGTCGTTTGAAAAGTCCGTGCAAAAATAAAAACTACTTAATTTTTTGGTGTAAACCTTTTTTATTTTTCAACATAGTCTCCTTTTAGGCTTATACACTTCGTCTAACGCTGCTCTAGTTTGTTGATCCCTTCCGAATAATAGGATTTGTCCAAGTCTGAAAAATAGCCATTCGTTTCTGCAATCACCTCCTCGTTTGAATAAAATCTTTTTCCCGCCAGCCATTTCTTCATATTGGGCAACAAATAGTAGTCCGAGGGAGCCAAGTCTGGAGAATAGGGGGGGATGTGAAACGAGTTGGAACCCTATTTCCATTAATTTTGCGACCACAACTACTGAGGTGTGAGCTGGTGCGTTGTCGTAATGGAAAAGGACTTTTTTGCCAATCGTGGGCGTTTTTCTTGCAGCTCAGTTTAGTTTTCAAACGGTCCAATAACGATGAATAATATGCACCTGTAATAGTTTTACAACTTTTCCAGATAGTCGATGAGGTTTATTCCTTGCGAATCCCAAAAGACAGTCGCCATAATCTTTCCGGCCGAAGGAACGGTCTTCGCCTTTTTTGGTGCAGATTCCCCCTTGGTAACCCATTGTTTAGATTGTTCTTTGGTCTCAGGAGTGTAGTGATGTATCCATGTTTCATCCACAATGACGAAACGACGCTTAAAGTCCTGCGGATTCTTCTGGAACAGCTGCAAACCGTCCTTGCAACACTTCACACGATTTCGTTTTTGGTCAAGCGTGAGCAATCGCGGCACCCATCTTGCGGATAGCTTTGTCATGTCCAAATGTTGATGCAAAATATTATGTACCCGTTCATTCGAGATGCCCACAGCACTAGCAATTTCACGCACCTTCACTCTTCTGTCATCCATCACCATATCATGGATTTTATCAATGATTTCTGGAGTAGTAACCTCAACAGGGCGTCCAGAACGTTCAGCGTCACTTGTGCACATATGGCCACTCCGAAAATTTTGAAACCACTTATAAAATGTTCTAATCGAAGGTGCAGAGTCACCATAATGTTTATCAAGCTTCTCTTTAGTCTCCTGAGGCGTTTTGCCTTTCATAAAGTAGTGTTTAAACAACACACGAAATTCTTTTTCGTCCATTTTTTGAAAATCACTCGAGTTCCTCGATTCAAACGAATGCTAAACACAAAGAAATAGACCGATCTGGCTGAAACTTGGTGTGTGTTCTTCCAAGAGATGCTACTAACTAAACATAACCTCGATACGCGCCAGTAGTGCTATCTCTCTGACTTTGCACGGACTTTTCAAACGACCCTCGTATATATATATTTTGGGGGGGAAATGAACTCGAAACTCTTCATGAAAGAAGCTCTCATGAAGGTGATAAATAATTTTAAAGAGTTTTATCAGTATTCCAGGCAAAAATTTTAGATAAAGTTTGTTTTTTTTAGATACTTATTTCTCAGGATTACGGGTGTATCGGTTACCTTTCAGGTAAACCGCCCGAGCGCAGTGAACATAAAAAGAAAAAATTCTATAGAAAAAAACAAAGAAAATGAAAAAGATAATTTGAAATTTGAAATTATTTTCAAATTATCTTTTTCATTTTCTTTGTTTTCAAATTATTTTCAAATTTCAAATTTCAACTAATTTCCAGTTTTATATCCCACGCAATTTAAGAAGTACACATGTTTAAATTTGAATTTATCTTCATAAATAATTTATTAAAATTAAATATTTAAAATAAATAAATAAATAAATCAATATAAAAATTTTCTCTGCACCGACCTGTTGATTAAATTCATCGACAATAATATTATCCTGATTATCTTGAACATAGGATTCACAGTTCAGACATGGCGGACTTTGTTGTCCTCTGAGTACTCCAGGTAGTAAAACTGCCAGGATCCACCAGCTACCCTCCATCATCCTGTAACAAACAATAGGAATGCGCTATGATGTCATACAGCTCTTTATATCGTATATTATACCAAACTGGTACAGGAACTTCCGCTCCTAAAGGAATGTATAGTTTCTCTACTACGTCATCAATAGGACAAGGAGGAGGAAGTGTATGTTATAGATAAATACATGGAAAATTTATTAAATGATTTATAGTACACCATTTATTACATACAATGTTCTATTTATTATTTTAAAAAAACCATATTACATAGAAAATTTAGTATTTCGTATAACTTTTGGTGGGACACAACCACAATTAACCTTTTTTTTGGGGGGGGGGGAATTGTTCCAATAAAATTGAATATAATTTAACTAGTTAGTGTGCGTAATGAAAATTGTTAAAAGTCGTTTTAGAGAAAATTTCTGAAAATGCAGAAAACTGTTCAATAAAATTCGCACTTTTCAGTTAACTATAACTGTAGTGGGAATCTATATGATGATTTGTGAAATTGTGTTGATGATACGATGAATATAATAAATAATGATCTCTTATAAAATATTAACAAAACTGTATTCAAATATATATTTTCATTAATCGAGCTAACTTAATTAATAACTATTAGTGAATGGAAGGTAATAAATAATAAACCATGGTTACTCGAAATGATGAGCTAGTGTAGGGGTTCCCCAAATCTGGGGTGTTCGCACGATGTTCGACGATATTCCAGGGGGTACGAGAAAAGTCCAGGTAAATAATAGGATATTATTATTATTCAAATATTTTTAATTATTATATGTATTATTATCTTGCACATAGTTCGGCTAGAATGGGTGCCGGGTCATGTGGGGATTAAGGGGAATGGAGCTAACCCTCTCCTTTCATTGGCCTGGGGATCACCAAGGGTGCAGTTCGTGAGGACAGAGATCTGGGATCTGGAGGGAGCACGAGAAGAACTGGGTGATGTGTCCTGGGGTTGAACACAGCAAGACTATGATGCCTTGGCTGTGTAAGCGGAGCTAAAGAGATCCTGTGTTTGGATAAGAATCAGATTACTCTGATCACAGGCCTATTTACAAGGCATGGTAGGTTCAGGAAGCATCCTGTACAAGGTGGGGGGGGCTTATTAGCTAGGAACCGTTGTGCAGATTATGGTCAGGAAGAGGAGGAAACGGCCTCTCACCTGTTGTTCGATTGTGTTGCTATCGAACGGACACAATCAAACGGTAGCGCTATGAAACCTTTGGAACGTTGAGACCAAAGGAGATAGTAGCGCAAAAAGAACTACTAGGGAAAGTCCTCAACCTAGGTCCCCTAAGTAGGGGATGTTTCGTACACTAGATCCAAAAGGGAGGTGGCACAATTAGCCTCTTGTGTCTGCGGTGCCGTGGGGCGTAGGTCCCATCCCGTTTCTAAATCTAAATCACACAAATAAAGGCAATCGAAACATATACGTACAAACTTTCTAATATAAAACAAAAAAACGAGAAAGCAAAACTATTTCTCCATGAAAACGCTGTAAAGACGAAGTCTGTCGAGTAAAAAAATACAAATTATTCATTACTTTTTCTTAAAAATTCCCCAAAAAGTAAAGGTTAACAGTGGGAATGCAGCGCCCTCTTTATTTAGCCGAACAGTAAAACAAATTCCCCAAAAACTGTAGAAAATGCCCTAGCTATTCAACAAGTGGCAGGATTTTCAACCTACAACTATATAAACGCTGAGAATTGCAATATAACCAGGTGTAAACCAGCAGAGTTCGTGTACCATCGACAGCTGTAAAAGTTTTCTTTCTTTTTTTTAAATGAAAATTTGGTGGAAAATAAAGTAAGCCTTTTCCGTTTTACATGCAAGAAAAGTGATAACACATAAAAAAAACTAGTGCTTTTCTTTTAAAGAAAAAATCCAGGTAGTTTCACTAAATTTCATCAAAATCAAATGTTTTCCCCCAATTTACTTGAAATGTACAGCTGCAGACTAATGTAATGAATAAATAGTGCCAAGAAGAGTGTCGTCAGAAGAATCATCTCCCAAATTATCACCTAGTGATGGATGAATTTCCAAATTACAGTATTTACACTGACCTCCATCGTTGAGGATATCACGTTGTGACCAGCACCGATGTAGATGTCAAATCGATTTGTTTATATTGGATAAAAAAAGGAGAGAGGTAATGAGATGAAATCCTGGATTGGTCGTTATGAATGGCTGGTATTAAGGGCATAAGATGGAGCACTGGTTTGTCGGTGAAGGATTAAGATTAGATTATCGGGGTGGGATCTTCGCCCTAAGGCACCGCAGCCAAAAGAGGCTTATTATGCCTTCCCCTTTTTTTTGGATCTAGTAGACGAAACCTCCCCTACTAAAGAGGTTGAGGACTTTCCCTACTAGTTCTTTTTGTGCTACTATCTCCTTTGGTCTCGAAAGGTCCAAAGGTTTCACAACGCAATCACTCGAACAGCCAGTGAGAGAGGCCGTTTCCTCCTCTTACTGACAAAATCTGCACAATGGTTCCGAGCTAATAAGCCTCCCCCACCTAGAACAGAAGACTATGCCCCCTAGGTGTACTGTGTAAATGTGTTGAGGTGTAACAATATATGTTGCTCATGTTCATGTTGTTAGACTGGTGATACCCGCAGGGACACCAAGTACCTTGAAGAAGTGGATAGTGAAGGATTAAGTAGCTATTTGAAGTCTAAATTACTTTTACTTTTACCGGTTAAGAAAAATAAAATTTTGGTTATATTCTTGGGTTCTGTAGTCGTATAAGTCTCCCATAAAAGTCGATTTTTAAAACGTCCCATATAAGCGGAATCGCCATGAACTCTAAATGTCCCATAGATTAAAGATAATAATAACAAGAATGTCGTTAAAAGTTTAAAAAATAAAATTTGTAAGCCTTCAGTCTTATTGGCGCAACTAATTTTGAATTCAAGCCACATCCACTAAAATTAAGTGGAGATAAATGACTATTATTCCATTTAGAAATTCAAAATAACAGCAAGAAATTTTAGGCGAATGTATTCAAGCATGAACATCTGGCCACCCTTCCTTCCTCTCCGCCACCCCTAGAGGACACTCATACACAGCAATAACCAAATTAAACTTACTAAGTATATAAGCACTACTAAAACAGTACCGTTTATTAGATTTATGCATATAAAACAGCACCGTAGATGCAGGTGGTGGTTGGTAGAAGGAGCTCGAAGTGGGTAGGAGGAGATGTAGAGGTAATAGGAGCTGAAGATATTAAAGCAAACACAGACACAACGGAGGGGAGTACGAAGACCTCCTCACAGCCTCTGCGGAGAAACTAGAGTGTTTCTACTGGGTTATTATTATCTTGTACACATCTAGTAACTATTAGCTCTTGGCTAAAGTTCACCGAACAGCCATCAAGTTTAAACTTTAGCTAGAGTAGGAGAAGAGGGTGGGGAGGAACTAGTCAAGTCAAGGAGAAGCTAGCTGACTCCTAATTAATAAATCTATTATTATTAATAGCTAACTTGGATACAAGATGGCAAATCAAGTTGGGTGTGTATGGGGGTTGTTGAAGTCAAACTTTCAACAACTACGTTCTTGGCAGCAGGACGAACATAGGTAATGGAATAGGCAAGATATTTGGAGTAAAAATGCCATTTTTAAAGAAAACCATCATCGATGGCAGTGCAACGGGTCGCTAAGTAGTTGACGATCACTGCGCAACACGAATAACTTCATAAAACAAAATCCAAAAAAATGGAGACATGCGATGAAATAATGCACTTTTCTTTTAAATTCGTTTATAATATAAATTATTATTAATTTTTCAATGTTTTATTGAAATTTGCAACTGCAACAAGCAAATGTGATATAATTTAACAATGTCGTTAATGAAGATAAGAGAAGGCACCCAGTTTCTTAAAATTGCATTCCTCTACCACAGTTCATCCTAAAACCTCTCATAGAACACCTACCTTCCTCCACATTACCAGGTAAGAAGATTGAAGAGAAGATGGCCTCGCGATCTACTCTCATAGCAAGAGCACGTTAATGGAGTGACACTTGGTGTAATGTCGCGAATGAAGATAGAAGAAGGCACCCAGTAGTGTCACTCCATTAACGTGCTCTTGCTATACTGATCTTATGATGAGAGTAGATTGCGGGACCATCTTCTCTTCAACCTCCTTGGAGGACACTACCTGGTAATGTGGAAGAAGATAGGTGTTCTATGAGAGGTTTTAGGATGAACTGCGGTAGAGGAATGAATTTTTGGAAGAAACGAATTTTAGCAAGAGATCTTTAACGAAAGAGATTTTGAGATCATTATGGAGGTGGAGGTTAGAAAACATAGACGCTGTATGACCAAATAGGACGCAGTAACAACAGGTATAAGAGTATTTTGTTTTGTAAATTGAGTTTAGATCGTTTATCAAGTAGTCTGGCGAGAAGTTTTGTAGCGTTTGGTTAGTTTCTTGTCTTTTCCAGTCTAGTCTGGGGGATTCCATGTGAACCGTTTGTCCAGGTACAGTCCAAGGGTAGCGCACTTTGCCCACAGTTAGTATTGCGGTTGATTGGTAAATTCAAATAAATTTAGAGGGATCAATTAGTGAATTTGAGTTGAATTAAATGCAACTATTTAGTACATTAGAATACTGAAGTTAATCAACATGGCTCCCGAAATAAATTATTTATTATACAATAGCCAAACTAATCGATAATTTTTAACCGTTTGGAGCTAAAAAAAAAATTGGCAGCCGATCAATCAGATGGAATATGGACACGAGGAGGTCCACTTGACCTACACAATCGACTAACCATTCACGCTCCCCTTCATTTGCAAGAACATCCAAATCAAAATGTTCTCCAGATTAGGGTAATGAATTTCATGAATCAATAGAGAGAGCTCCTCATCTTGATTCAAACGGTCCACCGGATGTGTGCCCATGGAGAGTAATTAGTGTGTGTGAAATCCATGGACTTGGGTGAGCCAACACTGGATTAAACGGGTATTAATATTATCAGGAACACAAATCTAATTCTATGTTACTCAGTCTAACCTTAAACCATGTATCCTACCATTTCAACTTATAGGAGCAACAGCAACTTAAGAGACAAATGATTTAAAAATCATTATAAGTGTTACGAAATGTAACAATAGAGTATATCATATTAACATAAGGGGCCGTACTTAAATTACGTAACGAACGCAAGGGGGGAGGGGGGTAAGGCTCGATTGTTACCATTCGTTATGGTTCGGGGGAGGGGTTTTTTTAATGCTTGTACGTAATTTTTCCAATTGAATCTATAATTTTTTGGTCATTAATGGAAAAATACTAACGATATTTTTCGCGCCAAATTCTACTATAGCCAACCTTCATACATCTTGATACTAGCGCTATACGGTAGTTATTGGTATTATATCATTTAACTTATGGTACAAGTTTATAAGGTCGGTAAAAAAGTGAGCTTACAGTTGGTGGTCTTTGAACGAATATATTTTGATTCAGAGTGTACGAAAATAATAATTACGTACATTTGGCTAGGGGGGGAGGGGAGGTTGACATTTTGTTACGATCTGTTACATCGGGGGGGGGGAGGGATTAAAAAGCTCTTTAAATTGCGTTACGTAATTTAAGTACGGCCCCTTATGTTATTTCTTTCTGTAAGGTGTCAATTGTTAAGAGACTAGACCCGCAATGCTAAGATGTATTGTTGGTTTAGTGGGTTCGATTCCCGGTCTTAGGCCTTGGATTTTATTTAATTGTTAATAAAAGAAATTACAGTAAAGTATATTTGCTAGTCGCCTTCGTCCACGACACCTAATTGGTAGTTGAACGTTAGTTAAGTCCCGCAGACGATTACTTTACTTTTTACTTTAATTGACGTATTATTGTTAACTTTTTTTTACAAATAGTAAAAGTAAAACTAATTATTAAAAAAAAAACCTTATTTAAGGAAGCAACATTCCAGGATGCGAAACTAATCTCCATTAAAACCACTAATTCAGGATATCCGCTCCTGAGCGACCCAATAAACTATTCAGATGATGACAATATATCATCCGACTGGATAGCAGGATACTCCACCCCGTTACCCACTGCTTCAAAAGGTATTTGGTTCCTTGATTGAAAGGAAACTATTAGAGGAATTCCCAAAGGTCCTGGGACCTTTATCCCGTTTGCACGTTGTGAGAGAATTGACCTCACCCACTCTCCTCATTCTCTTATGGCCAATCACTTTATTCTCTCACTTAATAGAGAGGTTGGTTGACTATATCGTTTATTACTTCATTGAAACAGCTGATTTTTATGAAAAGATAATCAATTTGTTTTTAAATGATAATATTTAAATCATTTATTTTTACAATCAATAGTTTAAATATTATAGAGGTGTTTATGCTACCCGTAGATGGCCAAAGTTATTTACTGTAAAGGGAGTGATGCTTCTCAAAATAAGTCAAAGTTAGAAATTGCAGAAGCGAGCTATGATTACCGAAATGACATCATATTGAAGTATTTTTGAGGAGTTATGCTAAAGATCAACTTCAGCTTTAAAAATCAGCTTTTAAATGTTTTGTTTGGAATAATAAGTCCTCCTCTAATAGTTATAAAGTTTATTCATTGATAAAAATCAGGTAATTCATATTAATTCTTGTTACAAATTATAACTATAATTATTCCTATTCATTTATTATTTTTAATAGCTTAGTCTAGTTCAGCTCGGCTTAAAAATTACACGATATGAACTAACGAAACTTTCACGGTTTTAAAAACATCTGTTGTGACATTCACCTGCCTTTTGCAAACTGCAAATATTTTGGTTTTTGCTTCCAACTTGGAATTACTACTCATTATTAGAGGTATTAGTTGGTCCATACCAGAGATTTACAAAATGCTAGCAAAATATCTTCAGTATTACATTGGAAGGTAATAAAACCAATCTTTTCAATGGTACAGAACTTTGAAAGAAAACCTAACATCTTTATTGTTGTTCATTCTTTTTAGTGACTGAATCATAGTTTCAATAGGATGAAAAAATAATTGCCATTTCAGTCGTGATACATTTATTCTGCAGAGCATTCGACCTAGGGACTAGGTCATCTTCAGGGCTAGTTTACAAAGTAATATTTTACATTATAGGGTTGGTGTGTCTTCTGTCTAGAAATGATGTACATATCTAAGACAGAAAACAGTTTAAATTTCAAAACAGACACGAACAATTTAAACAACATATACGCAAGCTTACTACAAAATACCTGACAATTGGCAACACTGATTTCCACACAACCTAACACATCGTATAGACCGATCACACTCAGTCCATGAACAGACAAGACAGAAGACACACCAACCCTGAAATGTAATAGTATTACTTTGTAAACTAGCCCCTGAAGATGACCTAGTCCCTAGGACGAAAGCTCGGCAGAATAAATGTCTCACGACTGAAATGGCAATTAATTTTTTCATCCTACTAAGACCTTTATCCAGCTCATATTCTCAGAACCATTAAAGGTTCAAACTTCAGGTTCTGGTTCTTGGCCTCTTTCAGGGCAAATTAAAGTACAATAAACAACCTCAATGATTCTGTCAGAGGCATACCCATTTCCAGTTCAATTGTCTTGGCTACTGTGACTTAGCTTTATGAGTTATTCGGCTATCTGGAGAACCAGGGTCATTCGGACCAGATCCTGGGATCATACAAGAAGAGAAGATATATAAGAATAAACCCTTTGGTCTGCAGAATGGGGAAATATCCCTGAGTATACCAATGGTACACGTCCATCTTAAATTAACTAAAACTTTGTTATAATATCCATATACAACTTCTTGGCCAGAAGTTACCACACATAACCAATTCAAATATGTATATATAACAAAATATAAATATGTATAAATAAGTTTTTTATTAGAACTTTATTCAAGATGAGACAAAATTTCAAGTTGAAGGGAAGAATGCTATAAACCAGTAAAACTTACTTAAACTTACCCACTAAGTTCAATATTAAAGTTACTAGTAGACTTTTAAGTACAAAAAGCTCCCCCCAACATGAGCGCGAGAGTTTGTATATTCATTGTGTAACTTTCTAGGTTCTACAATACCACCAAGTGTTATGTATATCCCCATTATTGTACATTGTATTTGTTTGCATATTCCATATACATATAAGAGCATAATAATATACATAAGTTTGCTGGGTAACCAAATTGACTTACAGCTAGATTTACTCCAATGGGAAATTGGTCTTTCTAAATTTGTTTGTATTTATTTATCAGTGTTAGCTCTCCTCACGGCGCTGACTAAAACCGGATGATGACTAAACCAGGAAGAATTAAAATTACAAATATGGGACGCTTGTGCAAGCTAAAGTTTGATATGTGAACGAATAAATTTAAGGGAAGCATCTGACATTCTAAACAAGATCTACGGATGATCTGACGGAGGCCCTACACGGGGGGGGCGGTAAAAGGTCCAGAGAAAATTTGGGGGTTGTTGAAACGGTTTAGAGGGGGGCGATGTCTGATTTTTTATTTTCTGATCATTTACCTTGCCAACTACACTAACACTATATCGATTAATTAGGCGCAATGTATCCTGGATCGTGGTCGATTGTTCAACGATTTTCGATAGCCATTCACTATTATGCAATTTAAATTAGCTCTCAAATTTCATCCTAACAATTTATTGTCATTGATTTTATGATAATTAATTATTTATTTTTTTAAACGTTTATTTTTGCTGCAATCAGCGCGTTGGCGCTATAAGTAACAGTGATAAAAGAGTAACAAATCGCTGGCTCAATATTACAAGGTTCTATGTGACCAGAGGCAGGTTTAGAGAAAATCAAATTTATAATTTTTATTCTACAATTTTTAGATAAGTTAGCGCTGCTAAATTGAGTCTAACTGTTACTTACGAATGTGTAAACTAAAAAACAAAACTGAATAATCCCCATTTCATCTTATTTAGATTAGATTTAATTAAATATGTTTCATCATATAACTTTGATACTGAAAATGTAACATACAACCTTGTAACATTGAGCCAGCGAAATGATAAGTAACGAGTGGAGAAGTTACCGCAGTGGTAACACTCCCAAACATTAGATGGTTAGTCACTCTCTTCACTTGAGAGGAGATCACGAGGCCACACTGTCTCTTAAGGCGTCTTGTCCGGGTTATCAGGAAGAGTTCTTGAAGAAAGATTTTGGAGCTAGAGGAATTTACGTGTGATTGCAGGCTGAAGTGGAGTTTCCTTTATCTTGTTTTCAGCAACTATAAAAGGAATGTTAAGGTCAGTATGTATTGTCCAGGTTGGAGACATAAAATGGAGCGTTTTTCTGTAGATTGAAGAGATTGAATCCTTTGGAGATTGGAGGCTTTTGGTTGAACCCCACAGCTCTATTCCATACGCCCAGACAGGTTTCAAAATAGAAGTATAAATTAGTCTTTTGTTGTCCAGAGAGAATTTAGAACTATCCTCTAAGAGTCTTTTAAGTAATCGATAGCGTCTGTTTAGATCTTTTCTTTGAAGTCTAGTGTGTGGGTTATTCCAAGAAAGTCTTCGGTCTAAGTAAAGCCCAAGGTAGCGGGCATTACTGGTAGAGGTTATAGAAGACTGGAGAAAGAGTAATGCAACGAAGAGTGAAGGTGATGTTTTGAGACTTGGTTTCATTAAGCTAAAATAGCCCATCTCTTGAACCACTGCTCATAATTATTATTAATCTTTAACAAAAACTTACAGTTTAAAATGTTAAGTATAAGGGTTGATTAAACGCCAAAAGGTACACAAATCAGCGAGTACCCAACATTTCATTAATACTTCATTAATATTTAAGTAATTCTACTGCATTAATTTTCATTAATGTTATTTTTCAGAATTTATTAGATGTCACAGACCCTTATGCTGGCCATTTTCGTCTACAAAATATATGTTCAAGTAGCACTGTAGATTGACTGTAATATCTAGTTATTTATAATAATCAAACTATTAATTACAGGTTAAAAAGAAAAACCTTATAAAAAATAAAAAAAAATTATGAGGCTAAAAAATTCAAAACTTTTTTTTATAAAAAACTTACACCAATGATTTTGTTTATTTCATTTATTTATTTTTATTTTTAAATAAAAATCGTCGGTTTAAGTTCATTCTTCGATTAAAGTAATTGTTATTTTATGTAGTAGTCCAAACGTTTATATGGTACTTTTAAAAAAAAGAGAACCCTAATCCACTATCCTGTCCCAGAAGTGGCCCAAAATTAGATCAAAACTCAACTAATTGGTACTTCCGGGTGAGTCAGTAAGAGAGCTCAATTTACCAATCAGTGAACTGATCGAAATTTACAGTTTCCTGTTTACAAGCATCCTATGTTCAACTCTTCTAAGAGAGGGCTTTGTTAACACAAACAATCACGACCATTTCTACCACAGAGGACCTCGCAAACCGGATATTTCATATGAAAATCTCTCAATTATAGTAATAACTGGCGAAATCCTGTGTGCGCACCCTTATTCACACAAATAGTCCTAGCCTCAGGAGGAAAACCATTAACTAAAGTCTGAAAAGTTCTTTTTGAGAGGGTGAGGGGTTTACGATAGAATAAAATTTTGATCAAGAGAAAATATTTCATTACCACCTCGTGCAAAGATATAAACTGACAAGATAAAATGCAATATCCGGTGGTACTATTGCAGATGTACTTTAACACTAACATATCTCCAACTAGAGAAACGCCATTATATATTATATATACGATATTTTATTTCAAGACTTGTTAAATGGTAAAAGCAGTCGTAACATAATCGTTTATACTTCCGTCTACAAGCACATTCTCCTTAAATACGGAAGGCTGTGGATAGTTGGTTATGGTCAGGAAGTTGGGAAATAGTTGGTAAAAGAAAAAAAAAAAAAAAAAAAACAAATGGTACCATCTTACCCAGTTACCAGCCCGGAAATAGTATCCCCATCATTCCCATAAATGTTCTGCGAGGCACTTTTGGGCAGATAAAAATTTAATAAAACTTAACTACCCATAACTTCCGAGGAAAACCCCCCCGTAGTTGTCACTTCTTTTTTTTTTTACCTGGTCATGAACATTTTGCGTTTTTATACAGGGTGATCCATTTGAAACGCACCAATCGTATGGCTACATTTTATTTTTTTAAAAATGTATAATGATGTATTAAGTATTATGAACGACTGTATTCGCGGGATTCGAACTGGAAATCTCCCACTTACAAAGCCACGCTCTTGACCCACTAGACCAATACCCTGGCAAGATATTCTTACCCTAATCAGAAGTCTTGCGTACGCGGTAGATTAACATGATGTGATGGTTGCTTTTATTATAAAATAGATTTATCCTGATTCACCCACAACCATTACATGACACATTTTTTAAAATTTTCAACTGAAGAGCTTGGTGCAAAAAGGAGTTATCTACAGTTTTTTAAAATTTTTAATAGGGACAAAAAACTAAATACGCTTCAAGATGTATTCGTTATGTTGTGTCTGCTGTAAGGTTTAGTTAATATATTGTGATGGGGTCATTTAGGGCTCAATTTGAACTTTCTAGGGCATTTTTTTAAGCTTGCTATAAGCAAAAGTTATTTTGTAGCTAACTCTTTTTTGCACCAAAATCATAATTTTCAGTAAAACTTGAGTACATATTAAGTACTTTAGTCCACAGATTTCTTGTTTTTTTTTGAACTTTTAAGTGGCATTTTGTGTCTTGTCGAAGCGAATGTTAGATATATTATTATTATGCCTGTCAAAAAGAAAATAATAATATCTACCTAATATAAACATTAAATAAACCTAATAATTTTTTTTCCCCCAAGGAATGTAAAGAATGTAAAAGATAGTTATCTGCAGCAGAAAACTCATTTTTGCTCCCAATCTAACCTAGGTTAGAGAATAAGTAATAATAAACGAGTCTGCATAAAGACTCGTTTATGCACTAAAAGATGTAGAATTGAACATACAATAGGGACACATTTTCTGAAAAAATGCAGATAACTCCTTTTTGCATGATCACAACCTGGGGGACCGACATACTATTTCTAGGTTGTCTGCAAAAGTAAATGTTTGTACTCATTGTGTATGCGAATTTATAATTAACCAAATAAACGTGTTCACGCAATCACTAGCATAAACGTGTATGGATTTCTCCTCTATGGCATAAAGACTGTTCTTATTATTTAACAATAACTTTTATGGCAGTCGGCCGTTTTTTTAAATAAATAAATAATCTAACAATAACACTCTCACGACTTTGCAACAATTTATCAAAATTAGATTTTCTCGAAAAGAAAATTTATACTAATAAGTTGACCTCAATTTTATGAATGTGCACTTTAATAAAATAAGTTTGACAGTGACTCACTCACTGAATGTTCATGAAGATTAATATAATCAATTTTTAATCATAATCAGGAGATTAATCATTCCGCCTTAGGCTGGAAACATAGTGGAGCGGCGAGCAAAGAGTCGCATGCACATAGTGACGAGTTTAGTCGCGTTTCTCCTTTCGACTAGACATGATGGAGGAATTATTTCTATATGAAAATTCTTCCTTGATAATTTGGTATTTACAGCAGCTTAGCAGCAGGAGCTGCAGTGTTCCTTGATATAAACAGGACTAGACATGAACCGTGGTGAATTCCATCACTAGTAGGCAACAACTTCGGGAGCATCCAGGCAAGTTTCCTGCGTATTTTCGAATGTCTATTCCAACATTTGATTATACTAACCAGAGTTGAAGGCATGTTAATCAAGAAAAAGGACGAATTTCAATGTTAACCCCATTAATCCTGTCCCATTCCTTATCCAACACAAATCGGTTGAGACGTAGAAGATCCTTTTGGTCCCACAGAGGTTTCTTTAACAAAAACTACCCCAATAAATGCAGCAATATCCCATTTTAACCTTTGAAAATTGAGCGCGATGAGAGCGAAGAAATCAAACACGTCACAACGCGTTGCTCCACTCTCTCTCTCTTGGTAGCTTTGCTCTATCTTCGCTTTGCTCTCCACTATGCGCGGTCCCATATGTTAACTTATGTGTTTGTTTTCGCCGCTTTGCTCGCCGCTCCACTATGTTTCCAGCATTAGAGGCAGCAGAAAAGGTTTATCAACAGGTATAAATCTTTTTCTACCTAATTTTTCTCAAAAAAAAGATGGGTGCTCTAACTTGAAGTGTCTCATATAGTCGTCCTAGAATGATAGAGTGTAAGTTTATTATACACTTCTCTGATGATATTGCCCAGTATAAAAAGCTATGGTGACCCCCTTATACTCCCGGGGTATATACCCTTTCTAGTCAACTTATAGAAGCGAACTTGCTGGACGAGCTAGGGGAACCAGCGAAACTTATTCACGATCAAATACTATGAAGATAACTCTGGGTAGGAAGGAAGGGCTTATCTCCAACTACATACCTAATAAGGGCTATTAAAGTCAGTTAACAAAGATACCATGTCAGTAGTTCTTCTGAATAAAGGGAAGTAGCGAATCCGTTTAAACTTCTAAATAAAGCACATGCTTTCAATAAACTTAAAGAAAAAGTAAGTTAAATTAGGTCCTCTCCTCTTTGCGTAGATTGCAATGAGGAGGAGGATTTCAAACATATAATAATATGTGCACGTTATGTGGTAGAAAGGAAAAGAATGTTTGACGACATATACAGGTATTTAGATGCACCATTTCGCTACGAAGACATAATATTCTCCACCAACATCTATGTGGTTATATCTATTATAGCAGAGCTAGCAATGAAATTTGAATGTATTTAAAAGTTATAGAATGAATGCAAGAAAATGATTAGAGAAGGATTACGTGATTTTAATTTCGGTTCAAGCTACGTATAAGGATGGCAAGCAATATAGAGTACTGAACCATCCATTAGCTGTAGCTTATGTAAATAGTTGTATATAGTAGAGGGACGAATGTGTGAAGCGAATGAATTTGTTAGTAAGAATGGAGAGTGAGTGATATTCTAGTGATAAGCACCTAGACGATGCTCGCTGTATGGCGAAAGCCAATGTCAAAAAGAAAAAGTTAAATTTGCAAAAGAACAACTGCAAAATTAAAAAAGTTATGATTCTAAAATGAGACTAGTTTAGGCCTTAACGCTTTGGTACGCAAATAAGCGGATGAGATCCTAATACCTTACTGCAAAAAGCAACACAGAATTCGATTACTGAATGGAATAAAATGGTATTTTTAAAGCGTTAAACATCAGCAAACATAAAACAATGCAGATCACTGGAATCTTATCAGATAGAATGGCAAGCGACATTAATGGGACAGGTGAAGGAGTTCAGAACTACTAGGAAGTTGTGATTAGCCAGAGGATAGAGTTGATCAAGAAAGATTAAACTCTGATCAGGAGCACTGTAGGTCCGGTAAAAAGGATATTAACCGCCTGAAGAAAAAGATGAACTGTGACACTTGATGAAGTTCTAACCTGGAATACCTTAGGAGTAGACCGAGAATATATGATGCAATCTGGGGTACATTGAGTGATTAAGCACTGAAGAGAGATCATCCTAAGTCATTCCTAGCAAGAATCATCCAAGCTATGAGAAAATTGGAAACAATTGTTGCAAGGCCTGATTATCCAAAAACTCATCCGCTGAAGGACAGAGTTTTCATACTAAAAGGAAAAAATTAAATTTTCCATTTTAATTATTTGAACATATGTAATTATATTAAAGCCAGTCTGGGCCTATGGCATCGAACTGTGGGGGATTCAACCAAACGCTCAAATCTGCAAAGGATCCAGTCCTCTTGCAGTCTATAATTCTTCGCTCTATAGTAAACGCTCCTTTCTACGTCCACCAATCAAACACATTCACACAGACTTGAACATTCCTTTCGTGCAAACACAAGTGGCTAAAACACGTTACAGAAAATTCCATCTTAACATTCAATCACATCACAATCCACTTGTACATCTATATCTTCAAGAACATTTCCAGGCAACACTTCCAGACGTCTTAAAAGACAGTGGCCTCGTGATCTCCTCTCTGATGTAGAGAGTCAGTAGAATTTAGAATGTTTTTGGAGAGTTACCGCTCTGGGTAACTTCTCCACTCTGATATGTTGCTTATTATTGTTACCCTTGTTGCTTAGAACTAAGGAACGGATTTTTATGTATTTAAAAATGCCAAATATTTAATTAAAATATGCATCTATTTTCGTCAATTATGTGGAAAATATGTGATTTTCTTAAAATATTTTCTGGAATATTTAAGTAAAATGGACATTTTTTTTTATGAAAATCGTGAAATGGTGGAATGATTGCATTTTTCGAGAACCTCACAGTTCAAAAGGAATGGCTTTGAATCCACATCAGCATCACTGTCAAGTTTTCCAATAACTGCATTGGCAATATTACCTGCCCTCAACGTCAGTGGTTTCATCAATTGACACCCAAATCTGTCCATCTTTTATATGTTCTCGAATTTTGATTAGTGTATCTTTATAGATATCTTCCAGGTAGTTTTTCCTCAGAGCGCTCTCGTCAGGCATTTTTTCCCCAATATACGAGTAGGTCTCTAAGAATCCTTTGAAATGAGGATTTTTAAGTTTGTGGAAAGGGATATCTGCTCTAACCAAAGCCCGTCACAGATCTGTACTCAGAGTAGACTTACTTGATGATGGAGATGTAAGGAAGGCTTGATAGGACGTCCTCTCTTTCTTTCTGTTTTTATTCTCTATGTGCGATCCGGTGGCAATATGTTGGGTGACTTGGGAACGTTGAGAGCAAGAAACGCGCTTGTCACAAGCTGTACAGTACAAAATGTCTCCCACTTCGAAAAAGTTCTGCTGGAAACTCGCGAAGATATTTAGCAACCAGTTGTTTGTTTAAGGCCGATGTTCGTGGCATTTCACCCAAAAAAGAAAGTGACCGAACGAAATGAATTGGACACTTCAACGAACGAGCTGAAAGAACAGACAACGTCAGACAACTTCAAAGAACTAACAAGTGCCCGTCACTGTTTAGCAGCATTCTGTATAAATTACAATAACCCACTGTGATTCACAGCCCTACAGTCTGTGGTTCACAGTTCCTGTCAACCACCTCCCAATTATGAAAATATGCCCAAAATGAAAAATATGAAAAAATATGTACATATTTTGATTAAATATGTAGAAATATTTATTTATTTTAATCAAATATGTATAAATATGCGATAACATCCAAATATGTGGAAATATGTGAAATAAAAGTAGACTCAAACGGCTTAAAAAGTGTCAGTATGAATACTTCTAGTTGAAAAACGTCTGTAAATTGCCTAGAAAAAAATATGTAAATACATACGAATCCGTTCCCTACTTATAACGCAATGCGTTGATTTTAATTAAATAAATGATTTTTTTTAAAAAATTATTTAAACCAGCTAATATAAATTCAAATAAATTTAAAAGTTAATTTAATTTTTGGTCAATTTGAACCCTGTCAGGTGAGAAACAATGTATTATCTCCCACGCTACGCACCACTCCAATGTTATTCGAGAGATACTTGACCATTACAATGATAGGCTTTTCATTATTACGTCACACATCATGGATTAAAGCGTCCCTCTTCACCCGTAAACCACTATGAATGTATTCCATTAATGAGGTACATGAACTGTTATTAATGTCAATCGTTCGAATCAACATTTCCATGCGAAATCCAAATTATTAGTTAATCCGAATTAAATATAAGCGACACTAATGCTAATATTACTGATATTAATGCTTTTTATAAATTCAATGTGAAATTAAGCTGACACAGTAAGTCTTGAGCCTAGTTATTAAGTCATCGTTATGATGGATACGTCACAAATGTTATGACGTAAAAAATAATAAAACCAAAGTACATATGTTTTTTTTCATTATTCATTTTGTAATAAAAGCAGTCATTTCTACAAGTGGAAATGTGAAAAACAATCCCTCCTATTATTAAATTTTTCAAGCAGAGGAAAGATTATTGCCACTTTTCATACTTTTTTTTATTAATTCCATTATACTTGTTACGTGTGAACAATTACAGTTTGTTTTACAATGTGGGTGTTAATCCTAAATGTCAGTTTAGGTTCAATATTAAATTTTTTTTGGTGCAATCGTTCCAATAATTAAAGAAAATCAATTCTACACTAAGATGAAAAACGCTACTCACCGAAATTTATACAGGGTGAACCAGTAAGTATTGTCCATAAGCCTACTGTGTGTAGTACATCTAAAGTGGAGTTCAATGACGTATTGGCCAACTTCATATTTTCCAACTGTTCTTGAGTGACGTCACTTTAATTTTTTTTTCTAAAATCATTACCTTTTTTTGCAATAAAAATGTTATTACTCAGAAAGTTTTAGTCCGAATTCGATTCTGATGACACGGTTAGAAAGGTAGATACATTTTCTAAAATTTGATACCATTTCGAAGCATAAGTTATTCTCCAAATAGCCTCAATCTTCCTCCTGGATACTGGGAAAAATAAAAGTAATCGAAATTTTTGAAGAAAACTCATTAGGTCCTTATCTGATCATTATCAGACCTAGGTGCTGACACTTTTTAGAAAAGTTTCCTTGTCTAATGGGCTTTCTAACGGTATTCATTTTCCAGGATTCCTTTTATCTTCGTATGAGAAATCAAGAAGGATTATGAGAATTAAGGAAAATTGAGGCTATTTGGAGAATAACTTATGCTTCGAAATGGTATCAATTTTTAGAAAATTTATCTGTCTTTCTAACCGTGTCATCAGAATCGAATTCAGACTAAAACTTTCTGAGTAATAACATTTTTATTGGAAAAGAAGTAATGATTTTAGAAAAAAAAAAAATTAAAGTGACGTCACTCAAGAACAGTGGAAAATATGAAGTTGGCCAATACGTCTTTGAACTCCACTTTAGATGTACTACACACAGTAGGCCTATGGACAATATTTACTGGTTCACCCTGTATAGTGCGTAAAACTACCACTATTTTGATAAAACAAAAAAATAACAGTTTGAACTTGCCTTCTTAAAGTTTTCAAGAATCGATAAGAACAAAATTGAAAATTTCAAGATGAACTTACAGTAGCAATTTGAGCCAACCACCTGCTTTGCACACTACCGTTATCTAGCTACTGTTTGAGCCGGATACTGTTAACACAAGATCACTTGCTGCCTAAATATTATTGGGTTCCACATTTCCACCAATTCCTCTAATAATCTATTAAATTTATTATATTATTTTATTAATATAAATTTAGAACTTTTATTATTTACACCTTCGCTGACGACTCTTCCATTCTCTCCACACACTCTGACTTTATCCTCGCAGTACGCTCTCTACAGTCCCAACTTTACTCAATGGAACCTTGGTTAGAAAACTGGCGTATAAAAATTAACCCAACTAAGTCTAAATACAAAGTCTTCACACTCAAACGACAAACTCCACCACCTGTCTTCTTACATCATACACCTATCCCACCAGCCGACCATGTGCAGTACCTTGGAATGTACTTAGACAAGAGTCTTACCTGGAACCCCCCATACGAGGCTTAAACGTACCGAACTAAACAAACGATTACAAACTTCTAGCCAGACTACTTGACAAACGCTCAAAACTCTCACTACAGAACAAACGACGACTCTATACAGCTCTTCTCACCACCAATATGGACTTACGGACTCGAACTTTACGGAACAGCTAAAAAAAATCCAATATCAATAGACTGGGCAAACACTCCAATCCAAAATACTCCGCCGCATAGTTGACGCTCCATTCTATGTTAGCAAACCACACAATACTTACATCTCCAAATCCCCACTCATCTCCGAACTTGCCAAAATCCGATATACAAATTTTCATCAAAAACTTTCATTTCATTCCAACCCTTTAGCTGCAAACTTGTCTTCAATTACGCTACCCTCCAATCCTCGAAGACGGCTGAGGCCAACTGGGTGAATAATGGCGGCCATCAGTGGATGACCGTCATTCTGCCACGTTATTTATTTATGTACACTAATCGCATTTACCTATTGTACCCTGCAGGTAGGTACAGGTGTAAATTTAAATAAAAGGATAAATTAAAAAAAATTATTAATTTTATAATAATTTTAGTACAATATTGGGCCCCATTATTTAACGTCTACTATAATTGTTACTAGAATTTTCAACGAGCTAGCTCACTTATAGATTTCAAAAATGAAATAGAAAATTTTACATGGTCAAGGTACCTCCACCTCTCTAGAGAAAAAATACTGTAAAAAGATAAAAATAATAAATTCAACTGAGCTCAAGAATGGTACTAAATTCTAGAAAGCCGATAGGGCTTTAATACAAACACAATTCCTTACAAAGCTTGCTTTTATGAATGCAAGTTGGAGTGTGTTGGTGTAAAAGTATTTGATTATAATTATAATTAAATGAGTTGTAATTCATGGTTTGCGACACAAGTAACTCTAAAACAACGCAGGCTTCCCAAAAGTCCAAACAGTGAGAATCAATTTCTCTCTCTTTTGTAGCCCCAAACCTAAACTGGCGTTTCACATCCGGAAAAACCGGGGGAGGAAGCGAGAGTGAACAAAGAAAAAGGAGAGAATAAAAAACCCGTCAGAGTATTGGAAGGTTGGTCAAAGTGCAAACACAAAAACTAAAGAGGAATCTACAACCAACCAAAGTTACACCATATCCCGCAGCATCTGTCCTCCTGGGTTCGTCCTGGTTTAACTCATTTGGCGAGTTTCATTTTAACTCTGTTGATTCTCTATCTCACTCTCGGTGGCCACTATGTACACAAAACATAAATTTCTGCTTAATTAATGCTGAGCATGAAACGATGGTGTTCTTTTTTTGTTTTTTTTTTCCTCCGTAGGGGGATGGGGGCGGTTTTTTCGACTTTTTTCGTGTCCACGACCAACACAATCGCCTCTATTCTGGTTATCGACTGGAAAAACAACAGCTGTGACCCTTTTTTTTTAATTAAAAGGAAAAAAAACAAACGATTTAGGAATTTAAGCTAACGCACGTCTCGCAGCAAGCTGATACATGTTTTACAAATGAGGGATCTCTTTTCTAACCCTAAGTTTTTTATGTCCAGTTATTTTCTTTCTCTCTTAGGATTTTTCACTTTTATTTCCTGTCTTTTTAAAAACAATTAAGAAGTTTTAGTAAGTTCTAAAAATGCTAATTCCTAGTTCTAAAAATGCAGACCTACTGTGAATATTGTTTAAAAAACCAGAACTCCACCATCTGACATTGAATCATTATCATGAATGAAAAATCGTACTTAATTTTTGTCGGTTGTTAAATGAAGTAAAGATAAATGAAGTTATCAAGTACGCAAGGCTGACTGCAGAATTAATCACGTCAAGGCCGTGAGGCTATAAGGGGATAATTGTAGGCCTATTAACTGGGCCACTGCCGACTCAGGAAACACTTGCATCGCATGGGCCTGGCAGATGAGGCAGCCTTTGTAGATTCTGTCTGTCAGGAAGAGGAGGAGGAGGAAACGGCCACTGCGTGTGTAGTGTCAGTGTGAGGGGCTTATCTGGGGCAAAGGATGTTACTTCTCGGTGAGGAAAAAACCCAAGGCCTGAGGAGCTTTACCCAAGAGTCGCTCTCCAGAATTAAGAGTCTGATTAAAAGGACAGAAAGAGAACGAAACGGCACTGCACGTGTTGTGCTTGTGAGGCTAAGGATATTACTCCTCGAGGAGGAAAAAACCAAGGCCTGAGGAGCTTCATCCAAGAGCCGCATTAAGAGTCTGATTATAAGAACGGGGTCTGGAGGGCGAGCTTTAGTGTGAGGGGAGCCCACAATAGATCCAAAGGGGTCGCAGTGCCGTGGGTCTTTAAGGCCGTCCTGTTAGAATCTTATCTTATCAAGCTCTGAACGGCATCAGACTTTCAGGCACCCTCAGATGTTTTTTTAGAAATAGAATAAATATTTATTATAATAAATATATACATAAAATAAATATAGAAGTATAAATGTATAAAACATTTCAACCTTCTTAACTAAGTGAAGTAAGAGAAAAGTTAGTTGAGGAGAATTAGAATGCAGGGAAAAAAGGAGAGGAAAAACCTGCTGCTAGTGTAGAGAGAGAGTAGGATATGTTTTAGTCTTCTGTGTCCTGTATGTTGTAGAAGGATCTGTAGGAGGCTAAGTAGCGGCATAGTGGATTAGGATGGCAGTCTAGGATGGAAAGGAGTTTTGAGTGTACCGGGGGATAATGAATGCAGACTCCGTGGAGTGAGTCAATTCTAGTACGTCGTGGAGGGTCTGTTACGAGTCAGAGTAATTTGTTTTGCGTTGTCCTGGAGTTTCTTGATGTTGCTACTACAAGTCAGGGGCTCCAGACGGAGCAGGCTTAGAGCAACATCGGCCTAATGGCCACTTTGTAGAGGAGGAGTTTGTTAGTCACAGTCATTTTTGAGTCACGTGAGAGTAGAGGAAATAATAGTCGTGTAGTCCAGTTTGCATGTGTTTACTTTGTCCTGTACGTGCGTAGTGAAAGTAAGATTGTTGGCTAAAGTTAGCCCTAAGTACTTCACGTGGGTAGACCACGGAATGAGAGCGTTTTAACATCTGATTTGTCGGTTCCCTCAGATGTGGATTAATCAGTGTAGCGTAGAGAATTCAACTTCAACTACGATTCCGTCTTACTAGGTGTGGTTGCAAAAACCTTAAAATCTGTTATGATGAAAAAATTCATGTGATTATTTCAAACTAAATATTTTCTTTAAGCATAAGATTACAACATAGTGTACGTATACATATATATAAAAGTTAATATTCAAACAAATACTAGATTTTACATAATGCGAGGATAAAAAAAAATAACTACAGACAGATAACTTGTTGAATGGCAAGTTATATTATTGGACAGAAACAATCTACTTGTTGTAACACCGCGCACAAATGCGCGTATTTGGGAGATAAAACTCCAAGGAGTGATAAAGCCCTACAAAAAGAAAGAAAAAGGGGCTACGATGGAGAAAATGTCTGATTTATTACAGAACGCCCAAGAGAATGTCACTTACAATTTAACCATGTTCTGTATGTATAGATATATAAAGAGAGAGAGAAGATAAAGCAAGAGGCCTAAGTGAGAAAAGTTGAACCATTTATTCAAACCGCTTTTTCCTTTAGCATTAAGTAGTGACGTATTATTAAGGAAAATACTCTACTGTTTTATTAATTTCATACGCCGCTAGGTTCCCTATTTTTGAAAGAAAGAAAATAAAGTTATTATCCTGGGACTATTGTCCCCTTAGAATAAATACATGTACAGTTTGGGGGCCCTATTAGTTTGGACTGTATTTTAGATATTTATGTACACAAAAATATGCTAGTATTTAACAGAAAATAAGAATTAAAAATATGGAAATAAATGAATTCAATTATTATATCTGAGGAAGCTGGGTAGAAAGGAGATAACTGAGCAGAAGGGATTTAACCAGTTAAGCGTGGAATTTAGTTTATAAAAAAGAACCCACAGTGTGCGGAATTAAAATCAGACAATGACGTGTATAAACGTCGAACGCAGGCAGGGCAATAGTCGTAATAGTCACTGCAAGCGACTTTTTCTGCAATCTCTGGGGGGCTTGAGATTACAAGAGCATTCTGTGCTCATTCAAAAATCTTGCACCGCTTCTTCACGTATGCATTTCCCAGTTAACTAGAGACGCGCAAGAGCTTTTTCAAGGAAGAAAAGAGAGCTTTGAATTGTGTGCAAAATGAAATCATGCTCGTACTGAGAAGTCTGAACCTCTATCTAAGGTAAAAAACGGCCATTGCACAAGGGTTGTGAGCTTCTATTTGTGTGCGTAATTCCCCAATCTCTAATGCGGAGACCCAAACATGTACCAACCACTTATCATTTGGCTGACTCCCTCCACCTTCCTCCGTATAAAATACTCAGCAGTTCTATTGGTAAGATAAAGGAAACATCCCCACCAAATAATATTCTTATTGTATTTTATTAAAATTTCGAGTTTTTATAGTTAATGGCAATTTTATATTTTTCACAACGAGTATACACGTTGAACGCAACGTAATAGAGATTTGGTTTGACGTGTACACACGTCAAACACGATTAACGGGTAGGAGCATGGCGGACAGATGAAGTTAAAGGAGTTCCAGAAAAAGGTAGCGCGTATTAGGAAGGATTTGTCAAAGGATGAAGTACGGTGTGACGGGAATATAGAGATCAGAGAATCAGAGATCTAGTTTTATGAGAATGGATCGAGGATTTGAACTTGAAGATTTGGAAAATATAAGATGGTCTCTTTGAGATTGGATAACTTGGAAAAGGAATGAAGCCCAAAAAAATACTGGCGGCAGTAGACAAGGGAAAAGCCACTTCAACTCATCGTACTAGTGGGAAATGCGAGAGTCTCTGGAAATGCTGGAAATTAATTTAAAAAAAATTTTGGCTTTCCCTTTCTAGAATTCTCAAAGATTTTCTCCGAGATCGAATTTTTAATTGAAAAAAATTAAAATAGATTTGATGAAGGCAAAAAAGGGAAGGTTTTCATTTTCACCTTCTTATACCTACCGATAAAAAAATCCTATTATTAATTTTTAATTATTTATCTATTTACAATGAGCGCATCATTGCACTATAAGCAACAAAGATAATGTGGAATATTTTAAATGCACTTGAGAGTAAAGAAGTTATAAACAATTCAATGAAACAGTTCAACCAAACTCCACTACCTAGTTCTCTCATCGTCAAAGAGGAAATCGCGAGGTCCACTGTCTTCTAGGGAAAGCTGGGGTATACCTTTGGGGATTGTGATAAGATTCTAAGTTTAGGTGGAACTTCCTGTAACGAATTTGGGCAACGGCAACCTATGTTAAGAAAGGAATATTCCAAGTCTGGTTTGAATGGTTTGATTGGTGGACACTTAGGCAAGAGCGTTAGAATTTTAGACAGCAAAAAAGGGGGATACATTCTTTGGAATTATGAGCATTTGGTTGAATCCCCGACAGTTCGATGCCATAAAAGTATTGGAGAGAGATCTGATCTGTTGTCTAGTAGTTTTCCGAAGCATCTGATGAGTTCTGTTCTCTTAAGTCGTGAATTCCTGGAGTTTAAAATTATTATTTAAAAAAATGCTTCGTCTAAATCATTTGAAGTAGCCTGGCTACTTGATAGACGATTGGCTTTTTTACAACTCAATTATCAGTTAGGAGGAGAATGGTACACAGATGGCTCCAAGATGGAGGAGGGAGTAGGAGCGGGAGTGTACGGGGCGAAACCGAAATGTAGCTTTTCGGTTAGCCTAGGAAAACTAGCTACAGTTTTTCAGGCTGAGCTAGCTGCAATTAGGTTCTGTGCTACCGAGATTAAAGGGCGAAGAATTATTAACTCTAAGGTCGTAATTTTCTCGGATAGTCAGGCTGCACTACGGGCAATTAGTTCCTACCAGGTCAATTCAAGGCTGGTTTGGGACTGTCTGGGTGCCCTGAAGGAAATTAGTGACCAGAATAAGGTCTTTCTAGTTTTGGTACCTGGTCATTCAGGACACAAGGGGAACGAAGTGGCAGATTTATTGGCCCGGGAAGGCCCTGCGGGACACTTCGTCGGCCCGGAGCCCTGCTTTGGGGTTTCGAAATGTGTTAAGTCTGCGGCCATCAATGTATGGGTGCAGAGTAAGGCTCAGGAGTGGTGGCTTGCCACCACTGGGCTGAGACAGGCGAAGGAGTTAATCAGAGGCTATTCGCCGAGACTGACCGCAGAATTAATCCGTCAAGGCCGTGGGGCCATAAGGATAATTGTAGGCCTATTAACGGGCCACTGCAGGCTCAGAAAGCACATGCATCGCATGGGCCTGGCAGATGGTAGCCTTTGTAGGTTCTGTCAGGAAGAGGAGGAAACGGCACTGCACGTGTTGTGTCAGTGTGAGGGGCTCGTATGGCTAAGGATGTTACTTCTCGGGGAGGAAAAACCAAGGCCTGAGAGCTTTACCCAGGAGCCACTCTCCAGAATTAAGAGTCTGATTAAACGGACGGGTCTGGAGGGTGAGCTCTAAAGCCGGGGAGCCACAATAGATCCATAGGGGTCGCGGTGGCGCAGGCCTTGAGGCCACCCTAATTTAATCTAATCTAATCTAGGAGGAGAATAATTATAGATTATCACAGGAAGAAATGAACGTAGGAAAACCAGAAATAAAAAAATAAAATAAACTTGACCGAGAAGTGATAATTTGTGACGAAAACATCATATCATTAGCACTAATGAGAAAACACAAACCTGGAATCACGTGACCCATTTCTCTTAATAACCACACAATGTATCCCTCCCTCCACTCCTTTGGACTTAAGTCATTAGCATAGTAACGAGGCTTTGCAGTATATGGTAACAATAATTAGAATTTATCATCCATCCCGCTGAGGAGTATTTCTTTTTCTCTTAAGTACCAAGCATACTTGAATTTTTCACTTCCTCTTGCAACACGGAAGTATACTACGCATTCGTGAAGAATGTAGATTTTTAAGTATAGACGGAAATGCACGTTTTGTTAAGTCCTTCAGTATGAAACAAGTTGTTTTTGCATATTGTTCTCAGGACAATAAGAAAAAGTGAAAATTATTGGGATATTTTTATATTTTTACTTAAGTGGTTCCTAATTGTTTTAAACATTTTACATAAATTATTGCACACATGAAGATCTATTACTCTTATTTGAATCATTTTCTCCGGAAAATTGATTTAAGAGCACTTGGAAAAGTATGGTGACGGTAGACTGGATCCAAAGAGCCATTTTTGGGGGGTAATGAGCGTTCATTTCAAACTGGAGATACATAGGGTCACAGCTTCCTTTAAAATTAATGATTACAAAAAAATTAATGCCAGTTTCAGTCATTATAAAATTCATTCTGCCGAGCTTTTGACCTGGGGTGACTAGGTCATCTTCAGGTCCATGAACAGGGCCTAATGTTCTACAGGGCCACAATAAGAGCGGTACTGGATTACGGGTGTTTTCTGTATGGTCAGGCCTGCAAGTATGTTATGCGACCCCTTCACGTACTACAAAATAAATGTATCAGAATGTGTCTCGGATTCTTGAACAGCACACCTGTGGACGTAATGTACGCAGAGGCTGGCGAATTACCGCTCGCTTATAGAATAGAAGTACTGTCCGATCGATACGTCTTAAAAAAATTAGCCACGAACCGAATAATTTATAACAAAATAAGCCAATTAAATACCGAAGTCCTCACTCACAAATATTGGACAAAAAAGAAAGGCCCCATTTACACAGAAAGTTTTATTAGAATCTCTACCTTTAGAGATAAGGTATATTCTAATAATAAGTTAGATGTGTACAACTTAAAATACGAACATTTATTGAGCGAATTAAGTGTTAACACTTCCTTCGACTTGATAAAGGTACCGGAAAAGAGGAGAACCGCGGCCTTCGAAGATTACATTTCTTCCCATTATCCGGGCTCATATCGTTTATTTACAGATGGGTCCAAAATCAATTATAAAGTCGGAAGTGCTGTGTATGATCCGGTTCGGAACTATTTTACGATAATTAAATTAGAAGATGAGGCATCCATCTATACAGCGGAGCTAATTGCTATTTTAACGGCTTTAAAATATATTTATTCGTTGTCGGAGAAAAAATATACCATTATTAGTGACAGCCAGAGTGCGTTGTGTAAATTATCACATATACACAACCAGTCTGCAGGAATGAATCACATTATCGCAGAGATTGTAGAAACTATTGCCATTTTTAAAGAGAAGGGAGTCTGCATTAATTTTTTGTGGGTAAGGGGTCATTGTGGTATAAAAGAGAATGAAATTGTTGATACACTTGCAAAGGAAGCCACCAATAGTGGGGAAATGGCTAATTATAAATTACCACACACCGATATCAAGGGTATAATTGCAAAAGCAGCACTACAAAAATGGCAGACAGATTACAATAATGGTGATAAAGGTAGATTCTATAAAACTATGGCAGATCAGTTACCTAGACACCCATGGTTTAAGGGAACTGTCACTAATAAATGGGTTGTTACGACAATAAGCAGGCTGAGAGCGAACCACGCGGTGTGCGGATCGTATCTACACAGGATCAACAAAAGGTCCTCTCCTCTTTGCGTAGATTGCAATGAGGAGGAGGATTTCAAACATGTAATAATGATATGTCCACGTTATGGGGTAGAAAGGAAACGCATGTTTGACGATATATACAGGTATTTAGATGCACCATTTCGCTACGAAGACATTATATTCTCCACCAACATTTATGTGCTTAAGTCGATAGCAGAGCTAGCAATGAAATATGAATGTATTTAAAAGCGATAGCCGAATTAGTATGAATGGAAGAAAATGCTTAGAGAAGGATTACGTGATTTTAATTTTGGTTAAGCTCGTAGAAGGATGGTAGGAGCACAGAGTGCTGCTCCATCCATTAGCAGTAGTTTATGTAAATAGCGGTATATAGTAGAATGATGAATGTGTGAAGCGAATGTATCTATAAGTAAGAATGGAGAGTGAGTGATATTCTAGTGATAAGCACCTAGACGATGCTGGCTGTATGGCGGAAGCCAATGCCAAAAAATAAAAATTAAAAAAAAAAAAAAAAAAAAAAAATATGAGTAAAATTAGACATTTTATTTGATATTTTGTAAGCACTTTTGCTTTATTTCAAATACTAAAAAAGCATTTGTTGTCATTTGCGTTATAGAACTGTAATGATTAAACTAAAGGTTATAGAAAGCATTTTAAATTGCTTTTGTGTCAATGCGTGATTGAAAAAAATACAGATAGAATATAAATTATCCTCAACAATTAGAAAATCTAAATCAACCCGTGTAAACAAACAAATGGTTGCCTAGCAATTATGGGTTAATGAAAAAGCTTGCGCGGGTCAGTGTCTGACCCGCGGGTCATAGGTTCGCCATCACTGCCCTAGGTCGAAAGCTCGGCATAATAAATTTTGTCATGACTGAAAATGGCATTAATTTTTTTCATCCTATTGAAACTATTATTCAGTCACCAAAAATAATGAACAGTAGTTAATGATTACTTTAATAAGTTGACCAACATTTAAAACAGAATTTAATTTTATGGAGAACGATGATAGTTGTAGGAATTTAAAGTTTTCGTTTTCTTCGGCGGAAGTTACTTGAAAGTTGCGGATACTTGGTATAGGCACTGTAGAAGAAATCTGGGAAAAAAAGGGAAAGCTGAAGAATAGGATGAAGAAGAACAAGCCTATTGTCATCCAGGGATATGGAAGGATAGAACTTTTTCACCAACATCATCATATCCTTTAACAGGAGGGATCGACCACCGCTTTCCAATCCCCGCTGGACTCGTTACCAATGGTTACTTTAAGACTAGCACTAAAAGCTGAAAGTTGAATTTATCCTTCACGTTTAGTAAGCGTGGAAGGGAATGATTGGTGACATAGCAAAACGTGATGTACATGTTGTATTCAGTGAAGCAGACTCTTCGGAGCTTGCTTCCTCCCATCCCATGTTGTTATTTTTACTACATTTCTAGGAGCAGTGTAAGGAATACCCCGATCTCTCCAAGGGAAGTACTATAACAAACAAATAAAAATCAATGGCCGACGTTGTATTGTTAATAGATGTGGTTTATTTTATCACTTTCAAGCTGTGATCCAAATACAAAATAGATTTTGGTTTGTTTCTTGTATTTACTCTTAAAGTTTTAAAAAAGAAGAATCACAAAAGCACAGGATTATTTTATGAGTCTGTACTTTGACCGGAAGTGCCTATTCACATGGGGCATGGCAGGTTCAGGAAGCACCTGCACAAAGTAGGGCTTATCAGCTCGGAACCGTTGTGCGGACTGTGTCAGGAAGAGGAGGAAACGGTCCTCTCACTTGTTATTCAATTGCGTTGCAATCGAGCGGCTGCGCTACGATATCTTTGGAACTCTCGAGGCCAAAGGAGATTGTAACGCAGAAGGAACTGGTAGGGAAAGTCTTCAACCTTCTTAGAGATGAGGTTTCATCTAATAGACACAAAAAAGGGAAGGCACAATAAGCCTCTTGTGGCTGCAGTGCCGTGAGGCGTGGGTTACGTCCGCTTCTAATCTTTCTAATCGACCGGAAGACGAAGAAATCCGTATTCGGGCGCAAAATTAGGACCATCAATGCCTAATCAAGTCAACTATAAGCGAGAATGAAGCATCAACTATTGGCTCGATTAGGTAATCTATTAAGGTGGCCCAGAAAACTTCTGCTGCTCATCTTACTAATGAATTGAGGACTTTTATAGGTTCTGGATTAGCAGAAATCTGAAAAATAAAGACCAAAGACATAATTTTTTATGTTTTTAAGAAAAGAAATTGTTTTATATTTGTACAGATAGATTTTCTATTGTTAATTTTTTAATTAATGTTAATGATTAAACTAATCATTCTGGCACTTTATTAATTTAATTACTTTTCCAAATTTATTGATCTGCCATTGACTTGTACAATTTATAATTACTTTTTATTTATTAAAGCCTAAATTGTAAAATCTGAAAGCCTGAAGAGAAAGCCTGAACCGATTTTTTGATCATACATTGCTACCTCATACCTTTATAGACATATCATACAATGTCTAAAGGGTGAAGACCCCCCTAACCCCTCAAGACTTGATTAGGAAATAGCCTAGATTACAGGGAGTTAGATGAATGGGCACAATGTGACAAATGTGAACTATAGCCTCAACCATGGCCCTATTCTCTCACGTAACCACAACAGAAACAAGGGAAAGAGAGGGAGCTGACGGCGCCAAACACAATACTCACCATGACAATAGTTGATGCTGAAGAGCAGAATTAATTGACAAAGGTGTGCAGAAGACGGATACGGTATGTCACTCAAACGGGGCTGAATTACCAGCGTCTATTGGTTCGATGACGCTAGATAATTGAATCGCCTATTTAACGAGTAAAGAAAAGCAATAATGGTGAGGATATGAATGGAATACTCCGATACTGTATTAGATATTAGGAAGGTACTCAGGTGATAACCACTAATAATCTTTAGAAACCAAAATTAATTAAGATCTATTGACAGCAAATTAAGTCAATCAACTGGGCCGAACCATCGGATCCCAGCAGGGCTTTAAAACAATAAGTATTATTTTAAATAAAATATTACCATCTTGCTGACTGAGACAGCAAGTGTAGTACGAGATGGTAACGTAAATGAAATCGAAATCTCCGCACTACACTGATTAATCCGACGAGAGTTCGAAACCGGTCAGAGATACAATAAACTAGCGTGCTATGGCCGATACAATCAAAGATATTATCCAGCCTCCGGATCTAACCACATTTATTACCCAGAAGTTTACCAGACAATCAGATAATGGTAAGAAGAAATAGCTGCTCTTCTACCTGTTTGATTTCCTATTCCATATCTATCACCCTTGGTGGTACTAATTTTTAGTTAGATTGCCAGGCTGGGGTGTCTATAGCCTAAATTTGGGCCGATGCGGGTGGAAGCCTTATGCGTTCAATTTAAGTTGGAGGTATACCTAATTAGAGTCACAGCTTCGGACATATAAGTCCATCCATCTAAACTTTGCTATCCAAGAAAAGTGTTTTGTTTTAACACCCTTTCAAATTCGTTAACACAGCGAAAAAATAGCACCAGAAAAGTGATGGATTTTACAAGAAATAAAATGATTTTAGCAGGAAATACTGAAAAAGGAAGATTTACAATGAAAGCTGAAAAACTTACAAAACTTACAGATCTGAATGAAAACAATAAATATGAATGGACGCGGCATAAATATTTTCTGTCCCAGATAGTAATGAACTCATATTAGAATGGGATACGTTAACCCCAAGAGAGAGAGAGAGAGAGAGAGAGAGACTTTCTACCCCAATATTGGTAAAAAAAAATCTTGATAAACTGCATAACTGTGGGAAAAGATTATGGAGTTAGCGGATGGTGTAACAGGATAAGCAGGATTTTACAAGCACTCTTAAAAGATGGATGGAGTTCAGCTAATAAACTTTCATCGTTAACTCTTCTTCATAATGGACAGGAGTGCAGGATGGTACGATGGGTAAATCTATTTATGAGGGAAGAAAGGTTAAAAGATGGGTAACCTGACCAAATTACGTAATATATAAGTTCTCCCCTTCAAGTAATGTTTTACACGATTATCATTAACTTTTAGGCCATATCCACATACAGATATGTTACTTATCATCATAACTGCAGGCAATAACTCCTGTTATCCTGTTTAGGGTTTCTGATTTTCATTATAGATTCATTATAGATGGAATATTGCTTCCATAACAAAACAAAATTAACATAGCAGTGTAGTTATTGTAAGGCGCTAACTAGATCGTAAATTACCGCAGTTTTATTAAGAAACTTTTCAAGTTATCACCAGAACATCAAAGATGTTATATGTGTGAAAACGATAGAAATTCCAAATTTAGGAATCGAATATGAAGTATTAATTACAGTTTAATGGTGACCGCAAATGGTGCTGGGACATATTCTCCCCAAGGATGCAAGCACAGCATCCTTTATAATTTTACACAGTAGTAATTACATATTTAGTAAGGTTTCATTGATAGAATTTATTTCTTTATTTCAATTTGAAATTCAATCAGAATCGATTAGTAAAATAAATATTGAATGAGTGAATGAAAATTAATTTATTATCCTGGGACTATTGGCCCCCTTAGAATAAATACATGTACAGCTTGGAGGCTATTGGTTTGGCCTGCATTTTAAATATATTTATATACAAAAATTTAGTAAGTATTTACAAAAAATAAGAATTAAAATTAGGGAAATAAATGCAATCAATTATTATTTCGGTGGAAGCTGGATAGAAAGGAGATAACTGAATAGACGGGATTTAAAGATAGGGTAGGAGCATGGCGGACAGATGATGGTAAGGAGTTCCAGAGAGAGGTAGCACGTATTAGGATTGATTTGTCGAAGGATGAAGTACGGTGTGAGGGTAGAGATCAGAGGAACGAGATCTTGTATTACGAGAGAATGGATCGAGGATTTGATTGGATAACTTGGAAAAGGAATGAAGGCCCCCCCCAAAAAAATGGCGGCCGTAGAAAGGGAAAAAGCCACTTCACCTCATCGTAGTAGCGTGAACTGCGAGAATCTCTGGGAATGCTGGCAATAAATCTCGTATGAAGCAGTTCATGAGAGACGCTTGAGAGCTTAGCTTTGAGATCACCAGAAAGATCAACTCAAAAGTTTATTGTCACAAATCTAGCCAAGCCTCTGTTCAATGAACGGAAGATAATTTGTGCCAAGATCCTTAAAACCGCAATCAAGACCACATTTTTGATTAAGTACTGCAATAATAGTGCTCAAGATAATGGGGCCTAGCCACTGCCCAACAGCGAGATCTGACTAAACAATTGAAGGGTACTGTAGACTAAAAGAAAAGTAAAATAAAATACAGGGACTATTCTGAGATTTAGGCCAAATAGGAATGAAGTAGATAAAACGGTAATAATTCTACGACAGCTGGGAAAGTTCAAAGTTCAAAGATGGGGGTCTACAGCTTTGATACAAAACTGAGAATAAGAGAATTTGATACCTAGGTCAATTCACAATTATTGAATCGGAAAATAGAAATTCTAAGGAAAATTGGGAAGGAACCTTAGGAAAAATTGGAACGGAAAAACAATAGTGTAGTACCCAATAAACAAAATGTTTCTCCACCTCCAAAAGAAGAAAAGAAAAAGAAAAGTTGTT
Organism: Rhodnius prolixus; assembly: GCF_049639745.1. Lineage (NCBI taxonomy): Eukaryota > Metazoa > Arthropoda > Insecta > Hemiptera > Reduviidae > Rhodnius > Rhodnius prolixus. The sequence goes on along the minus strand of NW_027411592.1, from coordinate 55,098,805 downwards.
TATTTTTCCTTGACTTTCACTTGAGTGTTTTCATTTTAACCGTAGTTGTTGCCTATACATTGATCGTTGTACAGCGTGAAAAGACAGGGTGGTCCAGGAAAACCATGGGGGACAGATAAGATGGAAGCGGGAAAGAGAGAGAGAGGGTAGACAAGAGGGATTGAGAACCCCGCCAGGTTGGTAGATATTGTTATTTAAATGGCCCTGGGTACAAACTCGTGGACTTCTCTCACCAACAATGGGAGATGCTGATGTATATATGTATACACAAAGAGAGAGTGAGTGAGAGAGAGAGAGATCTGAGTACCACTTTCACCAAATAAGCATCTCTCTTCTTCCCTCTCACTTCGACTAAAGCTCCCTCAGGAGAGCCAATTCTCTGATGCTAGGACACAATTCTTCCATTTCAAACCAAACTACCCCCGGGTGTCCAGGTAGCCAGGCAGCAGAACCCTTACTCTATCAACTGGTAAAAGGGATTAATCCATTTTAACTTAGTGGAAAAGGCCAGTAGCTGATTCTGTTAATACTTATTCAAACATTAAATATACAGGAGGAGCATTAACATGGGGGTCGTGTTAAGCATTAGTTGAATTCAAGAAGAGACAGAAGTGTTTAAATCAAATTAAGTGATTAACTTTAAAAGGGGGTAAAATAAATAAGGAAACTCAATGGAATAATTTTGTAGTTGACCAAAATCGACAGTACGGCTATTTTCTAACATAGATCGAAAATACCTTGTTATAAATACGAAATTTATTTTGCAATAATTTACAGAAAAAAAAATTAAAAAAATTTGTAAAAAAAAATAAATAAGCACATTCATGCAAGTTTCATTGGAAGGAAATTAAAAAAAATTGTACTGGGATGCTTCTTGTTTGTGTGCTTACAAAGCATCCCAAACGCGCAAGAAGCTCTCTTCCAAACATTAGTTTTGCCGGGGGTTTCTCTAATATTCTAATATTCTCCACCAACATCTGTGTGCTTAAATCTGTAGCAGAGCTAGCAATGAAATATGAATGTATTTAAAAGTTATAGAATGAATCAAGAAAATGATTAGAAAAGGATTACGGTGATTTTAATTTCGGTTAAGCTATAAGGATGGCAGGAATATAGGAGTACTGATCCATCCATTAGTTGTAAGTTTGTATGTAAATAGTTGTATATAGTAGAGGGATGAATGTGTGAAGCGAATGTATTTATAAGTAAGAATGGAGAGTGAGTGATATTCTAGTGATAAGCACCTAGACGATGCTGGCTGTATGGCGAAAGCCAATTCCAAAAAAAGGCAAAAAAAATTAAAATAATAATAAAAAAGGGATAAAGAACTGAATCACACCCTCACGGTGAGTCATCTGTGGTCTAGTCCCCATACGCTGATGTATAGTTGTGAACAGAGTCATTAAGGGAGAAGCTTCCCTTTAGGAGTTAATGGAGTACTACCGTTATGGCACACTCTGCTGTTATCCTGATGGTTCCGGACAGAGTGAAACTGAGGCTGAGGTAAGTGGGATTGCTACACCAAAAGGGGGGAAACAGAGACTATGGCTCTTTCTCGAGAAGGTGATCATCAAAATTGCCTAATAAATGGGTGACTGGAATGGGGTAGTAGAGGTGGGAAACCTTCGGTTATTCAAGTTGAACTCAAGGCCGGTTCCACTGTGGGTTGGTTCTCCCCTGGTGGAGACTATGACAGGAGGAGGAGGAGGAGGAAAAACGTTTCTTACACCCAGCCAGACATCCTGCAATCACTAATTTCCTAAAGAAGAAACCATTGTCATTTGGAGAACCCAGAAGACTATTTGCAAGAAACACAAGAGAAAACTCTGTAGATATAAAAAAATGTTTGCCACCTTAAGATTTCCACCAATCATACATGTGGTCTCAGGAGTGGTGACTCGCCACTACTTGGCAGAGACAGGCGAAGGAGTTCATTAGAGGCTATTCGCCGAGGCTGACTGCAGAATTAATCCGTCAAGGCCGCGTGGGGCTATAAGGATAATTGTAGGCCTATTAACCAGGCCACTGCAGGCTCAGAAAACACATGCACTGCATGGGCCTGGTAGATGATAGCCTTTGTAGGATTGGTCAGGAGGAGGAAGAGGAGGAAACGGCACTGCACGAGTTGTGTCAGTGTTGTGTCTTACCCAAGAGTCGTTCTCCCAGAATTAAGAGTCTGATTAAACGGACAGAAAGAGAAGGAAACGGCACTGCACGTGTTGTGCTTGTCTGGGCTAAGGATGTTACTTCTCGGGGAGGAAAAACCCAAGGCCTGAGGAGCTTTACCCAAGAGTCGCTCTTCAGAATTAAGAGTCTGATTAAAAGGACAGAAAGAGAACGAAACGGCACTGCACGTGTTGTGCTTGTGTGGCTAAGGATATTACTCCTCGAGGAGGAAAAAACCAAGGCCTAAGAGTGGGGGGAGTCACAATAGATCCATGGGGGTCGCGGTGGCGTAGGCCTTTAAGGCCGCCCTACTGGAATCTAATCTAATCTACTCCTGATGATAGCCTTTGTAGGTTCTGTCAAAAGGAGAAGAAGGAAACTGCACTGTACGTGTTGTGTCAGTGTGAGGGGCTTGTCTGGCTAAGCATGTCACTTCTCGGGGAGGATAAACCAAGGCTTGTGAGCTTTACCCAGGAGTCGCTCTCCGGAATTAAGAGTCTGATTAAACGGACGGGGTCTGCAGGGGGAGCTTTAGAGTGAGGAGAGCCACAATACATCCAAAGCGATCGCATTGGCGCAGGCCTAGAGGCCGCCCTAATCTAATCTAATCATACATGTATATAAACTCTGTAATATTCACAGTATTGGCTGAAATCATAAATTAGCGAAATATGATTGGCCTTTTAGTTTAAGATTGGATTTTATTGAATAAAACAATTAATTGACAGGTGGATCTATCTTCAAAATAATAAAGGAAATGATAAATTCTAAAATTTAGTGAACCCATTCCGGGCGGTTTTAATTAGCTGAACGAACTTCATCTAAGATCTAAGCGTTGATCTCTTGACTGATCTGTCGACACCAGCAAGAGGCAACTATTACACCATCAACCCTTTAATAGAGTTGCCTGGTAATACAATAATACTGTTTATAGACTTGTCATTTCTATAATGACATGGAAAACATTCACAACGTGAAGACGTAGGCGCTGTCTTAGAGAGAGAGATCATTATATCTGATGCCAGTCTCTTCTACTGGCATGTACCCCTACTAACATCAACTGTCAAGATGTCCAACAAATGATGCTGAAAACACTGTGCGACCAGTTGAAATAGTTATATTTCTATTTGATAATTCGCGGTAGCGGAAGTGAAACACGTAAGTATATGATGTTATTTCCTTTCTGTGGGCCACGGTGCTCTACAGCCCCCAATCTCTGTAAGAAGGAAGCAATGGCTCCAGTGATTTGTCTTTCAAGCCATCTGATCAGGGCCGGATTTTCCTATAGGCTAACTAGGCTTCAGCCTACAGCCTCAAGATCAAGAGGTTTGATCTACATTCAAATTGTTAGCAAAATTAAAATTACACTATTCTAAAAACATAACATATTATATATTAACATTTAACATATTGATATACATACGAGGGTCGTTTGAAAAGTCCGTGCAAAAATAAAAACTACTTAATTTTTTGGGGTAAACCTTTTTTATTTTTCAACATAGTCTCCTTTTAGGTTTATACACTTGGTCCAACGCTGCTCTAGTTTGTTGATCCCTTCCGAATAATAGGATTTGTCCAAGTCTGAAAAATAGCCATTCGTTTCTGCAATCACCTCCTCCTTTGAATAAAATCTTTTTCCCGCCAGCCATTTCTTCTTATTGGGGAACAAATAGTAGTCCGAGGGAGCCAAGTCTGGAGAATAGGGGGGATGTGAAACGAGTTGGAACCCTATTTCCATTAATTTTGCGACCACAACTGCTGAGGTGTGAGCTGGTGCGTTGTCGTGATGGAAAAGGACTTTTTTTGTGGGCCAATCGTGGGCGTTTTTCTTGCAGCTCGGTTTTTCAAACGGTCCAATAACGATGAATAATATGCACCTGTAATAGTTTTACCCTTTTCCAGATAGTCGATGAGGATTATTCCTTGCGAATCCCAAAAGACAGTCGCCATAATCTTTCCGGCCGAAGGAACGGTCTTCGCCTTTTTTTTTTTTGGCGCAGATTCCCCCCTTGGTAACCCATTGTTTAGATTGTTCTTTGGTCTCAGGAGTGTAGTGATGTATTCATGTTTCATCCACAGTGACGAAACGACGCTTAAAGTCCTGCGGATTCTTCTGGAACAGCTGCAAACCGTCCTTGCAGCAACAATTCACACGATTTCGTTTTTGGTCAAGCGTGAGCAATCGCGGCACCCATCTTGCGGATAGCTTTGTAATGTCCAAATGTTGATGAAAAATATTATGTACCCGTTCATTCGAGATGAACCACAGCACTAGAAATCTCACGCACCTTCACTCTTCTGTCATCCATCACCATATCATGGATTTTATCAATGATTTCTGGTGTAGTAACCTCAACAGGGCGTCCAGAACGTTCAGCGTCACTTGTGCCCATATGGCCACTCCGAAAATTTTGAAACCACTTATAAACTGTTCTAATCGAAGGTGTAGAGTCACCGTAATGTTTATCAAGCTTCTCTTTAGTCTCCTGAGGCGTTTTGCCTTTCATAAAGTAGTGTTTAATCAACACACGAAATTCTTTTTCGTCCATTTTTTGAAAATCACTCGACTTCCTCGATTCAAACGAGTGCCAAACACAAAGAAATAGACCGATCTGGCTGAAACTTGGTGTGTGTTCTTCCAAGAGATGCTACTAACTAAACATAACCTCGATACGCGCCAGTAGTGCTATCTCTCTGACTTTGCACGGACTTTTCAAACGACCCTCGTATATATATCACAGTAGTGATTTATTTTATTATCTCTCATGTATTTTACAAACTTAAAAATGGGAGGTGAAAGGGCCTCATAAGTGGAATAGCCTAGGACCTCTTTTCATCTAAATCCGGCCCTGCATCTGATATAATCATATCACTACTAAAAAAAATAAATCCATCAATATTTGAATGATAACATTCTTTTAATGATTTGTTAGTGTGAAGGGAAATAGGAATTTTTTTTTTTTTTTTTTAAATCCTTACTTCCCTTTGAAGGATTGTACAACGTTAACTTACATCCGGTGACTATAGAAGTTCACAAACGAAATACAAATTTTTTAGCCTATTGTTTCAATTTCCAGCCTAGTGTTCATAGATTTTTTTTCTCAAAACTGCTATTTTGGTTACAAACTTAGAATCTTCTTTTCAAAAAAACTTGTACACGATTCTATTTCTCTAGGTAGGGGGGCATGACTAATCTTAATTTTGGAAAAAAGGTGGAAAGAGGTTTTCAGAAATTTAAAAACAAAGTTTAATGCATTTAAAATTGACAACCAGTTATGGTGGATTCCACATATGGTATAATTCAGGACAGAATGAATTTAACTGGGTTACATATGAGGACACCATTTTTAAAGTATAAAATTTTTAAACAGCGCTACGCTTCGGCCACTTTAAAAATTAACTGACGTAAGCAATAGAATAATTCATGGTTAAGTGGAGTTAAACTGTGCAAATATTCTAAAATATATATGTTAATTGTTCTGTCTTTTAGTTGTTTGTTCGCAAAAATTTTATTTTATTTAATGAAATTTTAATTTTTAAGTTCATATTAAAGGATAACTAACCAACGCTATAAAACTTCTCGCCAGACTACTTGAGGCAAACGTTCGAAACTTAACCTACAAAACAAAAGGCTCTTATACCGGTTGTTACTGCGACCTATTTGGTCATACGGCATCGAAGTATTAGGGATCGACTAAACGTTCCAACCCTCTACGCCTCCCAGACATTACAGTCAAAAATACTTCGAAAACTACTTAACGCTCCACTCTAATTTTATTTCTAACCTCACCATCCAGAATCATCTCAACATCCCTTTCATTAAAGACCTTACTAAAACTCGTTTCTTAAAAATTTCATTCCTTTACAGCAGCTCATCTTAACCCTCTCATAGAACACATCTATCTTCTTCCACATTACCAGGTAATCCTCCAAGGAGATTGAAGAGAAGATGACCTAGCGATCTACTCTCTTCCTAAGAATAGTATAGTGCATCTATTCACGTTAATGGAGTGTCGCCACTGGGTGCCTTCTCCAATCTTCATTCAAGACATTGTTATATTGTATCACTTATGCTTGTTGCAACCACCGTTGCAGACGCAAATTTCAATAAAAAAAATTTCAATATATATATATGTATTAAAGGTTAATCAATAAAATCAGAATGATTAAAGTAAATTTTTTGATCAACAATAAATGGTAGCCGAAAGCAAAGACTTCCCAATAAAATTGTTAAGTTTCTCTGAAGCTCCGTGACAATGACTTTGAAAAGTAATACAGCCCCGAAGAGTAATAAAAGATCCAGATATATGTATATATATAGTCAGGCATGTGGCAGTACAGGAAGTGAGATGATAATATTTACATAGACGTTGGTGGATATGTGCGAATAAAATATAAAACGGAAGTAGGAAAGGCAATAAGGGCGGCAAGGAGAGCACATCTCAATGAGGAAGTGATATTAAAAGTGGCTGGTATTGATGTCTACTTTTACCATCAATAATGTCTACGTCTCCATTTTGGAGCATCTATTTTTTACTAAGCCGCTTTTATGAGAAGCCGTTTCGAGAGTCGGCCCTTGTATGTTACACATTCATTTCGTGTAACCCTCCTCCAGTTGCTTTTTACCTTCACTTACTCCTCTTAGTATGAGGAGGAGAACATAGAAGTAACACAGAAATTTTAAAAATGTATTACGTTAACACCGGGAAATATACGAGGGTCGTTTGAGAAGTCCGTGCAAAGTCAGAGAGATAGCACTACTGGCGCGCGTATCGAGGTTATGTTTAGTTAGTAGCATCTCTTGGAAGAACACACACCAAGTTTTAGCCAGATCGGTCTATTTCTTTGTGTTTGGCATTCGTTTGAATCGAGGAAGTCGAGTGATTTTCAAAAAAATGGACGAACAAGAATTTTGTGTGTTGATTAAACACTACTTTATGAAAGGCAAAACGCCTCAGGAGACTAAAGAGAAGCTTGATAAACATTATGGTGACTCTGCACCTTCGATTACAACAGTTTATAAGAGGTTTCAAAATTTTCGGAGTGGCCATATGGGCACAAGTGACGCTGAACGTTCTGGACGCCCTGTTGAGGTTACTACTCCAGAAATCATTGATAAAATCCATGATATGGTGATGGATGACAGAAGAGTGAAGGTGCATGAGATTGCTAGTGCTGTGGGCATCTCGAATGAACGGGTACATAATATTTTTCATCAACATTTGGACATGACAAAGCTATCCGCAAGATGGGTGCCGCAATTGCTCACGCTTGACCAAAAATGAAATCGTGTGAAGTGTTGCAAGAACGGTTTGCAGCTGTTCCAGAAGAATCCACAGGACTTTAAGCGTCGTTTCGTCACTGTGGATGAAACATGGATACATCACTACACTCCTGAGACCAAAGAACAATCTAAACAATGGGTTACCAAGGGAGAATCTGCGCCAAAAAAGGCGAAGACCGTTCCTTCGGCCGGACTGTCTTTTGGGATTCGCAAGGAATAATCCTCATCGACTATCTGGAAAAGGGTAAAACTATTACAGGTGCATATTATTCATCGTTATTGGACCGTTTGAAAAACCGAGCTCCAAGAAAAACGCCCACGATTGGCCCACAAAAAAGTCCTTTTCCATCACGACAACGCACCAGCTCACACCTCAGCAGTTGTGGTCGCAAAATTAATGGAAATAGGGTTCCAACTCGTTTCACATCCCCCCTATTCTCCAGACTTGGCTCCCTCGGACTACTATTTGTTCCCCAATAAGAAGAAATGGCTGGCGGGAAAAAGATTTTATTCAAACGAGGAGGTGATTGCAGAAACGAATGGCTATTTTTCAGACTTGGACAAATCCTATTATTCGGAAGGGATCAACAAACTAGAGCAGCGTTGGACCAAGTGTATAAGCCTAAAAGGAGACTATGTTGAAAAATAAAAAAGGTTTACCCCAAAAAATTAAGTAGTTTTTATTTTTGCACGGACTTTTCAAACGACCCTCGTAGTTTAAGGTCAACTCTGTCCAAGAACAAGAACAAAGAAGTAGTTTTTCAGGAAAAACAGACAGGGTACATCCTGTATGAACTAAATATCACAAAAACCAAAAAAAAATCCAACAAGCTTTTTAAAAATCTGTTACCTGACTACAACTTACGTGTTCAAAATTCCTTAAAAATAGCTATTTTACTAAATGGATTGAGACTTTTTTAGAAGGGGGTTGGCTAAGTGGTTAGCGGTGCAGGGTTCCATCGTGAAATCCCAGGTTCGAATCGAGCTGTGGCTCTTGGAATTTCCCTTACTAGAAGCTTATTATAGCTTATTTTCCTCAGGCCAGCAATTGCACGGGAAAAAGCTCCGAGCGCCAAAGGCCAACCCACTTTGGCTGATTTACTTACATTTTCTTCTTTTATTTTCAGGGAAAATTTAGAGAAAAGTTCTCTCTAAAGTGCCACTTCAACAAATCGTCACATTTATCATCAATGTAACAGTTGTAAGAATTAAATATAGTTTGAATTAATTGTCGTACAATAATTACAGAGTTAATAGTAATAATAATTTTGGAGGGGGCCTTACATAGATGGGGGTTAACTGCTTCCCCATTTGATGTATACAGCGTCGATACCCCAAAAAGGCACATCTACATAAAATTCCGAATCGTACGACACCTCATTAATGAAAATCCGTTCGCGCGTTTAGGCGCTACGATGTTTACAAAAAAAGGTTTACAAGAAGAACAAGAAAAATTTTTGAAAATGCCTATTTTGCTCATTTTCAGCAACTTTTTTTTCTCAAAATCTATCAGTTCTGGGTTGTTGCAAAAAAAAATTACAGTTACAAAGGAGGATTTTCCCTATATTATAAAGAAAATTTGGGAATTTTTTATCTTTTACAGAAAAAGAGGAAAAAATTGTCAAAGTTGGGTGTTTTTCAACCGTTACGTTTTTTCGTGCACTTTTTGACGATCAACCCTTATACCAACTGCCCTACCGGACTGTTTTAGTATCACTAGAACAACCTTGATTTATTTAGTAAAGAGCCCAAGTTTGAAATAAAACGCTTGCAAGAAAAGAGCCGGATAATTAAGCTAAGATATTCTCAATCAATTTTTCAAAATTAACAAGCCAATTAGATAAAAATAGAAGTTGTTGTTACTTAGCATTGTTATCACTAAAAAAAAAAAAATTCTATGGACAAAATCTAAAATGTAGATCTGCGCAGGATGTCAAGAGCACGAAATATCCTTCAAAATGGCTGTACTATAGAATTAAAGTGACAATATGGGCTAACCATTTGGTGAGAATAACCTGGGCCAGATGGGTTAAGAGGAGAACTGACTAGTAATAGGTACTTTATCTCAAGTTCTCGAAATAGAAACATCCCAGCAAGATGACATTAAAGACTTGATTGAGTGACACATGGGACAGATTGTTCCAGACTTGTACCTTTTACTAAATCTGTATATACATGTATACAATAAGTAAATAGGAATATATACGATAAATGAATGCGTGATAAGCAGGAGGAGAGAAACTACCCAGTGGTAGCACTCTTTACAAGATATTAATGGTGTTTATGCCATCGGCAATTCAGTCGGCGAGGAGTATTAGGAATGTCAGAGGAGGCGAGAGACAGTACAAGAGGATTAGAGCTAGTCGAGAGAGTAGTATGGAATATTTGGTATTTCGTCTTGGCTAGTTGGTTGCATGAAGGGGGATGATGAGGTCGTTGTAAAGAGTGAGGTTAGTCACCGTAGAAAGTAGCGTCAACTATCTGACGGCGGTAGTTTTGATTGAAATGTTTGTACTGTCCGTATGTTTGTAGGTTCGGCTGAATCCCTCAGTTCTAGTCCTAAAAAGTCCGCATAGGTTTGAGAATGTATATTAAGCGTTTGAGTTCTATAGCTGCAATTTAGAGCGTCATCCAAGTAGTCTGTAAAGCAGTATCGCACGTCTGTGTCATTGTTTGTCTTTCAAGTCTAGTGTGTGGGTTCCTCGTGAGTCCTTTGTCCTATAAAGAGCCCAAGGTAGCGCACCCAGATCTGTACAAGGAATGGAAACTTAAAATATGATGCAAATTAAAAAATTAAAGAATCATTTTAATTATTTATTAGTTGAAGAAATCAATAAAAATTGCCTTAAAAGAAGCTGTGTGACACTAAAAATTTTTTCCCTTCTCCCAATCCTGGAATAACAAAAAACTGATCCCAATATCTAGAAAGATCTTAATGTTTCTTTGGGATAATACTCCCCTGCCACAGAATCTTTGTACTTCAAATACTAGACAAGGAAGCATCGTCTATTTCCACCGCTTCTATTTTGAATACCACCTTATAGTTTGCATGATTGTACAATCTTCTCAAAGGGTCGAATATCACAATGAACAATACACCAGTGTTCCATTCCAGAGCCAGGACTAGACGATTATACCCAGAGTTCTGTTTGACAATGTTGTCCAAAACCTTTTACGGAGGCGGCACACTGACATTCGCTCTCTCTCTCTCTCCCCCCATTATAGTCAAACTGAAAGTACAATTTTCATGCGAACACATATTTTTATATGCAATATAAATGCAAACGACCAATGAAAAAAAATCTAGTTCCCAGAGTATTGCCAGCCAGCCAATACCCACTATCTCAACCAATAAAAACGGAACCTTTCAACAGTAAAAAAAAAATCGATTGTAGATTCTCTTGTTTATTTTAGAATCATCGAATACCATATAATCTTCAATTTTTATTATTACACTCAACAGAAATATAGAATGAGATGAAAATAAGTTTTTCGTTAGAGGAATCGATCAGAAAATCGAAACTGTTTTGAATTTTTTTTTAGATGATCTTTAAATATTCACACAACTTTTTTTGCCTAAACCTCCCATAATAGCAATTGAAAAAAATAATAATAATAATAAATTCTTAGGAATTTTTGAAAACTCGAAATTTTAACAACATATTATTTTAAGACGTTAAAGTAAAGTAATCGCCTATTTTTTCAGGCGGGGCTTAACGTCCAACTACCAAATTAGGTGTCGTGGACGGAGGCGACTAGCAAACATACTTTACTGTAAATTTCTCATATTAACCATTAAATAAAATCCAAGGCCTAGACACCGGGAATCGAACCCACTAAACCAACAATACATCTTAGCATTGCGGGTCTAGTCTCTAACCGCCTAACACATGTACTTTACTATAAATTTCTTTTATTAACCATTAAATAAAATCCAAGGCCTAAGACCGGGAATTGAACCCAGTACCACAATTAAGACGTTTAAAACGTTAATTAAAAACAGTGTTTGAGCGAAGGGTAATAAATAAAAGGAAGACGGTGCCGATGGTCAAAAATACTACGATATTCCCATTTCAATACTGACGTCAACAAAACTAAGATGTATATCCGGTGAAGATTGTATTATGAAAATCTAACACTGATGCAAGACTTCCTGTTCCAGAGAAAGTAAATAGAATGGAAGAAAGAAATAATAATTGGTTATTTCCAAATTCCCCACTAACAAACTGAACAGGACATCCTGTCCAGAATTTCCTCGAACCTCTTCTTTTAAATAAAAATAATTGAAGAACGAAATTTTTATTAAATCAAGATCTACCTGATATTTTTTTATTATTATTAAATAAATTTTATTATCTCAAATAATAAAAACTTCATATTTAATGTATATTTGAAAATTTATGTTGTTTTTTAACACTTTATTTGCCACATTTACAACTGCAGCAAATGTTGCATCAAGTAGATTTGATCTTACTGGTTCAATTCACTTGTAATGTCATGGTTAGAGCAATCACCCAGTGGTGAAACTCTTTCACAATGATTTAATCACAGCAATAGATCTCTAGGCCACTTCCGCTTCAAACGACGAGAAGGATTGTCTGGAAGGTGAGGAGAGGAGAGTTGTTTGGATAAGAGGATTAGGATGGAGAACTAGGAGACTGTGAAAGTTGCTGGTAGCGAGACTTTATTAGGTCAGTGACAAAAGGGATGTGAAGGTCCAGTGTGTATGTATCTTGGAAAAAACCATGTTTCCCAAATCTCTCGTCGTTCCATCCATATCCTAAAGCAGTTTAATAGTTCCCGTCACCTTTTTCCAATTAAGATCCGGCAACTCCTTGTTTCCTCTCTTATAATCCCCCATTTCAACTATGGTTGTTTAGTGTATGGCGGTCTTTCTGGTGATATTGAAGCTAAGCTCAAGCGCCTCCATGAACTGCTTCATAAGATTTATTTTCAGCATTTCCAGAGACTCTCGCATTTCGCACTGCTACGATGAGTTGAAGTGGCTTTTTCCTGTCTATCGCCGCCAATATTTTTTGGCTTCTTTCCTTTTTCAAGTCACCCAGTCTCAAAGGCCTTCCTATATTTTTCAACTCTTTAAGTTTAAATCCTCGATACATTCCCGTAATACCAGATCTCGCTCATCTGATCTCTATATTCCCTCACACCGTACCTCATCCTTTGACAAGTCCTTCCTTATGTGTGCTACCTCTCTCTGGAACTCCTTGCCATCATCTGTCCCGCCATGCTTCTACCCTATCTATCTTTAAATCCCATGTATTCAGTTATCTCCTTTCTATCCAGCTTCCTCCGAAATTTTAATTGTTTTAATTTATTTCCTTAATTTCTATTGTTATTTTGATTTTCACTTTTTGTAAATATTTATTTTCTTACAAGCACAGGCCAAACTATTAAGGCCATTATTTGTACCTGTGTTTATTCTTAGGGGACAATTGTCCCAGAATAATAAATCTCTTTTCTATTCTATTCTATGTATGGTAAGGTTAGAAATGCAGTATGGAGTATTCAGGATTTTCCGTAGGATTTTAGACTGTACTATGTACTATGCTTTAGACTGTATTTTAGACTATACCTATGTTAAAATATTTTTTCGTTTGAGGGAATATAAAGTACGAATAAGAAAACAACCTCCTTACTGATAACTGTTCCCTAATTACGGAAAAGAATATCAATGTCACCGGATACATGAGTCGAATAAAATTCACATTATTGCTGATATTAATTTTATTCGTCGTAATACCGCATGTTTATTGTATTTCTGACCGGATTCGAACTTTGACCCGCCATCAGGGCTAGATGTATCAGTTTAGTGTAGTGAAAATAAGTGAAGTCGAATTCTCTAGCCCAAACTGATTGGTGTTATCTCTAATGATGGATGAAAATCCCAAAATGGGTCTGGGATTCAATAAATTTGATTGCTACAACGGATAAAATGAACGGATATTATCCAGTAGTACGAACCTACCACTTTTTTTCAACAATTAACATTAATGAACTGAAGTGTGAAACAGAGGTTTGCAAAGTTAAGCTGTGAAGAAACACGAGCGTCTATATCGTAAGCTGTCTAGAAAAAAAAAGAAAAAAAGAACCGTTTTCAGTCCCAGGGCGTGGTACGTTACACTCTTCTGGGGAGAATGTTGTGGAAACTACAGGTGGACCAAGAAAGAAGGTGTGCGCGTGAAGTTATACTTTGCCTCAGGGTTTACTCGATCCAAGTGTGTAAATGTTACCCTCCAATGTCTCTGCAGACTATATAGTACTGGTGAGGATGTACGTCTAACGTTGGCGCTTCAATAGTAAAGAGAGCTATGCAAGGCTGAGAAGCCCTAGGGGATCTCTAAAACAAGATATAAAAGAAAGCTAAAACTGAGAGCGAGAGAGAAAGACAGAGAAAATGGATCTCATGATGAAAAAAAAGCCATCTTTGAAATGGTTTTTATCGTAAAAACCACGAATTAAAATAGAGAAACATCTTTTTTTCATGTTTATGGGCTCAGTTTAGACGAAACGTTAACTTTAGTGCATGGTCATTATCGCAGAAAAGAAATGCGAGTGAATGGGTTCAGACCCATTCTTGGTTAATCAGACTAGTGTGTTCCAGTCTCAGGTTTGTGCATATTTGAATCTGCTAGGACCAACAAAGCAGTAATTCAAGAGTCTGGGTACCAGGTCTTGTGAGTAAAAGTAAAGTAATAGCCTATTATATCAGGAGGGCTTTACGTCCAACTACCAAATTAGGTGACGTGAACGGAGGCGACTAGCAAACATACTTTACTGTAAATTTCTCACATTAACCATTAAATAAAATCCAAAGCCTAGACCTGGGGAATCGAACCCACTATACCGCAATACATCTTAGCATTGCGGGTCTAGTCTATAACCGCCTAAAATAATTTAGGGTGAAGGGACCAGTAATTGACTGGGCACCAGTAATTGACATACCAGAAATAAAGTGGTATTATAAGGAATATGAGCCGTTTTTAGTGGTGATTCTTTCAATTTCGTTATTGAGAAGCTTTTGGGCAGCAGTTCCAGAAAAATATTAATTATTGGAAGGTTCCTTGGTATCAGTGGAAGGTTATTTGTGTTAAAAGTTCAAAATCAAGGAAAAATCAAGCCGTTGCTAAGGAGGATTGATAAGAAAATAATTTTTCTTTTTTCTTATTTTTCGTTTATTTGTTCATATATTCGTGTGGTTATCAATGTTCTGTTATAATTAGTATTACTTGTAGATTTCATTTATGTAGTTTTTTTTTTAATTATAAGAAGCGCTGAGGATTAAAATGGGGCTGTCAATCACTGGTCCGTGAAACGGCAATCTGCCCAGTAAGTGACATGTATGTCAATTACTAGTCCTACAGCTTTTTTGTTTGAGACCAGTGATTGACTTCCTGGGAAAATGGTAAGATAGGTTGATAAATTTTATTATAATTAAAAATTCAATACATTGTAAAATAAAATCATTGATAAAAATCGGCAAAATAAATAGTAAAACTTCCAACAAAATATGTTTAAATTAATGAATTAGCAAATGTACGCCTTATTTCAAGAGGGCATGCAGAATGATTATTCTGTAGAGAACAACAATGTATGAACAACAAACTGGAATAATCGTGATCGCCGAACAGCTTCACGAGGCCTACGTGACTAATAAAAACGACGCCCACTTATCGGAGTTGGAAAATCTCTCATTCTCCCTCAGTTTTGGGTCCTCGCCACATGGCAAAGAAGAAAGCGAGGAAATGGCTGAACCATAGAATTCCATCAAAGAAAACTGCCAGAGGAAAAGTGAAGCTTCCTCAAGAGAAGTACCAGGTGCGAAATCAAACATACGTGGAGAAGTTGGTGACTTTGTGATGTTACACATTAATAACATAAAAAAGATTGTAAGATCTATTGTATTTACCAATTGACAGACATGTTATGTTGTCCGAAGACGAATATATAGCATCCCAAAGGCTAAATAGGCTAAACTGTATTAAAAAAAAATGAAATCGGTATGAAAACCATTTTTAATTCCTAAACACGTGAAGGTTGGATCGCCCTATACTACTTTATGGAGAACGATACCAATTTAATAAAACCGTTGATGTGTGAGGTTTTCAAATGGCTTGTGATTTCAAGTGGCTAATTATCAATTACATAAGATATATTATGATGTTCATTTCCTATGTATTCCGAAAGAATATATTGTTTTTTTATTCATTTTTTCTTGGTGTGCCTATTTTAATAACACATATTTTTGTCAATTGGTTACCTAGTTATGTGAATATCAGTGGTTTATTTGTAGGTATGTGTATTTTAATACCTATCCTTTCCAAGTTAAAGAGTCAATAACAGATATATATTTTTTAATCTAGTTTTTTTTTCATTGACGTTTCATTTATTTATTACTGTTACAAATGCGAATGCTTGCAACCTGTGGCGGGACGCGATGAACGTGCACACAATGTATATAGACATGTGCCCAAGAGGTAACTCAGTAATAATAAACAATAAAATACTGAATAGATGCAGAAAGTAAGAATGAATTACATTCAGATAGTTTGGTTTCGAAGCAAATGACACTGGCAGCACAGATTGTGGAAAATATTAGCGAAGCGCTCCAAAAGAAGGGAAGCGTAGGAGAAATTTGGTTCACTAGAAAGCACCAACAACTCGAACACAAAGTCGCGTAGTTGCGATCGGTAGCAGCGTTATAGGCGGAATGAATAAAACAAGGATGTGACCACATAGTCCAATCGGAAGTAGAGTTTGGTACAGTGAGAACCAAAAAAAAAAAGGTTTAAGTAACAAAATATTTAGCGGAAACTTGAAAGGATAAGAAAGCGGAAGGGTTGAGAGAAAGAGATAAAAGCGAGCCGACAGACATTGTGTACGATCTAACAAGCATGTTAGCTAATATCTCCTTGGTACTATTGAAAGTAAGGGCTGTTCTTCAAATTACCTGTCTTGGTTTAGATTTAATTAAAACTGTCCGGTAGGACAGTTGTGTAAGGGTTGATCGTCAAAAACTGCATAAAAAAGAGTAACGATGAAAAAATATTAGATTATTTAGGTTTGCCTATTTAAGAACTGATTGTAATTAATTATGAATAGACTGATTTTTGTTATAAATCCAATTGAAAAAGTGATTTAAGTGATTTATTTAGATTTAAAAGTGATTCTGAATGCATATTTGTATGTCAATTACTGGTCCCACTCCATGTCAAACACTGGTTCCACCGAAAATTCGCTATGTCAATTACTGGGTCATTGACATACTTACAAAAAAAGTCATTTTTGGTTGACATAAAGATCGAATTTACTGCATTTAAAATATTAATAAAATAAAGTACATCCTACTGGAGCGGTACAATTTTACAACCTACACCTGGAGCCAAAATAACGGAAGTTATTCTATCTTAAACTCGAATTTTTTCTTAAGCAGTCAATTACTGGTCCCTTCACCCTACTATAAATTTCTCATATTAACCATTAAATAAAATCACTGGTAATCGAACCCACTAAACCAGCAATACATCTTAGCATTGCGGGTCTAGTCTCTTAACCGCCTAACATTCTTTACTGTAAATTTCTTTTATTAACCATTAAATGAAATCCAAGGCCTAGACACTGAGGAATCGAACCCACTAAACCAACAATACATCTTAGCATTGCGGGTCTAGTCTCTTAACCGCTCAGCTACCATGACGCCTAATAATTTAGTAAGAGTGAAACTAAAAATCGCAGGAAACTAAAGCTTTTATAATTTTAATTTGAGTTCCATCATGGAACCGGATACTAGCAATTAAATCTCTCAAACGGAAGTAATGTCTATTTTTTCAGGCTGGCTTAACGTCCAACTACCAAATTAGGTGTAGTGGACTGAAGCTGATAGTAAACATAACATACTTAACTGTTAACTTTCTCAAATTAACCTTTAAATAAAATCAAAGGCCTTTGACACCAGGAATCGAACCCACTAAACCAACAATACATCTTAGCATTGCGAGTGATCTAGTCACTTGACCGCTCGACTACCGTGGCGCCCCTAGGTCATGTGAGTATTACAGGAGATAGTTTTGGACTAAATTACGCACGCCTCACTCCTATATTGGTCCAGGAATCTGGTCTGTGTCTATCTAGTTTCCAGGAATGGACAACATCCTCAGCAATTCATCCCTATGGATGAGCTCAGTGGGTTGTCCGGCAATCTAAAATGTTGATTAGGGGGTCCCCACACTGGGTAGAGATAGAAAGGTTTGATTTAGTCATCCCCAGTCTCCGTCTCTCTCGAAGTTAATGTGACCTTTAAGTTCGACCAAGATTTCCAGAAAGTCTGAGCTCGCTACTTCCAATAAGGCAACTGATGATGGCAAAAGAGAATAAAATACAATAACAAAAAATAAATGAGATCAGAATCACCTTCAAAAGTCAATAATATTTTACATAAAACATTTTTATTTTTTATTTTTCCTTCTAAGAAAACATCACGTAATATTTACTCAGAAAAATGAAACTCAATATTATTTGGACTGGGAAGCAAAAAAAGAAAAATCAACACAATCCCTTGTTAAAGTTTCACTCCTGAGTGAACAATTTTACGGCAACACGATTACAGGTGGATTTATTACTTGAATCCTGATTATCAGGAGTATTGTGGTATTTAAAAATATAAAAAAACAGCCCTCAATTTTCATGCAGAAAATTGTTTTATACTTCAGTTTTTTTTCCACCATTTTTTTCTCAATTTTCCATTATAAATAAAAAAATAAAATAAAAAATCAGATAGGGAAATGGATTTCCCCAGTGAATGGTTATAGAACACTTTTTTCCAAATAAATTCAATTATTAGGGCTGGATTTTATATTTCATGATTCGTAATCATCTTCTCTTTGAGTTCAAAAACAGAAGCATTAAAGTTTTCGATGAGTTTGAAACGTAGATTTCCTCCCTTGCTCTAAGCACTACTTTGGCTCTCGAGACCTGCAAAGCGAATATGGGTTCGATTCCCAGTCTTGGGCTTGGATTTTATTTAATGGTTAAATGAGAAATAGTAAAGAACGTTTGCTAGTCGCCTCCGTACAGGACACCTAGTAAATGGTAGATGGACGTTAAGCCCCGCCTGAAAAAATAGGCGATTACTTTAATTTTTTTTACACATATACAATCAGTTAATATGGAGAAAGTGATGAACTGGTGCGGGAAAAGAGCAGGAGGAGAGAAACTACCCAGCGGTAGCACTCTCTATAGGAGAAGAATTATGACGTTTAGGCCTTCAGACTGCGAGGAAGTCGCGGCGGGGCCACTGGCGATTCAGTCGGCGAGGAGTATTGTTAGGGATGTCAGAGGAGGCGAGAGACTGTACAAGAGGATTTGAGCAAGTAACATAGAGAGAGCAGTATGGAATTTTTGATATTTAGTCTTGGCGAATTGGTCTGTGAAGGGAATGTTGAGGTCATTGTGAAGAGTGAGGTTAGTCAGCGTAGAAAGGGAGCGTCAACTATCTGTTGGCAGTAGTTTTGACCTGAAATGTCCTGCACAGTCCGTACATGTTTGTAGGTTTGGCTGAACCCCACAGCTTTGGAACAGCTCTTTTTACTTCTTCCTTAAATAAGCAAGTTCCCCCCCCCCCCAAAAAAAAAATATATTATTTACTTGATGCAATTTTGAGTCCCAAGCGGAAAATGTAAAAATATTCCATTCAGTAAGCTTTCAAAATGATGGTAAAATGGAAAGTTCACTTCAAATTCACTTCAGTCAACGTTAAACAATGAAAGGAGTAAATTATTGTTTGCAATTCCAGCAAAACAATAACCTCACATTAAAGCGTAGTGCTACTATGAATTTTACAATTGTTTGCACAATAGGATCACAATTTACAAAGAATGGCTATTGTTGATTGTATCTAAAATTGTATACTAGTCATGCAACAATTAATTGCTGCATCATTGATTCTATTTGATGCTGTTTATAATGAGATTGCAATGTATGTATAACAATTTTGAACCTTATGATCAAATGATGGGTGTAAAGCTTTACACTCAAGTAAACTTAATTATGATGGAAAATGTGCAAAATTAATCGTTATTCCCTAAATGATAGAATGGAGGAGCTCTGGAGGCTGAAACAGGATAAGACAATAATAGAGGGACAGTTTCGACAGAAAAAGGAGTTTTCTTTTTATCAGACAGCAGTAGCGATTAAATCAATGGCATTGTAGAATCGTAAGCAGCTGGGAAAGTAGGACCTAGAACGTCTAGGTACATACAGAATCCTTTAAGGAGCCTCACGGACAGCTAATACATTTACTGACAAATTGCGATGCTGCCGTCCAGACAGTTTTCACCTTCCTAACAAGATCTTAGAAGAAATATTCTGTCTTTCAATCTATAAATATCATTCCAAATTCTTGGATGTATTAGCTTAAGGTATTAACCAAGGAAAAGGTGCTTAAAATAGTATAAGCATGTCTAGTTTAGCACAGTGTTAAACTAGCTTTAAACCCAAATCATTAGAACTTAATTCCAAAAAATAGAAATTACTCGTACAAAATTCACAATGGATTCGGAGACTGCAATGGGTTTAAAGTATTTACCTCTTGTAGACTGATGGCACAAATATCCTTGAACTTACTTCCTCATTGCTCCTACTAAATCCCCTTACTAAAATGAGCTGAGTTCTTCCTGGGCGAAGAAAACAAAAAACGCCGAATAAAAAGTACCGGTTAACAACTGAAGAGGATTCTACTAATAAAAAGTTCGGATTATACAAAGAAGTAAAACCATTCAGGCCCGTTCAGGATGTCAAAGGTTTAAAGCAAAAACGAAGTTTGCTACAGTCCATTATTTTCTGGAAAAAAAAAGAAAAGAAAAAAGCATTTTTTTCCATCATCGGAAAATAGAAAAGTTGGTAAAAATGGCAAATAGGAAAACTAACAACTTAAAGCTTGATTTTGGTCCATGAACTATTCAGTTTAAAAGCTCAAAAAATAAAATATGTACGTACAGAACATGCTGGTGGGGTTTTATTCCCCAACTGAGATGGCCAACTCACAATTTTAAGTAAGCCCAAAAAGCAAGGATCAAGTTCCTAACAAAGATATAAATGGATTTTTAACAAATTATTAATAAAACTATATAATAATTTACAGGTCTTCAAAGTAATACCTAATATATTAAAAATATAGTAAGAAAAATATTAACTTCAAACTTTAGGGAGTGGAAAAACTAATTCCCAAATCCCATGGGAAAAGATTCAATCACCACTCAAATTTCCCAACTAGTTCTTGTGCCTGGCAATGTCAAAGAAATATCATTTTAAAAAAATTAAAATAAGAACTAAAAGATGGATAACGATGAAGCCGACAACACTACACGACAGTGACTAGTAACAGAGCACTAAATCAGCAAGTGCAGGTTGTAGACAAGAAACCTGCTTAAAACATCAGTTTGGTATAAGGAAACCAATCTATACAATTAGACTGTTCATGTGATATCTTGCCTGAACACCGAGTTAAAGAAGCATGCAAGTTATCTGTAGGAAATTCATTGAATGCATATGAAGCTTCGCCAGAATTCCTACCAGAATTTTGTTAAAATAGTACCTCGGAGGGAAAAGGCACCATGTCCATTTTTTTCGATTTTCAGATTTTGGCATCATTTTACAAATTTTTTGTTGCTCTTTCTACAGGTGTAAAGCACTATGTCCTATGTTTACTATTAAGCGATATATGTGTTTTTAAAAAGCGCTATGATACTTCATTGCTTAAGGTTAAAAGGCACTACATGGACATAAATTTTTTTACAATGGAGATGAAAGTAAAATATTTTAAAATATGGGAGTTAAAGTGGCCATACCAACTATAATAATTATGGTGAGAAGTACAGGAAAGAGTATAACCGGAAAAGTGGATCAAAAAATGAATTTGGAAAAATATCTTTATTTGGCTCCCCTGTAAAATTTACTTTTTGTGTCATGGTGCCTTTTCCCTCCGAGGTACATACTACACGCTTACGTCTACATCTATGTATGTGTCTACATCGTGAGTGGACAATAAAGCTCCAGCAGACTTTAGAAGGAGAGATAACCTAGACGACAGAGTAACATGTTACAATGTGACGCGACCGTGAAACTGCAGCATCAACCATAACAGTCGCGGAGAGAGACAGAGAGATAGTACGCCAAAACACTAAACTCATGACAATGGTTAATGCTGCACTGTAGAATTAATTGACGAAGGTGTGCATCTGACGGCTGCAGACTGTCACTCAACGGGCCTGAATTACCAGCGTCCATTAGTTCGGTGACGCCAAACAATCGAATCGCCTATTTAGCCAGTAAAGAAAAGCAATAACTATTAGGGTTTGAATGATTTATTACAGTTGATCTTCGGGAGTTTTATAAATATGTGGTACGGAATCGATTTATTAAATAGGAGCCATTGACAAAGTCAATCAACTGGTCCCTTCCATTATACAGGCTTCAACCCAATAAAATGTAAAGCATGTTAGGGTAAGCATTGCTAGAATTTCAAATTTGGTGAAAATGAATGCCCAAATTTTAAGTACAGGTTTCTGATTTTTTGAATCCGCTCTATGATTGTGTGGCAGAGCTATAACTACCTAGTTTAGTAAAGGGCGGAAGGAGGTAGCAGTTTTCTCCTTGTCCAAGTTTATCCCTTCATTTCCAGACACTAATAGTACAGGCAGGAAAACGTAACAGGGTTTTAGAGCTAGGTTTCCAGTCTGGGATGGCTGCTAACTAAATACTGGGCCGATGTTGGGGTGAGGAGATGGACGATCGTTAATTACCCAGTACTAGGGTAAGGACATGCTTCGATTTTAGTGGCGGAGACATCAGGTTAGTAACATGAACATCAGACTATTCTCAACACACCACATGACAGAATTTAAGTTGGAGAACTAGTTACTTAGAACCAGCAACATTCAATCCATCCTATTAATCTCTGTTGTCTCGGGAATCAACACACATTTAGGATATGCCCATGCCGCCTTTTGCTGGCTTTAAATCCTTTATGTAAGACACAACACGCTCAGAAGATATCTCAACATGAACTTCCTCAAGAGAGTGGGTCCTGCATAGTGTACATATCTCATGCACGTCTCTTGTATTCTGTCTGACGTAAATTGCAATCACTACTTAGCGATATAAGTCCATTGGCAGTTTTGAGAACATTGGAGATTATAAAGCAAAAAGTCTACTAAAAGAAAACTTTCTAGTACTACACGGGAACGGGATAATAAACCTTTTTATGGCTCAGCAGTTCCTGAGGGTAGGACCAGCCCCCGAAAACTATTAAACTATAACTAAAGTACATTAAGAGTATTGTAAGAATTTTCAGGTCTAATTTTGAGTGAGTTGTGGCCACAGCTGTGGATGATACAGATATTGTAATTAATATGTATGTATTAATATAGTATACGAGGGTCGTTTGAAAAGTCCGTGCAAAGTCAGAGAAATAGCACTACTGGCGCGTATCGAGGTTATGTTTAGTTAGTAGCATCTCTTGGAAGAACACACACCAAGTTTCAGCCAGATCGGTCTATTTCTTTGTGTTTGGCATTCGTTTGAATCGAGGAAGTCGAGTGATTTTCAAAAAATGGACGAAAAAGAATTTCGTGTGTTGATTAAACACTACTTTATGAAAGGCAAAACGCCTCAGGAAACTAAAGAGAAGCTTGATAAACATTATGGTGACTCTGCACCTTCGATTAGAACAGTTTATAAGTGGTTTCAAAATTTTCGGAGTGGCCATATGGGCACAAGTAACACTGAACGTTCTGGACGCCCTGTTGAGGTTACTACACCAGAAATCATTGATAAAATCCATGATATGGTGATGGATGACAGAAGAGTGAAGGTGCGTAAGATTGCTAGTGCTGTGGGCATCTCGAATGAACGGGTACATAATATTTTGCATCAACATTTGGACATGACAAAGCTATCCGCAAGATGGGTGCCGCGATTGCTCACGCTTGACCAAAAACGAAATCGTGTAAGGACGGTTTGCAGCTGTTCCAGAAGAATCCGCAGGACTTTAAGCGTCGTTTCGTCACTGTGGATGAAACATGGATACATCACTACACTCCTGAGACCAAAGAACAATCTAAACAATGGGTTACCAAGGGGGGGAATCTGCGCCAAAAAAAAAGGCGAAGACCGTTCCTTCGGCCGGAAAGATTATGGCGACTGTCTTTTGGGATTCGCAAGGAATAATCCTCATCGACTATCTGGAAAAGGGTAAAACTATTACAGGCGCATATTATTCATCGTTATTGGACCGTTTGAAAACCGAGCTGCAAGAAAAACGCCCACGATTGGCCCACAAAAAAAGTCCTTTTCCATCACGACAACGCACCAGCTCACACCTCAGTAGTTGTGGTCGCAAAATTAATGGAAATAGGGTTCCAACTCGTTTCACCTCCCCCCTATTCTCCAGACTTGGCTCCCTCGGACTACTATTTGTTGCCCAATATGAAGAAATGGCTGGCGGGAAAAAGATTTTATTCAAACGAGGAGGTGATTGCAGAAACGAATGGCTATTTTTCAGACTTGGACAAATCCTATTATTCGGAAGGGATCAACAAACTAGAGCAGTGTTGGACGAAGTGTATAAGCCTAAAAGGAGACTATGTTGAAAAATAAAAAAGGTTTACCCCAAAAAATTAAGTAGTTTTTATTTACAAGAATTCTTAGCAATAATATTAAATTTGTTATTGTGCTGAGGTAATTACATCAAAATATGCAAATAAAAAAACATTTAGAACAGGTACTATGTTTTAAAAGTACAGAATTTCCAGAACTTAAATAATTGATTTTGCAGCTGCAATTTGTTCCAGTAATTTTGTTTTCCATTAATTGAATGGCGAACAAATTATAAACATGTTTAATTTATGAAAATCAAAACTAAATTGAAAAAACAGATCGAATTAAAATCATATTACAGTTGTAAAGAACGTTTAAAACTTTGTAATTATTTCAACCGTTCACACCTAACTGTACATGATGAATGAATATTAAAAATTATTCCAACAAATAGAACATCTTATAGAATAAAGATTAAGTATCACACCACAAACTTGGAAATGCCCTTCACAATAGCTTTGGCGAAATATCAATCAAATAAAAAAGATGAAACTAATTCAATCGACATCCACTTGTAGCCCAACGATTAATTATTGCATAATGTTCTACAACCAAATTTGGTTATCATAACAAAATCTTATATTTCTCAAAAATGAAAATTGATTGTTAATTCTAGGCAATTTAATAAAATATATGAATTACTTATAAAATTTAATTTAAAATTCAACATACCACATTCGATGAAGGCCTAGAATGCATCACAGCTTTCCCAACGATTATTTATTTATTTGCACAGAAACTTAGTTAAATCTATTTGCGGAAAGTAATACACAATTAATACGACACATTAAGATAAAAATTATACACAATTAAAACGATTCACAAAGAACAAATTACACTTAATAATCTTATAAAGATAAGAATTCACAAATTGGCACATTCCACGTCATAACCGAGAAACAAGATGGCCTCTTTCTAATGAGATTACCTTTGGTTAATCTATATAAGTTATTTTAAAAAATAAATATTTATTACTCAAATAAAAAAATATATATCTTTAAAAATCATTAATAATAACTAAGAATTAATTAAACACTTTTTAATTTTATTATTAATTATAACTTTTTTTAGAGACCATCTTTTTCATGAGAATGTTAATTTTTTAAAGTTCAAAAATCTTTTTTAAATTGAATTTAAAAAATAAAAATAAAATTAATTCTATTTTTCTTGTTTAATTAAAATATAATTAATTAGGGTAATATAATTACTTCCTTCGCCTGCATGATCAATCTAATCAGTGATGCCTGCTGCCCAACTCAGATTGAACACGTAAGTGATTTTTAATTACAAATTACTGAAGAAATAATTCTAATAATTCATCGGGTAGAACATAGAATCTTTGTTTTAAGCGTTAGTTAAACAAGAAATTATCACTTAAAAGAAACTACAACTTTATTTATTGAAATTAATTGGTTTGCTAAAGAAGATCAGGATTAATGGGATTTACAGAATTCAAATATGGCGAAGTGTGTTAATTAAGTCTTTTGGTGATTATAAGTTTGTTTTCTTTTTCACTTCTTCAACCATTATAATTGTAAGACTAAAAATTATGTTCATTGAATTTTAAGTACTTTTGAGATTTCACTTAGGATGTACGGGAATCTAAATTCTAAATTAGTATAAGAATTGGGACTTCCAGTACTAGGGAAAACAAGGTTTGAATAATCATTATTAGTTCTAGCATTCATTTTTCAATAAGAAAAAAGCCATACCTGGTTTTACTTGCGTTCACTATTCAATAGAAAATTCCTTTGGAAAATAGAACCCTATGCAGCAAACGATGTCAATGATTTTCACATTAATAAAAAACTATCTGTTCCAAGTAGTGATTCTGGGTAAAGACAACAGGGACTACTGGGTTTAAAAATCCATTAAACCATTGGCCATTATTAGTGTGCACTGCCTAAAAGTAGTAAAAAGTGCTATTTACACACAATTTTTATAAAAAAAAAAAAAGTGGAAGTAAATTAAATAAATAAGTAAATATTTCTATTACATACCTAGATTCTTTCAATCTTATTTTTACTCACTTTTTTTTAATTTCCTGTTTCACCTACCTATATTCATTCAGTTTTGTTGTCAATTACAGGTACGCGAGTGATTAGTGTCCAGTGCCCGAGGGAATTCAAAATCTTCACAGTCTTTGCTCCAGAAAACATACAGGTAGGAATAGATTATACATATAAAATAAAATTTGCTAAAATGTAATTTAGGTTAACAATTAATATATTAACTGTTGAACAAATTTCATAAACTGTTGAAAGTTTTGAAATAGATCAAAATCGTTTATAAATATGTCAAAAAAACGAATAACAATTAGTAACCTTGCTTCATAAGTTACAAATGAGAAACTGACGTAACAACAATAATCATTATTTTTATTCATGCACTTTATTTTTTTACGAAATTACTAGATGAATACTAATTAGTTTTTATTTCAGAGAGTAATATGTTTCTACTTACAGCATAGATGTGAACCATAAATACACGTGCAACCTAGTTTGAAACCTAACCTCACTTGTCGTGCCCTAATTGAATAGCTTCACTGATAACAGCGCCGATGTTGGCTGAGAAATTAACAAAAATATACTTTTTCCTCTCTACCGACTTGGTTAGGTTAAAAGAAATGAGTTTGAATTGAAATCGAATTAGGACTTACTCATACTTAGGAGTGAAACATTTGGTAGAGAATTGGCTTTGTTTTTAATAATACTAACAGTTCTGTAGTCAGAAACAACCAGATTATATTATTACTAAATATTATTTACAGTTTTCTGAAATGATGACTATCACAAGTGACAAAGTTTAGGCGGTAAATTTTAAAAAATACAAGTTTTAGTCGTTAAATTTAAATTATTTAAATGAAATCACCCTCTCCCCTTATACATAACATAGAAAGTGGCCAAAATTCTATGAATTTTTGGGAACTATAAAAACACAACGAACTAGACTTACTGATCGTTTTGGTCCCTTCACTATTTGTGTAGCTCCTCTAAAAATGTATTATGCCGACTTCTAGATTTGTATTTCTTTGAATACCCGCTTCTCGAGCGGTGACTGGTAATGAACTCAGAGGAAGCAAGTCACAATTATGGCAGGGTAAAAAGAGTTTTCAGGTGTATTAGATGATGATGAATGGTCTAAAACCTATCTGAATAAAACCCGTCTTTCTTAGAAAACTATACGACAGATTTCTAGAAGCTAACAATGTATTCTCAAATAGATTCAAAAATACAGATGGAACTAGTTGCTCGAATTACTCAAGTAAACTTAAGTAAGGTACAGGTGGTCTTTATGTGCCATAGACTTCACAAACGTAAGCTAACGAAAGCAGTGCAATCTGACAAGATGTAGATTAGGTTAGATTAGGGCGGCCTCAAGGCCTTCGCCACTGCGACCTCTTTGGATCTATTGTGGCTCCTCAACTTTAAAGCTCGCCCTCTAGACCTGTCCGTTTGATAAGATTCTTAATTCCGGAGAGCGACTCCTGAGTAAAGCTCACCGGCCTTGGTTTTTCCTCCCCGAGAAGTAACATCCTTAGCCCCATCCCATACAAGCCCCTCACACTGACAGACACAACATGTGCAGTGCCGTTTCCTCCTCCTCTTGACAGAACCTACAGAGGCTATCATCTGCCAGGCCCATGCGATGCATGTGTTTTCCGAGCCTGCAGTGGCCAGTTAATAGTCCTACACTTATCCTTATAGCCCCACGGCTTTGACGGATTAATTTTGCAGTCAGCCTCGGTGAGTAGCCTTTAATGAACTCCTTCGCCTGTCTCTGCCCAGTGGTGGCTCACCACCACTCCTGAGACCTTCCTGAGACCTCCTCTGCACCCATAGGTTAATGGCCGTAGACTTAACACACTTCGACAAACTTACGTAACCAAAAAAAAAAAATCCTCACTAGATATTAGTACTTTTAGTTCGGGAATTTTCTAGATATTCAGATTTTTAGCTAATACATTTAATACCTTTAAAAAGAGGAACATAAGAGATAGGATCCCTAAAAATGACATAATAAAATGGCCCTTAGTTTAGAAGGCTCTAAAATGAGTCCAATTTGAAACTGTGAATTCAAAAGTTTTTAGATACAACATTTAGAATTAAGATTTATCTCAATGAACTTTATGCCCCCTCACCCTAACAAGTTCATTACACTTGAAACAGAGTGAGCCCAATTAGAGAAACAATGAAAAAAACCCAAAAGTGGAAAGAGAGATAACATGACTATGCAGATGATGATTATGTAAAGAGTGAAAGGGGAGAAGAGAGAAGAAGAATATAGAACGAAGGTTGTTGGATGATTGTCTTGATAAGAAGAAAAAAGTACATCATCAAGGAACGACGGATTTAGTAACTATTAAAACAAGGGAGGAAAATGAGGGAAAAGTTTTTCATTTAATTTATTGTGTTGGGGGCAAATTTTATTAGATAATAACTGAACTGGGCGTTAGATGGCTGAACTGGAGTTGTTGCCAGGAGTTCCAGAGTTATACTCAAAGGAATTTCATAACTTCCTGGCAATTACCTGGAGGTTAATTAATTAAAGGAGAATTATTTTAATATTTAATTAATTGGAATCAAGGAGTTTTCAACTAGAATAAAAGTATTAATCTAATCCTTTTAATTTACATACAGCTAAACATAAATTAATTCTATTTTAAAACAGTACCTACATAAATTGCAAAAATTTAGTTCTGTTATGTACCCTACCTCTTTGTGGAAACACTTTAGTGGTCCACTGATTACCGTGGACTTAAAGCATCTGGTCTCAAGATGATGATTGATTGTTCAGACGCAAGGGAAAAAGTCTAGTTCTGCACACGATTAGTGCTTAAATACATATGTACTTCAATTCAATTCATTCAATCAAGGATTCAATGCCCCTTTTAGGACGAATAGAGCTCATGCTAAGCTATTGCCAAGGTAGAGGGGGAGGTTTTCCTTTTTATCGGGAAATCCCTACAAACCTTTGCGGATAAATTTCCAAAAATCTCACACAATCTATTCTAAGAAATGCGCATTTCTTAAAAGATTTGCCACAAAGTTAGAACTATAGCAATGTAGTTCAAGTGCAATAATATTACTTCGTTAATGTAACTAGACGCCTATTTTTCCAGGCAGGCTTTATAGATTCCTTTTTCTATTCTCCCGAACCCATATCCTCTTTTTCTTATTACACAATGTCCCTCTTGGTATATGGTATCTCTCTTCTTCACTGTTCCTAAGTAATCTTTCCAAGCCCATCCTCTCCACATTGGTCTACCAACTTACAGTTTGATTTCTTTTGTCTTCAGTACGTTCCTAACATCCTCCTTCTTGGCTCAACAATTATAAATTTTCTCTTCTGCTAATCTCCACCAAAATTTAAATTCTTCTTTCTTGAAGGATCCATCCTATTCTGCTTTGTTGTTATAACTATTCTATTCTATTATTATTTTAAAGGTTTTCATCCTTCACTATTGATTTGTTTACTTCAGACTTTACTCTATATTATTCTCTGAAAGTTGAGCATCTTGGGAACTGTTAATTTAAAATATATCCATCAAAGATTGATAGAATCAATCACAATTGAGTATTAGAATCGTTTCTCTCATATTTGTATCCTTCTTTTTAGAGTCACTACCAAAACTAGAAATCTGTTGTCGACAATTTTTTTTGTAAAAATGTTTTAGACAGATTCTGCGCACATTTATTATAGATGCATTCTATTATTATTTTTAGTAAATTATTTTGAAGAGGTACTTTCGAAAGAAAGCTTATCAAAGCTTATCCGCTGGGTTTTCTAAAAACTTTCAAATATGTAATGGTACATCTTTGTTTGATCTGCTCTCTTTCTATTTCTCTCTCTCTCTCTCATACACACAGAACATACGAAGCACTAAGAGGATCTCGAAAAAATATATTTAAGATGAACGACTCAGTTTCAAAACTTACTCCTGTGGACAATTGGAAGTGAAAATTGCCTAGGAATGCTTTACAACAATAGATGCAGCTTGAATAAAATTGTAAAGTTGTGACAAAACAATGTTCTGTCAATTCGTGCTACACCGTACAGATTAAAAAATTCCAGGGAATGCGTCCGATCCCTTGACACTATTAAAAGCTGTTGCAACTTTAGCTCAAACCGTGTTTCAAAACTTATACGAGGGTTAGGCACTGGTATTGATAAATTAAACAGCATGTCTTATAAAAGTAAAATAGCTATAAACGGAATCACGTTGGTTCAAGTATACCCCGTGTGGGGTTGCTAAAGCCTTCATCGGGCACCTCCTTGGATGACGGACAAGGGAATGCCTCCTCTCTGGATGGAATACCCTGAGCGGACCAAAATCTAGCACAAACAGAAAACTTCACTGTACTTCGAAGAAGCGACTTCGAACGATGTCTGTTTTTTATGTTAAGGGCGGTCTAGAACTAGAAAGAAAACTGCTTAACTCTTCAAGAAGGCAACGGGGAAACCACCTGAACTATTTCTCCCATGGAAAATCACATGGACAGGTTTAAGAACTATCGGAGGCCTGGTACATACAAGCAGTAGACCATGAAACATTTGGAAATGTGATCGCCAACATCCAATGGTGTGGATAGGCAGATGAAGTAGAAGAAACAAGTTGTACGAGATAATATTTTGGTGGATATTTTTCTGATTTTTAATTAAGACATTATTACCGTTCACTGCGCCATCCATACTCCTGCTCCCAATCCTGACTAAGTCTTGGAGGCCATCAATCTGTGACAGAAAGTTGTCACACAAATGGAGTTCCTAGCTGGGAGCTAAGAGAAAGTAGAAAATAAAAATTGTGATAAAATTTACAACATTCTAGAAATGTAAATGTAAATAACTTTCGAAAACAACTGTTAGCTAAAGAAAATCAACAAATGATAGAAGTTAGCTGCTTTTCATACAGCTGTGAGAGGGTAATGAGATTATCAAAAAAAGGAAAACGCTTTAGCAGTTTTTCCCGGTCAAATAAGTGTAGTTGAAACTCGGGCAGTAATAGAATACTAGAAAATAAACTTTCTTAAAGTCAACTTTATCCCAAGTATAGAAGAATTTTCTCATTCAAACGGTTGAATTCTCACTACTTACTACACTGGTAACTTTACTTCAGGCTTTCTTAGTAACACTGAAGTCACTAAAACATTACTTACTGGTTAAGTTAAATCTACCACCAAGGAAAGTCTTTACAGTAGACTAGTAGTCTTTTTTCCTCTTTCTCGCTCTTAATTATCATATATTCTTTTTTATTTATTTTTTTCTTGGTTTATCCACATCATTATTATTACTTTGTTTCTCTACAGTATTGTTTATGAAGTTATTTCCATTAAGATTACTGTGGGGCATCATTTTAGTTAATACAATTTCTTTTCTGCAACTAACGAGAGACGGAAGCTCATACTTTACTATTAAACAATTTTTTTTTTAACAAATAAAAAGTAGTCGTACACGGGATTCGAACCGGTCATCTCCCACTTACAAAGCCACTAGAGCCAGTGCAACCTATGACCCGCGGGTCAGACACTGACCCACAATTGCTAGGCAACCATTTGTTTGTTTACGCGAGTTGATATAGATTTTCTAATTGTGTGGATAATTTATATTCTATCTGTATTTTTTTTCATATCACACATTGGACACAAAAGCAATTTAAATGCTATCTATAACCTTCATAGTTTGATCATTACAGTTCTAAAACGCAAATGACGACAATTGCTTTTTGTAGTATTTGAAATAAAGCAAAAGTGTTTACAAAATATCAAATAAAATGTATAATTTTACTCATATTTTGTTTGCTAAAAAAATCGACCACCCAAAGTAAATAACCATATTTAGATTTTTGTCTTCAGATAAAACACACTTTTGTAAGGTTTTGTTCAGTTATGTTTGTAAAAAGAGACTTCCATAGCCACTTGTTTCGTCCCGTTTTACCCAGTTAAGCCAACTGAATTTTAAAGATGTTTAGTTTTGAAAATATTCAGTTTAAAATTTTTAAACTTAACTCTTGTGCAAATGGGCATTAGTGACCCAAGAGCTAGTACTAAAAAAAAAATGAACAAAATTTGACCCACGTCTCAAAAAAAGGTTCGCCATCCCTAGTCACTAGACCAACACCCGCCACCATTATAACTTGCTGAAATAATGAGAGAAGGATTGTGAGGGTTTCCTCTTATATATATTTTTATTTTCATACTGTTCTATCTTTTAAAAAGGAAAAGGTTTAGTTTCCTAAAATTCCTTTATTCTATTACTTATCTGTCAGTGATATCAGCAGCAGTCTTTAGATTTTTCTCCACTCTAGCAGCCGTAATACCCGTCAATGTCAAGGCAAAAAATAAAAATTAGTTACATTAGAAGGAAGCAGGAAAAGTTAAACATGATTCCTTAGGATTCTATAAATGTCCCATAGAGGGTGTTTCGGATGTTCTGGACATCAATTAGTTCTATTTTGGGACCTCATTTGTGAGACAGCATATTCATGCATGTAGAAGATCTAATTAGACTGATTGATTTTTCCCCTTGTTGCGGAGCCTGACTTGTAGTAGCAAAATCAAGAAACTCCAGGACAACACAGAACAAATTTCTGGAGACTCGCAACAGACTCTCCAAGACGCACTAGAATTGACTGCATCCATTAACCCCCGTACACTCCTACGATCCAAAATCGTCTGCTCAAACTCCTTTCCATCCTAGACAGTCCACCCTAATCCATTCTGCCGCGACATAGCCTCCTACAGATCCTTCTACAACATACAGACACAGAAGACTTAAACATATCCTACTCTAACTCTCTACACTAGCTGCAGGTTTTTCCCCTCCTTTTTTCTCTGCATTCCAATCCTCCTCACCTAACTTTTCTCTTTCTTCACTCAGTTAAG
Organism: Rhodnius prolixus; assembly: GCF_049639745.1. Classification (NCBI taxonomy): domain Eukaryota; kingdom Metazoa; phylum Arthropoda; class Insecta; order Hemiptera; family Reduviidae; genus Rhodnius; species Rhodnius prolixus. Next base: position 55,065,802 of record NW_027411592.1, on the reverse strand, counting down.
AAGGTTGAAATGTATTATACATTTATACTTCTATATTTATTTTATGTATTGTATATATTTATCATAGTAAATATTTATTATTATTCTTCCCTTGTTGCTGGTTAGATCTAAAGAACACCTGAGTGAACACTGTCTCCACTTCCTCTTACTAGAACACTGGAAGTTCTTACTTACACTTCCTTTTTAACTTGGAATTCATGGAACATATTTACTTTTTACTAAAACTATGCAGTTCTTAAAAACAGATCATTATTTTGAAATGATACTAGGGCGAAGCGTATTCCCATTTATCTGCAAGAATTAAAATAATAAATAAATAAATAATACTTGAAAAATCTTTAAAATTAAAACTGCCTGATAGGACAGTTGCATAAGGATTTAATTATCAAAAAGTGCATGAAAAAGAGCAACGTTGAAAAACACCCAACTTTGACAATTTTTTTCTCTTTTTCTATAAAAGAGAAAATTCCCAAATTTTCTTTATAATATAGGGCAAATCCTCCTTTATAACTGCAATAATTTTTTTTCCAACAACCCAGATCTAATAGATTTCGAGAAAAAATGTTGCTGAAAGTGAGCAAAAACGGCATATTCAAAAATTGGTCTTGTTTTTGTTACCTTTTTTGTAAACAACTTAGCGCCTAAACGCGTGAACCGATTTTCATGAATGAGATGTCATTTGATTTGGAATTTTATGTAGATGTGCTTTTGGGGGTCTCGATGCTGTACATCGAATGGGAGATGAGTTAGCCCCATATATGTAAGGCCCCCCCCAAAATTATTATTGCTAATAAACTCTGTTAATCTTGGCCCGATTTTGATAAAATTAGATAGGATGAAATAAAAGTTAAGTAATCCATATAAAGTTTTGTTATATAAAAGGAACCAAGTAATCCTAGTGAAGTGCTAGGAAGAATATGGAATCTGTACAATCTCCTTGATATCTCATGCTGCCCTTCATATAAAATCCTTCCTAGATATTCCAAAATCGATTCCAAATTAAAGGCCTAGGAGTTGTTCTAAAGAGGATAATACACCTCTCCAAGCCTGTTAGCAGACCCAGGCTTTTCCTTAACTCCAGACCCCCTTTATATATTATAATTCCCTCAGTGAGAATATAATTCTCCAAACACCTGTTGATTTCTCAAGTTTTCTGGGTTTTCTTCAGAAAGAGCGCACGGAGGAGCCGGTCGGAGATTGGGATAATCATTTTCTTGGCGGTAGAAACCCTTCAAGCGGTGTTGGTGGTGGTGGAGGGAGAACTAACTCGCCACAACACCTGATTAACCACGTTTACTGGGTTTTCCCCAAGAAGAGAGGGAAAACAGGTAGATTGGGATGAGTATTTTCTTTAAAAAAAAAAAAAAACCCTTAACACCGTTTCCCTTCAAGAGAGAGAGTACATTCTCTCCTCTCTTGAATGCTACATTTACGATCAAATGCTCTTCCAAGTTGCGTTAAATGGGGAAAACCAACTTCCGTTTTCGATGTATTCAGAAAAGCACCTCTTTACTGAACATGGTTTTTCGTTTTTCTGATATTTTTTTTTTTCAGAAAATGGCCGCTTTTCTTTAATTTTAAAGTGTCACTTTGTGTTACTATTTTTTACATTAATTGATAATCTACATTAAATTGATTTTTCTTTTTGCTGTGACTTTATAACGTTTTGGGTTGTTTAAGTATTACTTAAAAATAGGCCAGCATAAAATTTAAAAATTTATAATGAATGGGATCGTATTTTTATTTTTTTTCCCCCCCTTTTTTTTGGCATTGGCTTCCGCCATACAGCCAGCATCAGGTGCTTATCACTAGAATATCACTTACTCTCCATTCTTACTTATAAATACATTCGCTTCACACATTCATCCCTCTACTATATACAACTATTTACATACAAACTTACAGCTAATGGATGGATCAGTACTCTATATTCCTGCCATCCTTATAGCTTAACCGAAATTAAAATCACGTAATCCTTCTCTAATCATTTTCTTGCATTCCTTCTAATCGGCTATAACTTTTAAATAAATTCATATTTCATTGCTAGCTACGCTACAGATTTAAGCACATAGATGTTGGTGGAGAATATTATGTCTGCGTAGCGAAATGGTGCATCTAAATCACCTGTATAAGTCGTCAAACATTCGTTTCCTTTCTACTATACGTACATAACGTGGACATATCATTATTATATTGTCTTGAAATCCTCCTCCTCATTGCAATCTACGCAAAGAGGAGAGAGGACCTTTTGTTGATCCTATGAAGATACGATCCGCACACCGCGTGGTTCGCTCTCAGCCTGCTTATTGTCGTAAACTACCCATTTATTAGTGACAGTTCCCCTTAAACTATGGTTGTCTAGGTAACTGATCTGCCATAGTTTTATGGAATCTCCCTTTATTACCATTACTGTAATCTGTAATTACTAGAATGTATTGTTTGCTTAATGGATTCCCATGATTTGGTTTTTATAATTTCCAATTCATTCATAATCCATTTATTCTTAGAGAATATCGTAACACCATTATCACAAAAACTACGTGATTCTTTATTCTTACTTTGAAAACTTAATCTACAAATAATAATTCACAGGAACTAAATATTTTTTGCTTCAAGGATGTTAAATAATTTTTGAGATATAAAGGATGTATTATTTTTATTAAATTGATTCCAGTATTTCCGTTAGCAAGAGGAAAATAATAATTTCTCATGAACAAATTGTTTTAGTTTGCAATTTGTGGATATGCAGCGCTGGCCAATCCCAAATATGGAGGAAGGAAATTTAATTTAAATTGGTTGGTGTGGGGGGGAAATGAAAAAAAAGGGGGATGTTATTGCATGTGTCAGGATTATAATCTCTTTCCTATTTTTAAGAGGATTTTTCCCGTTGTTATTAGGTGGTCCGTGGAAATTTATTATTTTTTTAATTTAAAAAAACTTGTTTTTTGATTGTTTTAAATTCAAGAATTCCCACTTAGTTTGACTTCCTGAATCTGTTGTGAGTTAAATTAGGACGTAAAATAATTTTGACTTCGATTCATCCAAAAATATTAGCCAAAACTAGAAGTCCTTGGGGAGAAAACCCGCTCAACTTAAGAGTTTAAAAACTAAAATTTGATTTAAGAATTAATTTAAGAGGCCCACCCCACCCCTACATTGCCCCAATCCTACGTAGCAGATATCCCTAGACTGGAAACATAACTTCCCTGCAACGTTTTCGTGATAACAACTCTTCAGAACAAGATGGCAATAATGGTAATCAAAGAGGGGAAGAAAAACTGTTGCAAATTCGAAGTTTTTTTCCTGTTCAGACATGATCGGTTACTAAAAAAAAAGGTCAAAGGTTATAAAAAAAGTTGCAATCCAATAATAGTAGTATCCCATAAATAAGTCAATCAATACAAATCTTAGCCTTGAGAGAAATGATTGGGATGATTGTGAGAATGTCAAGGGCAATCACTCACCCGCTTTCTCTTATCAGACAATCAACGAAGCGTAAAGTTTATCTTAAGATGAAGCCAATGTTAGGGTTCATGCCAGATTTTATTTCCAATTTAGTGAATTCGAAAGCATTTTAATTTTCTTTTTTTTAGCGAAATCTCAAAACTTAGACAAATTTATGCTCGAAGTACTTGCTCATTTTAGCATAATATACTAAGCCAGATTCCTCGCCAAACAGCATCCTAATTATCTTCAAGCCCTTTAAAGAAAATCTAGGGCAAGTTTACACTTGAAACCAAAGTAAAGAAGTAGCTGCTTTATTTATTTTAAAACTTGCAAACTAAGTATTTAATGAAAAATTTAAATTAATTCCGAGCTAAATTTACATAAATAGAAAGTGCATCTCGTTAGTACTTGAAAGTTACTTTTAATAATTTTCTTCTCTAGTAATTTATTTTCTTTAATTTTTCTATTTGTGCAGTTTTTCCTTCAAGAGTTTTAAAACCGATAATATCTGTTTTTAAAGGTTTTACTGAATCGAAACCAATTGTATATTAGAAATTTGTTTTTGTAGTACAAATTACAAAAGGTCTATATTTTGCTTAGTTTTGCTGGGAAGCAAGTCGTCAATATTTGATTCAAAAAAATTATCAATTTAAGAATTCTACTCATATACCTATATTATATGAATATAATTTTGAATTATTTATAGTGAAACTTCTTCCGTTTTAAATTTCTGAGATAAAGAGAAAAAATTTATGATCTCTAGCTTTAACTTAGAGGGGCGGGTCCTATGCCCCACGGCAACCCAGCCAAAAGAGGCTTATTGTGCCTTCCCCTTTGGATCTAGTAGATGAAACTTCCCCTACTAAGGAGGTTGAGGACTTTCCCTACTAGTTCTTTTTGCGCTACTATCTCCTTAGGTCTCAACGTTCCAAAGGTTTCATAGCAAATCACTCGATTGCAACCGCAGGTGAGAGACCGTTTCCTCCTCTTACTGGCACAATCTGCACAACAGTTGCGAGCTAATAAGCCCCCACCTTGTACAGGAGCTTCCTGAACTAGATTCCTTGCCTTCGGGGAGGTTAAATGTTTCCCTCTCGGAGATTGTGACATCTGGTAAGCTTTACCAGAACTCTCTAGGTTTATTCAGTGCACTGAGGCGATAGAGATGCCATGCTCCCTGATGTCCTGTCAGTACTTTATAAGTTTATTGTAATGCTATCCGGTAATTTTTAGCCGGATTCGTTGGTTTTGAAGCCCCGGTGCCTCTAATGAGATGAGGGGTGGGCGGGGAACAATGGGCATTTTGGATTTCCTGTGTTCCTTCCCCCCCCCTTTTGGAGCAACCTCTCTTTGTCACAATCTAAGATGAACCCACCATAACTCGTGAATAGGCCTGTAAACAGAGTAATCTGATTTCAAACCCAAGCAAAGAGTCGAGTCTCTTTAGTTTTTTGTTTCACAGCCAAAAGGAGGGCATCATGGTCTTGCCGTGTTTGACTCTAGGACACATCACCCAGTTCTTTTCATGCTCTCTCCAGAACCAGTCTCCGAGAGCAAGAACCGCATCCTTGGTGATCCCCAGGACAGGTTCCAGGCCAATGAAAGGAGTACTAGCTCCGTTCCTGGCCAGTTGATCAGCTATTTCATTCCCCTTGAACCCCACATGACCTGGCACCCATTCCAGCCGAACTTTATTGAACCGAGCCAGTTGTTCCAGGTTCTCTAATTTTATTATATAGTGTGTGATACACCCATTTTTGGTTACGTTTCTTTCGAAATCTATTTAATCGGCTTTTCTTTTCGCATTAAATTAGTCGAAGTTGGGTGTTTTTCAACACTGTAGTGCTTGCTGCCGACTTTGTGTTGCATTTATTACAAAGGACCCTTAGTAAATATTGATAAGTATAATATTTATTTGTTCTCAGGGCTCTACCCTAAACTAATACAAATGGAGTATTGGTACAAAATTATTACATAACATAAAATAACTGAAAACTAAAAATGAAATTGAATATTTCTTATAAAAGATAAAAAACAAATGACATAATAAAATAAAAGACATAATAAAATAAAAGACATAATAAAATAAAAGACAACTAAAAGAACTAAAATTTAAAGAAAAATAACAAAATGCTCTTTAATTTTCAATATTAATAATATATTCTCTAATTTTTAATGCAGAGACCACAAAGTAATACATGTAAATATTGCTAAGAGATTTTGTAAAATAAGAAGTACTGTTTTCTTTGTTTTTTTTTTTTTTTTAAATAATGAGAAGCGAAAATAAGAATTTAATTTTAATTTAAATTACCGAATTTAAATATATTTCTGTTTCCAATGAAACTTACCGAAACGTCTTGCAACCATTGATGAAGCTTCTTGCACTTCTCTCCAAGTTATGAACTACTGCTCGTTTTAGTTTTAATGTTCAGTTTTAAAAATTGTATATTAAATACATTCGGAGTACGAAAATAAAATAAAAAAAAAATCTACGGGTTAGAAGTTTAAGAACTACAGAGTTGATCTGAGAGTGGTCACATAAACTTGATAAGAATATATGGCAGTTGGAAATGCAATCCATATTGATTCACTAGTGAGATTTACTTTAGCTTTTCTATTTGAATAACCTGCACCGAGTTAGTAAACATTGTGGCCTAGACGAACAGCATAGTATCTAGGCCGCAATGCGGTGTCTTGTATTCAACGAGCAGGGCTATCATGTCCATGTCCTATCCGTGTCTATCCCCAAACCCACAATTCTCAAACAGTTGGTCTGCAGTCTGTAATCCTGTCCTAAGTTGGTGAAACTTTTTTTTCTTTTTTCTAATTCATGGCCTAGAAAATATACTGGGGACATGTGAATACAACGCCTGCGTTTTAGTTAGGATAGGGGGGGAAAAACTTGCAGAGTTCTTGGTAGTTCCTTGATGTTTGGATGAGGAGTTGGGTGGAGAAGTTGGTGGTGGTGATGATGATGATGATGATGAGCTGAACACAGGATGATTCGTGTTGCACGCAATCACATTGCCATGGTAACCACAAACACCAAAATTCCCTCCTACCATTTCCGTACTGCGCCACAACTGCCCATCTGGCAGCCCTCACAGTAAACTTAGCAAAGCCCTAAGAAAGATAGTCTTCTGCAACTTTCTACTAGCGTATTTTTATTTCTCCTAAAATTTTTTAAATAAAAATAAAATTATATTATCAGTATAAGGCGAGACCTGTAAAGCTAAGATGTATTGTTGGTTAAGTGGGTTCGATTCCCTAGTCTAGGTCTTCGATTCTATTTAATGGTTAATAAAAGAAATTTATAGTGAAGTATGTTAGGCGGTTAAGAGACTAGACCCGCAATGCTAAGATGTATTTTTGGTTTAGTGGGTTCGATTCCCGGTGTCTAGGCCTTGTATTTTATTTAATGGTTAATATGAGAAATTTATGGTAAAGTATGTTTGGAGGTTAAGAGACTAGACCCGCAATGCTAAGATGTATTGTTGGTTTAGTGGGTTCGATTCCCCTGGTCTAGGCCTTGGATTTTATTTAATGGTTAATATGAGAAATTTATAGTAAAGTATGTTAGGCGGTTAAGAGACTAGACCCGCAATGCTAAGATGTATTGTTGGTTTAGTGGGTTCGATTCCCCTGGTCTAGGTCTTCGATTCTATTTAATGGTTAATAAAAGAAATTTATAGTGAAGTATGTTAGGCGGTTAAGAGACTAGACCCGCAATGCTAAGATGTATTGTTGGTTAAGTGGGTTCGATTCCCTAGTCTAGGTCTTCGATTCTATTTAATGGTTAATAAAAGAAATTTATAGTGAAGTATGTTAAGCGGTTAAGAGACTAGACCCGCAATGCTAAGATGTATTTTTGGTTTAGTGGGATCGATTCCCTGTGTCTAAGGCCTTGGATTTTATTTAATGGTTAATATGAGAAATTTATAATAAAGTATGTTAGGCGGTTAAGAGACTAGACCCGCAATGCTAAGATGTATTGTTGGTTTAGTGGGTTCGATTCCCCTGGTCTAGGTCTTCGATTCTATTTAATGGTTAATAAAAGAAATTTATAGTGAAGTATGTTAAGCGGTTAAGAGACTAGACCCGCAATGCTAAGATGTATTTTTGGTTTAGTGGGATCGATTCCCTGTGTCTAAGGCCTTGGATTTTATTTAATGGTTAATATGAGAAATTTATAATAAAGTATGTTAGGCGGTTAAGAGACTAGACCCGCAATGCTAAGATGTATTGTTGGTTTAGTGGGTTCGATTCCCCTGGTCTAGGTCTTCGATTCTATTTAATGGTTAATAAAAGAAATTTAAAGTAAAGTACGTTTGCTAGTCGCCTCCGTCCACGACACCTAATTGGTAGTTGGACGTTAGACCCCGCCTGAAAAAATAGGCGATTACTTTACTTTACTTTTTATGAGTAAGAACATGTCTGTAGGTATTACTCACAGCTGTTTCAATTACCTCTATTCAAATACAAAAATTGCTGTTCATTATTTTATGAGAAATTATTGCAAACTGTTTGCATCTTCATTCTCAGCAATAGAATCTGACGGAATTTTTTTTCTTCTATAATTCTTTTTTTTTTTTTTTTTTAATCATTTATTTAGTTACAATCAACGCATTTTGCGTTATAAGCAACAATGATAACTATAAATAACAGAATAAAAGAGTGGAGAAGTTACCCAGCGGTAACACTCCAAAAAACAATTTACTTTCTACTGACTCTCTTCATCAGAGAGGAGATCGCGAGGCCACTGTCTTTTAAGACGTCTGGAAGTGTTGTCTGGAAATGTTCTTGAAGATAGATGTTGTACCAGTGGATTGTGATGTGTTTGAATGTTAAGATGGAATTTTCTGTATCGTGTTTTTGCAACTTGTGTGACGAAAGGAATGTTCAAGTCTGTGTGAATGGTTTGATTGGTGACGTAGAAAGGAGCGTTTACTATAGAGCGAAGAATTTTAGATTGCAAGGACTGGATCCTTTGCAGATTTGAGCGTTTGGTTGAACCCCACAGTTCGATGCCGTAAGCCCAGACTGGCTTTAGTATACTTACATATATTAGTCTTTTGTTGTCCAGAGTGAGTTTTGATCTGTTGTCGAGTAGTCTTTTCAGTTGTCGGAAGCGTCTGTTAAGTTCTGTTCTCTTAAGTCGAGTATGAGGGTTCCATGTGAGTCTTCTGTCAAGGTAAAGCCCAAGGTAGCGGACTACATTTACTACTGGTAAAGGAATAAGATTGTAAAAGACAGGAGGAAGAGTGATGCGTCGAAGAGTGAAGGTGATATTTTGAGATTTAGTTTCGTTCAGTTTGACAGCCCATTTTTTGAACCAATTTTCTAAGGAGGTGAGGTGAGTCTGAAGGTTTCTATGAGCTATTATTGGGTCTTTGTCAGTAGATAAGATGGCAGTATCGTCAGCATAGGTGAGAAGAGTAGTTTGAGGATGAGTAGGTATGTCTGAGGAGTAGATTGTGTACAGAATGGGGCCTAGTATGCTGCCTTGCGGAACTCCAGCGTCAGCATGGCTGAATGGAGAAAGAATAGTTCCTACCTTCACTCTAAAATGTCTGTCAGTCAAGTAAGATTTCAAAATGAGGAAATAGGTGGCTGGAAGGATGGTCTTGAGCTTCCAGAGAAGTCCAGTGTGCCACACCCGATCGAAAGCCTGCTTCACATCAAGGAACACCCCAGAACAACACTCCTTCTTCTCAAGGGAGGTGGAGATTACATCTACAACTCGATGGCACTGCTGTATGGTGGAGTGCTGTCGCCTGAATCCAAATTGGTGATCCGGGAGAATGTCATTAGATTCAATTATTGGAAGAATACGTTTTAGCAGGAGTTTTTCAAGAATTTTTCCTAGCCCTGACAGTAAGCTAATGGGACGATGTGACGTCGGGAGTTGTGAAGGTTTATTTGGCTTAGGTATCGGAAGTATAATGGAAAATTTCCATAGTAGCGGAAAGTAGGTGGTGCGGAGAGTGGCGTTGTAGATTGAGGTGAGTAAAACTAGAGCTTTTTTAGGAAGTTTTCGAAGGATGGTTGGAGTAACGAGATCAAAACCGGGTGCTTTTTTTAAAGGAAGGTATCTAATAATATGTTTAACCTCTGAAGGGGTGAATGGCTTTGGAGGAAGCGAGAGAGGAAGAGGAGTATCAAGATCTTTTAAGAGCGATTCTTGGAACTGAGGATTGACTAATTCAGAGTGAGGAGTAAAGACAGAAGTTAGATAAGATGCAAATAGGGAAGCTTTATCTTCGTCAGAGGAGGCCCACGAGCCGTCATCACGACGAAGTGGAGATGCTACTGACTTGTATGAAAGGATCCTTTTTGTGGCTGTCCATAGAGACTTGTCTTCAGTCGATAGAGATGAAGTGTATTCTTCAAAGCGTTCTTCTCTTAGTTGTCTAAGTTGGTTTCTAAGTAGGTGAGTCAGTCTGTTGAATTCTCGTTTGTCAGATGGATAGCGGGTGCGTTGCCATTTCGCTCTCGCACGCCTTTTATCCGTGATGAGTGTCCGAATGTATAATGGTATGTTAGTCATGTGAGTTCGTTGTGCTACAGAATGAGTCGAGGATTCCCAGATAGAAGTCTGTATAGAAGTGGTTAAATGTTCTACTGCATTGTCCAACTCTTCAGTCGTTTTAAGAGAAATCCGTAAGTTCAACTTGTCTTCCAGTTTTGATTGGAATTGCTCCCAATCTACTTGTCCACATATAAGAGAAGGCTTAGGTATGGTAGGAAATGGCCTTATGTTAAGTGTAAGAAGAACAGGACTGTGGTCTGAGGAGAGTTCAGAAAGTGTAGAGATGTCAAAGTGATGAGATATGTGAGAAATTACGAAGAAATCGAGAATATCAGGAAGTTTAGATAAAGATGTCGGCCAATATGTAGGTTGATTAGGTGAGATGCTGCTGTAGTTTTTGGATAATAGGACATTAAGAAGTACCTGACCTCTTGGATTCGTAGTGCGACATCCCCACTGCTGGTGCTTTGCATTGTAATCTCCCCCGGAGAGAAACCTTGGACCGATGGTGCCAAAATAGGAAGCAAATTGCTCTCGGGATATTGATTTGTTTGGTGGGCAGTATACAGCTGCAATACTGAACTTGTATGGAAGAGCAGTTAAGGAAATTACAGAGGATTGGAGGTAGTCAGTTGCTGTTGAAGGAAGGCTGTAGTGTGAAAGGCTGTTGCGAATTAGGATCGCCGCACCTCCGTGGGCTGTGTCGTCCGGATGGTCAGTCCTGTACGTTTTGTAGTCAGTGATGTAAAAGTGAGATCTACTAGTGAAGTGAGTTTCTGTGAGTAAAGCTATGTCAATACGTTTGTCGTGTAGTAGAGTGTCTAGTTCGTCTCTGTGGGAGTTCAAGCCATTGGCGTTCCAGAGAAGAATAGTTAATGAATGTTGAGAAAGGATATTTAAGGTTTGAGGCATGGTAGAAGTTGAGTTATAAGAGTGTTTAGTAAGCTAACTAGAGGAGTAAGAAGTGATTCAAACCTTTGGAAAAATGAGTTTAGCACTGTTGTTATGTTGTCAGGCTGTGAGTTTGGAAGTTGAGAAGGAAGTGAATTTTGATGAGTATGAAGTGAATGTTGATGTGAAGGATGTGACCTCACGACCTCCGAGTAGGGTAGTCCTCGAGTAGTAGGTTGGTAAGAACGGCGCTGCTGAGGTAGCTGTTGTTGTAGGGGTGGCCCTTGCACTGTAGTCTGCTGGAGTGTAGGAAAATCCCTTTGTGTTGGTATTTTCGAGATCGGAGCAGGTGCCCTTGAGGGAGTCCTTTGGCCACGAGCAATCTGCCTTTCTCGCTGGATTCGTTGGAGTTCTTTGTGTACCTCACAACCACGAAAGCTAGCGGAGTGCGGCCCAAAGCAGAGAGCGCATGTTGGAGCGGTATCTGGTGGCTTGTTGCATTGATCCCAGAGGTGAGGTCCTGCACACTTAACGCATCTGGGCGCCACATGGCAGTAAGCCCGCGTGTGCCCGTACTGCTGGCACCTTTTGCATTGTACTATCTCCTTCGTTTTGTGCGGTTCTTCTACTTTAACCACGGTGTTGAGCAGCCTGGTGACATTAAATATATTTTTGTTGTTGGAGTCTGGCTCCAAGTCAACAAAGAATAAAGGTAATGGATTTTTATTTAAGGGGTGACGAACGTTGGTGATGTTCCTAACCTTAAATCCTATGTATTGTAGTTCTTGTTGAATTTCCTGTGGGGGAACAGAATGGTGAATATGTCGCAGGACTACTCTGAATGCTTTGTCTTTCTTTAATTGGTAGGTGTGATATTCTATGTTATTTTGGTTCAGATAGTGAACAACTGCCCTGTAGGCTTCAGATGTATTTGTCGATACCAAAATGTTTTCAAGCCTCGATTTGCAAGAGTAATTTTCAGAACCTATTAGGTTTCTGAGGTCGTTGTTCAGACCAATATAATTATTGATTTTATAGATATATAAGGGCGGTGGCTTGTGGTCACTCATAGATGAGTCACCAACCTCAGGCAAAACACTGAACTTATTATGGGTAGCGAAATCGGAGACAAATTCTACTTCCTGTGGTTGGGGCTGGCCTTGTTGTTGATGTTGTAGGGGGTTTTGTTGTTGCTGAACCTGTTGGTGCTGATGCTGTAACTGAAGATGTTGTTCTTGTTGTGGTGGTACTAATTGTTGCTGCGAAGTTGAAGCCTGAGAGGGGTGTGAGCTTCGCAGACGAGTTTGAGCCGTTGAAGCTACTAGAGAGCTCTTCTTACCCTGCTTTTTTGATTTAACTTTCCCAGGAGATAAATTCGCCATTTGTGACGATCTTTTAGTTTTATTAAGAGAGGAAGCGGTGGATTCGTCTCCTGAGGTAGAAAACCCTGCCATATCAGTATCACTTAGACCCATAGTCTAAGCTCTACTGTAATCACTTTCTTTCCCTCTTCTGCAAGAGTAGGTGTTTAACAAAAAAAAAAAAAATTTTTTTTTTTAAATTCAAAATAACTTACCTAACCTAAGAAAAAATTAAATTAATTAAAGCTAAACTATTTACAAAATTGTCAAATTTTCATCTCACTTCAATGTCAAACAAAAGATCCAATAACAGTAAATAAAACAAAAACAATTTAACATTAATTAGTCACTTAAAACACTTCAAAATAATTAATAGTTTAAAGAGCAAAAATTAAACACACTGACGCGAACAATTCTATAATTCTAAAGATGTAAATTACCAATCATATTCTTACATACATTCATTTACTCACCCAGTTCTTTTCATGCTCTCTCTCCAGATCCACTCGAACCGCACCCTTGGTGCTCTCCAGGACTGGTTCCGGGCCAATGAAAGGAGTATTAGCTCCATTCCTGGCCAGTCGATCGGCTGTTTCATTCCCCCCCAAATGACCCGGCGCCCATTCCAGCCGAATTTTACATATTGTGGCGAGCTAGACAGTTCCAGGATCTTTTTAAATTCCCAAATCAGGGAAGAGATAGTGCTGAAGGATGTAAGAATCTTCAGTGCAGCTTGGCTGTCCGAAAAGATGTAGATCTCCCGTTCAATTTAGTAACGGCTTTAATAGATGATTTCGTCAACCTCCACTAAAAAAACGGAAATGTTTTATTCTCCCATTAGTTCCATGACTTTAAACTTACGATGATTCCATGCCCACAGACTATTTACCCACAGCATTGTCAACCTACAACATACAAAAAATTAAACTCTTGCGTATCTTTCAAACCATCTTTGCCTAAAGTGTATTTTTGCTTTTTTTATTTGGAAAGTGATATCTCTGTGCTTGTTTTGACTTTTTTACTCACGTCTAACAGATTCCACTGTTCATATGATTTACTCATTATACTGTTAACTAGACAGATTTTAAATTCATTAAATTAAAAACAATTAATTGTATAATAACGCGGTAAAAGGATTTTTGCTATGAGTGAGATTTCGCAATACAAGTCAAAGGCGATTCAAAAAAATCACCAAATTTGTTTCTTCCTTGCTTATCGTATCCTTTACTTCCTTCCTTACTTAGTCCTTCTAATTTTCTATTTTCTTTTTGTCCGCCCTGACAGCTTTTCCAAACCAACATCCATCAATATTTTACGCCTTTACCTCAAACTGTATATTCTCCAATCAATCTTATCATCTTCTACTTATTTATCCCTCACCTTCTTTCAACTCTATTCATCTTCTTCCACTTTTTTTTTACCCATACTTCCGGTTCTATTTCTACCAATACGTCTCCAGTCATCTTCATTCTGACCATTCTTCTTTTCCCTTTCTTCTTGATATGACACAAATAATAAATTCTTTTTTTTTTTTTAAGAATAGGAAATGATGAGTTGTATACGGAACAGAAAAGGAAATAAGAATACCTATAGGAGAAAATTGGTGATAGTAAAGACATGCCGGAAATGAAAGATGATTGGAAAGAAAAAAATGAATCATTTGTCTGTTTGGAAAAATAGACCTGACAGAAATAACCTTCTGATAAAAGAATATTTATATATAAAAAAAATGATCAAGACTGGTCTCAATGTAAATGATTGACAAATTTATCGATTATTACATTCATGATAAAATGTATTCATAAATTTTTGTTTAAATATCTTTACTTGCTCGTAATCTCTCGTTAGCGGAAGTATCGGGCAGTTTGTGGTTTTTTCGAACAGTTGTGTGTGTGTATGTTTGCCTGTAACAGATAATTTGAAATTCAAATTTGATTTTTCGATATTTTTACCAAGAATGGAGTGGTACAGCAATAAATTTCTGATCAAAAACTGTGATTCAATAGGTCTGAAAGAGATTAGCTGAGTGGTTAGTCAGCGTCCTGGATTTCCACACGAAGATCCCGGGTTCGAATCCAGCTGTTGGCCCATAGTTGTTCTCTAGTTCACTGTCCGGTGTTGTCTGTAACGGTGGAAAACTGTCCAAAGCTGGCCATACCATTTAGAAAAAGCTCCCAGGTACCACCAATGCCCTCAAATGTTGTCACACTTTGATGTGTGCGTTTCAAACTAGCTATTTTTGTTTCCCTATTTTTTCAAAATTATTGGGATGTATAAAGGAGTAAAGAATGTACGAGGTGCATGCTATTAAAAAACGAGACTGATGCTGCTACAGAAGTACTATGCATGCGCCAAATCCTAACGACCGACAGCTGTACAGCGTAAAGCCTTCTCTTTCAAATTGCAGCGTCTCACGTGTTTGTAGAGAAATCTGTCTGACCGGAACCGTCGTTTGTGTAAGAGCTGTTAGTTTCGTTTTGCCGAAAACATGATACTACTAGACATGTAATAGAGCAACGAATTGTCGTGTAATTTCACATGAAACATCGTGAAACCGCTACTGAAACTTGATCTTTTATTAAAAGAAGTTTATGGCGATGAATATTAATCATGTGCGCGAGTTTTTGAGTGATTCAAGCGTTTCCAAGATGATTGCCGAGAAGGCGTCGGAGATGATGACCACCTGGGTCGCCCTTCCACATCCAAAACGGATGAAAATATCGATTATAATTAATCAACATTACTACCGTGAGGTGCTTGATCAACTCCGTGAAAAGAGTAAGGGAAAAAACGACCCGATTTGTGGGAAGAACAAGTCACGGGGTTCTCCATCAAGACAACCGGCGCCGGCTCACACTGCATTGTCTGTCAAGAAGACATCCCAGCTTTTAGGCCATCCGCCTTATTCGCCTGACCGTCATGTGACTTATATCTGTTCCCAAAAAGTCAAATCTGCATTAAAAGGAACACGATTTCAGTCCGCTGTGAAGCTGTGAAAGAAAAAGCGGCACGCGTCATGCAGATGCTCACAGAAAACGACTTCCAGCACTGTTTTGGAACAATGGTAAATTTGCATGCAGCGTTGTAGGGATAGGGGAGGGGTGTATATTGAAGGTGATAATAACTAAATATGTATAAATTTAAAATAAAATGTTTTACAGCAATAGTCTGGTTATTTAATAGCCACACCTCGTATGGTAGGGCTAAATGTGAGCAAACTTAATGATTTTGAACGACCTTTTGTAAGCGTTGGAGTACAACAATGCATCAATGCAACAATGAGTACTACAATCGAGATGAAAGTAATTTGACGGAAGTTAATTTGAAAATGATTTTTTTAAAATTTCATTCATCTCTATCCTGTGCCCTTAACTATTGATTCCCCGGTTCCAACTGATTAAAATTTTGTAGCTATTTTGTTTAAGCAATTTCAGAACATGAACATGAACTTCATTTAAATTAAATAGCTACTAAATCTATTAATAGAATTTCCAAAGTGAAACAAACAAATCCAGACCAGGCCCACAAACAAATGTTCTTCGAACACACACTAGGCCACAGAAAAGCACCCAATCTCTTAAATTAATGAAAGTGTACAGCATGTGAAAGGGGGTATATATGGAGGTGGTAAAAGTTCTGATGAAATAAAACCGACAGCGACAGTGCCAGTTCTAATAACGCGGAAACAATCGTTAAAAGTACTAATTAAAAAAGGCACAGATAAACCGGTTTACAAATCACGAGACTCAGTTCCAATTTTCTCGGGGCCTTTTACAGCCCCCGGAGGTGGTAAAAGCTTTTATCTCTGGGTAAATATTAACTCTGACTGGGGAAACATTTGTTGATTTACAATTATTTTGTTATTTATTTACTTATTTATTTTAAAGCAATTTACCCAGTTAAGTCTCTCGTTTACAAGGCGCCCCTCTTTTGTGTGAAGCTGGCTTCTTTATGTCTCTAAGCGCTAGTCGTCTAAAATATAATAAAAAGGCATAGCCGGATTAAAGTTAAATTTTAGTAATGATAATAGAACGTATCTACAATAAATGTGCGCAGAATCTGTCTGAAACATTTTTACAAAAAAAATGTCGGACAACAGATTTCTAGTTTTGGTAGTGACTCAAAAAAGAAGGATTCAAATACGAGAGAAACGATTCTAATACTCAATTGTGATTGATTCTATCAATCTTTGATGGACATATTTTAAATTAACAGTTCCCAAGATGCCCAACTTTCAGAGAATAATATAGAGTAAAGTCTGAAGTAAACAAATCAATAGTGAAGGATGAAAACATTTAAAATAATAATAGAATAGAATAGTTGTAACAACAAACCAGATTAGGATGGATCCTACAAGAAAGAAGAAGTTAAATTTTGGTGGAGATTAGCAGAAGAGAAAATTTATAATTGTTGAGTTTTCTTTCATCTTTGAGATGATGGTTAACCCTGAAAAGTCAGAATTCCAGTTATTTACCCTCTCAACTAAGCAGCACTCTTTGTCACTCAATTACAACGCACATCCACTGCCGAGATCTACCTGTACCACATATTTGGGAGTATTTCTTGATACAAAGCTGTTGTGGACAAACCAGCAAAAAACTAAAGGCGAAAGAAAATTAGGCTTACTCAGGAGATTGGCTGGTACGACTTGGGGTGCTACGCAGGATGTTCTGACACAGGCGTTCACATCCTATGTACGATCAGTGATTGAATATGGAGGAGAATTAACTATCACAGCCTCTGAGGCTAGCTTGAAACAAATAGAAAGGACTCAGAATCATGCGTTGAGGCTTATTACCCGTGGACCCCGTTCCACCCCTATAGCGGCAATGCAAATCCAGACTGGCGTGCTCCCGTTGTCTGTGAGAAGAGAGGAAGCTGCCATTGATCTTTATGAGAGAGTGAAACGTTTGGGAATAGTATACTGGCCGGCCTGTCAGAGATTAAAGACACAGAAATGTTTCACCTTCAAAGCAGAGGAATTAATCACCAGGTCCTGCCTGGACTTCACTAAAAAAGGCTTCGCTTCCCCAAACAAACAACAAACACCTACTCTCTCTATAGAGCCAAGGGATATCTTCACCTCTTACATATGGTGCGCAAGAATGAAACAACAACATTGGAGCTGAAGGCCGCTGCTCTCGAAACGATACATACTCGTTTCCCAACACCACCCTGGAAGCACGTTTATACTGATGGCTCTGCCTTGGATGCACGTGGGAATGCTGGCGCAGGTGTTTTTACTTCTGACTTCCAGATCGCCGAACCGGTGGGACGTTTTTGTTCTAATTTTGACGGAGAAGTAAAAGCTGTTCTATTAGCACTAAGAACGCTCCAAAATGAGGCAGTAAAGAAAGCAGTTTTGTTCGTTGACTCACAAGCAGCCATTCAGGCTTTAACCAGCCTTGTGAGTAGTGAGTCGTACGATGTTTTAGAAGCACAAATGCTTATAGGAGAACTTTTGTCCTTGGGTTGGGAAATATGCCTGCAGTGGATACCCAGCCATAGTGGTATCCAGGGTAACGAAGAAGCAGACCGTCTTGCAAAAACTGGATTGCTAAAAGATCAACCGCAAGCTCCCCTGGATTACGCGACAACGAAAAGACTCCTACGTCATAAATTTAAATCCGAGGCGATAGAGAGTTTTGAAAGGCAGGCAGAAGGGAAAAAGTGGAGGGTTCTGCTTGAACAGGGAGGACGAATTCCCCATAACCTCCCCAGAAACGAATTAGTTGCCTGTTTCAGACTAGCCACTGGACACGATTACCTGCAGGCTCATCTTGCCCGAATTGGAGTCGTGAACAGCCCTACCTGTGTGTTGTGTGGCGTTGGGAGCATGACTGGCTCTCACCTAGATGAGTGCCAAGCTCTTTTAGACATTCAACAACTGCCAATTAGGCAGACTGATAACTATAAGTATCAATCTATTTTATATTGGACTGCTCGAAGTCGAATGGCTGAACGCCAATCATGACTTGGCATTAGAAAAAAAAAAAAAAAAGTTTTCTTTCTAGTTCTAGACCGCCCTTAACATAAAAAACAGACCGTTCGAAGTCGCTTCTTCGAAGTACAGTGAAGTTTTCTGTTTGTGCTAGATTTTGGTCCGCTCAGGGTATCCCATCCAGAGAGGAGGCATTCCCTTGTCCGCCATCTAAGGAGGTGCCCGATGAAGGCTTTAGCAACCCCACACGGGGTATACTTAAACCAACGTGATTCCGTTTTTGGCTATTTTACTTTTTTAAGACATGCTGTTTAATTTATCAATACCAGTGCCTAACCCTCGTATAAGTTTTGAAACACGGTTTGAGCTAAAGTTGTAACAGCTTTTAGTAGTGTCAAGGGATCGGACGCATTCCCTGGAATTTTTTAATCTGTACGGTGTAGCACGAATTGACAGAACATTGTTTTGTCACAACTTTACAATTTTATTCAAGCTGCATCTATTGTTGTAAAGCATTCCTAGACAATTTTCACTTCCAATTGTCCACAGGAATGAGTTTTGAAACTGAGTCGTTCATCTTAAATATATGTTTTCGAGATCCTCTTAGTGCTTCGTATGTTCTGTGTGTATGAGAGAGAGAGAGAGAGAGAAATAGAAATAGAAAGAGAGCAGATCAAACAAAGATGTACCATTACATATTTGAAAGTTTTTAGAAAACCCAGCGGATAAGCTTTGATAAGCTTTCTTTCGAAAGTACCTCTTCAAAATAATTTACTAAAAATAATAATAGAATGCATCTATAATAAATGTGCGCAGAATCTGTCTAAAACATTTTTACAAAAAAATGTCGATAACAGATTTCTAGTTGGGGTAGTGACTCAAGAAAGGATTCAAATATGAGAGAAACGATTCCAATACTCAATTGTGATTGATTCTATCAATCTTTGATGGATATATTTTAAATTAACAGTTCCCAAGATGCCCAACTTTCAGAGAATAATATAGAGTAAAGTCTGAAGTAAACAAATCAATAGTGAAGGATGAAAACCTTTAAAATAATAATAGAATAGAATAGTTGTAACAACAAACCAGAATAGGATGGATCCTTCAAGAAAGAAGAATTTAAATTTTGGTGGAGATTAGCAGAAGAGAAAATTTATAATTGTTGAACCAGGCGCCACGGTAGCAGAGCGGTTAGAGGCGAGACCTGTAAAGCTAATATGTATGGTTGGTTAGTGGGTTCGATTCCCGGTCTTAGGCCTTGGATTTTATTTAATGGTTAATAAAAGAAATGTACAGTAAAGTATGTTTGCTAGTCGCCTTCGTCCATGACACCTAATTGATAGTTTGACGTAAAGCTCGCCTGAAAAAATAGGCTATTACTTTACTTACGACCACTATAATTGTTGAGCCAAGGAGAGAGGAACGTACTGAAGACAAAAGAAATCAAACTGTAAGATGGTAGACCAATGTGAAGAGGATGGGCTTGGAAAGTTTTCTTAGGAACAGTGAAGAAGTGAGATATTCCAAGAGCGATACTGATTAATAAGGAAAAGAGGATATGCTGGCAGGAACAGAGAACAGTAAAGGAATCTTTGATAAAAGAAGCAAACTAATAAAAACTGACCGATTTTCCTCCAAAACAGACTCTTAAAACTGACAAATTTCCACAGCAAACTCTCTCTGATCACCCAAAATCCTCTGGCTCAATCACTATCCACATCGTCGCGATCCTGACAATCCTCCATGTAGCTTAAAACGGCGCTGGCCACGTGACCTCGTTGCCTCCTTAACCTCAATAAGTTCCTAGACAGTTCCAGCGCTGGCTGGTTTCTCTCATCCCGTCATCCTGGTTGTGGCACTGAGCCACATACGATCGTATAACACTTTTGCTAAATTTATATTTTGTACAGTTGCAAATAAATAAATTAAAAACTGAAGGAAATCAATGGACACTGGTAAAAATCAAATAATAATTACTTCCGTAATGCAATTTTTGTAAAATAATAATAAATAAATAAAAGAATAATAAGAAAAGGAATGGCTCACTGGTTCAAAATCTCGTAATCAAATAAAATAATTCCCTCATAATGGCAGCACTGGTCAGAAATTTTTGGATCTAGACAAAGAATGACGTCATTAAAATTGTATGACCAATTTTTTTTCTAAATCATAATTAAAAAATAATACAAAATTAAATAATAATTTAAATTAATGTTAGAAAATAATAAAACAATCCTGTTTTAATTAATTTTAAACAAATAAATATATTTTGCATCTTTCATTATTAATACAGTGGTTTAAACTAATTAGATCATGACATTTAGTTGCCCTTTACTAAACCGGTGGGATGCTGGGAAATCAATCTCAATTCACTAAGGTACTTTTAATGTAAATTATTGATTAAGGTGTAAATTTTATGGTGTTTTCACAAAAATAACATATTGTTTCGTGTGTGCGAAAATCGTTTCGATTATAACAATCTCCTGTTAAGATTGTACTGTTCGATTTTAAGCTACTGTTTAAATACAAAATGGCATATTTAGGTAATTATATCAGTGTTAACTATTAGAAATTTTAATGCTCCTAACTATAAATTGATTAGGACGTGTTCTATATTATTTTAAATAACAAGATTATTCACAATATAATTTGGGTAACCATTTGCTCCTAAATTGTAACAAGAAAAGTTACTTTCAAAAGTGATAGAATGGTAATTATAAATTGTAATTTTGGAATTAAGAATAATTATAATTCGAGTAAATGGTTATTCTAATAAATTTTAAATCTTTACGTTTTACATTCGGTATTTTAGATATTGAATTCAGAGACTGGTGATGGATTCACATATGATTTGAGTATGAATCAGAATATTTTGAGAATGAATCCAACACTTATATTGAAACTAACTTCTCTTTTACATAGTACTTTGTTAAAAATAAAGAGCTTAATCCACTTTACCAAGATTCTAACGTTTGGTCTTAGTTAAAACAAACTAATTACTCTTCATTTCACTTCCAGCAAAGCTACGAGATTAACATCTTAAATAACATTTTTTTTTTTTTTATCTGTACATGATTCTAAATACTTCAAATATCAATTTTCAGATATTATTATTCAACTTCATTGACTTGAAGTTTTGTGTTTAAGTTTGACTTGAAATGATTATATGTTAATCGTAACTTCACAGTCAGTGTGTTGCGTTTTATTTAACCTTTTATTAAGCACAAGTCTGAGAAAACGAAACAGGTCAGACTCTAGAGAAAACAAAACATGCTTTGATGTAAAAGATAAATACTAGATTTTACAGAATTTCTATTCCAACAATTGCTGTAGATGCACACAAAAGTAGTATTCAATTACCTGAACAATTTCTTTTGTAGTATTTGAATCACCTCGCCACTTTGGGCTAGTCCTTATTTTTGGATTTAAATGCAGTCTTTCATTGTAAAGAATATTATAAATTGATTAGAATTCTTTGTTATTAGATTACGAGTTAATTCACAATAACCTTCTTAAGTCTGAGTTGTGATAAAAGCACAGCTATTTAGTCTGTAAAATAAAGACCAACTAACTCTCTTCCAGTTTCTTTTTAAACCCCTAAAATGCATGGAAAACAAATTGCATATTAATTACAAGATTTCTTCCTTAATATGAAAGAACAATTACATCGCAAATTAACATTTCATAACTGAAAGCATACCTTGTCTCTTAAAATTGTCTTAATAGATTTTTATTTCTTAATAAATGCCAGAAATTTAATTAATAAAATTCTTCTTATTTACAGATGAGTGTCAAAAGTGTTCTCAGTAAAAGTTTTCTTCAAATTTGCAACGGTATCCACTTTTCTCCATAAAACTGAAGGTAATTAATAATTAAAAAAAAACATTTTTCATGTAATTATTGACATTTTTGCAGCCAAAATTAATTATTAAACTTTAAAAGAAACGTGCTGTTACCTCTTTAAGGTTAACTCTTCATTTCAAATTTACAAATTAGTTTGCCTGAATTACATTTTAAGATTGATTTCACAATGTCTAAGATGTTATCACGTTCGTTTAAGGCACTGAATGCTTATGATTAATATATTTTTAATATTCAATTAACAAACAAATTCAAAAACACTTCACTACTTATAGAGCAAATAACCTGCAAACTCACTTTAACCTCATATTGCGCCAGAAAATCCCACTATTAAAAAAAAAGTGCAATGGTTTCTCAACATTAGCCCAATCTAGGGACATCAGCTAGAACTTCTTTTTTACTTCTTATTTTTTATTTAGGCGGGAAACAATGGGCTTTTTGGATTGCCTGCCTTCCTTTCCCTTTTTGATGGAACTGCCCTTCTAATACAATCTACAATCTACTTTTAATGTCTGTCTCATTTGTTCCTGCAGATGACTGCCAGTACCCAAGATATTTAAATTCCTTGCTTGGTTAATTGCATCCAGCCATCTATCTTTACCGGAACGGGAGGAGTTTTTAATAAAACCAGAAAGAAAAAACGCTTCTTTGATTAGGATAAATGTTAAGTTCTGACATTTCGTGAATCAGTGGAAAACTTGATAAACCTTACTGGCAATTCACACTTCCGGATTACTTTCTTTTAAGTTTTTGCAATTTATTTCATTCTCATTTAGTAATGCAATAAATTAATAACTATAATGGCCGCTAGAGGGAAGGCCTAACTAACTCATCCACAGAATTCCCTAGTTTGCATGACTTTTTTTTATCTCTCTTATTTGGGCCAAAGAGAGGAAACATCGTTTTTACCACATCCGGGCTACAGGAAATTAATTAATTAAATAAACGGGGGGAAAAAAATGAACTGAGAGAAAAATTTCTGGCAAAATATAAATATATATATTTATTTATTTTTTTTGCTGCGAGGAAGGAAAATAAAGAGAAAGCGGCGAGAGAGAGAGAGAGAGTGACTACAAAAATACTTGTGAAATTGTTAAGGGAAAAATTTTTTCAATTGGCATAAATCCTCTTATAAAGGTTTTCCTAAAGCTTTTCCTACTTTCTTTCACCATATAATGGCCTCTCGGTGGAATGTAAAAAGAAGCTATGTTGGTGGGGGTTAAGGGGAGGTGGAAATAAATAAATAAATAAATTCCTAAACTTTTTCGGTTTGTCTTTATCATTGTATATGTCATCTTTTTTTTGGGGCCCCTTTATTTTTTTCTTGGAATAAAACTTCATTTTATTTTGTTTTTTTTTTTAGGTCTATGAAAAAAAAAATTGAACATTATGACTTTGAAACTTTTTATATTTATTTATTTTTTTAACAAAATGAAAATACTGACACCACATTCTCTTACTGTTATTCCCCAAAGTTTTTAACTCTTACAAATCTTTTCAAATTCCGAAATTGAAAGCCTATTCATTGCTTGCACCATGTGTATAGAAGACGGCATTAAAAGTACACGGAATTTGTTACCACCGAAATCCTGTGCCCATTGATGGATAATAAAAGCTGAAATAAATGAAGCCGTCGAATTTATAATTCATAAAGACTTGAAAGCCACTCAAATAAAAATTCACAAAAAGGGGCCACGGTAGCCCGAGCGGTTAAGAGACTAGACCCCGCAATGCTTAGATGTATTGTTGGTTTAGTGGGTTCGATTCTCGGTGTCTAGGTCTTGGATTTTATTTAATGGTTAATCAAAGAAATTTACAGTAAAGTATGTTAGGCGGTTAAGAGACTAGACCCGCAATACTAAGATGTATTGTTGGTTTAGTGGGTTCGACTCCCCTGGTCACGGTCTTGGATTTTATTTCATGGTTAATATGAAAAATTTATAGTAAAGTATGTTAGGCGGTTAAGAGACTAGACCCGCAATGAAATTATGTATTGTTGGTTTAGTGGGTTTGATTCCCCCTGTTCTCGGCCTTGGATTTTATTTAATGGTTAATATGAGAAATTTACAGTAAAGTATGTTAGGCGATTATAGACTAGACCCGCAATGAAATTATGTATTGTTGGTTTAGTGGGTTTGATTCCCCGGTGTCTAGGCTTTAGATTTTATTTAATGGTTAATCAAAGAAATTTACAGTAAAGTATGTTAGGCGGTTAAGAGACTAGACCCGCAATACTAAGATGTATTGTTGGTTTAGTGGGTTCGACTCCCCTGGTCACGGTCTTGGATTTTATTTCATGGTTAATATGAGAAATTTATAGTAAAGTATGTTAGGCGGTTAAGAGACTAGACCCGCAATGAAATTATGTATTGTTGGTTTAGTGGGTTTGATTCCCCCTGTTCTCGGCCTTGGATTTTATTTAATGGTTAATATGAGAAATTTACAGTAAAGTATGTTAGGCGATTATAGACTAGACCCGCAATGAAATTATGTATTGTTGGTTTAGTGGGTTTGATTCCCCGGTGTCTAGGCTTTAGATTTTATTTAATGGTTCATATGAGAAATTTACAGTAAAGTAGGTTAGGCGGTTAGAGACTAGACCCGCAATGCTAAGATGTATTGTTGGTTTAGTGGGTTCGACTCCCCTAGTCTCGGTCTTGAATTTTATTTCATGGTTAATATGAGAAATTTACAGTAAAGTATGTTAGGCGGTTAGAGACTAGACCCGCAATGAAATTATGTATTGTTGGTTTAGTGGTTTTGATTCCCCGGTGTCTAGGCTTTAGATTTTATTTAATGGTTCATATGAGAAATTTACAGTAAAGTATGTTAGGCGGTTAGAGACTAGACCCGCAATGCTAAGATGTATTGTTGGTTTAGTGGGTTCGACTCTCCTGGTCTCGGTCTTGGATTTTATTTCATGGTTAATATGAGAAATTTATAGTAAAGTATGTTAGGCGGTTAAGAGACTAGACCCGCAATGAAATTATGTATTGTTGGTTTAGTGGGTTTGATTCCCCCTGTTCTCGGCCTTGGATTTTATTTAATGGTTAATATGAGAAATTTACAGTAAAGTATGTTAGGCGATTATAGACTAGACCCGCAATGAAATTATGTATTGTTGGTTTAGTGGGTTTGATTCCCCGGTGTCTAGGCTTTAGATTTTATTTAATGGTTCATATGAGAAATTTACAGTAAAGTAGGTTAGGCGGTTAGAGACTAGACCCGCAATGCTAAGATGTATTGTTGGTTTAGTGGGTTCGACTCCCCTAGTCTCGGTCTTGAATTTTATTTCATGGTTAATATGAGAAATTTACAGTAAAGTATGTTAGGCGGTTAGAGACTAGACCCGCAATGAAATTATGTATTGTTGGTTTAGTGGTTTTGATTCCCCGGTGTCTAGGCTTTAGATTTTATTTAATGGTTCATATGAGAAATTTACAGTAAAGTATGTTAGGCGGTTAGAGACTAGACCCGCAATGCTAAGATGTATTGTTGGTTTAGTGGGTTCGACTCTCCTGGTCTCGGTCTTGGATTTTATTTCATGGTTAATATGAGAATTGAACAGTAAAGTATATTTGATAATCGCCACTTAAAGCCTGCCTGAAAAGGTATACTGCCTGATAGGCAATTACTTTACTTTTTTTTAAAATCAGAAAATATTACGTAAGCCCCCCCCCATTTTGCAAGTATCACCTCCCAACCACATAATTGCATCTATCCATACTTTTTTTGATTTATTACCATCAATCTGTCTATCCCAGAGGTCGCCAAAGTGGTCTATATAGACCACCAGAGGTTTATTTAACAAAAGTAGGGGTCGACAATCAATTCAGCAACTGAATTCGATGCTGCATCCAGGGATATTCCTGGGTGACCATTCTCTTCTTCGTCGATTTCATTTCCTTCTTCCGGTTCGTCTTCTCGGATGTTCTGGACGATTTCTTCAGGACTAAGGCATGCAAACTGTGGTGCATCTCTATCACAAGCGAACCATTCTAAAATGTCTTTTAGTCGGAAGAAATGGAAAAAATTTTTCCTGTCGCCACCGAAAATTAACTTTTGTTTCGGCGCCGATCTGAGGTGTTCTTATGAAGGACTCAACATGATTCCGGTTAATCCGAATCCCGGTTAACCGAGGGCCGGTTAATCGAGGCTGTACTGTATTTTAATTAACTGAAAATTACTTTTATTGGGGGTCGATGGATATTTCCAAAACTTATATAGGGGTCCATGATCAAAAAAGTTTGGCGACCTCTGATCTAGCCTAACCAGTGATGTTGTTAACAGTAAAATTGTAGACTAATAATTTAGGGGGGAAAAAAACCCTAACCGAATCTAAAGCTACATAATTTTTTCCTAACAGTCAACAGGTGTTTTATGCCCAAAGTTTGTTCCAAATAAAAATCTATTTCTGTAATTAATCATTTTACTCGAGACTGTTATATTGTTGAACTTTTATATAAAGGCATTTTGCTGAGTTTTTTTAAAAATTTTAGATGCGTAGTTTCAGTATAATCGTTCTCATTGATTGGTGTTTAAAACGAGCCAATTGTTAATATTACTAATTAATTAAGTTATTAATTATAATTATTAATTATTAACCCTCTTAATTATTAATCCCCCATTGTGTTAAACTTTTTCTCCTCAATTTTTTTAATCATTATTTTATTTTTTAGTTGATTCACAATTTTCCAACCAATAAAGGCAAATGCGTGCAAAAAAATAGCCTCAAAATATTGAGATTTAGAGACCAAAAACACTGCTTTAAACACTCTCATGACCAACTGCACATAATTTCTCAAAAGCGTCTTTTCATTGCCTACCTAATTTGGTTTCAATTTCTCCATAGTGGGGGGCGGGAGTGCCGCAGGGGAGTATTCTTGGCCCCGTTCTCTACACAGTATACACATCTGACATACCTGTACAACCCTCTACACTACTCTGTACATATGCAGACGACACAGCTATACTAGCCACAAGTACACATCCTTCATCAGCTTCATACAAGTTACAGCCACACTTACATAAAATAGAATCCTGGGCAAAGAAGTGGCGGATTAAAATGAACTCACAGAAATGCCAGCATGCCACGTTTATTCTCCGGTGGGTCTCCTGTCCACCTGTCCACCTTCAACAGCAATCCTTTTCCTTGTACAAATCTGTTGCTAGCTACCTTGAGCTCTTTATAGACAAACGACTCGCGTGGAACCCCACACACTAGACTTCAAAGACAAGCCATGACAAAACGTGCGAAACTGCTTTACAGACTACTTGGACGACTCTCCAAATTGTCCATAGAACTGAAAAGTTTTATATACAACACTATTCTCAAACCTAATTGGACTACGGTACTAGAGCTGTGAGGTTCAGCCAAAACCTACAAACATACGGACAGTACAAGACATTTCAGTCAAAACTACTGCCGACAGATAGTTGACGCAACCTTTCTACGGTGACTAACCTCACTCTTCACAACGACCTCAACATTCCCTTCATAGACCAACTCGCCAAGTCTAAATATCAAAAATTCCATACTACTCTCTCGACTAGCTCTAATCCTCTTGCACTGTCTCTCACTTCTTCTGACATCCCTAATACTCCTCGCCGACTGAATTGCCAGTGGCCCTGAGACTTCCTTGCAGTCTGAGGACCATAAACATCATTCATATCCTGTAGAGAGTGCTACCGTAGGGTAGTTTCTCTCCTCCTGCTCTCACGCTTCAATTTATTCCTTATATTCCTATTTACTTATTGTATAAGACAAGCAATGACAAAACGTGCGAAACTGCTTTACAGACTTCTTGGACGACGCTCCAAATTACCCATTGAACTCAAACGCTTGATATACACTACTATCCTCAAACCTGCATATGTGGACTTATGGACTAGAGCTGTGGGGTTCAGCCAAACCTACAAACATACAGGACAGTGCAGGACATTTCAGTCAAAACTACTGCCGACAGATAACTGACGCTCCTTTTTACGGTGACTAATCTCACTCTTCACAACGACCTCAACATTCCCTTCACAGACCAACTCGTCAAGACTAAATACCAAAAATTCCACACTACTCTCTCGACTAGCTCTAATCCTCTTGTACTGTCTCTCGATTCCTCTGACATCCCTAACAATCCTCGCCGAGTGAACCGCCAGAGGCCCCGCGACTTCCTTATAGGCTGAAGACCTAAACGCCATTATTCTCTTATTTCTCCTTCTCCTCCTCGTATTCTCCTCCTCACACTTTCCTCTCTCCTATAGAGAGTGCTACCGCTGGGTAGTTTCTCTCCTTCTGCTCTCCTCCTGCTCTCCTCCCACACCAGTTCATCACTCTCTCCATATTTGCGGATGGTATACAACTGTATGCAGATTGTAAATTACTAAATAAATTAAAAAACAATTATTTGAAATAATTTTTATTAATTAATTAATTTATTTATTTATTTAAATTATAACACCTGTGAGAATTTTTTCTTCTAAAGTTTAGAGGTAAAAGGTCGCGGCCATTTAGGGCCAGGCGAGGTTATATAGAAATTAGTTAGGTCTGTGGAATTTCTAAAGCTTAAATTTCATTAATTAGGTCAGCTGTTACTGTAATTGAATTGAACTACTACTACCCGTTTATATAAACTACGCATACTAATTTATTGGATCCTTTGCTTATTTATAATTATTTGCTATTTAGTTATTATGATTGTAATTATTAATGCTATTATCAATTATATTTGTTTAACACTAAACCTACCGACATTTATGCATAACTATTCCTACCGTGACCGGTCAAATGACCGCACTTTAAAATCACTTAAATTTCTTATTTTAGAATGAAGATGATAATTAGTTAACAATGAAAAAGCATAGTTTCTTTTGTTTAAAAATAAATCTCGTAGATTTTACTCTTTTTTGCATCATTTTTTATAAATTACAGGCTTCTCAATTGCAAATTTCTCGCATACTTACTTTTTACATTTTAGACAGCATTTTTTAGTCTTATTGCCTTTGCAGTATCTTATTTGGCTATTTTCCGACCATTTGTTCTTGTACTAGTATTTGTCATGCTTTTGCAATGGTAACACAAATTTTGCCTTGAAATTTCACTTCCGGTAGTTTTTGATACAAAATCCATGCATTTAACCCGGGCTAAGTCTAGGATATTGAAAACTATTTGTTGAGGCCATCTCCGAAATTTTCTACGGTTTTATTTCTTCCACGAGCTGTATACATTTCTGGCTAATTTCAGAGCGACAAACTCCCCAAGCGGAACTATAGGTTCTCTGCTTTCACGTTTTTCCAAAAATGGAAAGCCTTTTATTGCATCGAACGCTAGCCAAGATTT
The DNA here is from genome assembly GCF_049639745.1 of Rhodnius prolixus. NCBI lineage: Eukaryota > Metazoa > Arthropoda > Insecta > Hemiptera > Reduviidae > Rhodnius > Rhodnius prolixus. The sequence continues at coordinate 55,036,433 of NW_027411592.1, read as the reverse complement.
GATACCAAATTTATCCGGTTTATTTGGCATGCACTGAGTAAATCTGCATCTTGACTTTGTTGGGAACAAATGTCCTTGGAAGAGATATATGCTCTTGGTTAGAACAGTTTTGACTGTTCTCTACGAATTTGTTCCAAAATTTAGAAATCAAAGCAAATTTATCGGTTTGTAAACGATTATATCTTTGATCCACTCGAATAAGCCTCGAAAATTTCCGTCTATACGTTTCTGCTCACAGTGTTTGAGAAGAATGCTCGTCCCTATTTTTGTTCCAGTGAAAAGGGCAAAATCGTACATTTTTCGCCTCATATGCACCACATGCAAACAATAATCCGATAAATGCATTATCAAATTGAGTTTTTGAGAGAATTCTGTTACAAAAATAAATAAATAAATAAATTAAATAAAATATTAAAATAAGTAAATAAAATGAAAATATTCAGCCGGTCAAATGACCGGTCGCGGTAGTTAAGACGGACTACAAATTTTTCTCAAAAATCAAATATTAGGAAAAGAAGTGAATATTAAAAAAACAATTGTATACATATTTTAGGAAAAGTCGTGAAGTTTAATGGCGGTATGATGACGCTGTAATTAGAAAATTTAAATCAAATTTAAAAAACAGTCAATTGACCGGTCGTGATAGGTTTAGTGTTAAAGATAATTTAATAATATAATAGCTCGTGTGAAACATTCACTCGTTCTATTTATAATTCACATGGTTTTAACTTCTTTATTTTTTGATAAACTTAAAATTTTGAATGGTTTTTATCTTTTATTGATTAATGATTGAATCATCCCAAAGGGAATAGAAATAATTGCCTATTTTAGGACCTATTTTCTATTTTTTATCTTTGCCAAGCTTTTTATCCAGGGTCTGCTAGGTCATCTTTAGAGTACCGACTGATCTCTTAACAATTTTACCTTTATAAAACTATCTTTTAACATCAAGGATTATTTCCTGAATTCCTGAATAAAAAAATCCTAAGAGACATTTGCAAGAAAAAAGTGAAAAATTAATTCTAAAAAAATTAAACTAAAAATAGTTATCAATATTTTTTTTTTGCGTTTATTGCGCTACAATCAGCGCGTTAGCGCTATAAGTAACAATGATACAATAGAGCAATAAATGATAAGGTAACGAGTGGAGAAATTACCCCAGTGGTAACTCTCCAAAACATTAATATGGTTAGTCACTCTCTTCACTGGAGAGGAGATCACGAGGCCACTGTCTTTTAAGACGTCTTTTCCACGGGTTATCAGGAAGAGTTCTAGAAGAAAGATTTTTGAGCTAGTGGATTTATATGAGATTGCAGGTTGAAGTGGAGTTTTCTGTATCTTGTGTTCAGCAACTTGTGCGATAAAAAGAATGGTTAAGGTCCAGTGTGTATAGTCCAGGTTAGAGACATAAAATGGAGCAATGGTTCGAAGTATTTTTGATTGAAGGGACTGAATCCTTTCGAGATTTGTGCATTTGGTTTGAACCCCACAGCTCTATTCCATACGCCCAGATGGGCTTCAAAATAAATCAGTCTTTTGTTGTCCAGAGAGAGTTTTGATCTACTGTCTAAGAGTCTTTTAAGTAGTCGATAGCGTCGGTTCAGTTCTGTTCTTTTAAGTCTAGTGTGTGTGTGGGGGGGGGGGGTAGTTCTCAATCTAAAAAAAAAATAGAAAATTTTAGCTTTCCTGGGATTTTAATTTTTTTAATATTATGTAATTAATACGCACAGCAATTTTTCTTTAACAAACACTTTTCCGAACTCAGGAAAAGCCTCAAACATGTATATTTTTCTGGGAAACTCTAAATAGAAAATTTTACATGATCAAAGTATTTTCTTTACTGCTAGTGATTTTAACAAAATTACTGATTTTTCCTGATTTTTTACTGAGTGTTTGGAAAAGGTAATATCAGAATAGTGTAAGATTTTGTGTTATTTTTGAAAATGTGGTTAGTACGACAAACAAACAAAATGGAAACTCAATTCAGCAAAGTTACACTTCGAAAGATCAACTTCGTTGAAAAGCTAATTGTGGGGTACCTAAACTTTAATATCAACAGCGAACATTTTTGGCAATTTTCAATTTTTGAATTATAATGACTAAAAAAACATTTAGGGAAAAGTGAAATTGGATTTTTCTTTTATTTGTAATTAAAAAAAAAAAAACCTCAAAACGTTTACATCCGGTGAAAATTGAAAATGAAAACATGATCGCCCTTCCTTCCTCTTATGAGAAAGGAGAAAATAAAACCGGAAGTAATGAGCAATAATTTTAATTAATGAAGACTGTTGTAAATAGTTTTCTATTTAGGGCAAGTACGAATTTAGGATTGATTATAAATTAAGTTGGTGGAAGCGTGAATCTTGTTTAGTATACAAAATGGACCACAGGATGTAATACAGGATGGGAACACAAACCCTTCTTCACAGTGGGGGAGGGGGATAGAGACCATATCATTCACAGCCTCTTGGTCCTTATAACTCCTGACCATTGCTCTTGTCCTCTTGTCCTCCTTAAGACCAGATTAAAATTCAATTTACTAAGAGCTCATAATCTCCAGTACACTCCTGGCCACTGTTACCAGTAAAACCTTCAACTACATCCTAGAGTTGAGTTAAAAGCCATTCAGATTGCTCTAATTCAGAGAGTTTGATCAATCGGTTACGTAATTAGTTTAAGTAATAAGCTAATTACTGAATTTTCTGGACTATGTAAAAAATTATGGCTGTAAATACGCTTGTATTTATTTAAATAGGGGATATTTTAATTGATTAGGGAACAAGGTTTCTGGATAAGAGAAGATTTAAACATGGACTGGTTACCCATGGCAGCTGGAGCTAAAATACGGCTTAATGAGAATTACTTCACCTTGTAACCATCTCCTCTGTTCTTGAAGGGATAAAAAAAAAATTCTTAAAGGTACCCAGCGATTGTATTTTCTGCCATAATCAGTCCGGGAGCCCAATTTTTAGTTAAACCCAATTAGTAGAGGTGCTCCGTGAACCAGCAAGCAAGGCCATTTACTCAAGGCTAACCTGAGTTCTTATATTGGTTCAGGGGCCTGCTTAGTCCTGCTTTTGCTCAATTTTAGCTTACATATCTATTTTGGTGGTTATTAGAACTGAGACTTGTAGCTCCTAGACAAACTGGTTAGCTCTGCCGAAAATTCTTGTTGCTTTTTTTCACCCACTAGTTTTCTTTCTTCGTTACTTCTTTAAAATTTCAGCGAGGTTGTCTAGTTTCATTTATTTTGTCCCCCCCACTAGACTTAAAAGAATAGAACTAAACAGACGCTATCGACTACTTAAAAGACTCTTAGACGATAGATCAAAACTCTCTCTGGACAACAAAAGACTGAATTATACTACTATTTTAAAACCCATCTCGGCGTATGGAATAGAGCTGTGGGGTTCAACCAAACGCTCCAATCTCCAAAGGATTCAGTCCCTTCAATCTAAAATACTTTGAACTATAAGTAAACGCTCCATTTTATGTCTCCAACCTGACTATACACACTGACCTTAACATTCCTTTTTGTCACACAATTTGCCAAAACAAGACACAGAAAACTCCACTTCAACCTGCAATCTCATATAAATCCTCTAGCTCAAAATCTTTCTTCAAGAACTCTTCCTGATAAGACGCCTTAAGAGACAGTGTGGCCTCGTGAGCTCTTCTCAAGTGAAGAGAGTGACTAATAGCCTAATGTTTTGGAGTGTTACCAGTAGGTAACTTCTCCACTCGTATACTTCTGTTATTGATAGTTTTGTTATCATTGTTACTTATAGCGCCAACGCGCTGATTGTAGCATAAATAAACGCCAAAAAAAAAGAAGTTATTTTGCCAGCATCTCAGTTGTCTAGCAGGGATGAAGATTACTACTGCCTATGTCTGTATTGCCTATGTCTAAAATGTGTATTAATATATGAACATGTTTATGATGTAATAACTATCACCACTTTTCGTCAATGCTAGATTTACTGCGATCAGAAGAAGCATATTCTTCAGGGTATCTTGGGAAGCTAGGAGCTCAGTAATATCCTAAGATATTGTAGGCAGGGCGGAATACTACTTTCATAGTTTCTTATAAAGCCACATTTGTCTCAGAGTTAAAGATTTAGGCTCAGGGTGGTCACCCAAGGACACCTGTACTTCTGAAATAAAGATGTGTGTTTTTGTAAATTAAAAATAAAAAAAAAATTAATAAAGCATATTATTATTATTATTATTATTATTATTACTTCTGAAATATGTAATTGGGATCCTGTTCTTTTATTATGGAATAATATGGCCCCCCCAAGTATTAGCCTTTCTACCTTAAACACAATTTTTTAAAAGCATGATTTTCGGTAAATGTGGTTTAAAACGTTTCACCTTTATTCAACGCGATCAGGCTTATTTTAAAGTTTATTTCAGAGAAAGATACGAGATTTTACTTTTCTTTAGAGTTCTAAATCAATGTTATAATGAATGACAAATACAATTTCAATGTCATCTTTTGAATAAGTGAAATTAGAAAATTGTATAGAAGCAATATAAAGAAGGTAGAAATAGGAATAAAATACCAAAACCGGAGACGGAAAACCATTTAGAAGGCCTTGGTTCATTATTGGGTCGTGAAAGGGAATGAAACCTTTCAGCTGTCTCAAGTATGGTGTGAGGCTTGAACGAAATTACTTGAATAAAACGTATTGTTCAATATGAACTGGTTTACTGATTTGATTGATTTGCTTTTTTCCTCCCATTATTATGAATTGTGGGAAAACAGAGGAATAAATGCTGAGAGGTCAGAAAAGCCGTGAAAATTTAATTGAATTCAGTTACAAGGAAAGGGTCCCGAGTTGTGGGGGGAGTTAGGCGTGACGTTTAGTGGTCTTCCTAGAGACCCAGAAAAGAAATACTTTAATTTGTAACACGAACTATATTTTTTTGGCCATTTTGGTTAATATTTTATAGTAAAAACATCGTGCTGAATAAATAAAAAATCCTAAAACGTGCTTAAATCGTTGAAAATTTGTTGAGTTTTTCAGCAGTACCTCTCCAGTTATTCCAAGTCCGTATGTGCAAATTGGGGCTATTAGAGGGCTGTTTAGAAGTTCCTTTCCCAATGTCTAGGTCTTGGATTTTATTTAATGGTTAATATGAGAAATTTACAGTAAAGTATGTTAGGCGGTTAGATACTAGACCCGCAATGCTAAAGTGTATTGTTGGTTTAGTGGGTTCGATTCTCCAGGTCTAGGTCTTGGATTTCATTTAATGGTTAATATGAGAAATTTACAGTAAAGTATGTTAGGCGGTTAAAAGACTAGACCCGCAATGCTAAGATGTATTGTTGGTTTAGTGGGTTCGATTCTCCAGGTCTAGGTCTTGGATTTCATTTAATGGTTAATATGAGAAATTTACAGTAAAGTATGTTAGGCGGTTATGAGACTAGACCCGCAATGCTAAGTTGTATTGTTGGTTTAGTGGGTTCGATACTCCGGTGTCTATGCCTTGGATTTTATTTAATGGTGAATATGAGAATTTAACAGTAAAGTATGTTTGCTAATTGCCTCCGTCCACGTCACCTAATTTGGTAGTTGGACGTAAAGCCGGCCCGAAAAAATAGGCATTACTTTATATGATTAAGGTTAAGTGGTTATGGCAGTATAATTTGGCCTCTTTTACCTCTTATTCTCCATACACAACTTGTTCTAAACTATTCTGCCTCAGTGTCACCAGATCGTAGGATAAAAAAAGCGCATCCTTCGAATTCACTTATCCTATGTTGGATGGTCCTCATTCAATTCTTTTAATTAATTATCCTTTGCTGCTGTCAATAAGCAACCATAAATTAAATAGACTAAAAAAATAACTAATTTTTAATCTTAGCAACAAAATTTCTTGGCAAAAACGGGTCCTATTTTCGTAATCTATGTATGCCTATATTACATTAATTAAAAAAAATTATATTAACTATTTTAAAAAGAATTAATTCTTTACCAGTGAATCTCAAAGTTCGTTTCTTGTACTTTTTTTTGTCTTGAAAGCTACGGCTGTATGGTCACTTTTGTCCTGCCAGTAATTTTGATTTTCCGTTTAAAATGCTACAAATATTTAGAAAAAATTTATAATTCTCACTAAAGTATAACACAGAAAGTGGTAATACCATTCAAATCAGTAAAATGACTCCTCAAAGAAAAGCCTGTACTATTTCTCCTTTAGAAACGCCATAAAAATGTTTAAAATAATGTTTTTAGCCAGGACTATTTCCTGAGTAAATTTAAAGTTGCACATCCGGTATGGTTGCAATACTTCTTTTTTTTGTTGCAATTAGTAAGAGAAAGAGATCAACAAGTATTAAGTAAAAACAAAATGTGTTTAAAAATAATAATAATAATAATAATAATACAAATACAAATATTTGTGGATTAGAAAGATGAAAGATACCTATGTTTAGATCGAGATAAGAGTATATCCCCATGGCGGATTTTATCAAACGGAGTCGGTGCGCTGGAAGATTGATGTTGACATTGTATTGTATCTTCTTTGATGGTATCCGATCGCTTCCACTATAACATCATTATATCCGATAATAAGATCTTTTTCTTTTTTTCACATTAAAAGAAAACATTCTGTTCCACTCAAATGATTTAATAAAAAGGAAATTGCTTTGTTTTTCATTTTATTTATACTGGAAAATTGTTGACTCTATTTCCGCCTGCCGTAAGAGACGAAATACTGCAATTGTGTTGTTTTTTGATTTTCCGTTTTCATCAATGAATGCGAAAAAGATAGATTTGATAAAGAAAGATTTGGGTAGTGTATGTCTGTCTGAGATACAACTCTTTTTTAGCTTGATCTTAAAAGTTAGTAAAACGTTCTAGTTTCATAATTTGTACTTTCTCTAAATCCTAGATAGGAAAATATTATACTCAAGCTTATATCGAGCTTTGAGTTCTTGAGGCCCCCATGAGTCTGATTTTTTTTTTTTTTCATAAAAATGATAATATCTGGTTAAATTAGACGCATCTTCTCATTGTATGTGAATTTCCGCCTAGAAGATGCTGTGTAAAAGATCTTAAATATCGTTAGTTTATTTTGATTGGTAATTTCTGTCGGTGTTGAAAGGAGATAACTTTGTATTAAGTTATTGATCTCTAGGTATTTGATTAGGAGAGTTATATAGAGAGACCTATATAACTTCCAATTCAGAAATCATAACCTGGTATTGATTGTAAAGATAATTATTTTTCTGGCCGCCATGTTTTGTGCAGGTATCGTGGTGTACTCACACGTAAAATAAGTTTTTTTTTTAATTGAAGGAATTTAGACCTAGGTCTGAAATTATGACTGATTTTAATACCTTTATCCTAATTCGGTGAAGATAATGATATAGTTTTAGTTCTTTTACATTATCACGACAAATAGAACAGAAAGAATAGTACAAGAAACACAAACATATAACAGAAGATGAAGAAAACTAAAAAAGTAAAAGTTCGTTGTTTATTTTATTTACGAAGAAAAAAAGATAGGAACAAAAAGGATGATGAGAAACAGGAGCAAAAAGGACAAACATCTGGAGAAGTACTAGACAAGGTAGAAGAATGAAGGCTGTTAAGTCCCTAAAGAAGTACTACTGCTTTTTTTTTTTAGTAGGCAAATAGTCAAGTGGGACTTAACATCTAAACCTGTCCTTCAGTACTGTACATTGTCTTTAACTTTATCGACTTCTGACAAATATCTACTTTCTATTCTTTGTTAAGTCTATCACTCTCACTGACTTAGACCTTTCAAGACTTACTTTGAATGTATTCTGGGTACTTTTGGGTCCAACTTTACGACTATTTACGTAGGATTTTGATGGGTTTACGTGGGAGTGAGTTATTGGAGACTTCTTCTCCAATCTTCGGTTTTACTATCACAAATAGAATCTATCTTCAAAATTATTTAGTTGCTGAAAATTCTGAATTCGATGAAAGTCAATTTATGAGTAAAAGTTATGCCTATTTTAGGCATCCATAAATTATGAAAATAGGACCCGTTTTTGCCAAGAATTTTTTTTGTTAAGATATAAAAAAAAAATTTTTTTTAGTCTACTTAATTTATGGCTGCCTATTAATAATTAAAAGCCATAATTAATTAGCAAAGGATAATAAATTGAAAGAATTGAATAAGGACCATCCAATGTAGGATAAGGATAAAGTGAATTCGAAGGATACGCTTTTTCTATCCTGCGATCTAGTGATACCGAGACAGAATAGTTTAGAACAAGTTGTGTGCGGAGAATAAGAAGTAAACGAGGTCAAATTATACTGAAATCGAACTAACCTAATTAGGTGTCGTGGACGGAGGCGACTAGCAAACATACTTTACTGTTAAATTCTCATATTAACCCATTAAATAAAATCCAAGGTCTAGACACAGGGAATCGAACCCACTAAACCAACAATACATCTAAGCATTGCGGGTCTAGTCTCTTAACCACTCGGCTACCGTGGAGCCTATTTATCAGTATTGAGTGCTAGAAAGTCATCTTGCACCCACCCACCCACACACACACACACACACACACACACACACACACACACACACCAATTTTTGTTTCACCTAAACTTATTTTTTCTTATAGAATTCCATTCTCATTCCGTGGTCTACCCACGGGAAGTACTTGGGGCTAACTTTATACAACAAACTGACTTTCACTACGCACGTTCAGGACAAAGTAAACGCAGGCAAACTGGTCTACACGACTATTATTTCCTCTACTCTCCAAGTGACTCCAAAATGACTGTGACTAACAAACTACTTCTTTACAAAGTAGTCATTAGGCTGATTTTGCTCTACGCCTGCTCCGCCTGGAACCCCTGACTTGTAGTATAGCAACATCAAGAAACTCCAGGACAACGCAGAACACATTTCTCAGACTTAGCAACAGACTCTCCACGACGCACTAGAATTGACTCACTCCACAGAGACTGCGTCCATTATCCCTGGTACACTCCTATATCCAAAATCGTCTACTCAAACTCCTTTCCATCCTAGACGCCATCTCAATCCACTATGCCGAGACATAGCCTCCTACAGATCCTTCTACAACATACAGGACACAGAAGACTAAAACATATCCTACTCTAACTCTCTACACTAGCTGCAGGTTTTTCCTCTCCTTTTTTCCTTGCATTCCAATCCTCCTCACCTAACTTTTCTCTTAGTTCACTTAGTTAAGAAGGTTGAAATGTTTTATACATTTATACTTCTATATTTATTTTATGTAAGATTAAGATTAAGATAGTAGATGGGACGGGACCTATGCCCCATGGCACCGCAGCCACAAAAGACTTATTGTGCCAGCCCCTTCTTAGTTCTAGTAAGCGAACCCTCCCCTCCTAAAGAGGTTGAGGACTTTCCCTACTAGTTCTTTTTGCGCTACTATCTCCTTCGGCCTCAACGTTCCAAAGGTTTCATAGCGCAAACGTTCGATTGCAACGCAATCGAACAACAGGTGAGAGGCCATTTCCTCCTCTTCCTGACATAATCTGCACAACGGCTCCGAGCTGATAAGCCCCACCTTGCGCAGATGCTTCTTAAATCTACGGTGCCCCGTGAATAGGCCTGTAATCAGAGTAATCTGATTTCTACCCAAACACAGGGTCTCTTTGGTTCTTTGCTTACACAGCCAAGGCATCAAGGTCTTGCTGTGTTTAACCCAAGGACACATCACCCAGTTCTTTTCGTGCTCCCTCCAGATCCACTCTCTGAGAGCCGCACGAACCGACCCCCCCTAGTGATCCCCAGGACAGGCTCTGGACCGATGAAAGGAGTGTTAGCTCCATTCCTAGCCAGATAATCCGCTTTTTCATTCCCTTCAATACCCACATGACCCGTCACCCATTCCAAACCGAACTTTGTTGTGCCGCGCCAGTAGTTCTAGGGCCTTCCTGCATTCCCAAACCAGGGAAGAGGTCATTCTGAAGGATACGAGAGCCTTCAGTACAGCCTGGCTGTCCGAAAAGATACGAATCACCCTATTTCTAGGTTCCATCCGCAGGTTTTCCTCAGCACATATTTTAATAATAATTAAAATTATTTTATATAACATATATATTTATTATAATAAATATTTATTCTATTCTAAAAAAAGAAATAGAATGAGAAATCCTTGGTGAATCTACTTGCATGAATACGCAATAGAATTTAAGATCTAATAATTCTAATTCTCACTCTCTCTGTAAAAGTGCATTAGTTTTTTCTCGCTGTCTTATTCAATTTCTTCTCTCTCTCCTTGTGCTAATCGAACCTAGTTAACGAAAGGAGCACAGAAAAGTTCTTAATCTGGAAAAGAAAGAAAGAGAAAAAGTAAAGGCTAACTGAAGGGAAATATAATGAGTGGAAACTTCTTGAAAATGGATAAAGTTTTAAAGCGAATCTTTTCTAAACTAGTTACGGTAACTTCTTCGATCTCAGGTTTTTCTTCTTCTTCTAGTCCCGTTTTATCCAGCTGCTTCGATGCAATTATTTAAAAAATGAAATAAAATGACAATGTTGTCGTCTAGTTTATAATTTGATTATATTTATTGATTAAAAGAGTTAATTATATTTTTTAATAGGTCCAAGTTTTAATTTTATTTTCTACTTTATTAAATGTAAAGTAATTTTTATGCATCGAGTGAATGTCTTAGGTGACTGAGGCGGGTGGTCTAATTAAGGTTTACTAACGACGGAAGTCCCTTCGTTTGTGATTGGCTAAAACCCAGCATGCAAACTAATGATTCTTTAAGAACACAATATATTAAGATGGTTAGGAGTATTTTTGGAGGGGGGGAGAAATATAACCCCGCCAAATAGTCAATTTAATTGCGGTTTCAAAAAGCATGAATGTTTCTGTATACAGGGTGATCCATTTAAAACGCACCAATCGCTAATAACTTTTTAGGAAAGCGGAATTCCGAAAAAACTCACGAAGTAAACTATATGTTTTTTTTTAGTCTAGTTTTCAAATTTTCCACCCCCGATGCTGTATCTTTATTTTTGGCGGAGTTAAACCCCCAAAAACATAAGGTTTCATAAGGACCACTGGTTTTGACAATGATTATGAAAACTTCATATAAAATGACGTTGATCTGGTTTCGATATCCCTAATATTTGTGGAGATATTTAAGATCAAAGTTACAATTTTCTATATTCCTGATCAGTTTTCAATATTAATTTTCCACCAGAAATACACGTTTTGGGAGGTCCTCTGGCTGCAAAGAAATGTTATTTGTGACGCAAAGAAGAAAAAATTAATGATAATTGAAGATTTTAAAGAATGTAGTGTAATTTGACGGTTTTGGGTGAATCAGGATAAATTTGTTTTAACATCAAATAAAAGCCATCATCACATCATTTTAATGTACCCTGTATGCAAGACTTCTTGACCTTTGATTACGGTAAGAATATCTTCCCAAGGAAGGTCTAGTGGTCAAGAGCGTGGCTTGGTAAGTGAAAGATCCAGCATCCAGAAGAAAATGAAGATACAGCATCGGGGGTGAAAAATTTGAAAACTAGACCAAAAAAAAACTTATAGTTTACTTCGTGGGTTTTTTTCGGAATTTCGCTTTCCTAAAAAGTTATTAGCGATTGGTATGTTTTAAATGGATCACCCTGTATAATTCGCCATTGTTTTCCCATCTACTTGGTCAAATTTGGTTTGAACTCTCATACAACTAAGTTTCTGACAGTCGGATAGTGTAGTGATTTGGAACAGAAATAGTGTCAAATCAAAATTCTCTATTGAAAACTGATGCATTAATCTTTGAAGATAGTTGAAATATCCGGAAGCATCAGGATATTAGACAAAATAAGCACGGATAATTTGATATTTTCCAGTATTGCTGTTATAACCGAAAACTCATAACAGTAAAATGGTGGGTGGTGTAGATGGTACCCTTGCAGGATGATGTATCTTCTTCCTGGTTTACTGTCGAGTTTGAGGCAATGACTACTTACTGAGTCATGGAGATTTTTAAGATAAGTTTAAGGCTAGCAAGGACTGCCAAGTTTAGATAATAGTTTGTATTTAGTCTCTCTCTTTGGATAGGTGGCTCTAATAAAGTCGTACGAGTCATTAGGAGCATGAGAAGGCTGATCGGATTGGATCGGTTAGGTTCTTGCGAACTTTTATGGTTCCTTGATGCTTCTGCTGGAATTCTACATGGCTGAAGCGATCAAATCACTTTTTCAATTCCTAGATTTAAAGTAAATACCATTAATTTAGCCAAAACTGGACGTTACAGACCAGATCCAATAAGGGACCGACAGTTTAAAGTTAGTATTATGTTCTGGGGTCGATGGTGGTCATTGTTGATTGATACCGCTTCACTTTTTTAGCCCTTGCGAGTTTGGTAAGAGCAATAAGGTTCCTCACATTGAGCGTAAAAACTCCTACAGCGTTTACCTATTCTATTACTACTTTTTAGCGCATTGGGCTTTCGTGTTCGGTTTGAGTCGTGGTTTAATTTTGGTTAATCAGAGGATGCTACAATAGAATTATACAGGTCGTAGTGATTGGTTTGTCTTTTCCCTTCTGTTATATTATTTCTGATTAATATTTAGTTCCACTAAATTCCCACCAATATGGGAAAACCGTTCATTAGAAGGATCCGACGTTTTGGAAGCCAAACAACTCAACGTCCATTATAGACATTTAGACCGAAGCAGAAATGATCATAGTTAAATTGATTTAATAAAAATTGAGATAATTATTCATAGAAACAGTGATGAATTACTAATGAGCAATTACTATAGGTTAGAATTTTGTTTCCAAACTACACTTCTACGAAGATCTGGATCGTTTCCGGATTGAAACACCTAAAAAAAAACTGGCAATGTTGATAAGAAGAGCAAAATTGAAAGTGATTGTTACGAGAATGAAAAGCATTTTCCGCTTCCGCTTCTCATACTATTCGAATCTACTCTCTTCAGTGGTCTTTAGATAGATAAGTTGTTGGTTCGGAACATAAGAGTGATTGAACTGGTGAGTTACTTCCGGTACAAAGCTTTATAGGGTGAGTTACCGCTTCACTCATCACAGTAGGGGGGGGACAGAAACTCGTGTTTTTTTGTTTTTTATTCATTATTTTTAGTTCCTCTCTAAACCTTAGCGATCATCCGCCTAGCAACCAACGTTTCATATCTTGAAGTAACCATGACAAAACTTTAAGGAAATCTAGAATATTTTCTAAGTATGAAAGAATGAAGAAGAACATATTTCATAATTCTTGGAGTTTATACAGCCTTTTTATTTGACAAATATTTGTGGTATTTTTGTTATTTTGGGTTCTGGCTGAGCTGGTTCATCAATTCCTTCAATTATTGTCATTATATTTTAGTGAAAATAATCAAAGTATTGAAGTTTGTTTAATTTTTTAGTTTACTTAGAAATTCATTATTAATGAAGTTAAGAAAACCATGAGTGAAGCAAATGAACAGTAGGAATCTGTTAGTCGTGAATAGCAGATACATTGGTAGCACTCTTGATATTATATCCATATACTTATTTCCCGATGGAGATCTCGGAGCCACAGCGAGGATTGTAGGAATGGTAGGAGAGGCGAGTGACAGTACGAAAAGATTAGGATCCTATGAAAAGGAGTAGTGTTGGTATTTCTGGTAGTTTTCCTCGGCTAGCTGTTTTACGAAAGAATTAGGATGATGAGAAAGATAGTTTTGGTATTTCTGGTAGTTTTCCTTGGCTAGCTCCTTTACTAAAGGATTAGGATAATGAAAAGGAGTAGTGTTGGTATTTCTGGTAGTTTTCCTTGGCTAGCTTCTTTACTAAAGGATTAGGATAATGAAAAGGAGTAGTGTTGGTATTTCTGGTACTTCTTCCTTGGCTAGCTCCTTTACTAAAGGATTAGGAGAATGAAAAGGAGTAGTGTTGGTATTTCTGGTAGTTTTCCTTGGCTAGCTCCTTTACTAAAGGATTAGGATAATGAAAAGGAGTAGTGTTGGTATTTCTGGTAGTTTTCCTTGGCTAGCTCCTTTACTAAAGGATTAGGATAATGAAAAGGAGTAGTGTTGGTATTTCTGGTACTTCTTCCTTGGCTAGCTCCTTTACTAAAGGATTAGGGCTTTGAGAAGGAGTAGTGTTGGTATTTCTGGTACTTCTTCCTTGGTTAGCTCCTTTACTAAAGGATTAGGATAATGAAAAGGAGTAGTGTTGGTATTTCTGGTAGTTTTCCTTGGCTAGCTCCTTTACTAAAGGATTAGGATAATGAAAAGGAGTAGTGTTGGTATTTCTGGTAGTTTTTCTTGGCTAGCTCCTTTACTAAAGGATTAGGGCAATGAGAAGAAGTAGTGTTGATATTTCTGGTACTTCTTCCTAGGCTAGCTCCTTTACTAAAGGATTAGGATAATGAGAAAGAGTCGTGTTGGTATTTCTGGTAGTTTTTCCTCGGCTAGCCGCTTTACGAAAGGAAAGTTAGCAGGATCGTTGTGTATTGTCAGGTGCACAGGGCTCTGATCTGTGCCACCAATCTATTGATCGTATTTTAGATTGAAATGTCTGAATTGATTTGTAAGTTAAAAATCTCATTCTTCAAAAAAATTTTTTAAAGAAATAGTCGCGTGAGTGATTTTACATCAGATATTTATTGATGTGTCATTTTATCCCGTTGCTTAATTGATTGGAAAGTTTCATATCCATTTCCAATAATTATTTCCTGAGGGGAAATCCTTTTTCGGTTGCTGAGCTATTTGAAAATTAATTCAATCAGTTGATGAAATTGTAAGGAGCTTCAGGCGCTCTGACTCAGTCAGAATGAGGACTCAGTTTATGATGAACTTTGCTAAAAAATCTACTGCTTTTACGTGAATTGCAACACCAGAACAAAATCTCTGCAACTTTTTTTCCCTGTCCTCTACTGTCATGCTGTCAATCAATCTAATTCGTGATTGCACCAGGCACGTCCTGATCCATCAAGATTTTTTTGGGGATTTTCTCGTCTAGCGATTCAGGAACATGCCCTAGCCTAAAGAAGTCATTCAGTTTTAAGTTGATTCATCTCTTAGAAAGGACAACATTTAACAGATATGATAGTTTTGGATTTTGACCGTGGTTAATAGATGATTTTGGGAGTATCGAGGTGCGGTCAGTTATGATGATGTAGCTTAAAGTTAAAATCCACTAATTTTACACTGCCCTGAAGATGGTAATAGATTTACTGAAACTTTGGTGAGATGGTACAAAATTTGTGTTCGAATTTATTGATTGACCGCGACTTGGTTCTGCCGAAATCATCTACAGATATAATTATCTGCCTCTGACTTGATCTTTTAGTATCAGGCCACATATTTAAAACTAAAAACGCTTCCTTTAAGGTGGGACAAATATTCACAGGGCACGGAAGGTTCAGGAAGCACCTGCGCAAGGTAGGGCTTATTAGCTTGGAACCGATGTGCAGATTGTGCCAGGAAGAGGAAGAAACGGCCTCTCACCTGTTATTCGATTGCTTTGCAATGGAGAGACTGCGCTACGATATCTTTGGTACCTTGAGACCAGAGGAGATTGTAGCGCAGAAGGAACTGTTAGGGAAAGCCCTCAACCTTCATAGAAGGAGGAGGTTTCATCTACTAGACTTAGAGGGAAGGCACAATAAGCCTCTTGGTGGCTGCGGTGCCGTGGGGCATGGGTCCCGTCCCGCCGTGTAAATCTAATCTCTAAGTGGGAAAAAACTATGTATTTATTTCCCGACTATTTTACAATCTTTTTATTGCTTCCGCTATGAATTATTTCGTAAAAATGTCAATAAACATTCTTCATTGGAAGGAAGCTTAGTGGGTTCTAATTCTCCCACGCGGTGAATCCAGATTCGAATCCATCTGGATCGCCCTTAGATTTTCTCTTCTTAGGAATTTCTGTTCAGCAAACTGTCCGCTGATGAACAGTGTTAAGAGAAGATTCTAATAGGGCGGCCCTTAAGGCCTACGCCACTGCGACCCCTTTCAATCTATTGTGGCTCCTCTCACTCTAAAGCTCACCCTCCAGACCTGTCCTTTTAGTCAGACTCTTAATGCTGGAGAGCGACTCTTGGGTATAAAGCTCACCAGGCCTTGGTTTTTTCCTCCCCGAGGAGTAACATCCTTAGCCACACGAGAGCCCCTCACACTGACACAACACAGTGCAGTGCCGTTTCCTCCTTCTCCTCCTGACAGAACCTACAGAGGTTATCATCTGCCAGTCCCAGTGAACGGTGTTGATAACAAGAGAACATACTATCCGTAGACCTATACAGTGCAATGAAAATTACTTCGGGTGCCAATGTCCTGCCTGACACGCCTTTGAAAAAAGACAAAGACTTTGATAAAAGATTTTACCATAATTTTAGAAATAGAAGTTTACCGGAATTACGTATTATGATTTACGTACGCCTAAAGCTTAATATTGCAATTATTCATTCTGCCAAGAAAATGATTGGACCAACAAAGATATTGTTTCATCCCCACCCTTTACTTGAAAGGGCTGTTTCATTCTTCTCTTTCTTCTTATCTCTTTGTTTTGAATTTATTATTCATTTCAAATGTAAGCAAAAAAAACGAACTTGAAATTACATTCTACCATTTCTTGAAGATAAGGAGAATGATAGATAAGAAAACTAAAGGGAAAGTTTGTTGCTGTTTCTTGGGAAGAGATCTTGAGGATTGGAAAATGTATGCAGGCTATTTATTGTTCAAAGTTTAATTTGCAATTTTAAATCTAATCTCAACGCCATTCAGCAAAGAAAATGCATTAAAATAAACTTCAATATTAAATGCTTATTAAAAAAAGTGCGCTCCCTTTTTTAGAGAGATTCCTTTATCATTCATTTCCTCTTTACTTGGTTAGAGGCAGTATAGTAATCGTGTCCAAATTGTACGTATCGAGCTTTTTACCGCCTCTCGGAAATTTAGTGGTCCTTTGAGTTCGGAAAAGTAGTTTTGGAAAATGGCTAGTCGTGTGTGGGTGTGTGTGTGTATGTTTACAAAATATCTAAAACAAAAGGAAACTTAGAATTCTAGGTTAGCGAGAAATCAGTCAAAATAAAAAATAAACTCGTCTTCTTGCCAACGTTTCGACAAATACAGTCGGCTCTCGATAATTCGAAACTCGATAATTCGAATTTTTCGATAATTCGAACTCTACAGCTGCTAACTTCGGTAAATCGAAAAAATGCAGTGTATTTCGATACGCTCGATAATTCGAAATCCTTTTCTTAACAACAGGGGGAGGAGAAGGCTCTATAATTCGAACGAGGCCGCATGCCCCTCTTTATAATTCGAATTTTCCCTAGTAATGTTTACTTCTCATTTTCCGCTCATTGTTCATTTCCTGCGTAATGTTTTCCTCCTTCCAGCCCAGTTTAACTTTCCAGTTCTCTTTCTTAGTTTGTCACGATGGGAAGTACGTCTCCCTTACTGTGTCCCACAAAGAAAACAGTATCGCGGCCGTGGAAAGTGGTTCGAAAAAAAGAAGATATCGCCAAAACTTTCAATATTCCACCATCAACGCTTTCTACAATTCTAAGTCACTTGACAAATTCTAAGCCACATTGTAACAAAAAACTGTTCTTCATTTTTTAAATTAGGTACATATGTATATTATTATTTAATGAAATGTTAATACATATGTAATTTTTTTGTTCTTT
Organism: Rhodnius prolixus; assembly: GCF_049639745.1. Taxonomy (NCBI): domain Eukaryota; kingdom Metazoa; phylum Arthropoda; class Insecta; order Hemiptera; family Reduviidae; genus Rhodnius; species Rhodnius prolixus. The sequence goes on along the minus strand of NW_027411592.1, from coordinate 55,018,788 downwards.
TTTGTCGTTTTCATTATTTTTACTTTTTTACTTGAGGCTATATATGTCTAAAACTTAGGTAAGCTCATACGTATTTTCAATATACGTATGTACATACATATATATACATAATAAAAACTCTTAATAATTCGAATTTTTTCCCCCTTCATGATAATTCGAAGTCTCGATAATTCGAATTTTTCTTGTAGTCCCTTGGATTTCGATTTATCGAGAGTCGACTGTATATTGTCCTCTTCAGGGCCTGGATATTACAAATACAAACAATTCAGTAATACAGAAAATCAGTAAAAAAAACAGTAATATAAAAATAAAAATACAATAAAATATAAATCAAATACAATACAATAAATTCTTTATAATTATTGAAAACTTACGTGGCTATCCTCGCTAACCTAGAATTCTAAGTTTAACAATTTACGGTCACGAAACTTATATATTCACAAAAGGAAACTGAAATTTATTTTTTGATTTGAGTGTACCCAAAGAACCTGACTTTAACAGGGCCACTTTTTAAAGGTTTTTCTCTCAATTACTTCAATTTACAAGTTCCTAGATTAAGATCACTTCTGGGGAGAATAGATGCTGCTAAGTCTTGTTATAGAATTTTATTGTTTAAGTGATCTATCTTTGTGGAAATGCATGAATAACTTCTTAGGGCATCAACTCTTTATCTGGGGGTCACCTGAAAGCTTATAATACTGTGAAGAAATTGGGGTTTTCTTTAACTTAAAAAGTGCCACGGCTTTAAGTCCTATGGCTGAATAAATAAGACTATCATTCTTTCCTGATTGGGCTCGAGATATGTCTTGCATCAATTTGATGCGTGCAATAAATATCTCAGCTGTTTGCTAACAATTACTTAAGGACTGCGCTTTGGTTGGTGTAAAATTGAAATAATACTATTCGTTATTTACAAAATATAATATTTAATATATCGTATAGAAATGAGTGAGCATATTAATAAAATTTGTTTTTCTTTTGTATCTCACCCCGGTTCGAACTTTCTTCCACCATCAGAGGTTAGTTAATTAATCAGTTTGGTTTAGAAGTTCCGTTTCATACTACACTCACAGACTTCCGTTGTCAAAACCATGCATGCTACTAGAGTAAAAAATCAGCTGTATTATACAGCACTTTAACATATATTTACAAAACTTTTGTTCGTTTAATCACTGTATAATTAAACGAACTAATTTTATTCGATGTCAAATTTTAATTGTATTCTTTTTTGTTACAGGTGAGTGAAAGGCTTTCAAAAAATATATCGCCGAACGTCTAATTACTCGTGAGTTATTACTGTTTATTATGCTTCTAAAATATTGTATTTCTAGCTTTTTAGCACCGCTTTCTATTCAAATTGTATTCATTCTATAATGAGAGCATTTTTTTTCAACTCTAAACTTGAATTTAATTGGCAATTATTTTTTTACTCGCCTAATTTTCAATAAATAACATTTTAATGTTATTCCATCAGGAATAAGTTTATCACACAATTGGCTTCCCCTTATAATTAATTGGACGGAGCGTGTAGAAATCTATGAAGCAGAATTTTTATTAAGTTCCTAAGATTTAGCTATAAAATTTTGGTTCATTTGTGTCTAAAATTTCGTATTTTTCATCTCTTCTCTACTTAGATTAGATTAGATTCAGCTAGGGCGGCCTCAAGGCCTACGCCACTGTGACCCCTTTGGATCTATTGTGGTTCCCACTACTCTAGAGCTCGTCCTTCTAATCAGACTCTTAATTCTGGAGAGCGACTCTTGAGTAAAGCTCACAGGCCTTAGTTTTTCCTCCCCGAGAAGTAACATCCTTAGCCAAGACAAGCCCCTCACACTGGCACAACACGTGCAGTGCCGTTTCCTCCTCCTCCTCCTGACAGAACCTACAAAGCCTGGTCATCTGCCAGGCCCCATGCGATGCATGTGTTTTCTGAGCCTGCAGTGACCACAGTTAATAGTCCTACAATTATCCTTACAGCCCCACGGCCTTGACGGATTAATTCTGCAGTCAGCCTCGGCGAATAGCCTCTAATGAACTCCTTCGCCTGTCTCTGCCCAGTAGTGGCGAGCCACCACACCTGAGACCACATGTATGATTGGTGGAAATCTTAAAGTGGCAAAAAATCTTTCTGTATCTACAGGGTTTTCTCTGTTGTTTCTTGCAAATAGTCTTCTGGGTTCTCCAAGTGATAATGGTTTCTTCTTTAGCAAATTAGTGATTGCAGGATGTCTGGCTGGGTGAAGGAAAGTTTTCCTCCTTCTAGTAGTCTCCACCAGGGGAGAACCAACCCACAGCGGAACCAGCCTTGAGTTCAACTTGAATAACCGAAGGTTTCTCACCTCTACTACCCCATTCCAGTCACCCATTTATCAGGCAATTTTGATGATCACCTTCTCGAGAAAGTGCCATAGTCTCTGTCTCCTCCTATTGGTGGAACAATCCCACTTAACTAAGCCTCACAGTTCCAGTAAGGCCAATTTCACTCTGTCCGGATCCATCAGGATAACAGCAGAGTGTGCCATTACTGTAGTACTCCATTAACTCCTAAAGGGAAGCTTCTCCCTTAATGACTCTATTCACATCCAACAGAGGCTATCATCGGCCAAACCCATGCGATGCATATGTTTTCTGAGCCTGCAATGGCCAGTTAATAGTCCTACACTCTCCTCTACTTAATATCATTAATAGTTAATTAGATGCTAATTTCGTTTGAAATAGTTTCGGACAATAATCTTGCGAGTTGTATTAGATTGTCCCCTATCTCGGAAGCTTCAAATGTTGCACAAATCTTCAAGTGGTCTATCCTTAATCTAGTCTAATCTAAATCGCCTGGTTTAGATGGAAAATCTGCTAACTTCCTCTCTAATTTCCCATCCCCCACATTTCTTAATTATGGGTGCCTCAATTTTGGGGGCATCTTTAAAGGTTTCCCAAAATTGACACGAAAGCGTTTGATGAACAGTAATTTATTAAGATATATTTTTAGGCTCCCCAGGGATTCTTACATCACCCCAGTCATAATCTAGCATTTTCCTTGGAGTCGTTGTCAACATTTACTTGAAGCTATCCTTTTCAATACGGTTAAATTCTCCCCCAAACTCCCTTACATCCTTCAGCTTCTCAATTCAACTCCTTTATGCATTCCTGCCAGCATACTACTGTTTTTTGGAACTACGAGGCATGTCCATAAAGTAAGTGTACTGAGGCTCTCACGGCCGGAGGGATTTTTTTTTCGACATGTTGGCTACACTGCCGTGTAGCCTGATTCCTCCCCTCCGCAACGAGACCGGTACGAGGTCCAGTACGTTGAGAACTGTCGACGCGATAATAGGTTTCGTGAAAAATGTCAATCCAATCTCCCGCCAAGTGCGGGAAATACGTGGGCGTCATCCGTTATTTCGTTTGGAAGGGTAAAAGTCCGGTTGAGATTTATAATGAAGTAAAAACTGCATATGGTGGATAAAGCTATGAATCGTACGAGTGTGTTCAAGTGGTGTCAAGCGAGTTTAAAAACGGTCTTACGTCTGTGCATTATGATCAGAGGAGTGGAAGACCTTCAATTGTGACTGACGTATTTACTGTTATCCATTTCTCACATTTCTTCACTTCCGGATTTTTTTGTTTAATCCTCTTCTTCCATCTCTTCCACCAACTCTTCTTGCCAGTCTTAATTCCTATTCAGTCCTTTGTTGTTCACATATTTCAGAGTGAGTATGTTAATTTGGGCGTCATAAATTTTTTAATAATATTTTAATTACATTAACATCCATAATCATTTATATGCGAGAATAAAGTTCTGTTTTCATTCAGTCAAACTGTTTGCGTCATAACTCTTTTTGGTCCTCTCGTTAACACGTACGCTTTAATAAAAGCGCTGGAATGAGAGCTTGAAAGCTTTCCTGATCTCTCACGCGGATTTTTTATTAAGTTGTGTTAATATAAAAACTTGAATTATTTACGCAAATTATTATAAAAATATTATAAATCTTTCTACTGTCATTTAAAAAGTTACATAATAATTTGTTATCATAATAGATATATTATATGTAGGATGTTTTATATGTAAAATAGGTCTACACACTTAGAGCAATCTAGATTCGATTTACTGATAAGTATCCTCTTCAAACACAAAGCGGTACAAAGAACTAGGAAGTAAAGAGAAAGTGGGTGGTCCCCTTACTTCCGCTGGCCAAACAAATCTTCTCCATCAAAATAAGTGCGTAGTTTGGGCTGTGTGTATGGGAGATGTTCCGGTATGGGGACGGGGTTAGATTATACAAGGGTCTGTTATGGAATATTTATAATAGAGAGGGATCATCCTTCTCCCCCAAAATAAAATAGTCCAGTTCTCCAGTTGCTTTCCAGCTAACGATGGGTTGGTTTGTGCTTACAGAAGAAGGGACAAAAGATCGTGTGTAGTAAGGAGAGAGTGGGAGTGGGAGAGAGAGAGAGGAAAAGAGAGATCCCCGCCCCAGAGGCAACCCATAGATTCTTCCTCTTCTTGTGTTGGTGGGTCTAGTTTGGATATTGGATATTTGGCCTTACAGAAAGTCAAACTCCCTTTACTCTGGCCACTGTCTGTCACTATTGGAAACCCATTTGGCCTCCCTATGGGCCAAACCCTTTCCATTTCTACTACACCCTGCCATAGTTATTGTGAGAGTCAAAAAGCTAAGCACCCACACAGTGAGATAACTTATAGCCTACACACAGTACACACTGGAACAGTACACACAACATATGTATGTATATATGTATAAACGCACTCAAGCGTATGCCTTTGGATTACTCTGTCGTTAGGCTTACAAAACACATTGCCTTCGGCACTTCTTTTAATCGTACATTCCCCAACCTAATAATTCAGTCATTCCAGAGTACACCAGCACGTATCTTCTACTCTAGTGCTTCCGGTCTTCCAACAAGTGTCATTTTTTATAGCATCCCTGCGAAAAAGAGAAAAGAACTCTCGAATGACCACCTCACTTTTTCAACTCGTTCAATTTGGAATGATACCAAAAATAGAGTACCCTAGCATGGCCAGAATATGATAATTTTTTTGGAAAATAAATCGGATACTGTATTGTTGATATTGAATTCTAATATTTCACCACTAAATTTTTTACAAGAAGAAATCCAAATAGTCCAAAAGTTGGGCAATCAGAAGCCGATGATTGGTGCACCCACTTATCCATGAACACACTCCACGTCCTCATTCACAAATCAGAAGAGCAGTTTCATCTTAAAGCCTGATCGCTATATTTAGTCTACGTTTATGGAGCCTGTATGTCTCTTAAGAAACACAGTTTGTTCTGACCTAGACTATGCTAGCATAGCGACATTATCTACTTATGCAGGCGCCACGGTAGCCAAGCGGGTTAAGAGGCGAGACCTGCAAAGCTAATATGCATTGTGGTACTGGGTTCGATTGCCGGTCTTGGCCTTGGATTTTATTTAATGGTTAAATGAGAAATAGTAAAGTACGTTTGCTAGTCGCCTCCGTGCACGACACCTAATTGGTAGTTGGACGTTAAGCCCCGCCTGAAAAAATAGGCGATTACTTACTTACTTACTTTACTTACTTTATCTACTTATGCAAGACAGACAGACAGACATTCTATTCTCCCCCAACATCCCCTCCAATACCATAGAATCATTTATCGAACTCAGTCAAAAAAAAAGAAGAGTGGTAATCATGATTGAAGGACATTCATGAATGACCCTCCATTTCATTGAGTTTCATTCAAATCGACGTCCAAAAATTGTGTGACTTGTAGATCGCCTCTCTTTCCAGAACACTCGTCAAAGGATTAAACCATCTTTTCAAGAGAATAGATAACCTTCTTGTTGATTTTTCCTGAGGTCCCACGGCATTCGTCAAATCAGCAAGGCCTAATTTTCACAATGATGGCATAAATTGACTTGTTTCCTTGTTGGTAAAGATGGGCTGATTCTAATGAATTCCAGTTTCCATTAAATTTGTGCAAATAATTAGTTGAATTATACAATTATTAATTTTATTCTCTGAGAGCTGCTAAATTTCTTTTCTAATCTAGAACGATCAATTTCTTGAAGCAATTTTGTTTATTCGTAAAACCGGAAATGTTATTTTCAATATTTAGAAAATTTAACACAATTATGAACTTTTTTTGGGGGGCATTTGCTTCCGCCATACAGCCAGCATCGTCTAGGTGCTTATCACTAGAATATCACTCACTCTCCATTCTTACCTACAAATACATTCGCTTCACACATTCATCATTCTACTATATACTGCTATTTACATAAACTACTGCTAATGGATGGAGCAGCACTCTGTGCTCCTGCCATCCTTATAGCTTAACCAAAATTAAAATCACGTAATCCTTCTCTAATCATTTTCTTGCATTCATTCTATAACTTTTAAATACATTCATATTCCATTGCTAGCTCTGCTATAGATTTAAGCACATAGATGTTGGGTGGAGAATATTATGTCTTCGTAGCGAAATGCTGCATCTATCACGAGAAAAGAGAAATTTAAAAAGAAACAGTAATGTTCAGTAGGCTTCAGTTACTTTTATTTTGCTCGTTTTATCATTTCTGATGAAATATGGCGATTTATGAGTTCGGCAAATAGCACTAGGTCCAAACAATGGAAACAAAGGTAACAAATCGATAATGGGTTAGCAATGAAGTCGATGGAAACTATGATAGCGGTAATAAATCGTTGGCAATAAATAAAAAAAATGTTATTGTGATTTTGTGCGTGTGTAAGAGAGAGAGAAAGATTGTGATCGAGGAGGCACGAAGTGGATAGACAGAGGATTTATAATATGGTCGTAAAACTTGACAAGATTCTTGGTAGGATAAGAGCAATTAAATTAGATTTAAAGAAAATAAAATAAAAAAAGATTAATGTAAAACATCTTTTCTGCTGACTAAAGATTTAGGCTTCGATTAAAGACTTTCTCAAGACTGGGTGCGAGGGGGGGGGCGTCTTTGGAGGATTTAGGGTTAGTTAGTAGATGGGCCAGTAAATCGGAAGCTTTACTCCTATTTAATGATCCTGAACCATCTGCTGCGAGTGTCTTATGGTGTATACAGGGTGAACCAGTAAGTATGGTCCGTAGGCCTACTGTGTGTAGTACATCTAAAGTGGAGTTCAATGACGTATTGGCCAACTTCATATTTTCCACTGTTCTTGAGTGACGTCACTTTAATTTTTTTTTTTCCTAAAATCATTACTTTTTTCCAATAAAAATGTTATTACTCAGAAAGTTTTAGTCCGAATTCGATTCTGATGAAACGGTTAGAAAGACAGATAAATTTTCTAAAAATTTACACTTAATAAAATTGCAAAAAAGAAAGAAAGTTACTTCTGATCTCTCTGAAATTTGTGAGAAAATGTTGGGAAATATTTTAAACAATTACTATTTATATAAAAAAAAATTCATACAGTTTGTATTTACTCCAAATTACAATTTCACACACAACTAAAGTGTTGAAAAAGAAATAAATGTGAATAAACCTTAACTTTTTTTTTCTTTTTCTTTTTTAAAGTGCAATTTGTAACCTTCAACTTCCTTATTTTAAGACAGCCTACTTTAAAAATTGACTACCGGTCCATCTAAAAGAGTTTTCAATGAATTAAACAACTTGATAAACTAACACTGTTGAGTGCTCGTGAACACGTTTTCTTGTAAAACAAACGTAATTTCTCATACGAAGATAAAAGGAATCCTGGAAAATGATATACCGTTAGAAAGCCCATTAAACAAGGAAACTTTTTTTAAAAAAGTGCCAGCACCTAGGTCTGATAATGATCACCTAATGAGTTTTCTTAAAAATTTCAATTACTTTTATTTGTCCAGCATTCGGTGGAAGATTGAAGCTGTTTAGAGAATAACTTATGCTTCAAAATGGTATCAATTTTTAGAGAATTTATCTGCCTTTCTAACAGTGTCATCAGAATCGAATTCGGACTAAAACTTTCTGAGTTATAACCTTTTTATTGGAAAAAAGTAATGATTTTAGAAAAAAAAAAATTAAAGCGACGTCACTCAAGAACAGTGGAAAATATGAAGTTGGCCAATACGTCTTTGTACTCCACTTTAGATGTACTACACACAATAGTGCCTATGGACAATACTTACTGGATCACCCTGTGTACTAAGTAAGACGGGTTTCCTGGCCTAGGACAGGCTACATCCTTATAGATGAAAACTTTGGATTGACAGAGGTCCAAGATGTTGTTTTGGGGATCCTACCAAAGCACTAACAGGGTAATTCTTATTCTTTTAAAAAAAGAATATTGGTCCATTTAAAATTATGCTCGTGATGAACAGTAAAGTTCTTAATCAAAAACAAAAACCAAAAAATAATAATATTTAGGGAATTTAATTATTATTAATAAAACTTATTATGAATAAATAATAAATTTGTTACATAAAATATGTCAAGCTTCTACGTTAATAGACTATATTAAATAGTTGGTGGAACATTGCCCTAAACTACTCAGGAGACAGCCGGTTCTAATTACATAAGATGGTAGCTCTAGCTGGGACATTGAGTAATGTACAGGTAGGGGATGATATAAAATACAGGAGGTGTTCTAACTTAAAAGGGCAAGAATGGCAGTAATTTTGCACGGCCCGGGAAGAGAATGGGAGGTCTAGATGTTCTTACAAAAACACCACGAGGCAATAAAACTGCAATATTACCACTTTTGTGGATAAAAAACTAATCAAATTTATGATTTGATTTAAATTTTATAATAAATTTTATAAAATTTATTATAAAAAGAAAATCACAAAATTATCTGTTTCTGGGACTTGTTCCCAATAAGTTTTTATAGGGCGGAATGAAAAACTAAAGTCTTAACTGCTTGTTTTTTGGCCTTACGTCTTAAATTAAATGTGAAACATTTTTCGTAATTATGTACATCTGTTCTTCTCAGGAACTGTTTTCGATAATTGATGATGAATCCAAAACGTCTTATAGTTTCGAAACAAGAGAAACTGTTATCATAATTTGCTACCTGTCTCCTTAAATTTCACAAAACATATTGAAACGCTCTCATCTGTAGAAAACCCCCCCATTATTTAATTTTTATTACTTTGAGTGGTTTACCCGCAAATATCCATTTTGATTTTCACTGTGAGCTGCATTATTAACAAAAAAAAAACGGAAAATCTCAGAATGCTCCAATTTGATATATTTCGAATCAAAAGTACCGCTACTTTTTTTTTTTTAGTTTTCCGAGACTTCTAGCAACAGGTGGGTTAAGCTTTTCTCTAAAATGTCCTTCTAAATGTAATTTTTTGCAATATTTCATTTTTTGTAAGATCAGAAATTCAATATTTATTTAAAAGGTCCCACATACAAGGGGGCTAACTCCTCTCCCATTCGATGTACAGCTTTGAGATCCCCCCCAAAATGCACATCTACATGAAATTCTGAATCGAATGACACCTCATTCATGAAAATCGGTTCACGCGTTAAGGTGCTACGTTGTTTACAAAAAAAGGTTTACAAGAACAAGAACATTTTCTGAAAATACCGTTTTTACCCATTTTCAGCAACGTATTTTTCGAAATCTATTAAGGCTATGTTGTTCAAAAAAAATTAGAGTTATAAAGAAGGATTGGCCCAATATTTTTAAAGAAAATTTGGGAATTTTATCTTTTATAGAAAAAGAGAAAAAAATGATTAAAGTTGGGTGTTTTTCAACGTTACGCTTTTTCGTGTCTTTAACGATCAACCCTTATACAACTGTCCTGCCGGACAGTTTTAATTCCAAATTAGAAGCCGAGCATTTATAGGCAAGACCCGCAATGCTAAGATGTATTGTTGGTTTAGTGGGTTCGATTCCCCGGTGTCTAGGCTTTGGATTTTATTTAATGGTTAATAAAAGAAATGTATAGTAAAGTATGTTAGGCTAGACCCGCAATGCTAAGATGTATTTTTGGTTTAGTGGGTTCGATTCCCCGGTGTCTAGGCTTTGGATTTTATTTAATGGTTAATATAAGAAAATTAGTTATTTGCTGATCATTATTTTTGGTGACTGATTCATAGTTTCTTTTATTTTATCTTTTTATTTTACTTATTAAAACTGTCCGGTAGGACAGTTGTATAAGGATTGATCGTCAAAAAGTGCACGAAAAAGCGTAACGTTAAAAAACACCCAACTTTGACAATTTTTTTCTCTTTTTCTATAAAAGATAAAATTCCCAAATTTTCTTTAAAATATAGGGCAAACCCTCCTTTATAACTGTAATTTTTTTGCAACCCCCCAGACCTAATAGATTTCGAGAAAAAAGTCGCCGAAAATGAGCAAAAACGGCATTTTCAGAAATTGTTGTTGTTCTTGTTCTTCTTCTTCTTCTTCTTCTTCTTCTTCTTGTTGTTGTTACCTTTTTTGTAAACTACGTAGCGCCTAAACGCAAGAACCGATTTTCATGAATGAGGTGACATTCGATTCGGAATTTTATGTAGATGTGCCTTTTGGGGGTCTCGACGCTGTACACCGAATTAGAGAGGAGTTAGCCCCCTGTATGTAAGGCCCCCTTCAAAATTATTATTACTAATTACTCTGTAAATCTTAGCCCGATTTTGATAAAATTTGGTAGGATGATAGAGTTAGGGCTCCCCTACGTAACATTAAAGCGGCGATCTGCTCTTACACTAGTTAAGGGGAAGTATAGCAATCGTTTCAAATTATCGACAAGTGAACTGATTTTCATGAATGAAGTGTCATTCGAATCGAAATTTTGTACAGATTTGCACTTTAAAAGTCTCGTCGCTACGCCTTATATGGAGGGGAGTTTGCCCCACCCAAGTAAGGCCGTTTCTAAAACTATTATTACCAATATTTCTATAACGCTTTGTCCGATTTTGATAAAATTTAGCACGAAGAAGTGATTAAAGCTCCTCTACGTGGCTGTGAAGTGCCATCATGCTCTTACACCTACTAAGAGGAAGTACTGAAATCGTTAAAATTATCAATGGGTGAAACTATTTACATTAATGAATTGTCGTTCGATTCAAAATCTTTGCCTCTTTGCCTTTTAGGGAGAAGTACTGTAATCGCCCGTTTATTTTTCTTACTCCTCTTAAAAGGAAGGTCTGAAATCGCAGTTTAAATTTGCTTTTTACGTACAAATACCTTCCTATTTTATATAAAAAGGCTTTCTCAAAAAAATTGTTATTGAGGATGGTTTGGGGACCGCAACTATAATCATTCTTTAAAAAGATCTCTCCAGTGGTAGTTACGGTTCCTACTTAACACCTTATCAGGTTATAATGATAGAATTTCTTATTCCAAATTTAAAAAAAACAGTAAAGCAGATATGTAACTTAGCAAAATAGACAAAAATGAAAATCTATCCAAAAGGTACAAAAATCTCCTTAACAAAAACTTACAGTTTAAAAAGTTAAGTATAAGGGTTGATTAAACGCCAAAAGGTACACAAATCAGCAAGTACCCAACATTTCATTCAAGCTTAGTTGATATAATTTAAGTAATTTTGCTGCATTAACTTTTCCTTCACATTTTTTAGAATTTATTAGATGTCACAGACCCTTATGCTGGCCATTTTCATCTACAAAAAATTTGTTCAAGTAGCACTGTAGATTGACTGTAATATCTATTAATCTATAATAATCAAACTATTAATTACAGGTTAAAAAGAAAACGTTATAAAAAATAAAAAAAAATACGAGGCTACAAAATTTAAAAACTTTTTAAAAAAAATGCTTACACCAACATACATCAATGATTTCGATTATTTTATTTTTAATAAAAATCGTCTGTTTAAGTTTATTCTTCGATTAAAGTAATTGTTATTTTATGTAGTAGTCAAACGTTTATAATAATAGGTAATAATTATCTGGCTTTATCGCAAATAATATAGTTTTCTTCAATCACACTCTCAATGTAGCTGTTCTTCTCACAATGTTATATATATGTTATGTAATATAAAATAAATAAGTATTGCATACTTTTAGGACAGCTAATTATTCCAGTATTTTACTGTAAGTAAAATTAAATTACAATTGAGAAATGAATAATTGTTGTTGAATAATCTACTTGGTATTAACTGTGTGTTATTTGTGCTCACGAATATTTCGGTAAGACGAATTCAAGTCTGAAATATTGTTTTAAATCCTCCGTGATTCAAAATTAAACAGTAGCCGACTCTAACTTTGTCTTTTTCTACTTTAACATGCATGTATAAGATGTGACAACTTCAGAATAAAGGGCATATTAAAGATAAATCAGAAGAATATTTTGGAATAGAGTTAAAATAAAGTACCTATTTAAAAACGAAGATATAATATACATTTTATCATAATTATAACCAAATAATATTATGAACGAACTGGCCAGCATATGGGTCTGTGACATCTAATAAATTCTAAAAAATGTGAAGGAAAAGTTAATGCAGCAAAATTACTTAAATTATATCAACTAAGCTTGAATGAAATGTTGGGTACTTGCTGATTTGTGTACCTTTTGGCGTTTAATCAACCCTTATACTTAACTTTTTAAACTGTAAGTTTTTGTTAAGGAGTTTAATACACTGTTTTGATACAAACATGTATGTGACAGTGGGATTGACCCACATTTACGGATTGATTCATAGTTTTCAATAGGATGAAAAAATAATTGCCATTTCAGTCGTGATAAATTTATTCTGCCAAGCTTTCGACCTAAGGGACTAGGGTCATCTTCAGGGCTATTTTACAAAGTAATATTTTTCATTACAGGGTTGGTGTGTCTTCTGTCTAGAAATGATATACATATCTAAGACAGAAAACAGTTTAAATTTCAAAACAGACACGAACAATTTAAAGAACATATACGCAAACTTACGACAAAATACTTGACAATTGGCAACACTGATTTCCACACAACCTAACACAGACCGATCACACTCAGTCCATGAACAGACAAGACAGAAGGGCACACCAACCCTGTAATGTAAAAATATTACTTTGTAAACTAGCCCCTGAAGATGACCCTAGTCCCTGGGCAGAATAAATGTATCACGACTGAAATGGCAATTATTTTTTCATCCTATTTATTAGTTAAGTGTTTGCTAGTTGCTATGACACCTAATTCTTCCATTTTACTGAATAAATGTTGTGTTTTCAGTGAAATGTTTTGGTACAAAAGTGTTTCTAGAAAACTTGAATACGTAAATTGTAATAAGATTACATATTTGCATCATTTTTTTTTGTTATTTCAAAAAAGCCAATTATGGTTAAGTCATTAACAGATATTGTATAAATTTGTCAAAATAACTGTGAGTAAAAAAAAAAAATCGTTGCCTCAGTAAGTAGGTTGAGAGGAAATCAATATTCTGGTGGCTCATATCCTGTACTGAATCTATTATTACACTGAAGCCAATTAACTTTCAAGTGCGAATTGCTTGCCTTTCTAGTAAATTTCAATTACGTAAACAGTACAAATAGGAAGTCCTGCGAGTATATATAGACGAGAAATTTTCCTTTATAATTGGCCATAATTGCAATTAGAGGATAGTTGGTGGCACGCCCATATATATACACCATAACTTTGTGCGTTTTTAATTATTATTCATTCATTCACTTAAAATATGGTTCAGTGTGTGAGTGTGTGTGTGTGTGTATATAAGAGAAAGAGGTGTAAAGATGAGAGAGTTTATGGTGAAGTTGAGAAGTCGCATGTACGTACGTGGGTGCGTGTTTGGTTTGAGTTGAATGTCGGCAACAGACAGCTCTTTGCTCAGCCGTATGGTAAGTGAGAGATAGTATAGATCCTATAGCGAGAGAAAGAGAAGTGTACAGGTAAGTTTGAAGAGAATTTGAGAAATGTAAAAGGAAGGAAGTCGTCTGTGTAGTGTATGAAATAGAAAGAGCTCTGAAGAGAGGAGCTCTAACACTAAGTTCACTTCTCTCTCAGTCTCTGGACGAACTCCAAACTTGCCACTTACCTTTGCTACCCCCATCTTGTACCTGCCAACCAATCCACTCCATCCCTTCTTCAGCCCACTCTATATATACAGTATTAATCCATGAAACATACTGTGCCCACCTCCGCAACTTAAAACTACTCAAAAGGAGTTCTCTGTACCATTTCCACAATTCTCTTGCTCTTTTAGGCGGCTCTCCTCGGTTTGTACGAGAGTTTGGATATTACTTATTCTCGGAGAAATTCTCTCAAAGTGATATAAAAGCTTTCTAGCTAAAAGAAAAAAAAAAAAAATCAAAATAAATAAACATTTGCTCCCCTTTAAAATATTTATACCCCCCTCAGTTGTTTGTAGTAAACTTCTAATTTACAACCAAAATAAAACTCGAAACCTAGAAACCCCTCCAAAAAGGCACCATTTTATTGAGGCTTCAAAATTTATTTAAAAAAATAAATAAATAGAAAAACATTTTTTCAAGGTTATTCGCTTATTTATGGACTCCAAAGTATAGCCATTGGATTGGGAGAACTAATTATGGGTTTCAAATGGATTCTATCCAGCAAGGAGTAGCAACCTGACGGGTAACCTGAGCTCACAGTACATCATGCACACTCACCAGAACAGTAAACTAAACATATCCAAAAAACACTCCCTACACTACAGACAAGGTACAGACAGTAGGGTAAAATAGGATGAGATGGCCACCATTTTATTTGGAGGGTGCCTGCAAATTTTTGGTAAGGGCTAGGCTTACTTTATTATTATTTTTGGAAACCTCATACGCTCACAAACATAAGATAAGGAAAAACTTTCAGAAAAAATGCTGAGGGAAACATTTTCTTATTCTTACAAAAAAAAAAAATTAGCAATTGGCCATCTATCCCCACTGGGTTGGGTGAGTTGGCCAATGCAACTTGGGAGAGATGGCCACATATTGTAAATGAAATTGCACCAGTAAAACGTAAAAATATCAGAAAGAAATGAATGGTTACTTAATATTTACTTATTATTCTTCTTTTTAAATGCGCTTTTACTACAATTTTGGCAAGCGTTTGCAAAAGAAGAGCAATTTTCGTGGAACCACTTCCGGCATATTATACATTCCATTCCAATCCCTTTTTTTTCTGGTCTTGTTGTAGTTTTCCCCATATCCTGTACATTCCAGTTTCAATCGATTTCTAAAATGGCATCACTTTTCCTCTTCAAATTCGATTCCTGTTTCGTCCTCTTCATCGGAACTTGGGGAAGGTGAGCGTTTTCTTTTTCGGACAATCCTTTCTTTCAGAATTGTCTCTCTTTGGGGATGGTATTTCTTGTTGTTTTGGATTTCTTTGCAACTCTGTTTTTCACAACAGCAATGTGCTCGAGAGAAGTTAATAAAGTGACAACAGACTTGACTAGTTTTCTTGCAGAGACGACAGTTTTGGGTGTGGGGTTAATACGATCTCAAATTTTCTTCAGTGTATAATTTCCGCGGTTAGTGTTCAGTCTTTAGGCGAGGAAAACGGATTAGGAACTTGGAAGGAAAAAACAAAACAAGAAAGACCTCGACACTGAAAGTTATACGAGGAATGATTAAGAAGAAGAAGAAGAAGTAGATACTAAGTCGAAGCTTTTTTGACCAACTATCGTAGAAATTTTCATAGCAGTTTTCAGCCCACCATTATCTTTGGCTAGTTTCTTGCGGGTCCATAGTTTCAATTTTGACTATTCAATCTTAATAATTTAATGTATTAATATGTTTTTTACATTAAAGTACTTTAATGTAAATTTGCAAAACTGCAAGAATAGTTGTTGGAACAAGTATCAAGTGTTAAATGATAAGTATAAGGATTATTTGTGTCGCACCATTATCGTGAACATGTACAATATACTTAGGGCAGGGATCGCCAAACGTTTTTTGATCATGGACCCCTGTATAATTTTTCGAAACCTCTATTGACCCCCACATAAAAGTAATTTTCAGTTAATTAAAATAAAACTTATCTATTAGGTACTGTGTTTGTACATTTATTTTATGGTTTTAAACATTTATTAAAGTAATTTTACGTTTTGTTACAAATAGTTTTATGAAAAATATCTTACTGTTGAAATTTAAATACCTTATAATAAGTAAAGTAACTACAGTATTGTTTCTTAATTAATGAGATGGGTGTGCTCCTGGTGTTTCTTTGCAAGGTTTCGCTATATTGGGTTTGAAATTGTTTTTTCCTTCGACCCCCCCCTGGCAAAGATCGACCCCCCAGTTTTGTTAAATAGATCCCTAGGGGTCTATATAGACCACTTTGACAACTTCTGACCAGTTAGGGTAACCATTCGTCCTGGATTTTCTAGGGCAGTCTCGGGGTTAAAATCCCCCGAGTCCCGTATTAATATATGTCCTGGAAAATGTCCCAAATTAAATAATTCATCATATCGTGTGAATATTGTAATATTCGATTATATTTTATTCGCCCATCTCTGCGTGCTTAACTAAATGTTTGTTTTGTCATTTTTCCTTCTTATTCTACATACATATTTATTGATTTGTATAACTATTTTTTTTTTGCCTTTTTTTTGTGACATTGGCTTTCGCCATACAGCCAGCATTGTCTAGGTGCTTTTCACTAGAATATCACTCACTCTCCATTCTTACTTATAAATACATTCGCTTCACATAAATAATAGTTTTCACCAGATCAATGACAAAAGGGATTTTGAAGTCATTATTGTCTAGATACAAAGAAAAATTTAAAAGAAATTTTTGTTGACTATAATGACTTAATGACTGTAAAGCGTAGAACGGTAAATCGATTCACCATATTTCGATGTCAAATGACCAAACAGATTATGGTAGATATAAAAAGGCTTCGGTTATTTAGTTTGATTTTTGAGCGGTGTCGACAATGTCGTATTTAGTGTACTCGGTCAATAATATTTCCTGACCATTTTTTCGTCGTAAGGTTTCCTTATCGATGCACACAATATTGTAACTTATTTCTATTAGCGGTTATACGAGGGTCGTCTTGACAGACAATGCAGTGTGAGCCGGCGCGTTGTCTTGATGGAGAACCCCGTGACTTGTTCTTCCTCAAAATCGGGTCGTTTTTTTCCTTACTCTTTCATGGAATTAAGCAAGCACCTCACGGTAGTAATGTTGATTAATTATAATCGATATTTTCAACCGTTTTGGACGTGGAAGGGCGACCCGGACGCTTAAAACACTCAAAAACTCGCGCACGTGATAAACATTCAGCGCCATAAACTTCTTTTAATAAAAGATAAGTTTCAGTAGCGGTTTTACCAAGTTTTGATGTGAAATTTCACGACAATTCGTTGCTCTACTGCATGTGTAGTATCATGTTTTCAGCAAAACGAAACACCTCTTACACAAACAACGGTTCCGGTCAGACAGATTTCTCTACAAACACGTGAGACGCTGTAATCGAAAGAGAAGGCTTTACGCTGCACAGCTGTCGGTCGTTAGGATTATTTCTTCTGTAGCAGCATCAGACTCGTAATTTAATAGCCACACCTCGTTCAGTAACATAATATAATCTGTTACATACGTATTATAATAATCTATTACTGTAAAATATTTCCCATAGCCCTGAAGATGACCTAATCCCTAGATCGAAGGCTTGGCAAAAATGAAATAACAAAATTAATGGCTGAAATTGGCCATAATCTTTCTTCCTGTTGGATCACTGAATCGGTCACCAAAAAACGTGGAACAATTCTCCTATTCTTTCCTTTTTCCTTTTAATTTACCTATTTGGGCTGCCAGTGGGCGTACAATTACTTCTTCTTTTTTTTTTTAAAAAAAAAATTATTTTAAGGTGCTTTTCCAACGCACTGCCGGCCTTTGGACAGTGTTCTTTCGCTTCAGACAACACTGCCCATCCACCGGATAGTAGTTAGCTATAAAGAAGCTCGAGAGAGAAAAGAAAAATCTAAGAGGCCATCAGCTGGATTCGAAACTGTGTGTTGCTTTGAATTAAATTTTGTTTAATAAATGTTTCATTAAAAAATACACAGTAAAACGGTTTTAAAAAAAAGAAAACAAATTGAAATATTTCCCGTCAATGTAACCGAAATAGAGATGTTGAATTTCCACCAACCGGGGTTTTCCACCAACAATTTCATATTTGTATAATTGCATTCAACGAAACACCTGATGGTGACAGGTAATTAGTTTGTATGTAAGTAAATTGTAATATACGCACATATGTGCCTATAATATTATATAAAATAAGAGGTTTTAATATAAAATTAAATAGTTCGTTACTTGTAGCAAATTAAAATCTACACAGTTTTTATGTATATTATTATTATTTTCAATGATTTAAGGCGCGCCAAACATCTGAGGTTATTGGCGCCCGGAGCTTTTTCACAGTGCACTGATCGGCCTTCAAAAAAAAGATATCTCTTGTATAATAGGCTCTTAAATCTTAAATCGGACAATCACAATACTTCTTCCAATTATATAAGAGTAAGAGATTAGTAAAACAATGTGTAAATACTAAGCAATGATTTATGTAATTAAGTGAAAGTATGTAAGTCTATTTCTAGGAAAGCGATGAGGTATTTCAGGAATCCTAAGGGGTAGTAAATACCTGGGATGAATGTTTCTAGAAAGGAAAATGTCCAGATGAGATATGTTTTAAGTTCCGTTGGAGGAAAATTCTTTTGCTGCCAGTGGGATTGTTAGAGGGTACATCTTGCTCTGTTTTTACGTCATACGTTTGTTTGCTCATACCTCTTGAGGGTGACTCGTAAAGACGTTTGGTAGGAGCTAAGGATATGACCTCATTTTGTACTATCTGAAGAGAGAATTTTTTTTTATTTGTCTTCAGCTTTCTTATTTGGGTACTAGATTTCGGCGAAGTTATCAAGATTTCTGGAAAAGTGGCTAGCGCACATCTGATTAGAATTTTTAAGATACCAGTTCTCGTCGCATGGATAAATACGTAGAAGTTTTACGGCAGTGTAAAAGATTTTACTGAAAATGTGGTTAGATTCACCCTTACTGGATAATATCTTTGATTTTATTAGCCTTGGCAGCCATGTTTATTGTATCCCTGACCGATTTCGGACTTACAGCCATCATCACTTAGGTTCCCGTCTCGCTCTAAACTAGCTGAGAGGCAGTTCGTTAAACAAAAAAAAAATCCAGGGCGCTAATGATCTTAGACGTTGAGGCGCCATAAATGAAGAATGAAAAAACAGTTCTTCATCTATTTACTCTATTATATTCACTGAGCCTATTCACGGAGACAAAATTGTAGTCGAAATCTTTTCACCAAAACTGTTTAATAAACAGTGGTCAAAAAAAGTAATCATACACTAAGTTTTCTTACTTTATCTACTGAGCTTTTGTTTCTAGGATGACTACTTGTTCAGCACTGAAATAGAAGATAGTAACAATGAATTTAATGCACTCATTTTCTTTTATAAACATACAAGAATTGATTAAAAAGCAGAAAAATAAAACCCTATTGAAAATTTATGGTCTTCTTTGGAGCGGAAAATTCGAAAATTGAAAATTGTTCTTCCAGAGAAGAGCTCATAACCAATTTAAAGAAATCATGGGCAGAAATCACATCTCAAGAGACACTAAACCTGGTGGAATCTATGCCAAGGAGGCTTCAGGCAATAAAAAATGCAAAGGGATTGCTTACAAAATATTAGGTCTTTAGTTTAGTGTTAATTGTAACATTCAGACTTAGTGTATGAGGGTCGTTTGAAAAGTCCGTGCAAAAATAAAAACTACTTAATTTTTTGGGGTAAACCTTTTTTATTTTTCAACATAGTCTCCTTTTAGGCTTATACACTTCGTCCAACGCTGCTCTAGTTTGTTGATCCCTTCCGAATAATAGGATTTGTCCGAGTCTGAAAAATAGCCATTCGTTTCTGCAATCACCTCCTCGTTTGAATAAAATCTTTTTCCCGCCAGCCATTTCTTCATATTGGGGAAGAAATAGTAGTCCGAGGGAGCCAAGTCTGGAGAATAGGGGGGGATGTGAAACGAGTAGGAACCCTATTTCCATTAATTTTGCGACCACAACTGCTGAGGTGTGAGCTGGTGCGTTGTCGTGATGGAAAAGGACTTTTTTTGTGGGCCAATCGTGGGCGTTTTTCTTGCAGCTCGGTTTTTCAAACGGTCCAATAACGATGAATAATATGCACCTGTAATAGTTTTACCCTTTTCCAGATAGTCGATGAGGATTATTCCTTGCGAATCCCAAAAGACAGTCGCCATAATCTTTCCGGCCGAAGGAACGGTCTTCGCCTTTTTTTGGCGCAGATTCCCTCCTTGGTAACCCATTGTTTAGATTGTTCTTTGGTCTCAGGAGTGTAGTGATGTATCCATGTTTCATCCACAGTGACGAAACGACGCTTAAAGTCCTGCGAATTCTTCTGGAACAGCTGCAAACCGTCGTCCTTGCAACACTTCACACGATTTCGTTTTTGGTCAAGCGTGAGCAATCGCGGCACCCATCTTGCGGATAGCTTTGTCATGGTCCAAATGTTGATGCATAATATTATGTACCCGTTCATTCGAGATGCCCACAGCACTAAGCAATCTTACGCACCTTCACTCTTCTGTCATCCATCACCATATCATGGATTTTATCAATTGATTTCTGGAGTAGTAACTTCAACAGGGCGTCCAGAACGTTCTCAGCGTCACTTGTGCCCATATGGCCACTCCAGAAAATTTTGAAACCACTTATAAACTGTTCTAATCGAAGGTGTCAGAGTCACCATAATGTTTATCAAGCTTCTCTTTAGTCTCCTGAGGCGTTTTGCCTTTCATAAAGTAGTGTTTAATCAACACACGAAATTCTTTTTCGTCCATTTTTTGAAAATCACTCGACTTCCTCGATTCAAACGAACGCCAAACACAAAGAAATAGACCGATCTGGCTGAAACTTGGTGTGTGTTCTTCCAAGAGATGCTACTAACTAAACATAACCTCGATACGCGCCAGTAGTGCTATCTCTCTGACTTTGCACGGACTTTTCAAACGACCCTCGTATGCTAAAAAGAGTTAATTAATTTCTTCGGTTCAATAAATACGTAACTAATAATACATTTAATATTCATTAATAAATTACTGAAATTAAATAATACTGTACGAAAAAATTGGATTACATTACTGTAACATTACAAACATACATTCTACTGAAATGAATATTTCATTCTACCTTATATTTAATCCAATGGGTTGATTCCTATCAACCCAACGTCCACCACCAATTGGCTGATATCATACAGATCTCTCTCCGCCAATCATCACGACCTAAACACACAAATTTTACCAAAAACAAGTTATAAAAATAAAATAAAAAATAATTGTGTTAACATTAGTTCATGATTTGTTGAAGTTTGATGCAAATTTATAATTATTATAAATGAAATTTTGTTCTTTGGCAATTTATTAACGCCAATTCACATTATTAATGCATGAGTTTATTAGTGATTAATTTTTTTTAGCAAGAAACAGATCTTATACATTAACCCTTTCCTTACTCTAGTTGAGAGAGAGAGAGCTTTATCCAACTAAGATCAAGAAAATCCCCTTCAAAAAAAAAAAGAAGTCCCGAAATCCCTTTTTAACTTTTACCTTTTTTATGCTATGATGTAATCCTCCCTGAAAATTTGGTTGTGTCCCACTACTTTAGGTTATTAAAAGTTAAAAGGGAATATGGATTTTGCTAAATCTTTTTTTGGATTCTGCTTAGATTTTACCACCATATGCCTGTTTTTTAAGAAGATTCCAAATTATTTTTCTAGTCAAGTTCTTTGATCATGAAAAATCTTTCAGTTTAAGAATTGTAAGCCTTAAGAGCATGTTTGTTCTTGGATTTTCTTTATTTCTAGAAGGAAAACTTCTTTATTAAGTTTGTTAATATTAAATATGGTAAAAAGCGCAACTCTTATTAATGAAAAATGAAAGAAAATGTTAAATTTTCATTAACATTTTAGAAATCGGATTTCCACCTATAAATTAATAAATTTTTCTTTTTTTTTTTGGCGCATCAACAGCTGAGGTCATTAGCGCCCGGAGCTTTTTCCAGTACACTGCCGGCCTCCGGACAGTGTTCTCTCGTTACAGACAACACTGTCCCTATCACCGGACAGTGAGCTGTAAGAAGCTTCTAGGAAGAGAAAATCTAAGGGTCAGCTGCTGGATTCGAACCCGGGACCTCCGCGTGGGAGTCCAGTATGCTAACCTCAGTAGCTAATCCCTTCCCCTATTTGTCTTTATTAAGAATATTTATACACAGACGGCTTTCAGACATTTAACCATGTTTGTGACACACTAGAGCTACGTAGGACCTCCTTATGCTCTCACTAGGGATTAAATAAGGGGTTTTCTAAACTTTCATTTTAGATATTTTAGAGTTTTACTACCTCTTAAGTATTTGATTATTAAATTTCTAACCAAACTTCCAAGAAGAAAGAAAATCAATATACCGCAAGTGAAGTTTTAAAGAAAAACTTTTTCACGTTCTCAGTAATTTACTTTGAATTTCCCAAACGGATTCATTTGAAGCTGTTCTAATGGCGTACTTAAGCTTAAATGTCAGTTTGACTTGTCATTTTTTCTTAATTAATAGTTTGGTGCAGAGGGAATGTGTCGCATTCTATCAACATTATTATTAAACGGATTTTTCTTTTAAGCAATTCTAAGTTACAAGTAAATTCAATTATATTCGTAAATTATGGTTAGAAAAAGTCATGTGAGTGTCCGTAAGAGATTCTTTTCATGAGAAAGTAAAGTGAAACTATCGAATATTGGCGAAAACTATTCGAAAATAATCTTAACTTATGTAAAATTTCTTGAAAATTAAGAATTATTTTTTATTTTCGAATAATATTTCTCAATATCTACGATAAGATTAATATTATTTCTAAAATCACCAAAATAAGTAAATAAAAGATGAGAAAATAATAAAAGATTTAGGAAAATAAGTAAAACGTATTGAATCACCATTGTTAATACGCTTTGACCAGCCCATAACTGGTTTCCATTGGACGGGGCGTGACTACACTAGAGGTGGGCATGGCCCGCCCACAGTCTGCAACCGTACTGCATTGTGATTGGCCACTACTTTGAACGTTATAATTTCAATGAAATAATTAATTTAAAAATTTTTTCTCGACATTTCTCCCATAGGTATTTGATAAACTTTCGAATAAAGCAAGAAAAAAAATTTCTCCTTAAAAATAAGATAAATAATGTTTCTTTTGGAATAATACTTCATGTTTTATACAATTATCGCTAACAGAAATCAAAAAGTTGATAATTTGTATTGTTTAATCGTGAAATAGATAAAAGAGAAATAGGCTAGTGAGCCGCCATTAAATAGGCTGTAAGCACAACTTAATACTCCATCCGGTGGAGAACTCTAGTGGCAATTTCTGTAAACATAAATGCAGTTTTTACATTCACATATAACCTTGTTGAAAACTCCCTAGACTTAAATAGGATTATCTTACACTCATAATTAACCATGTTGACGACTCACTAGACCTATATAAGACCACCACACACTGACATTTAACCGTGTTAACGACTCACAAGACTTATATAGGACTACCTTACACTCACATTTAACCATGCTGACGATTCAGTAGACTAATATAGGGCTATCTTACACTCACATTTAACCATGTTGACGATTCACTAGACTTATATAGGGGCTATCTTACACTCACATTTAACCATGTTGGCAACTCACTAGACTTTTATAGTTCTACCTTACTCTCACATTTAACCATGTTGGCGACTCACTAAACTTATATAGGTCTACCTTACACTCACATTAAACCTTGTTGAAAACTCACTAGACTTATATAGGTCTACCTTACACTCACATTAAACCTTGTTGAAAACTCACTAGACTTATATAGGTCTACCTTACACTCACATTTAACCATGCTGACGATTCAGTAGACTAATATAGGGCTATCTTACACTCACATTTAACCATGTTGACGATTCACTAGACTTATATAGGGGCTATCTTACACTCACATTTAACCATGTTGGCAACTCACTAGACTTTTATAGTTCTACCTTACTCTCACATTTAACCATGTTGGCGACTCACTAAACTTATATAGGTCTACCTTACACTCACATTAAACCTTGTTGAAAACTCACTAGACTTATATAGGTCTACCTTACACTCACATTTAACCATGTTGGTGACTCACTAGACTTTTATAGGTCTACCTTACTCTCACATTTAACCATATTGGCGACTCACTAGACTTCTATCTTACACTCATATTTAACCTTGTTGACGACTCACTAGACTTATATTAGACCAACTTACACTCATATTTAACCTTGTTGAAAACACACTAGCCTCATATAGTACTATCTTACACTCACATTTAACCGTGTTGACGACTCACCAGACTCGTATGGGTCTATCTTACACTCACATTTAACTTAGTTTTTACCCTATTACATGTAACCTATTTATGAATTAGTCTATTTTTTTGTCAATTTATCTACTACACATCTTCATGTTGGTAAAGTAAGTGATTCGAGCTACACCTGTTATAGTTTTACCCTTTTTCCAGATAGTCGATGAGGATTATTCCTTGCGAATCCCAAAAGACATTCGACAGGGCGTCCAGAACGTTCAGCGTCACTTGTGCCCATATGGCCACTCCGAAAATTTTGAAACCACTTATAAACTGTTCTAATCGAAGGTGCAGAGTCACCATAATGTTTATCAAGTTTCTCTTTAGTCTCCTGAGGCGTTTTGCCTTTCATAAAGTAGTGTTTAATCAACACACGAAATTCTTTTTCGTCCATTTATTTGAAAATCACTCGACTTCCTCGATTCAAACGAATGCCAAACACAAAGAAATAGACCGATCTGGCGGAAACTTGGTGTGTGTTCTTCCAAGAGATGCTACTAACTAAACATAACCTCGATACGCGCCAGTGGTGCTATCTCTCTGACTTTGCACGGACTTTTCAAACGACCCTCGTATGAATACTTATTTTACATACAATTGTTTTTCTGCTTTTTAATCAATTCTTTATGTTTATAAAAGAAAATGAGTGCATTAAATTCATTGTTACTATCTTCGATTTCAGTGCTGAAGAAATAGTCATCCTAGAAACAAAAGTTCAGTAGATAAAGTAAGAAAACTTAGTGTATGATTACCTTTTTTGACCACTGTACCTCTGATAGTAGAGGAAATCCGGAAATCTATCAGAAATACATTAAATATGAGTGCCAAGACGAATAAAAATCAAAGAATGAAGCTTTTAGATTGTTCTTGAACACACCATTTATTACGGACGACTTATGAACTGCCTTTAAGTAAATCTAGAAGTAACTGCAATACCTTAAATGTCCATAGCCAAAATCTTAAAAGAAAAAATCGGAACTCCCTTTAAATGGTACAATATATGTACATTTTCACTTATCGATAAGATCCTCTTTTCCCACGAAATAACCCTAGAAATACTACCGAAAAAAAAAAGATGGCTACCTAAATTCTCCAAGTTAAAAGATCGTATAAACTTGAATAGTACATTTAAGTTAATGGATTGTAGAGAAATTAAATGCCGACAGATCGTGCTTACAATTTAACACCCATTTAGTATTATACGAGTATAACCCACATAGAGCTGACGCTGCCCTCTCGCTAGAATATATGTAATGTATGCAATGTGTTCACAAACGTAAATTACATTTAAATTTATTACATTAAATTGTACAGTAAACAGTTCGTAAATTTATTCCACATGTGAAATGGCCGCAGTTATTTAAACTAGTCTTTACAGAATTTATTGTTATTAAATGGTAAATAATAACTTGGTTTCGAGTTCAGAGTGGCCTTAGATTGTTTTCTCTCTCTCTCTCTCTCTGAGCTCCTTTCAGCTGGTCAGTGATGGTGAGTGTCATAACCTGAATTGGTACGTTTAGTGCATTTGTAATGTTGTGTTAGTCATGTGTAACAAAAGTAAAGTAATGCCTATTTTGTCTAGCGAGCTTTACGTCTAGGTGTCGTGGACGGAGCAAACATACTTTACCGTAAATTTCTAATATTAACCATTAAATAAAATCCAAGGCATAGACACCGGAGTATCGAACCCATTAAACCAACAATACATCTTAGCATTGCGGGTCTAGTCTCTTAACCGCCTAACATACTTTACTATAAATTTCTCATATTAACCATTAAAAAAATTCCAAGGGCTAGACAGCGGGAATTGAACCCATTAAACCAACAATACATCTTAGCATTGCGGGTCTAGTCTCTTAACCGCCTAACATACTGTACTCGTACTATAAATTTCTCATATTAACCATTAAAAAAATTCCAAGGGCTAGACAGCGGGAATTGAACCCATTAAACCAACAATACATCTTAGCATTGCGGGTCTAGTCTCTTAACCGCCTAACATACTGTACTCGTACTATAAATTTCTCATATTAACCATTAAAAAAATTCCAAGGGCTAGACAGCGGGAATTGAACCCATTAAACCAACAATACATCTTAGCATTGCGGGTCTAGTCTCTTAACCGCCTAACATACTGTACTCGTACTATAAATTTCTCATATTAACCATTAAAAAAATTCCAAGGGCTAGACAGCGGGAATTGAACCCATTAAACCAACAATACATCTTAGCATTGCGGGTCTAGTCTCTTAACCGCCTAACATACTGTACTCGTACTATAAATTTCTCATATTAACCATTAAAAAAATTCCAAGGGCTAGACAGCGGGAATTGAACCCATTAAACCAACAATACATCTTAGCATTGCGGGTCTAGTCTCTTAACCGCCTAACATACTGTACTCGTACTATAAATTTCTCATATTAACCATTAAAAAAATTCCAAGGGCTAGACAGCGGGAATTGAACCCATTAAACCAACAATACATCTTAGCATTGCGGGTCTAGTCTCTTAACCGCCTAACATACTGTACTCGTACTATAAATTTCTCATATTAACCATTAAAAAAATTCCAAGGGCTAGACAGCGGGAATTGAACCCATTAAACCAACACATCTTAGCATTGCGGGTCTAGTCCCTTAACCGCCTAACATACTGTACTCGTACTATAAATTTCTCATATTAACCATTAAAAAAATTCCAAGGGCTAGACAGCGGGAATTGAACCCATTAAACCAACAATACATCTTAGCATTGCGGGTCTAGTCTCTTAACCGCCTAACATACTGTACTCGTACTATAAATTTCTCATATTAACCATTAAAAAAATTCCAAGGGCTAGACAGCGGGAATTGAACCCACTAAACCAACAATACATCTTAGCTTTGCTGGTCTAGTATCTTAACCACACGGCTACCGTATTGTCATAATAATGTGTAATGTTAACAGAACACAAGCACTAAATGTGCAGAATTCTTATATAATTACTAGTTTTCATTTATTTTTTATTTCATTATTTAAAACTTTTAAATAATGAAATATTTCATTATTTAACTTTTTAACTAACTCACATAAACATCATGTTATCTCCATAACCCAGTCAGCAAGAGTAAATGCAAGATGGTAACTCAAGTGAAGGCGAAATCTCTGCACCAAACTGATTCATCTACCACTGACGTTTTGGTTGACCAAGTCTAAAGAAAATCGTTTCTAGAGTACAACCTCCCCCATACACTGCACATCTTTCTGTCGCAGTAAGAGCTAATGAAGAACCTACCTACATAACCCATGGCGCTACGGGCCAATAAGGATCTGGGGCCTCCTCCAGGTATTTTTTTGGCCATTCGTCTTTATCATAGGCGTACCTCGGCCATCTTCTTCTAACACCACCCATCCCACTCATCAAAACTCCCCTCCACACCATCTAACCATCTCATACGAGGCCTCCCCTCTGCTACGGCTTCCTCCTCCTGGCTCCTATTTTCTGGCACATTCTTTCAACATGTCCAAAGCCAAAACCTTAACGTTGGCTCTTTCTTACAAAAAGATACCAGTTCTGGGTCTCCCATTAACTCCTGCCGAAGCTCTTCATTTTTTTCCCCTAATTCAACTAGCGCCCTTTTTCGCAGATAGGGTCCAAATATTCCTCGAAGTACACTTTTCTTTTCCAAGATCTAATGAAGAAAGCACATAATATTCTATTATTATACTTCAAAGAACGATCATTAAAGGACCTGTAACTAACAAAACTGTATCCAAAACATGAAACCTTGAAAAATTAATACAAAGAATCATCTTTAGTCGTCTTTTAATTTAATTTACTTAAAAATTAAGACTTTCATTACGTGAAATCAACTGAATGCGTAATAATGAAAATTTATTTTCTTCAGAAAGGTGAAAGGAAAACTGTATAGATCTGCAAGTTTTCCTCCACATAAATAAGTTAAAAGAAAAGAAAAACAAAAAGAAAAGCCGTTCTAACGTTAGGTATAATTCTACTATCTTATTTGTGATTCAATGGAAGATCAGTTATATTACCTCAACTAGCCTTCCTCCATTATAGATGAATGGGTTTAGGTATGTGGTAGGAGATTACACCAGTGTATGTATGTACTTTTAGCAAGATGTATTGTGTTTCCTAGGGCATTTAAAGGGCCACTATTTCATTATGATTTATACTATCTTCCCTTTTCTGGTTTTTCCTTTAATTCACTTCACAATGTTTAGCTTTTTCTTTTTAGCTCATCCGTTTATTTTTAGGCTATTACATATAAATCATTCATAGCACCATATACGAGGTGGTATTAGTAAACTGTAAATATTTATGGTGATGTCTGATGGTGAATTGATTGTAATAAAAGAAGTGGGCGCCCTTAGACTGTAAAAGGGATGTTTCTAAATTATTAAAAACTGAATAAGTAATACAGATCATAACTTCCGGCTTCCAGTAGAGTCACTCGACAATGCTTACGAGGTTTGTTCATGCTTAGTGCGGTGATGGACTGTATTGTCTGCAACAAGAGAACATTGCCCGAAAGCCGATAGTTTACTGGAAAAAGCCTTAGGCTCCAGTAAACTTAGATATCCTTTTTTTAAAAAAAATATTAGTCTACACCATTGATGGGCAAACTGCATTCCGGTGAAAGGTTCAAAATCCGGCCCGTCGCATATTATATAATTATACATATATTATATATATATAATATATGTATAATTATATAATAATAACCATGTTTCCCAAATCTCTCGTCGTTCCATCAATATCTTTAAGCAGTTTAATAGTTCCCGTCATCTTTTTCCAGTTAAGACCCGGCAACTCCTAGTTTCCTCTCTTACATTCCCCTATTTCGACTATGGTTGTTTAGTGTATGGCGGTCTTTCTGGTGATATTGAAGCTAAGCTCAAGCGCCTCATGAACTGCTTTATAAGATTTATTTTCAGCATTCCCCAGAGACTCTCGCATTTCGTACTGCTACGATGAGTTGAAGTGGCTTTTTCCTGTCTATCGCCGCCAATATTTTTTGGCTTCTTTCCTTTTTCAAGTCATCCAGTCTCAAAGGCCTTCCTATATTTTTCAACTCCTTAAGTTTAAATCCTCCATCCACTCCCGTAACAGTAGATCTCGCTCATCTGATCTCTATATTCCCTCTCACCGTACCTCATCCTTTTGACAAGTCCTTCCTAATGCGTGCTACCTCTCTCTGGAACTCCTTGCCTTCATCTGTCCGCCATGCTCCTACCCTATCCATCTTTAAATCCCGTCTATTCAGTTATCTCCTTTCTATCCAGCTTCCTCCGAAATTCTAATTGTTTTAATTTATTTCCTTAATTTCTGCTGTTATTTTTATTTTCACTTTTTGTAATTACTTATATATTTATTTATTTTCTGTATGATCACAGGCCAAACTGTTAAGGCCTCTATTTGTTCCTGTATTTATTCTTAGGGGACAATTGTCCCAGAATAATAAATCTCTTTTCTATTTCTATTTCTATTTATTTTTTTTAAATCTTTTATTGAAATTTGCAGCTGCAACAATTGTTGCAACAAGCAAATGTGATATAATATAATGTCGCGAATGAAGATTGGAGAAGGCACCTAGTGGCGACACTCCATTAACGTGCTCTTGCTATACTGCTCTTACGACGAGAGTAGATCGCGGGGCCATCTTCTCTTCAATCTCCTTGGAGGATCACCTGGTATAGCGAACCGACTTTAAGGAAAATAAACCAAATCATTGATGTATGGTGGTGGAAGCAATTTTTAAAAAAGGTTCTTTGGAAATTAAGGGAACAAATTCCACATTTTCCATTGGTTTTTACTTCTCATTTTCCAAAATTTATCGTCTTCAGAGTTACAACGTAGTATTGCTTTTAATATCAACTATCAAATGATGAGGAAGGTGTATTGCAGTGAAATCAGGAGACTATTTCCACCTTTTTTCAAATTGTTTTTGCTTTTTGTTTTTTGTTTTTAAATAGATCGATCTAAGATGTACAATCTATCATTGCCCTTAATATTAACTATGAAATGCAGAAAAAGCTGCATTCTAGTGAATTATTATCTCTAGACCCTTAACCATAAATTACGGTTAAACTATTGGTAAAATATTAAATATACCTATTTATTTAATATTAATTAAAAAATTCCATAATTTTAGAAAATCTTTCCAGCTGGTTTTAACAAAATATTAAAAGGAGGTTGTAAGAATCAGCTGTTTAACTTCGTCTTAAAAATTTTGATTACTTTAATCTTTTAATTTAAGTAGAAAAAAAAACTATAATTATTGGAGAATTTATTAATTCTATTTTATTTTCTAAATACCACGTAGTAACCATCTGCGTGTGACGTCATAAAAGTTTTCCCAACTTGATTATATATATTAATATTATTTAAAAAATAATTCAACCGTAGAAAACTGATTTTTGATTCAACATACTAGAATTTTTTTTTTTTAATCTACATATAATTAATTATTTCCAATAATTATAAAAAAAAAAGGTACCATATGTTAACACTAAGCATCTGTAACGGCCATTATAACCTTTACAAGTAGGTTATCATTTCAACTCGTGTTCTGGTAGAGGTAACATCACTTCTACGCAGTAAGTACATTTTCTTAATTTAAATTAATATTCCATCAACTTTTTTTATTTATTAATAGAGTATTAGAAAGAAAGAAGAATACATAAATATTTATAGTTATTCATAATTTAATTTAAAGAAATTAAGAAGAAATAGAATTGACCAGTTCAGACATGTCTGAACTCACATTCTATTGAATGCATGGTAAAAGTAGATTTTGTTGAATAAAACTATCTTCAATAGTTGAGTAAATTTGTAATTCAACTTTTCTTTAAAAAAATTTAAGTAAATAGGTGAACTTTAAGACATTAGGTAGTTGATGAATTGAAGTATAGGTAGGTATTTAATGAATCTGTGCTAGGTATTAACTGAAAATTACTTTTTTTACATTTTTAGCGTTAATTAATTTAAATAATGTTGATTTTTGAATGATTTATACCACTACAATTAGTAAGAATGAATTCAGACTAAGTCCAATGTTTTTGACTTCGGTGAAAAATTAAGCTGTACAGATAAGTTCTAAACTCTTTTACTAAATGCCTGGAATATAAATATATTTTAATATCAACTAGTATGAACGTTTTGATGAGGTTTGAATTAAACTTTTCTAAATTAATTTTGGGCCTATTGGTCCGTTTAGCTGAAGAAACAAATTAATACAGATGCCTGTAAATTGTATCAAAAGTATTTGATGAATTCACGAACAAGAATGAGTTTTATTTTTTGATTATTTTGGTCAAAATTTAGTTCAAAAAAATGTGTTCATTTAAGTTATATTTGTACTTATCTTTTTTCCTTATTGTTACAGGAACCGAGTTCGTGTTAAACTCCCCGGGAGTGATTGCTTCGGGACTTTTTTTACCTTTTATTAACTATTATCATTGATATTTTAAACTGTGCGTATTTAACAAAGTAATTGCTTCGGATTTTTCCAAATTCCGCTAAAGTAAAGCCTGCGAAGTATTTGTGTGCGATATATTTTTAACTAGTGTCAAGTGTCCAGTGCCAATTGACGAGGACTCCTGCTCTTCTCCCTCCACCAAGACGAAGACGCAAAGGACTACATCGATGGATATGTAACTGCAAGATATTGTTACATATCCCAACCTACAGCAAAAAAAGGTAGATTGGGGAATTATAGTGGTTATATCGATGACGTTCGGGCGCGATTAGTAGCGTGCCACTCGCTCTAGGCTCGCCTACAGCGAGTGGCACTCTAAACTCTCTTTATCAAAATTAATTTTTTTATACTTGGCCAAATTTTATTTGCGAACTATCTTTTCCGTCAACGATAAATACTTCGAGTTTATCCATAATTATGATTCCATTTATTAGGGCATGTTAGGAACTTCAAGAAGTAGGATGACACAACATATTAGATAGTTAAAGTAATTTCAAAATTAAAGTTTAGAATTTACTTTTTAGTTAGGGTTTTCAGGTGGACCAATACAATGAATTAAATAGTTAAATTAATGTCAAAATTAAAGTTTAGAATTTGCTTTTTAATTAGGGTTTTCAGCTACACATCAACCAGCTACTTTGGAAAGGAACAACATATTAAATAGTTAAAGTATTTTTAAAATTAAAGTTTAGATTTTGCTTTTTAGTTAGGGTTTTCAGGTGGACCAATACAACATATTATATAGTTAAAGTAATTTCAAAATTAAAGTTTATATTTTGCTTTTTAGTTAAGGTTTTCAGCTACACATCAACCAGCCACTCTTTAGTGCATGATACATATTTAGTGCATGACAAAATGACATTAGTCATTTTATAAATAAATAGAATCATAATTATTCATTTATATGGCTACTACTAATATCCTTCTTCGGAACTTCAAGTCCAAGTAGAGCAGAGGGGTAAGTCAATTCTGCATGTTACTAAGCATCTTCGCTTTCTTTGCTTGATTATTTTTCTATTTACAGCAGAAAATATTTTTAGATAGATTTTTAAAGTCATATCAAAATTGAAGTTTAGAATTTGCTTTTTAGTTAGGGCTTTTCAGGTGGATAAATACAATATATTAGTTAGATATTTAATGTAATTCAAAATTAAAGTTTAGAATTTGCTTTTTAGTTAGGGTTTTCAGGTGGACAAATACAATATATTAGTTAGACAGTTAAAGTAATTTCAAAATTAAAGTTTGGAATTTGCTTTTTAGTTAGGGTTTTCAGGTGGACAAATACAATATATTAGTTAGACAGTTAAATTAATTTCAAAATTAAAGTTCAGAGTTTGCTTTTTAGTTAGGGTTTTCAGGTACACATCAAACCGCTACTTTGGAAATGGTCAATATTTTAGTTAGATATTTAAAGTAATTTCAAAATTAAAGTTAAGAATTTGCTTTTTAGTTAGGGTTTTCAGGTGGATAAATACAATATATTAGTTAGATAATTAAAGTTATTACAAAATTAAAGTTTAGAATTTGTTTTTTAGTTAGGGTTTTCAGGTTCCCAGGCTTTAGCTGTTTTACACAAACAACACTCATACACTGACACCAAATCAACAATCACACAGTGTGACAACATTACACTAAACAACTCTGCATTCCAATATAAATCCATTTTAAGATTTCATTTGATTTTTAGTTGTAACTCTTTTTTTCTCTTTCTTTTTCGTGGCTGTTATAAAACTCACTGTTTAACGTAGTGGTACTTTCCGTGGTGTGTTAGGATTATACGAAATAGTATTAAGTGCCGAGTTAAAAGGATGTTGGTAGTGTCTTCTGGCAGTACGTCACGTGTATTGGTCGAAGCTCATTGAATAACATTCAGTGTTTTTGGCGACTTTAACAGCTTCTTTGTGATAATGCGATTTTTTTTTTCTAAATTATTGCAAAGTTGGTTTCTGACAAAATATTTTCAGTGGGAGAAAAGAGTTCTTTGCCAGTTCCTAATCCGATCCCCGTAGGGGGAAGTGGATTAGCCACTTCTTCAGGGAACTTGGCGTCCCTGCGGGTATCCCAGCCTAACAACATGAACATGAGCAATATATACTGTTACACCCCAATACATTTACACAGTACACATAGGGCATAGTCATTTGTACAAGGAGGGGCTTATTTTCTCGGAACTGTTGTGCAGATTGTGTCAGGATTCTTTTTTGAGAAGTTCAGAGGATTTCATCGAAATTTGTTGAGCCTTCTATGCTGCATACACATTCATTGAAATTAGTAACATTTGTTTATATCACTGTACTATAAATAGAATTTTTAAAAATATAAAGGACAGAAAGTTATTAAAGTATTTTTTTTAATAATTAATACTTTTCAAATTGTACATTAAATTCCAGTAAATTTAGGGCACATGTTGAAATGACTAGGTTTTAGGTGTTTGTTGTTTTTCATAGTTTGAATGTTGGTCTAAAAACTTATATAATAATAAATCTTGCCAACGTAAAGTTGCGATAAAATAATATTTTAAACTAGTGTTTCTCTTTAATCTATGGGAAGATGTACATAGATTAGTTATTTATTGCGATCCAAGGATGTTAGTGCGATTCCAGCTGTAAAAATCCAAAACAAGGCATACAAGCAAGTGTGGTTTTTCTGCTTCTAAACTCCAGTTAGTTTGTCCACAACGCTTCATCAAGAAGTAGTATGGCAGTGATTTCCATCGTTTTCAAAGTATTCCTATGCTTCTTTTTTGCAATCCTTGTTATACTCAAATATCATATCGCAAAAATTATCCTCTCCACATTCAACAAATTAAGGAACATCCGTACCAGATCCAACTTTTCTCAAGTTCAATCAGTGAAGATTAATTTCGACGCGATAATCTTCATCACCAATTACGAAGAGATCAAGGAAGCAAGATTCAAATGACCTCTCTACAACTTGCCTCTATCATCAACAACATCCGTACAAGATCCAACTTTTCTCAAGTCTATTTCTTCAAACCGAGACGATTCATTTCAACTTCGATGCAACTATTGAGGAGATCAAGGAAGCAAGATTTAAATGACTGCTCTACAACTTGCCTCAGCTCATTAACAACATCCGTACCTGATCCAACTTTTCTCAAGTCTACTTCTTCAAACCGAGACGATTCATTTCAACTTCGATGCAACTATTGAGGAGATCAAGGAAGCAAGATTTAAATGACCGCTCTACAACTTGCCTCAGCTCATTAACAACATCCGTACCTGATCCAACTTTTCTCAAGTCTACTTCTTCAATCAGAGACGATTCATTTCAACTTCGATGCAACTATTGAGGAGATCAAGGAAGCAAGATTCAAATGACCGCTCTACAACTTGCCTCAGTTCATTAACAACATCCGTACCTGATCCAACTTTTCTCAAGTCTACTTCTTCAATCAGAGACGATTCATTTCAATTTCGATGCAACTATTGAGGAGATCAAGGAAGCAAGATTTAAATGACCGCTCTACAACTTGCCTCAGCTCATTAACAACATCCGTACCTGATCCAACTTTTCTCAAGTCTACTTCTTCAATCAGAGACTATTCATTTCAACTTCGATGCAACTATTGAGGAGATCAAGGAAGCAAGATTCAAATGACCGCTCTACAACTTGCCTCAGCTCATTAACAACATCCGTACCTGATCCAACTTTTCTCAAGTCTACTTCTTCAATCAGAGACGATTCATTTCAACTTCCATGCAAATATTGAGGAGATCAAGAAAGCAAGATTCAAATGACCGCTCTACAATTTGCCTCAGCTCATTAACAACATCCGTACCTGATCCAACTTTTCTCAAGTCTACTTCTTCAATCAGAGACGATTCATTTCAACTTCCATGCAAATATTGAAGAGATCAAGAAAGCAAGAATCAAATGACCGCTCTCCTCTACCCTCAACTCATAACAACATTCGTTCAAGAACCAACCACTTTCAAGTCTACTTCTTCAATCAATTTCAATTCAATTTTTTGAACCGCCCCAATCAACAAGTTCCAATTCAGTTTTCCTTGTTCTATGTGTGGTAAAAGGCAAATTGTCAATTTTTAATCGAGTATTCTGAAACTTCGTAGTTAGCTCTGTATGTTTGTAGTAAGGAAGATAACCTTCACCCTGGGATTTGAGAAATATTTTTACCCTACAAAAAAAGACTAAACATTTAACGAACTTACTTAAATGACAAAATTACTAAATAGGAATAAGAAATAGTTATCTTGTACATACATATTCTAACAACTGCACATATAATGCATAAAAAAGTGAATCTTTCAACTTGTCAGTTCCGTTGCTATGTCTAAGTCAGCTGGTCTTGTTTTCCATTGGATGTTCTTCTTAAATTTGTTTAAATTTCTAAGTTCTGAGCAGGACTTATTGCATAAATAGTACATGATCTTGTTTTAGCAATATACCAAACTTTAAAATTGTTTACAGACTAAATCTTCAGTTGTAAATAATAAACATTACAGAATTTCTATTTGTCATCTTAAGTTGGAGGAAGAAATCTTAATTTCATTATATTTTTAATCGTAGAAAGGTTCATAGACTTACGTGAACTAACAGAACGGTAAATCAAATATGTGAAGTTTAATCGAGGCAATGTTTAAATTTATTACTGTTCTTAGTTTAATTGTTTCCAGCAGAACGTTGTTTGGGAGAAACTGAAGTTTATAGCCGACTTTTTCAATTCATAAACCCACTTCTATGACATAGAAATGGGCTCTACCGGAAGTCCAACAATTTGTAAAAAACTCAATAGAGTCAGATGACCAATTTCATCTCTCAACATTGCACATTTAGAGCTTTACTCTAATCACTTCTAAACGTAAGAAACATAAATGGGAAAGTGTTGAAAAAAAAATCAGCTGAGACGTTCAAGTGTCTTTGTTTTGCCTTGTGTTTCTGTTTGGTTATTGTTCACCATTGTTCTGTACTTCCTGTGTAGTTTTGAGTTCATTACTTGGGGACATTAAAATTGTGGTTTTCACAAAATGTTAATCTATTTTAACATCAAATTTTGTGACTGTATATTCTATTTTTAAATACAACTATGAATAACCGCTGTATATTTTAGAAGAACAATCAGGATATAAAATGTTAACTTCCTCACACGGTTGGACTTCTTTATTTCATGTTACTTAATGAGAAATTTCTTTAACTTAACTTAAACAGCAAGCATCACAAATTATAGTCTATGTTATATAAATCTAATATCACTTTTTTCATCTGCTAACAAAACAAAAGACCTGTATCGAGGTAACTGCAGAAGCTGGACTGCAGCCAGCCCTGAGTCATCTCAGATACGAGGTTTTGTTTAAAAAAAAGAAAGTGAATTATAGATATTGTTAGCTAAAAGGCAGATTGTGGTGATGTTTGTTGTTAGGAGTTTAGAAATAAGGAATATGTATTATATTTGACTTTAGTAACATGAAATCAAAGCAGTACGATTGAGTTGATCAGGATTGTTGAATAAAAGGTTCTGATAATTGTTCACAGTATACGTTGGTAAGATGTAACAACATTTAAAAATTAGAATATTCAAACACAAAATTGGTGATTTAAAATACCCTTTTGGGCACGCAATTTCACTTCCGATAAATATATAATTCTGAATGAACTCAAGACTATACAATAGAACAATGGTAAAAATAGATGGATTTACATTTACACAAGAGCTGTTTTTTACTTTAGGTTGTGAGAAATGATAAATAGATAATTTTTTTTAAGCCCTAAATGGGAAAATCGGTGAGAGATAAAGTTGTTCTAAAATTTTGAAAATATTTTGAATTGAGAAACGTTTTATACAGCTAGGTTTCTCTTAAAGGTGGGTTGGACATCACTAAATCTTGAACAGTAATAACTTAAAAAAAAAATAAAGACAAAGCTTCACATATGATCTGATTTAACCGTTCTAAAAGTTCTCATAAGACTTTGAGAATCTTGTTTTCTGAGACTGAATTTAAAGATAATGAAATTGAGAAATCTCTGTAAACTTAAAGCTGGGTCTATCGTTCGACGAGTACGGAGCGTATTTTGTAATTTGCCGCGCGCGGCGATGGTTTAGAACGTCGAAAATAATCCGCGTTGTCTTTTCGCTCTTCGGCGGTCGATTTACACGGTATTAGTCGCTGTATCGGTTTCGTAATTCTTCTAGGGTAGCATGCTACCGTTATACGTCGTTCTGCGATCTTCTGTTCCTTACCGAATTGATCGCGTTAGTTCGTGTTCTTATAGACCTGGCCTAACAAGTAGACATATTGGAAAAATTCTGTAAAGTTTTTATTTAAGAGAACAAAATGCATGTTTTAGTCTGATAGCAATCATAAGGTTTGGTTTAAATAACAAGATCACGACTAGTATTTATGTAAACATTACCCTACATTTACAGTCAGTAGAAAATTTTAGACATTTGAACTGAAATTCCACAAACACCCAAGACTACCTGTTGCAATGTAGTAGTATTTTGTTTTCCTGAACTTCACATTATTTAAGGATATCTGGTCTGGAATTTGAGTTCATTGAATTCTTTCTTTATTATTTTTATGCAGCAAGATTTTGTTGTTAAAGTTCATGCTTTGTCTTGTGTAAAGGAGCTTTCTTAATGTACACTTTCAAGGCTAAAAATTACATCTAACTGCAAGTAGTTAGGGATAATTGTATCTTATTTAAATGGCGAATCCTGTATTATAGTATATAATGATTAGATGTTAGGTCGGTGGGCATAGATGAACTGGATTACTTGAGACGGATGAATTGGATAAGATGGGTTAGGTGTACTGGATTAGGATGGAATAGACGAACAGGATAAAAAGGAATAGACTAACAGGAGTACAAGGGATTGATGAATTGGATAAGATGGAGTAGTTGTACTGGATTGGGGATAGATGAACTGGATTAAATGGAATAGATGAACTGGATTAGATTGGATGGGCGAACCGATGTAGAAGGATAGATGAATTGGAAAAGATGGGATAGCTGAATTGTATAAGACGGGGATAGTTATACTGGATTGATGGGATAGATTAACTGGATTGATGGGAATGATGAACTGGAGTGGATGGGTTAGAAGAACTGATGTAGAAAGGATAGATGAATTAGACAAGATGGAATAGCTGTCTTGGATAAGATAGGATAGATGAATTGGATAAGATGGGATAGTTGAATTAGATAAGACGGGGATAGTTATACTGGATTGATGGGATAAATGAACTGGAGTGGATGGGATAGCTGACTTGGATAAGACGGGGATAGTTATACTGGATTGATGGGATAGATGAACTGGAGCGGATGGGATAGCTGACTTGGATGAGATGGGATAGTTGAATTGGATAAGACGGGGATAGTTATACTGGATTGATGGGATAGATGAACTGGATTGATGGGATAGATGAACTGGAGTGGATGGGATAGCTGACTTGGATAAGATGGGACAGTTGAATTGGATAAGACGGGGATAGTTATACTGGATTGATGGGATAGATAAACTGGATTGATGGGATAGATGAACTGGATTGTTGGGAATGATGAACTGGAGTGGATGGGTTAGAAGAACTGATGAAGAAAGGATAGATGAATTAGACAAGATGGGATAGCTGACTTGGATAAGACGGGGATAGTTATACTGGATTGATGGGATAGATGAACTGGATTGATGGGATAGATGAACTGGAGTGGATTGGATAGCTGACTTGGATAAGATGGGATAGTTGAATTGGATAAGACGGGAAGAGTTATACTGGATTGATGGGATAGATGAACTGGAGTAGATGGGTTAGAAGAACTGATGTAGAAAAGGTAGATGAATTAGAAAAGAAGGGATAGCTGACTTGGATAAGACGGGGATAGTTATACTGGATTGAAGGGATAGATGAACTGGATTGATGGGATAGATGAACTGGAGTGGATTGGATAGCTGACTTGGATAAGATGGGATAGTTGAATTGGATAGGACGGGGAGAGTTATACTGGATTGATGGGATAGATGAACTGGAGTGGATTGGATAGCTGACTTGGATAAGATGGGATAGTTGAATTGGATAGGACGGGGAGAGTTATACTGGATTGATGGGATAGATGAACTGGATTGATGGGATAGATGAACTGGAGTAGATGGGTTAGAAGAACTGATGAAGAAAAGATAGATGAAGTGGACAAAATGGGATAGCTGACTTGCATAAGATGGGATAGATGAATTGGATAAGATAGGACATCTGAATTGGGTAAGATGTGACAGATGTGTTAGATAAGATGGGATAGATGTACTGGATTAGATGGGATAAACGTACTCTGTTAGATAGGTAATATTCGTTAGACTATCGTTTGTTCGACGTATTACAAGAAAGCTTCTTTTATTAAATTTGATTGAATTGATATATTTGCCTCCTTTTGAGCTCAGCTCTTGTCGGAATTGAATTCTTTTCAATTGTTCGACACTTTTTATAACAGATTTCTGAGAAACACTTTTTACATGCTATTTTATTCTATTGTTTATCCGCACCCCACTCAACAAATTAAGGTCATCCCGTCAAGATTCATCTTTTCTAAAGCTTGTTTGCTCTCCTAGAGAACTTTCATTTTTCAGCTGTAATCTTACTTTCCAATTTTGAAGTGATCAAGAAAGCAAGATCCAAATGGCTGTACTGCAACCTTTCTCAGTTCATTAATACCATCTTTACACGATCCAACTATCTTCAAGGCTACTTCTTCAATCAGAGAGGATTATTTTCGATGCCATAATCTTACCAATTTTGAAGTGATCAAGAAAGCAAGATCCAAATGGCTGCACTACAACTTGCCTCTATCATTAACAACTTCCTTAGAAGATCCAGTTTTCTTAAGCCAACTTCTTCAATCAATTTCAATGCCACTTTTGGACCCCCGAATCAACAAGTTTCAAGTGAAGTTTTCTTTAGTACGTGTGGCAAATTGGTAAATTTTAAAGGATTATTCCAAAACTGGGGTAAGTTTTAAATTTATATTTAACCAATTAGGAATGCAACCTTCATTCTCTGATTTGAACAATATTATTTCCTTTGAACAGAACTTTTAACAAACTTACACAATAAATAACTTAATGGCTACACAGGAATAAAAAAAAGTTGAACACATACTGACTAATATTTCAAACCTTGCGCTTATGTTCTTACAAACTAAGTACAAATTTATTATCTGTTCAACTTGTCAGTTAGAGCTCCGTTACTACTATCTAAATCAGCTGGTCTTGTTTTGCATGAGATGTTCTATTTTTATGTGTTAAAATTTCTAAGTTGTGAGTAGGCCTTATTGCGTATTTAGTATGTGATCTTTTTCAGCAGTAAACCAAACTTTAAAATCGTTTACAGACTGAAACTTCAGTTTTAAATAATAAACATAGAATTTCTATTTGCCTTCTTAATTTGCAGGAAGAAATCTTAATTTCACTATACTTTTAATCGTAGAAAGGTTCATAGACTTACGTGAACTAACAGAATGGTAAATCAGATTATTTGTGGGGATAATTTATCTCTTTGTTTTTCATCCACACTTAAAGATTGAATTTATAACTGATCTTAGCTTAGTCTTTTCCAATTCTACGGTATTTAAAGTATAAAGTCGATTTTCTCAATTCATAAACTCATTTCTATGACATAGAGGCCCTATCAGAGGTCCAACAACCAGCCTAGTGAAGTGAGATGAATAATTTTGTCTCTCAACATTTCACATTTAGAGCTTTGCATTTAGTTTGCTTCAAATCGTAACCAACTGCTTTATATTCACTAGTTCTACTGATACAAAATAGTATTTCTTGAATAAAAAGCGGCACTTTCAATTCCAAATGTTGCCCAAATGATTAGAATTTGGTTTCCATAGTTTAGGTTGCTAGAAATTTTCAATCAAGACTGATTATAAAATATTGCATAGTTTCCAGCTGATACACTGCAGTATTACTATTAGTTTTCTGTCGTTATTCGATTCCATACTTGTAATCAAATTAATATTTAGATCGCCTTTGATTAATTTCACTAATGGTTTAGTTTCCGTTTAATTACTTCCTACATTATTTAGTACTTTATTCGGCGGTGCAGTGAATGATGAGGCAATAATAATTTTTTGAATAATTTATTTTGAAATTAAAATAATTTTTGTCAACGTTGTTAACTTAATAACTTTTTTTTTAACGTAAAAGTTTATTACTTGAGGTTATTGCTTTGAACTACACAGCTATAGACTTTTAAGTACAGACTGTCAGTTCTTCTGACTTGGCAGTAGATTAAAATTAGATGATCTTACATTTATGTCAAGTAGATATTTTATTTACATTCAATAAATTAATATATTTAGCATGGAAGAAAAATATGCTTCGAGAAATTGAGATAACATATCTGTAAAAATGTTTTGATAATATAGTTAAATTACAAAATTACATTAAACTAAATGACGCAACAAAAATAAATTTTAATAAAATGAAATTGAAAAAAAAAGAGTTCATTTAGATTGGGTAAAAACTATAAATACTAAATTGAAATTACAAAAATTACATTTTAAAGAGGAGAACTGTGATTTAGGTAAAGAGTTTTGCTTAATCTTTGCTCGAGCAAAATTAATAATGGTATATTTCGGGTTTTTGATAAAGGAATGTGCAAGCAACGAGAGATTATATATCTGAAAAAGTGTGGATTTATGTTTTGTCTTACTTAAATGGGAAATAGTCGATTAATACATTCTGCTGAGATGATTGTCTTTGTCTTGTTTTGTGTTTCTGTTTGGTTATTGTTCACCATTGCTTTGACACGTATATCCTAGTTTTGAGTTCATTAAGATACAGATTTTAGGGAAAGTAAGTTGTGGCTTTCATAGAAGGTTTATTTATTTATTTTTAAGTCAAATTTTGTGATCACATATTCTATTTTTAAATAGATATTATTTGTGACCTTTGTATATTTTAGAACAATCAGGATATAACATGTTAACTTCCTCACACGATTGGACTTCTTTATTTCATGTTACTTAATGAGAAATTTCTTTAACTTAACTTAAACAGCAAGCATCACAAATTATAGTCTACGCTATAAAAATCTAATATCACTTTTTTTTATCTGCTAACAAAACAAAAGACCTGTATCGAGGTAACTGCAGAAGCTGGACTGCAGCCAGCCCTGAGTCATCTCAGATACGAGGTTTTGTTTAAAAAAAAGAAAGTGAATTATGGATATTGTTAGCTAAAAGACAGATTGTGGTGATGTTTGTTGTTAGGAGTTTAGAAATAAGGAATATGTATTATATTTGACTTTAGTAACATGAAATCAAAGCAGTACGATTGAGTTGATCAGGATTGTTGAATAAAAGGATCTGTTGATTGTTCACAGTATACGTTGGTAAGATGTCACAACATTTAAAAATTAGAATATTCAAACACAAAATTTGTGATTTAAAATAACCTTTTGGGCACGCAATTTCACTTCCGATAAATCTATAATTCTGAATGAACTCAAGACTACACCAATAAAACAGTGGTAAACAATTTATCCAAATAGTAAATTCTTAAAAAAAAAACTAAACAAGTCATTGGGACATATCCAGTAGAATTTACTCGACTTGATCTAAAATAATACAAAACATTGAGCCAATCATTTAACAGTTTACCGGAATAAGATGGCTCATGCTTGTACCTTCACTTTTTGTAAAATCCATCCATTATTTGCTCATTCAAGATTAAGTTATAATCCCTTACTTTAAACAAAGCTCTCTTGATAAAATGCAATTATTTATTTAATTTTGTATTTTAAGTTTTATGCCAATGAAATGAGCTCAATTTATTTTATTAAAATTCATTACTATCATTTACTTTTCTGTTTTATGAAACTTAACTGAATTTAAGTTTAATTTTGTATCTCAAAATGCTATATTATATTATCTTTATTTGGCTTATAAGCAAACTCTTCTTTCAATGATGCTAAATTTCATTTTTCTTATTAATTTTTATTGAATATTATTCTACTTTTCAATAAAATAAAGATCACTTTATTCTAATCTTAAAGTCAGTCTACTAGAATTGCCATTCTTCGAAAAGCTATTAGAAGTCGGCATTAGTATAGTTTGCAATATAACTTCGAAAAATAAACTTTCAAGTTTAAATTAAAAAAAAACTATTGTGGTTTAAGTTAATAAAATTGAGACAAATATTTTAATTTAAAAGAAACTATTTCAAAATAATATTTTCTGAAGTAATGTATCACTTGCTCAGTATTTTGATCTTTGAACTGTTTATTTTAGTCCTGATTATGGAAACAAATATTTTGTTGAATTCGACAAGTAGTTTTTCCATCTAAGGACAACCACCATTAAGTACTATATTTTATGTATGAAGTATTGCACTTAGTACAAAAGGTGCATATTAATGAACGGGAATTGTAATCTTGGTGAATTTAATCTTATTCGTATCTAGAATCGAGAATAGGAAGGAATAATTTAACAATAATAGTTATTAACTATAATAGTCTAGCTACCGTATCTATGGTAATTTTCAATCAGTTTTATTTCTTGGGCTGAAAGTTCGCTCAAAAAGGTTTTTCTATTCGGAAAATCTGCTGAAACAGATTTACTCGCGAGCTGTTTGTTACTCCTTTTGCGAGTAAAAATAAATGGATAATTTTTTAAGGCTCTAAATGGGAAAATAGTTAAAAGATAAAATTGTGCTTTGTATCATCTTGTTCATAAGCTGTGTTCCTTTAAAAATGTGGTTCTGAATTGATGAATTTGTTATACACTGAAGTTTTTCAAAAAGGTGGGATGGAAGCAGTAACTTTTAGAAAAACTATGTCTTAAAACTTCACATATGATCTGATTTACCCGTTCTGTAGGTTCCAATAAGACTCTGAGAATCTTATTTTTTGAGATCGAATTCAAAGATAATGAAATTGAGAAATCTCTGTAAACTTAAAGCTGGGTCTATCGTTCGACGAGATACGGCGCGTACTTTGTGATTTGTTGCTTGCGCGCGTCGATACTTTTAAAACAA
This sequence comes from Rhodnius prolixus, assembly GCF_049639745.1. Classification (NCBI taxonomy): domain Eukaryota; kingdom Metazoa; phylum Arthropoda; class Insecta; order Hemiptera; family Reduviidae; genus Rhodnius; species Rhodnius prolixus. Next base: position 54,973,927 of record NW_027411592.1, on the reverse strand, counting down.
CGACGAATTTAAATCGCGTCGGCTTTTTGCTCGTCGGAGAAAAGCGCGTCGCTCGTGAATAGGGGCCGCTCGATTTACACGTATTTAGTCGCTTTATTGGTTTCGTAATTCTTCTAAGGTAGCATGCTACCGTTATACGGCGTTCTGCGCTCTTCCGTTCCGTATTGAATTGGTAGCGTTAGTTCTTGTTCATTTAGACCCGGCCTAATTAGAAGGCATATTAGGAGAATTCTATAAAGTTTTTTATTTAAAAGAAATACAAGTTTCTATCTGGTAGCAATCATAAATTTTGGTTTATATATGAAATAAAAGATCACGTCAATAAAAGATATCTATGCAAAAATTGTCCTACAAATTCTGTCGTTATTAATTTTTACACATTCAAACAGAAAACTCTCGAACACTGTTCCGGAAATATACTATAACCATAAATATATACATAAATATAAATATGCTGTAACTAAATATACTATTTATGGTTTTGTGATAGTCTCATAATTTACGAAAGTGCATTCCAATTTGGAATTTGAGTTCATTTAATTTTACCTTCATTAATTTTGAAAAGCAAGACCTAATTGTGCTATACCTAATCATTATTGACTTTTACAAAGAAAGCTTTATTAGAGCACACATTTAAGGCTGAAGATTTGCATCCTAATAGGCTAAATATTAAATTCAAGTTGCAAGTAATTTGGAATAATCATTTGTTACGTCTGGTAAATTTTATTTTGAAGTATACGATGATTAGAGATTAGAGATCGTACAGAAATAGATAAACTGGGTTAGATGGGATAGATGTATTGGATTAGGTGGTATAGATGTACTCAATTAGATGGGATAGAAGCCTTGGTTTAGATGGGATAGATGTACCGGATTTGTAGGATAGATGAAGGACTAAATGGGATATACGAACTGGGTTAGATGGGATAGATGAACTGGATGGAATAGATGTATTTGATTAGAGAGGATAGATGTACTGGATTACATGGGATGGATTAGATGGGATAGATGAGCTGGATTAGATGGGATATATGAACTGGATTTGATGGGATATATGAACTGGATTTGATGGGATAAAGGAACCGGATTAGATAGGATAGTAATAATCGTTCAATCGTTGTGTTTGTAGTAGTACAAAAATGGTACCTCATTTATTTTTTACTTGGTGCCTCTTTTCTTCTTTTGAACTTAACTCTAGAGGAAGCTGAATTCTATCCAATTCTTTTACACTTTTTGTAACAGATTTCCTGAAACACTTTTTTACTACTATTTTATTTCATTTTACTACCATTTAACATCTTGATGCTTTGGTATCAAACTAAAAGCCGTTTTCACTTTTCACATTTCAAACTAAGATTAAACATTTAGCAGTTAAACCCATAATTGTTCGACGTGTACCCTAAATTTGCAATTAAAAGTAAATGTATAATTTAGAAGTTGTTATAAACAAAAAATTACATTATAATTTTAATTACCTTACAAATGAAAAAAAAAAAAATATATGTTCTATTATTATTTCATTGATATTTAACTTGTTAGGAATTTCATTGTTAGTATCTTGTGTTTTTCAAAGCGGAGAGTTCAGTTGTGAGATCGTAAATAGATTACTTTACTAAGTAATGGGTTACTTAGGATGATGATCTGAATTAGGTGGTTCTGGTGAAATGGGTTAATGGAATGGTTTATATTTTTTTAACCGGGTACAGTCCTGAAGTCCTGGTCCTGGAATTTCAACCTAGACTGCAAACGGAAGAGCTGTAAATAGACAAAGGACATACTTCACTCCAGCTTTCCAGGTTCATACTTATATTGTCCACTATGCTGTTTTAAACCAACTATTGCAGACCGGAAATAGTAGAATAGACTTCCTTTAATATTAATTTCGTATTTTCTTCCATCCTTAGGTCGAAAAACATTACTATTTGTTCTTCGGTAAAATAGTGGATAAAAAAAAAGCATGTATTCTTCATTTGCGACTAGTTTTTCTTTTATTCAGAAAGCGGTTTTCCGGCAGTTTTTTAGTGGTTCCGGTAACATTGCCAATAAACGCCGCAAGGGGTAGCTGATGCATGCAGCTACCTGGGGAGTAGCGACCCCACGGTTACCCCAGCTCAAAATACCATGCACTCTTTAAAACACAAGCAATAAACACATGCAGACGTAACAAAAACCACTTGCCTCCTCCAAAGGGAGGATGTTTTTTTTTTTTTCTTTTCTCTGTTTCAGCTCGGGAGTGTTAAAGTTCCGGGAGTGTTAAAATTCCGGGAGTGCTTTTATCGGAGATTGCTTTCAACTTTTTCATTTTCATTTCTTTCATATTTATTTATTTATATTTTTCTAAATTCCGCAATGTAATGCGCTATCATTTTTTGCGTTATATTTTTGCGTTACTCTGATGCGGTGCAGAAGAAGAAGAAGCAACATCGATGGATATGTAACTGCAAGATATTGTTACATATCCCAACCTACAGCAAAAAAAGGTAGACTGGGGAATTATAGTGGTTATATCGATGACGTTCGGGCGCGATTAGTAGCGTGTCACTCGCTCTAGGCTCGCCTACAGCGAGTGGCACTCTAAAATCTCCTCATCAAAATTTATTTTTTTACACTTGGCCAAATTTTATTTGCGAACTATCTTTTCCGTCAACGATAAATACTTCGAGTTTATCCATAATTATGATTCCATTTATTAGGGCATGTTAAGGACTTCAAGAAGAAGGATGACACAACATATTAGATAGTTAAAGTAATTTGAAAATTAAAGTTTAGAATTTGCTTTTTAGTTAGGGTTTTCAGGTGGACCAATACAACATATTAGATAGTTAAAGTAATTTCAAAATTAAAGTTTATAATTTGCTTTTAAGTTAGGGTTTTCAGCTACACATCAACCAGCCACTCTTTAGTGCATGATATATATTTAGTGCATGACAAAATGACACTAGTCATTTTATAAATAAATAGAATCATAATTATTCATTTATATGGCCACTACTAATATCCTTCTTCGGAACTTCAAGTCCAAGTAGAGCAGCAAAGGTTTGTTTCTTTTGTTACTAAGCATGCTTTCTTTCTCTGCATGATTATTTTAAATATTTATTCATATTTATATTATTTATATATTATGTATTTATATAAACTATGTATTTTTACTATGTATTTTCAGGTTTTATATTGTTTTTTTTGTTTTTGTTGGTTGGTTTTGTTTCAGTTGTTTTGTTGTTTCATTCCTCTCGTTTTTCGATTTTCAGTTGTTTGTTGTTGTTGTTGTTGTTGTTGCTGTTGTTGTTGTTGGTTGTATTGTTGGTTTTCATTGTTCTATTTTCTTTTGTTTCCCCCAAAACGCGAAAAATCTTTTTTCCGCCATTCATGCCAAATTTTTTTCGCGGCTAACCGCATTCCAAAATCACTGGTTTTCACCCCGTTGCCTTCGCAGGCGATGGATGCCAATATAATATTGACATTTGCTAATAAGCCTGCTTTATAAGGGGGTCAAAACTGGCTGGAATGCGGTTTTATAAAGGCAAGAATGGTATTATATTGGGGGGCCAAATTCTGAGCTCTACCTCCACGTGGTGCCCCCCGGGCAACTGCTCCTCTGAGCAGGCTAACAGAGCCAGTACCTAAATCTTCTCAATTTTTCTAAGGTATCTTTGTAGCCTTTTCTAAAGGTTTTTAAAGCCGTTAAGGAGATCATGCCGTCACCTTATTAACCAAGAGTAGATCTTCTCCTTCGACTATGATTCGACTGAATGTAGCCAGATTGTACCCTCCCTATCTTTCAAAATTCTCCCAAAAAAAATTGTATTACAAGTAAGACCAAAGATATATCAAGAAAAGCAACAAACTTTCGTAAAGATTTTCATCTACTAGACTATTCTTTGGCGTTTGTTTAAAATCGACAAAATGTTATTTAGCATAGATCGGTGTTAATATTAACCAATGTTAAGAAATCTGAATGTTTGAATAAAAACAACTTAAGCATAGAGTATATTTAAGATGTATTGTGGTTTTTCTGACGGTAAAAGAAAATATATGATTCAATTATTAAATGCTTAGGTGTTAAAATATATTTGAAACGTGCTTGATTTAAATTCCGCCGTCTTACACTAATTTCCTGTCCAAGCTAGCTGATAGTTTTTAATTATTCCTTCATTTTTCGCAATGAATGAAGCGAAAAAGGACAACATATGTTATAATATTTAGTGCTGCCCTAAATAGGTGTTGTTTCTGCCACAAAGCGCACTATTCCCTGTTAAAACTAGCTGATAGTCCCTAGTATTCACTAGTTTTTCGTAATAGGTGAACTGAATTAGGTCTACAACTGTTAAGATATACTACTGGTATTCATATTGTCTTTTTTGTCTTTATACTTCCTGATAATTCCTCCATTCCTTACAATTTCCGGAATGTGTGAAATGAAAAGTCCCTTCTTTGGTTGTAGTAGTTGCTGGTTACCCAAAATCTATTGCTGGCTTGAATCGTGATTCTCCAACCCCAGAAGAAAAACTTTTTCTGTCCAAAGTAGCTCACATTTCTGTTATATTTCCTTTGATTTAGGCATTTATTGTGTAGAAATACGAGTAGATCAACATTAATTGTAACATCTTTTCTAGGCGCCATAGTTGTTTTCATTGCCGGAAAGCACCCTTTACCTTGGACTATTTCTCCCACATTTCCTTTTAATTCCCCCTGTTATAGACATTGAAGTTGAAGAAATAAAAAAATCTCCTTTAGTTGTAACATCTACTGCTGGCCGATTTAGTCGTTCTACTTACCGGAAGTGACCCGGATTTTTTTTTTTAGCCTAAGTAGCACACATTTCCTTATATTTCTTTCATTTTTCGCATTGAATGGGTAGAAAATACCTTAACCGAAAACTTACAGTTTAAAAAGTTAAGTATAAGGGTTGATTAAACGCCAAAAGGTTCACACATCAGCGAGTACCCAACATTTCATTAATAATTTATTGGTATCATTTAAGTAATTTTTATGCTTTAAATTTTTATTAATATTCCCCCATTTCTTTCGACTATGGTTGCTTAGTGTATGGCCAGTCTTTCTGGTGATATTGTAGCTAAGCCCAAGCGCCTCATAAACTGCTTCATAAGATTTATTTTTAGCATTTCCAGAGACTCTCGCATTTCGCACTGCTACGATGAGTTGAAGTGAATTTTCTCCTGACTATCGCCGCCAATATCATTTGGCTTCTTTCCTTTTTCAAGTCATCCAGTCTCAAAGGCCTTCCTATATTTTTCAACTTCTTATGTTTAAACCCTCGATACCAGATCTCGCTCATCCGATCTCTATATTCCCTCACACCGTACCTCATCCTTTGACAAGTCCTTCCTAATACGTGCTACCTCTCTCTGGAACTCCTTACCTTCATCTGTCCGCCATGCTCCTACCCTATCCATCTTTCAATCCCGTCTATTCAGTTATCTCCTTTCTATTCAGCTTCCTCCGAAATTCTAATCGTTTTAATTTATTCCCTTAATTTCTGCTGTTATTTTTATTTTCACTTTTTTGTAAATACTTATTTATTTATTTATTTTCTGTTTAATCACAGGCCAAACTATTAAGGCCTCTATTTGTACCTGTATTTATTCTTAGGGGACAATTGTCCCAGAATAATAAATTTCTTTTCTATTCTATTCCATTCTAATATTTTTTAGAATTTATTAGTTGTCACAATCCTTATGCTGCTGACTGTTTTCATCTACAAACGTTTTGTTCAAGTAGCCCACCATTTAACTTAGATTGACTTTAATATCTATTTATCTATAATAATCAAACTATTAATCACAGGTTAAAGAGAAAGACGTTACAAAAAAATCAAGAAAGTAATGGGGGGGCTAAAAAATTCAAAAACTTTTTAAAAAAAATTCTTTCACCAACCAATAGCAATTATTTTTGTTTATTTTATTTATTTATTTTTATTTTTAAAGAAAAATTATCGGTTTTTCTCTCCCTGGCACGGAAAACAGCTTCGGGCGTCTGTGTCTTCGGGCGCCTTAAGTTAACAAAAAAATTTGAAAATATCGTATCACAGATTGTAATTAAAACAATATTAAGACAAATGCATACGATATCGATGTAATAATTCTGGTATATTTGATATAGCGGAGTTTCTGCTAAGTTTCACGTTAGCGTAACTTATATAACTCATAACTCGGCTGTGGCAAGTGATTTACTCCGCTTCCACACACATACGTATGCTATTAAATTTTCATATTCAATCTCCGGCAATGTTGCCAACCTTATAGTTTCCACCACCACCAGTAACAACACTGCTACTAATATTACGCCTCTTATACCACTTTACCTCCTCCCTCACTAGCGCCACTTTATCACAACATACAAATCTTTCATTCATTTTCATCATCAAGTCTATGACACAAGAATTCATTTATTATTTATCAGGTTTTTGTTTTTTTTTTCACCCAAAAACAGGAAATAGTATTTGAACTTTCAACTGGAAAATCTAGTTTCAAACTCTCAGATTTCACACTCTTATTCGTAATTCTTAAGATTCCTCTAACTGACAAGTAAAAGTACGTATTATGATCATGTCCAATTTTTCATATCGTGTTTTCTGCGGCATTTTCTTCTTAAATGATTTGAGTGGCGTATGATAGGATAGTTTACTTGAACACTCTGCCATGAATTGAAACCATAAAGAGCTCAAATTTGATATTTAGTGCAAACACCGCTATTAGTGTAATCACAGAATTAGGAAAATTTTAAATGATGGAAAAAGTGGCTATGAAAGATTTAAAGGGCTAAAGTCCAGGTAGGCTCAGAACAACCACCTAAGGGCGCCAGACAATCAATCGCATTCAGGGCATTGCATTCATTAGACTCTCTTCCACAGCGTTACTCTACTCGTCATTCAGTTTAGGCCAAGTCTTTTAGAAGGGTTAAAGCCCAGGTAGGGCTCAGAGAACAGTAGAAGCTGCCCAAAGCCATCAGAGTATATACCGCTTCGGGACACTCAATCGCATTCAGGGCATTGCATTCACTCACTGAGGATTCATTCTTAGACTCTCTTCACGACATTACTCTACATGACATTCAGTTTAGAACAATTCTTTTAGAAATATTTAGTATTTAGTTTATCTCAGTTAATTATTGCAATTTACGCTCGTTTCCAAGTCAATCGCATTCAGCCATTGCATTCACTCGCTGAGGATTCATTCTTATGTTACACTCTCTTCAAGACGTCACTCTATTCGACATTCAGTTTAGATCAATTCTTTTAGAAATAGTTTGTATTTAGTTTACCTCAGTTAATTATTGCAATTTACTCTCGTTTCCAAGTCAATCGCATTCAGCCATTGCATTCACTCACTGAGGATTCATTCTTATATTACACTCTCTTCACGACGTCACTCTATTCGACATTCAGTTTAGACCAATTCTTTCAGAAATAGTTTGTATTTAGTTTACCTCAGTTAATTATTGCAATTTACTCTCGTTTCCAAGTCAATCGCATTCAGCCATTGCATTTACTCGCTGTGGATTCATTCTCACACTCTCTTCACGACGTCACTCTACTCGTCATCCAGTTTAGACCAATTCTTTTAGAAATAGTTTATACCTAGTTTAACCCCAGTTAGTTATTGCAATTTACGCTAGTTCCTAGGTTAGTGTTAATGCTAGTCATTCTACTCTTAGTCAGTAATTTTATGTTCTAAGCAGTGTTCTTTTATGTTCTCTATACTCTGAGGCTTAGGTAGCTTCCATTGTTCTGAGCTTACCCTGGCTTAAACCCTTCAAACCTTTCACAACCACTTTTTAAAACTTTTAATTTTCCTAATTCTGTGACAGTACAATTGCGAGCAAAATGTCCCAATAACGATTTGCTGTAATTAATCGAACATTAATTGAACTAGCCTAAGTCTAAGAAACATGTAAGGTCAAGTAGCTCGAATTCGATACTTCCAATTGGGTAGTTCAGCTCACTAATCACTGAGTTAATCCCTTCACTATTATTTATTTAGCTAAAGATGTGGAAACGGATACCACAAGTCTAAAAAGAAGCCAAACAAATAAAAAGCCAAAGTCAACACCAATAAACCATCGAAAATATTATCGATTCATTTACCCGTATCTCGATTTTTAATAAAACAACATGATGAATCACACAATTAGCTTAATTAATATCACGTATATTCGCGTCTTTTTTTGTTTTGTTTTGTAAATGAAAATAAAGATAGTACGGTTAATTAAAACAAAAAATTAGTAATTACATTTTTCACCATCATATTGCTGAAATTTTATTAATTTCAGCCTAAAATTTAATTAAATTGAAATTGTTTATAATTAAAAATAAGGCGCGCGTGTGTATGTGAAACATTTACTGACTCTCTCTCTCTGATCGCAATTTACGTAATTTTTTGGATTCTTAGGTCATTGGTACTGTGAGCTTTTTTCAGCGCATGCCGGCCTCTGGTCAGTGTTCTCTGGTTACAGACTCTGGACAGAAGAGAAGATCTAAGAGCTAGCTGATGGATTTCTAACCTAAGATCTGGGGAATCCAGATGCGCTGATCACTAACCAAATTAGCTCCCAGCTTTAAGGTAGTAAAATTTTCTTTCCAACAGTTTTCATGACATTTTCCATTTCTCTAATGTGCCAAATCGACTAAGGAAACTTCAGAAATTAATTAAATTTTTAATCTTTTGATATGGGGGAAATTTTACGATTGATAAGGCGTAAAAGTTTAATGTACCTAAGCTAGGAGATGCATAATTGAAAAGAGAGATATGGGATTGGTCCATTCTGGCCGTTGGACTTGGTTGATGCATTTACCTGTCTTGTTGCTAGGCTACCCGACAAAAATCCATCACGTCAGCTGATACTTACCCTCTTGCTAACTAGGTTGCACAGCGTGAAGGAAGGGCTCACTGTTCACAGGGTGGAGTTAGAATGTTGCATATTTTATCAAGGTTGCTTGCTACTTCCTGGCTTTCCCCCCACAACATACAGGGTAGGATAGGAAAACAGTGTGTAGCCGGGCCCAGGATGAAAGAGTGGCTACAGGAAGGAGTTTGACGCCATTAATGGCAAAGGGATGTTGTAAGGGCAGAGTTTTGGTTTGGTGAAACCATGGTTCCAAACCTGGTCACTCATCTGGAATTCAATAGGCGTACTTAAAGTTACTACCCTTGGTTGTATAAGACTCTTTTACCCCAAGGGCTGGCAAAGCAACAGCCTACACTGACGGCTCTCATTCTTGCCCATGGGGGGCCCTTTGCCTTTATCAAATTCTAATTACATTTTGCATGGACGACAACGAGCACAAAATCTTTGCCCCCCCCAAAACATGAGGGACACTTTCATATTATAAATGCTAATAAAGTTGTAATTTATTGCTTAATTAACAATATGCGCTTTACTCTTGCTGTTCTTTGATTAACAGTACAAAATGTTGATGAAGCACAACTACCTCAAAGAGAAAGTTCAGAAAAAAAATTCTCGTGAAAACTGACATGAGATTTTCTTACCTAAATTTTTGGTAATTAATTATTTGTTTTAACTTAAACTTAATAAAAAAAATAATTAGCTTCAATATCGTATAAGATCATCTGTAATAAAATCGATAATGAAAGCAAATCATAACCAGAATCTCCCAGAACCCCCCCCCCCCAATAAATTCTCAGAGAAGTTTCAAATCAAAATACTACGATTTAAATGAAACTTTCGCTTTTGAAAATCACAGAAAGATCGAAAAAAGTTTGTAACACAATCATACATTCGATTGATTAAATAAGAAAAAAATAATATTTGCCTTCACTATTACTGTGTATCGTTATCTATGCATTATTTATCGATAGGAGCTTTCGATTGACTTACGATAAATTATTTATTATTATTATAAATGTTTTATTTGAAAATAATGTTTTTGTTATTTTTCTTCATACATTTGGCGCCTTGATCGAATGATCGTCAGGCGAGTTCCATACTTTTATTTTATAATTCAAATTAAACAATTATTTCCATAAACATACAAAATCACCCAACTTTATTAATAGTTTGGTAATTATATTATGCCAACACAGGCTTTTACAACCCAAAAGAACTATCAATGAAACTTAATAAACAAACTCCTCCATTACATGCATAAATACTGGTGAACAAATAATTTCAGTGCAATTCCTTCAGACAACTATTGTTGGAAAGTGATGCATCATAGAATTAATAGCGGGCAATATAATTCTTTCTAGAGGGTAATTTCACTGATCTTCCCTTGTCTAAATTTATATGCGTGCTTTGACTTACGATAAATAACTATAGTTCACTTTCTGTCACTGTACGAGGGTCGTTTGAAAAGTCCGTGCAAAGTCAGAGAGATAGCACCACTGGCGCGTATCGAGGTTATGTTTAGTTAGTAGCATCTCTTGGAAGAACACACACCAAGTTTCAGCCAGATCGGTCTATTACTTTGTGTTTGGCATTCGTTTGAATCGAGGAAGTCGAGTGATTTTCAAAAAATGGACGAAAAAGAATTTCGTGTGTTGATTAAACACTACTTTATGAAAGGCAAAACGCCTCAGGAGACTAAAGAGAAGCTTGATAAACATTATGGTGACACCGCACCTTCGATTAGAACAGTTTATAAGTGGTTTCAAAATTTTCGGAGTGGCCATATGGGCACAAGTGACGCTGAACGTTCTGGACGCCCTGTTGAGGTTACTACTCCAGAAATCATTGATAAAATCCATGATATGGTGATGGATGACAGAAGAGTGAAGGTGCGTGAGATTGCTAGTGCTGTGGGCATCTCGAATGAACTAGTACATAATATTTTGCATCAACATTTGGACATGACAAAGCTATCCGCAAGATGGGTGCCGCGATTGCTCACGCTTGACCAAAAACGAAATCGTGTGAAGTGTTGCAAGGACGGTTTGCAGCTGTTCCAGAAGAATTCGCAGGACTTTAAGCGTCGTTTCGTCACTGTGGATGAAACATGGATACATCACTACACTCCTGAGGCCAAAGAACAATCTAAACAATGGGTTACCAAGGGGGGAATCTGCGCCAAAAAAAGGCGAAGACCGTTCCTTCGGCCGGAAAGATTATGGCGACTGTCTTTTGGGATTCGCAAGGAATAATCCTCATCGACTATCTGGAAAAGGGTAAAACTATTACAGGTGCATATTATTCATCGTTATTGGACCGTTTGAAAACCGAGCTGCAAGAAAAACGCCCACGATTGGCCCACAAAAAAGTCCTTTTCCATCACGACATCGCACCAGCTCACACCTCAGCAGTTGTGGTCGCAAAATTAATGGAAATAGGGTTCCAACTCGTTTCACATCCCCCCTATTCTCCAGACTTGGCTCCCTCGGACTTCTATTTGTTCCCCAATATGAAGAAATGGCTGGCGGGAAAAAGATTTTATTCAAACGAGGAGGTGATTGCAGAAACGAATGGCTATTTTTCAGACTTGGACAAATCCTATTATTCGGAAGGGATCAACAAACTAGAGCAGTGTTGGACGAAGTGTATAAGACTAAAAGGAGACTATGTTGAAAAATAAAAAAGGTTTACCCCAAAAAATTAAGTAGTTTTTATTTTTGCACGGACTTTTCAAACGACCCTCGTACTATAAGAGAAAGTGTTTGTGATCGGACAGATTTCCGATTTTTGAGTTTTCGATGGAATTATCGATGTTTTGGGGTCCGCTCAGTCTTCGTCATTTTTTCGTAGAAATAGACATTATTAAAAGCAGTTTTATTAATAATTAAATAGGTTTTTAATTTTATCTGTCGTTATACGTATGTTTATTGTATTCCGGAATGGATTTTCATTCATTAATCTGAGGTATATTAAACGGAGTCAGCAAGAATGAGATGGAAACATAAGTGAAGTCAAAATTTTCCACACCAAACTAATTGATATTTCTCTGGTCTTGGAAGGAAGTCCAAAAATCAAAGATATTATCCAACATTGCGAATCTAAATCAAATTTTCAATTAAATATTTAATTTTTAAAAAAATTATAAACACTTTTTACTATTTTATAAAACTTTAAAAAATAAAACCAATGGTTCAGGCCATAATATTAGCCTGTTTGTTATTGATACAAAAGCAGGAGAAATTTCTGCTTACTATTACAGGATTTTCGCCTCGTTTCCCTTTTGGGCTTATAATCTCTATCCGGATTTCATTCTCTTTAGTTCTGCTGGGACGTTTCCATGGTGATAGCTGGCCAGCAGCTTGGCCGCTATCGCTAAATCTGAAGTTGTTTTTTTTTTACACTCAAGTATTTATAACAAACTGTTTCCTTTTCTTATTTATTTTAATAATAACTTCCGTTTTCAGGTGTAAATTAGAATTTTTGTACTTGTCAAGTTTTACCAAATTGTTTGTTTTAATTCCTAGGATTGATTCGACTCCTAGAAGATCGATTTCTGAGTAGAGCGGAAAAATCAAAAGTTATAATCAGTGGAGTACTCGATTCGGCGGTACAAATACTAATAATCAGCGGAAAATCGTGGAAATTAATTAATTTAAAAAAAAAAAATCCAACGGTAACACTCCCAAAAAACATTCTAAATTCTACTGACTCTCTTCATCAGAGAGGAGATCACGAGGCTGATTGTCTTTTAAGACTGTCCTAGAAGTGTTGTCTGGAAATGTTCTGGAAGATAGATGTTGTACAAGTGGATTGTGATGTGATTGAATGTTAAGATGGAATTTTCTGTATCGTGTTTTCAGCAACTTGTGTTTGCACGAAAGGAATGTTCAAGTCTGTGTGAATGGTTTGATTGGTGACGTAGAAAGACTATAGAGCGAAGAATTTTAGTCTGCAAGGACTAAAAATAAAAAATAAAAGCTGAATTATTGGTCCCCATTTTTTTGTATTCTAGCCAGTCAGTTTCCATTTCGAACAGAATATACTTATCAGAATATATATTCTAATTTTATGTGAATTAGATTCACAAGATTTTAAATTACAGTTTAAGTAATAACCTTTTTATTATGAGTGTTAAAATAAATTGTTAACTTCAATACTCCAGTCTTATACACGGTTTTCGTCGCTCATATTCCACCACCTATCCAGAAAAACTAGATTACAACCTACGCAGATCCTGCTGCAACTCCTTGATTTTGTTCATCAAGCGTTCTTTATTATAAATCCAAGAATAATCAGAACAGATTCCCCTCATTTTACTTGAACTTGCTGCGATTTTCAAGGTTTTACTTTTATGTTACAGACTTACACACAGATCAACTTCTAAAATAACATTTTTTTTTTTTTCCGTACTCAGGAGACTATAGAACGTGTACTTCCGGTAAAAATTGAAAATCGATTAGATAACCGATTGCAACAATTTCCCATTAAGTGAAAGTAAAATTTTTAATTATTTATTTTTAATAATTACTAGTAATATGGATTATTTTTAATATTGAATCGGTCTGAAAATTAAAATAAATTCTACGGCTCCAATAAAAAAGCTATTTAATAATGCTTTCTATAATGTGTAAAATTAAAACTCTAAAGACCTAAAAAAAAAAAAAAAAAGGAAACGGATGTGAAACGTAAGAAAACGGAAGTGGATTCAAGAAAAGAAAATATATATATGGATTTGTGGATCGTATGTGAGGGTGAGGTCAGATTAGTAAGAGAGATAGATACTGTATAGAAATAGTAAGCTGTGGGTTGCCATGGATATCGAGAGAAAGAGATCAGGGTAGCTTTGGGGGTGCCTGCTATATTATTGTTTCTCTAAGGCCGGCTAAGCTGGACTTTTGGTGTTATTATAGTAGGTAATTGACCGTTAATACTTTATTATATCATATTATTACTTATTGGAAATATATTATTATAGTATACCTGAATTGTTGTCTTCTTTCTTTTTGTGCTGTCTGTTATAAAAGAGTGAAAAAAAATAATTTTTCTCTTTCATTTTATTCTTACTAATAAAAAATTAGTTACTCAAATTGTAAAAATGTACGTCTGTCTAATAATTGCATGAACTTTAAACAAAGTAATTAATATTTAATTTAAATTCAATTATCGGATCCGACTCGATTGTTTTGTATTAAATTAGCCAACCGGAATCGATTTTTTTTTTAGTTCTTTCGATCGATCTTTTAATAGATTTGCTCAAAAATGCTTTCTACGATTATCTGTAAACTTAGCATATTTATTAGTTTGTATGTGGTTCTATTAATTTCTCCTAGATGTCTAGTTACGTTCGGTCTTGTCTAGATGTGTTTCAACCATTCTGAAGCCTAATTGTCACTTTTTCTTGTTGAAGATTCTGTATTTTTACTGAAACTGATCTAATTATTATGATTAAAGCACGATAACTCGATTATGTTTAAAGTTAGCGTCTATAAATTGGAAGGAACAGAGTGGAGCCGTCGTATGTGGCAGATAAATAGATTTGTTGGTTAGGCTACAATATATTGCTTACTAATGAGTTAGTATGAGTGCTATGGATAATTGTGTCTAGCCAATAGCTGGGGAGAGAGAGACAGAGACAGAAATGGAGTCTGCCAGTTGGCCAACCAATCCAGATGCTAATTACTAACAACGCGAGAACTATCCATATTGTATTCCACTAACAGCATATAAACTAACAAACACACCAACTTTCACCTAACTATTCACGAAATGTTAACACGAAATCTGATTATTTCTAGCAAATATTGATTCTAATAATATTATTATTGATTACCAATAACTCTGAGGCAAGTCTTAATGGAATAACAGAAAATTTTGTAAACATGTTAACCAAAGTTGTGCGCCAAATAACAATTCAAAATCTATTCTAGTGACTATGTTTCAATTAAAAAATTTGGGTATTCTTAAAAGAATAGAACTTAACAGACGCTATCGATTACTTAAAAGACTCTTAGACGATAGATCAAAACTCTCTCTAGGCAACAAAAGACTTTGTATTTTGGAACCCATCTGGGCGTATGGAACAGAACTGTGGGGTTCAACCAAACGCTCCAATCTCTTCAATCTAGAATACTTTGAACTATTGTTAACGCTCCATTTTATGTCTCCCAACCTGGACTATACACACTGTGACCTTAACATTCCTTTTGTCACACAAGTTGCTGAAAACACGATGCAGAAACTCCACTTCAGCCTGCAATCTCATATAAATCCTCTAGCTCCAAAATCTTTCTTCAAGAACTCTTCCTGATAACCCGATACAACATGCCTTAAGAGACAGTGGCCTCGTGATCTCCTCTCAAGTGAAGAGAGTGGGACTAACAGTCTACTGTCATTAGACAGTAGTCTAATGTTTTGGGAGTGTTACACTACGGTAACTTCTCCACTCGTTTGTATCCACTACCATTCACTTCTATCTCTATTACTTATATCGCCAAAGCGCTGATTGTACGAAAAAGTAAACGCGAACAAAATTTAAAAAATTATCAATTATCCGCAAAGCATAACAAATAAATATTTCAAATGATCATAAATCCAGTTGTTTTTCTTCTAGGCAATAACATGAGCCTGTTAATATCAGCCTAGGTCAATAACGTGGACTAGTCTGTTATATTAGTTCCATCAAATCGCCTCCGGATAGTCAAAAACTTTTGTTTCACGTTAGCACCATTATAGTGCAGTTTGCCCATGAAATCTTAAGCACCAATTTCTACTCATCTACCGCTTCAGATCGTTGATCAAAAGAATGTGCTTGTTAGAATCATTAAAACCAACGCCAGATACCATATTGAGATCATTGGCGCTCCCAGATCCTCCAGCGCTGTACATCATCACCGCACAGTGAGCTGCAAGTAGCTCCTAGGAAGAAAAAAAATCTTAGGGCCAGCAGTTGGATTCGAACCCACGATCTTCTTCGGGAAAAGAAAGCGTTATAATCTGTACACCAGGTGATTAGCCTCTTAAAACATCACAACTTAGCATTCGAACGTAACTTCAGAACTGAATCGGTATCCATAAATGTCCGGGGATTATCACCATATTTTCGAAAACAGTTACCACCCTTTACCCAACCATTTGCTCATAATTGAGAGAGAGAGATTCATGATGTAATAGTTAAAGACATGAACACTTCATATGTAACTATGTAACACCACTACGGTAACCGATTGTAGACAGATAGTACATCAGCCTTTTGTTGAAAGGTCATATTTAGCAATGACTACGCATGCAGTGTATGTGTAATTGTATGTATGCATAGAGTTAGTTTAACAATGTAGATTACAGTAGTGTATGTAATTTGAAGTACACACTCAGGGACAATTACATTCCAACTGTAGCACACTGGGCCATTACAAACACTGGTATAATGTTACTCCAACATTGGGAGTTGTATTTCTCATAATATCATTATTTTGTACAGATATTATATTATATAAAATAAACTCTTATTTATTATATAGATACATATTTTAAGCGTCAGTATTGAATGTACAGTTTTTTTTTTCTGCTTTTAGTCCATTAGATCGCCTAAGTCGTTTTCCAGACAGACCGGTTTCTTTCATTGTCTGGATTATAAATATTGCATTTTTTAAAGCTGGCGTTGTTAGCCCTACGCCCAACCCCCAACCTGGAGGACCAGGGATGTTACTTCAGGGTTACCTTCCCCTAGAACAGTTGTACCTACCATAACTAATGAGCCTATTCTGCCCAGTCTATTTAGTCCGCGAGAACTACTTGATTTACTTCCTACCTCTCATATCTGAGAGGTCTTTCCCCATTTGCGTCCTTTAGAGGGATATAAGCTCCCCCCCGAGGAGAGTGTTTCAGGAGATTGGAGCAAGGTTGATGGCAGGAAATAAGGTGTCTATGCAGCACTTCATAATGTTTTAAAAAGCAAGAAGGTTTTGAGTGAAAACAAAAATAAATATTTACAAAACCCTGGCAGCAGAAACCTGGGTGTTAACGAGAGAGCAGGAGAAAAGATTAAATACCTGGGAAAGATAGGTTTTAAGAAAAATATGTGGTCCTGTAAGAAGTGGTGCTGGACGGAAAATGAGATCCAACTCTGAATAGAGAGGGAGCTATACCATGAACCGGATATAGTGGGAGTGGTAAAAGCCAATGAGACTGAGGTGAATTGGGCATGTAGAAAGAATGGGAAAAGAGAGAATGCCCAAGAAAGCAATGGATGGTCACCCAGGTGGTAGAAGATTGAGGCTGAGATAGTTGGAGGATGTGGAGGAGGATATCCGAAGATTGGGTATTAGGAGATGGTGAAATAAGGCGCAAGGCAGAGAGGTTTGGAAGGAGATTGTCGAGGAAGCCAAGGGTCTCCTGGGCATGTAGGAAGAATGGGAAAAGAGAGAATGCCCAAGAAAGCAATGGATGGTAGAGGATTGAGAGGCAGACCGAGTATGAGATAGTTGGAGGATGTGAAGGACGAACAGATTGGGTATTAGGAGATGGCGAGTTAAGGCGCAAGACAGGGAGGTTTTGGTCGAGGAAGCCTAAGGGATCTCCATGGCCCATAGCGATAAAAAATAAAATAATAATAATAATTGAAAGGGAAGGGATTAGCTATGAGGTTAGCATACTGGACTCCCACGCGGAGGTTCCGGGTTCGAATCCAGCAGCTGACCCTTACATTTTCTCTTCCTAGGAGCTTCTTACAGCTCACTGTCCGGTGATGGACAGTGTTGTCTGTAACGAGAGAACACTATCCGGAGGCCGGCAGTGCACTGGAAAAAGCTCCGGGCGTTAATAACCTCAGCTGTTGATGCGCCAAAAAAAAAAAAGAAATAATAATAATAATAATTATTATTATTATTATTGAATATATGATGTCATTTTAAGTTATAAATACGAATAACATTAAATGTGAGGTGACTCGATCTAATCAGATGAACATTTATTTATTCAAATTCAAAGTTAAATCGTATTCAAAATGTTATTTATTTCATAACTTAGATCAAATAATACTTCAGATTATCTCTTTCTCCTTATTTGTTGAAGTATTTGAATCGAGCGCAGCTTCTGTTGAAGTTTTTCACGAAAAAGGGCTAAATGTTGTAGCTCACACTTTTACGAAGAAAATCCAAGTCCATTAGATAACCATAACTAAGCTCTAATGGCCGCAAAAGGCTACGCTTTTCTTCCATTAGAACTAAGGTTTAAAATCAGCCCTAAATCGCAGATACTTTAGCACAGGATTTCAAAGGGATTTTTCCTTTTTTCTGGTTTTGTATAAAAACAATTTAAGTGTATTACAATTATAATCGTTTAATAATTAATAAGATGTCGGAAGTTAAAATGAAATTTTTTCATTATAAATAACAGTCAAGAAATGATTAATGGCTTTACGAAAACATCTGGTACTCATTTAATGTAATCGATAGCACGGTAATAAGGGGGTTGGGAGAAGTGCCGAGGTGGTGTCATTAATTACACCTGTGGAGATTTCAGAAGCAGGCTATTGGCCCGTGCTTACCTTCATAATTTAAGCCAGAATTAAACCTCAATAATGGGGTAGGGTTTCTCTACCTTGTTTTTTTTTTTTGTTTTTTTTGACGTACAAATTATATGGCATTGCTAGGGAATAGCTCTGTGGTTATCGTACGCGATTTCCGACGCGCAGATTGTGAGTTCGAATCCAGCTGGTGGCACTTTAAATTTTTCTCCTTCCTAGAGGAGCTTTTTACTGTTGAACTTTCTTGTGATTGGAAAAAGATGTGGGCATCGATGGACTCGATTGGATGTTATTCCCTAATCTTGAAATTGGGACAAGTAGGGCGATCAGTGTTGAACGTTTGTCGAGTAGCCTTTTTAAAACATTTTGTATCCCAGATTGAGGTTAATTCGTTTAAGTCTCCTGTGAGGGTTCATTAAACTTAATTATTTATAACGATCTCATTATTTACCGATGCAGAAAAAAGAAAAGTACTCGTACGAGGGTCGTTTGAAAAGTCCGTGCAAAAATAAAAACTACTTCATTTTTTGGGGTAAACCTTTTTTATTTTTCAACATAGTCTCCTTTTAGGCTTATACACTTCGTTTGTTGATCACTTCCGAATAATAGGATTTGTCCAAGTCTGAAAAATAGCCATTCGTTTCTGCAATCACCTCCTCGTTTGAATAAAATCTTTTTCCCGCCAGCCATTTCTTCATATTGGGGAACAAATAGTAGTCCGAAGGAGCCAAGTCTGGAGAATAGGGGGGGGATGTGAAACGAGTTGGAACCCTATTTCCATTAATTTTGCGACCACAACTGCTGAGGTGTGAGCTGGTGCGTTGTCGTGATGGAAAAGGACTTTTTTGTGGGCCAATCGTGGGCATTTTTCTTGCAGCTGGGTTTTCAAACGGTCCAATAACGATGAATAATATGCACCTGTAATAGTTTTACCCTTTTCCAAATAGACGATGAGGATTATTCCTTGCGAATCCCAAAAGACAGTCGCCATAATCTTTCCGGCCGAAGGAACGGTCTTCGCCTTTTTTGGCGCAGATTCCCCCTTGGTAACCCATTGTTTAGATTGTTCTTTGGTCTCAGGAGTGTAGTGATGTATCCATGTTTCATCCACAGTGACGAAACGACGCTTAAAGTCCTGCGGATTCTTCTGGAACAGCTGCAAACCGTCCTTGCAACACTTCACACGATTTCGTTTTTGGTCAAGCGTGAGCAATCGCTCGCACCCATCTTGCGGATAGCTTTGTCATGGTCCAAATGTTGATGCAAAATATTATGTACCCGTTCATTCGAGATGCCCACAGCACTAGCAATCTCACGCACCTTCACTCTTCTGTCATCCATCACCATATCATGGATTTTATCAATGATTTCTGGAGTAGTAACCTCGAACAGGGCGTCCAGAACGTTCAGCGTCACTTGTGCCCATATGGCCACTCCAGAAAATTTTGAAACCACTTATAAACTGTTCTAATCGAAGGTGCGGTGTCACCATAATGTTTATCAAGCTTCTCTTTAGTCTCCTGAGGCGTTTTGCCTTTCATAAAGTAGTGTTTAATCAACACAGGAAATTCTTTTTCGTCCATTTTCTGAAAATCACTCGACTTCCTCGATTCAAACGAATGCCAAACACAAAGAAATAGACCGATCTGGCTGAAACTTGGTGGGTGTTCTTCCAAGAGATGCTACTAACTAAACATAACCTCGATACGCGCCAGTAGTGCTATCTCTCTGACTTTGCACGGACTTTTCAAACGACCCTCGTATATTGAACAAGAATTTTGCATTAACTTTTTGTCATTTATCAACTTTATAATTTATTGAATTTATTGAATTACTCCATAGCGCCGTCTTTTATTATTAATTTTATTTTTCATGAAGAAAACTTAACTAATTAGAGATGGAAAATTTTTTTAATTATTTTTAATTTATTAAAATTTTTCCCTTTTAACTTTGCAGGTACTGGTGTGAAAGTGTTAAAGTTCCGGTAGTGTTTTGTCCCGGAAGTGTGTTTTCCTTAACGTGCATAAAAAAATTTAAAAAAAAAAATGCAAGATATAATTTTATACATAAACCAGTGCGCGCTAAAAATTAGTTTTTCAAAAAAGTATTCGTTAAGAAAAAATTTGGTGCGCATTTACTCGTATTTCTTAAACGGTGTGAATAGAAGGATCATCCTGCCATCAAGAGATGTTCATCAAAAGGTGGCAGCAATAAAGGTAGGGCTGATTTATTTATTTATTTATTTTTATTTATTTTATTGGTATCTCGTTATATTGCCTACAATTATGTCTATTACTTTAAAAAGACGGGAAGAAGGGTAATTTTTTTTTCAGATTTCGCGTTATAAGTATCTTTTCTCGGATTGCTTTTATTTGATTTGTTTTTTTCTTTTATTTTTATATTATATTTTGTTCATTTTTTTTTTTTTTTTTTTTTTGACGTGAATACGTCTTTAAATTTGAATCATATGGTGGCAATCCAAAAAACCTAATGATAACAAAATCGGGGGATACAGTTTGGCTTTATAGTTTCAAATCTATCGTCTACATCCAAAATTAAATTAGACCACTGGATAGCTAAAGGATCAAAGAATTCATTACGACAAGCGAGGACTGTGACGCATCGCGCGCGGTGGAGGGGGAAGCGCCGCCCATTTTGAGATCATTTTGCTGCGTATCGAGATTTGCAACTTTTGACTCAGAGAAGCTACGATGTTAGTTTAAGTTTTAATCATCAGCTGTCGTCACAATCTATCGATTGCATATAAAACATTAGTGTAAAATAGTGACAGTGAATATAATAAGGTGTTAGAATAAAAAAAATATTATCAAAAATATATAATGTCCGGCCCTATACGCGTCGAAAAGCCAAAACGAAATACAGAGATCATATACGGTTGAAAAGGGCTTTTCAAGAACAATCGAATGGTAATAATAAAACACCATTTGCCGGGTACGTAAAAGAATGAATGCGGCCGAGCGGATCAACGACGGTGTCTCAGTACATCTGCAGCTGGGGCGGTTGAAATTATGGAAGTGGATGATGAAATCTCTTCTACATCGACAACGGACTGTATAGGCATAGGTTGCGTTCGATCGTCGATTTGTTTCCTTGATTTCATTCTAAATACATAAATAAAAATATTTTATATAAAAAATATAACCGGTTACGTAAACGTATTCACGTACAACACACGGCCGTGTCAATGACTCAGCCACACGTTAATTTTTTTTTTTTTTTAGTACATAGCTCTTGGGTCACTAATGCCCATTTGCACAAGAGTTAAGTTTAAAAATTTTAAACTGAATATTTTCAAAACTAAACATCTTTAAAAATTCAGTTGGCTTAACGGGGGTAAAACGGGACGAAACAAGTGGGCTATGGAAGTCTCTTTTTTTACAAACATAACTGAACAAAACCTGAACAAAAGTGTGTTTTATCTGAAGACAAAAATCTAAATATGGTTATTTGCTTTGGGTTGTCCGATTTTTTTTAACCAAACAAAATATGAGTAAAATTAAATACGTTTTATTTGATATTTTGTAAACACTTTTGCTTTATTTCAAATACTACAAAAGCATTTGCCGTCATTTACGTTTTAGAACTGTAATGATCAAACTAAAGGTTATAGATAGCATTTTAAATTGCTTTTGTGTCAATGCGTGATTGAAAAAAATACAGATAGAATATAAATTATCCACCACAATTAGAAAAATCTAAATCAAACCCGCGTAAAGAAACAAATGGTTGCCTAGCAATTGTGGGTCAGTTAAAAAAGCTTGCGCGGTTCATAGGTTCGCCATCACTGGCCTAGAATGTTCAGTTCTATTTCATAATCAAGGCAACCCATGACTCCAATACCTATGCCAATCTTTTCTTGATAAACAATTTTATAACAATCAGAGATTTGTAGTAGACAGCACAATTAGTCCTGTGGCAGAAAACACGAAGATTATCTTGCAAAAATGATTGGTCCACGTGTTTCATCTCTTTTTCCCTTCTAAGAAGACTTACCAGATGAACAACAACTACCTTTGTACTTGTTAACATTGAAAAGTCCACTCAATTATAAGTTCTGCGCTTAATTAATTAAGAAAATTAATTTTCTTATTTGATCAAATCTTGGGAAAAATTATGGTAGAAGCTTCGTCACTTTTACGGAGAAAAGTGTCTTTTATTTAGAAAATTATTATTAATAAACTTTATAATTTTAGAGGGGATATTTGGTAGGCAAAAAAACAAAGTTGGTAGGAGGCAAGTTACAAAGTAATTTCCTTTAGTAATGAGTACAGTCGTCTATTACTTTCTTCTTTTGGCCTCTTTACGTAATAATGAAGTAACTAAAGGGAAACTGTCAAGGAAAGGATCCATCACGTCGTAGTCTTAAATAGAGAAGTCTTGTGCGTGTGGGTGGAGGGTATGGCTGAGGGTATGGATAAAAAGCGAAGGGTGGCAAGAGAAGAGAAGAGAAGTTAACAAGAGAAAAAGAGAAGAGAAGTGGTTCCAGTGGAAGGAATCAGAGAGAAATCCTCTTTGGCGATGGAGGAAAACCAAGTAAACTAAAAAGGGGATCTGTGAAAAAGGAGGAGGAAGGGGGGAAGAGTAAAAGCAATCTGCATGTAATTTATTATGTATTTAGGAGAAACCAGAGACCAAATTCCAACACAATTACTTCTTTACTCCCTAACAACACCCATATAAATAGGGGAACTGAAAACAAGTTTTAAAAGATTGCTAAATGCAACAGCAACCGGCGTCCTTGGAGCGGAATTTTTCTCCCAAATGCTTTTTAACATCAATTCAAACCCAAGCTTTCTTTAACTAAATGGGATATTTATATAATAATGCTATCGGTTCAAATGTACTGGAAAAAAATTCATTGTTTTACTGGCAATTGAAGAAGTATTGTGAATGTGAACGAAATGTTAGTGGGAAATATTTAATTCTGAAATTAAACAGTTTTGTAGCTGTGATAGTGATTATATTTAAGGGAAAAGAAAGATTGTTGCCTTCTTCTTTTTCTGTTTTAAGACCAAGATTTTAGATCTAAGGGCTAGATCAACTTCAGTACTCAAGTACCTCAATAGTAAGATCAGAAGACACACTACACCTTTAAGGCAGGGATGAGCAACCTATCTATAACCTATATATAGGAATATGGTAGAAATAGGCGCCACGGTAGCCGAGCGGTTAGAGGTGGATTTTATTTAATGGTTAATATGAGAAATTTATAGTAAAGTATGTTAGGCGGTTAAGAGACTAGACCCGCAATGCTAAGATGTGTTGTTGGTTTAGTGGGTTCGATACCCCCGGTGTCTAGGCCTTGGATTTTATTTAATGGTTAATATGAGAAATTTATAGTAAAGTATGTTAGGCGGTTAAGAGACTAGACCCGAAATGCAAAGATGAATTGTTGGTTTAGTGGGTTCGATTCTCCCAGGTCTAGGCCTTGGATTTTATTTAATGGTTAATATGAGAAATTTGTAGTAAAGTATGTTAGGCGGTTAAGAGACTAGACCCGAAATGCTAAGATGTATTGTTGGTTTAGTGGGTTCGATTCCCCCAGGTCTAGGCCTTGGATTTTATTTAATGGTTAATATGAGAAATTTATAGTAAAGTACGTTTGCTAGTCGCCTCCGTCCACAACACCTAATTAGTAGTTGTACGTTGATGAAAAAATAGGCATTACTTTACTATGTTGAAAAAGATTTACGTAAAAGATTACGTTATTACATATTTAATGGGAAGTTTGACATTGATTTTTTTGCAACTAATTATATTTGGTGATATAGACGATACAGTAACTCGCAAACAGCTTTCTAAACGAACATCGCTTAATCTAGGATCGGCAATAGCTTTTAATTATTTTCATTGAGGAGAATAATTATTCGCAAACATATGGGCTCCTCAAAAAGTGTCATCTATTGCTGTATATGTGCGATTAATCTTGGGAATTTTTCTGTATTGACGTAATTTTGGTAAAAATTGATGAATGTTTAACATTTTGAAATTTTTCTATTTTTGGGAGCTCTGTCATTTTGAATATCAATTAATTCCATTTGCAAATCATCTCAAACTGTTTCTACCTCTTCATTAAATGGTGTAGAAAAAATTTTGAAACTAAGAACTTATTTTTTCCGATCTGAATATTTAAAATCGCGATTCAAATTTCTTAAGTAAGTTTTGTATTTTGGTCAAAATCTCCCACTGAGATATTTATGTTAAAAAGTTACAAATTACTATAATATTTTATGAAACTCTTAATGGGCCACAAAATAAAGTGTGGTGAGCCGCGGGTTGCTCATCCCTACTTTAAGACAAACCTGAAGATCTAAGACAGAGGCTTTCGATCTCTGAACAAAGGCCCATACTCTTGCGCTATCCAGCTTTAAACTTGAAGAAGATTAATTGAATTAAGGTTTCTGGAGCATTGTGATTACCTAGCAGGATAGAAATGTCCTCCCTTTTACTTAACAGGCTCTCCAAGTGTACGGCAATACCCTCTGGAAAGTATTCAGCCTTTAAATCCCTACGACAACTTCACCTGTTGCTTTGTCCAGCTTCATCGGCTGGCACATACTTCCGTTTGTGCTGGACGAACTTCACCCACCCTTACTTCCTTCACGTCATCAAATGTATTCCCCCCTCCCACCGCAACTAAATCCGCACATCTCTGTTGACAAGGATATTTGAATGTAACTAGTTATATAAATATGAAATGTAAATATGAAATATTGACTCGGCTGAATAGTTCATCTTGTATTCTTGACTTCCTTTTCTTACTCTAGCTAAAAGGAAGTATTGTGATCGTGACTTACACCGGAAATACTCGATCTAAGTACAAAAAGGTGTTTTCTTACAAATTAGTCTGTAAGTCGTTGATTTTATCCGTCTTAACTTGCATGTTTATTGTATTTCTCAATACTCCAAAATTCTAAACTTCAAATCACCAGTACCCAAGTTCTTGTTTCCCTAATGTCGGTTTTTCCCCCTCAATTTTTTTTTTCCTATTCTAGGGGTGCGGCCGCCCTCTTCCATTACATTAATTGGGTATGACGTCAAAGAGAATTTAATTACGTAAATAGCGGTAAAAGTATGACTGGTTTTTATCTTTTTCTCCCACAAAAACTGGGTGACAAATTACAGTCTGCTTTTACTTTACTACAAAAATTGGTAGTGCCGGCACTGTGAACTATCACACTCAAAAGAAGCTCATTGCACAATCCTTGGTGAAAATTGTAAAGTTAGTCTAACCAAAAATTCTACACCAGAAACAAGAACTGAATCTCGTTTAGGTTAATCAATTTGTTCTTCAATCTGTTCTTCTTCTTCTTTGATGGTATTATTGTTGTTCAACTTCAATGCTGTGGAAAAATAAATGTCAAAACTTCAGCAAAAAGATTAAATCTTCCTTTTTCTCTTGTTAACTTATTTAATTTAAGCACTTACTAGAACAAAGCTCCACATCAAAAACATTCCCGTGCTCCAAGTGATAATGACCTACCTATACAACCAAACTATCTGGTGTTACTTATTAGCACTATTTTCTATGCAAAGAAATAGTATAGTGGTGGGGGAGACTAGAGTATTTATTTATTCCTGTAGCTAATGCTTGAAAACGTAGATAAGCTTTGACTATGGCTACAGTAGAAACTAGCAGTAAGGTAATGTGCAAAGCACAACCAACAGCTGAAAGGCTTTACCTTTGAGAAAACAGCCTCAGAAGATTGTGGGGGGGGTGAATCGCCCACGCAAATGTAGACAACACTAGGGATAAGGAACAACGCTAAAGCAAAAGGGGAAAACGATGGTATACATATATATATCTATCATCTTCTTGTTAGGGACGGAGAGGCTATACACTGGGAAGGCGGAACTTTACTTTCTAAAGCCGTGGAGGAGCCTAAAGGGGAAGTACGATGGTGTTGTACAAAGGAATAGAGAAACTTAGCCGAACTAAGTTGACTGAGTGTTTGTGGTGGGACGCCAGGGGTGAGAATCCCCCAGGATAGACATGACAGAAGGACGAACAACACTGACTTGCTTTGTGTACACTTTGTACAAATGGGGACTTGATATTGTATTCGAATTTGTGGTGAAGATAAAGACAATATTTTGTTGCGCTTCACTCGCCCCCCACTATTTGGGCAATCCGAAGTAAGTTGTTAGAAGATCTTAGATTGTATTTCTCATTCGATGTAAAACGTAAACAAAATTTTAACTCCTTAACTTCTCCATTTACCAGAACAAACATTTATTGTGCACACGAATGTGCTTTTAAATTTCTAATGAACGCTCTGTATTAACATACAACAAAGACTTAATTAAATCTTTGTTTCAACGATTGGCGGTTATATTCTAGGAGTTTTGGATAAATTAAGCTAATTTTATTCCCTTGTTAATTGGAGAAATACTACCCACATTCTGAAGCTCACCAAATTATTCAGTCTGTAATCAGCTACGTCATACTGAAATGACACTTCCAAAAGAAGTCTCACTGCTTCCTCAGAGCTGGCCTAAATAAAGAAACACATATTTCCATTGGAAGTGACATCTCATCAATTTCAACGCGATCTAGATGACAATGCTTTAGACGTTCCACATGATTCGCCTAGTTCTATATTTGTCGGTCTGTCTCACAGACTGTCTTCAACGGTTAACGCTTTATCACATAGTTCATTTCTAAATCATTCAACAAATGGGCATGAATGGTATTCGGAGAGTAGTAGGGGAGACGAAGAGATTAGAGCAATTAAAGAGAGAACTGGTGATTTGTTGTGTAGGCGAATTGTTTGTACGAATAGGATGTTGAGGTCGTTATGAAGACTGATGTAGAAAGGAGTGTCAACTATCTGTCGGAGGAGTTTTTGATTGGAGTACCACTGTACAGTCCGTATGTTTGTAGGTTTAACTGAAATCCCATAGCTCTAGTCCACATAGCTTTGAGGATAGTACGAGTATTATACGATAGTACGAATATTATACTCGTATTATACGAGTATATCAATCGTTTGAGTCCTACAGGCGCGATTTTGAGCGTCGTCCAAGTAGCCTGTAAAGAAGTTTCGTATTAGTCTGAAAAAAATGGTCGTTAACATTCATCTTGGATTCGTTTTTTGGTTTCCACTCCAAATCAAGTCTATCGATTCCTATCTACGATATTTAACTAAAAAAAGTAAATTAAAGTAATTGCCTATTGTTTCAGGTGGGCTTTACGTTAGCCTACCAATTAGGACTCGTGGAAAGAAGCGACTAGCAAAGATACTTTTCTGTAAACTCATATTAAACATTAAATAAAATACAAGGTTAAGAGACCGGGAATCGAACCCATTAACCAACAATACATCTTAGTATTGCGGGTCTAGTCTCTTAACCGCCTAACATACTTTACTGTAAATTTCTCATATTAACTATTAAATAAAATACAAGGTTAAGAGACCGGGAATCGAACCCACTAACCAACAATACATCTTAGTATTGCGGGTCTAGTCTCTTAACCGCTCGGCTACCGTGGCGCCTGCAACATTTAGCCATTTTATTTTATTTTTCCAACTTGCACTGATTATGACATTAATTAATAATCTTTTTACATTAAAATTCATATTAGGTCACTTAAAGGATAAAGTTTAAAGTGTATTTTCTCTAAAGTAAAACTTGAACATAATTTATCCATCTATTACTTTCACAATATAAATAAGAATGAAATGCATTTAAAAAAAAAAAAAAAAAAAAAAAAGTTCCAGCTTTAAAGGAAATAGCGAGACCGGAAATGTAAATTTCATAAAAGAGTTTTTCAGATCTCCTCGAATCTCTAGAGATGCCTTGATTCTCGTGACAATCATATCAATAATCGGGATAACAATAATACTTCTTGTCACCGAGCGAAATCCCGTCAAGGACGTCCATTCATAAAAGAGAGAGAGAAAAAAAAGGGAAAAAACCTCTCCGCTGAAATCATAAGGTATTCTCCAGTACGTGCTCTGAATGGGAATTTTTGCCCTAATACAGACACACACACACACAGAGATATATACACACCAACTGAAACCAACTTAATATACATACTCTAGAAAATTACCCATACACGACTCGGAAAAAAACGAAAAACTTCCTATACTCATTTTCTTTTCCCACCTTTTTTCTCAGAAAATAGGTTGGCATCACTATCTGTGCTTTCATTTAATGTCTTTATTTTTTTTTTACCTGCACACGATTGGAGTTCTAATAGTAATAGATAATAAAGAAAGAAATACTATTTTCTATTTGTAGTATATCTGGGATAATCGGCGATCAAAGGATGAACTAAGATTGGAAATCGGGAAATCAATATAGTCAAGAGAATTTTCTGACTAGTGAGAGAAGTACTGTTATCGTGCAGATTTCATATTTTGAATATACACCGGAAAAATGGGTCTCAAGACTCTCTGAGTCAAAGAAAGTGGACTAAGTAGGCCTATACCTTTCATTTGAAACATATTCTTTTTGCAGGAATATTCGATTAAGGATACTTAAGGGGCAACGCTTTGGGCTTTATGGGAGGAGACTTGTAGCTGGTAATGAAGAGATATCAGGGGATTGGTATGTTTGTAATAAAGCTGGAATTGAATTTCCTAAATCTAGAGATAATTAGATAGATCAATGAAAGAAGTATTAAATTAAAATCATTGTGCGAAAAATATGATTTGAAACGTAGTAGCCGATGTTAATCTCTACCTAAAGGTTCCATTATTCTGCGGGAACTTCAGGAATTCCGGTCTCTAACTACAATTTAAAAAAAAAAAAAAAAAAAAAAAAAAGAAGATAATTTCTCAAAATATTTATTAAGTACAGAACGCACACATTACCAAGCACATGACTTCCGGGCAAACTTTGTACCTCAAAATATGGACTTCCGGTAAAAATCCGATGATTTCGAAAATCTACTCCGATCATAATAATTTCCTCTTTTAATTAAGAAGTAAAAAAAAAAGTGGTGAACTATTTTTTTATGTGGATAACATCTTGTATGCTGAGAAAATGTAACCTTTTTATTATAGCCTATTTTCCAAGTAATGGAAAACTGTTCGAGAATATTGCAGCCATTTCCAAAATTAACTTACCCCCTACCGCCACCCAGTCCACTCCAGTCGCTCCAGTCTTCCAACTAAAACTTGTCTCGTTGATATTAAGAAGGTTATTGCCACAAGAATATTAATTTAGTTTTTACTGGTCCAATTTTAAATTTGCAAATATTGCTTAACAGTTTTGCAAAAATCTTTATTAAAATCCATAAATTTAACTTAAAAAAAAAAAATAATAATGCGTTAACCCCCCTCCTCCCCAAATAGCTTGTGACTTTAGCCTAGGCTAAGATCTGGCGGCTAATCCTGAAGATGTTGATGATGCTTATACACATCTCCACCCTTTATCTGAAATTTAGTTCAGCCCTAAAAGAAAAAAAAAGCATATCTTGTTATTTAAACGCACAATCTGAGGCGATTTCCTCAATTTTTAATTTTGTTTTCTTCATGCAGTGCTATGATCTAAGTCAAATTTTACGTCCAACTACCAATTAGGAGCCCTAGACGGAGGCGACTAGCAAACATACTTTACTGTTTAATTCTCGTATTAACCATTAAATAAATTCCAAGACCTAGTCACAGGGAATCGAACCCACTAAACCAACAATACATCTTAGCATTGCGGGTCTAGCCTCTAAACTGCTCGGCTATCGTGGCGCCTAAGGCTGGAAACATAGTGGAGCGGCGGGCAAAGCGGCGATGATAGCTACTTCAGATCAAAGAGAGCGACGATCAGCGAGCAAAGATTCGCATGCACATAGTGACGAGCTTAGTCGCGTTCTCCTTTTGACAAAACAAGATGGAGGAACTATTTTTATATGAAAATTCTTCGTTGAAACTTTGGTATTTGCAGCAGCTTAGTAGTAGGAACTGCAGTGTACATGACATAAATAAGTTTAGAAATGAACTTGGTGAATTTCATCACTTGTACCAACAACTTCGGGAGCATCCTGCCAAGTTTCATGCGTATTTTCGAATGTCTATATCAACATTTGATTACATACTAGCCCAGTGTAACCCCATTAATCAAAATCAAATTTTATTGTTTTTGAGTAATACAGCTCATAACATGAGTTAGGCACAATATAGAAAAATTAACTAAATACAAATCTGTGTAACCCCATTAATCCTAGCAGTTACTTTAAGATAAGAAAATCAAAATAAATAAAAATAAAATAGAAATATATGCAGATAAAAAGAAATTAGTCAATTAAAAAAACACAATAATTTTATTAAATCACTACACCATGATTTGTCGTAAATTAATGTTGTTCATCTGAAAAACTGGAGTAGTAGGACGCTACAGAAGAAGGATTGGAGAATTCGTCCTGATCAGAAGTAGTAGGACGTGAAAATGTAATTTAATTTTGCCTAGTATTTAGATGAAAGTTAGCATTAAGGGATTGAGAACCAAATTAAATGTAGCGAAAATTACCTGAATTCTCCATTAACTACTAATTGTTAATTAATTTAAACTATTAATTATTAAAAACTATTGTAGCTTCACAAATACTATGGCCCCACAGAGGTTTCTTTAAACAAACTAAACCAATAAATGTATCAATATCCATAACCTTTGAAAAATAACCTTTACAAATTGAGCGCGATGAGAGCGAAGAAATCAAACATGTCATAACGCTTTGCTCTACTCTCTAGAGATAGCGTTGCTCTATCTTCGCTTTGCTCGCCACTATGCGCGGTCCCATATGTTTAGGCTGGAAACATAGTGGAGCGGCGGGCAAAGCGGCGATGATAGCGAAGAGCAAAGCGGCGAAATCAAACACAAGTAAACATACGGGACCGCGCATAGTGGCGAGCAAAGCGAAGATAGAGCTTGACTAATTTCTTTTTATCTGCATATATTTCTATTTTATTTTTATTTATTTTGATTTTCTTATCTTAAAGTAACTGCTAGGATTAATGGGGTTACACAGATTAGTATTTAGTAAATAACCTACATAGTTAATTTTTCTATATTGTGCCTAACTCATGTTATGAGCTGTATTACTCAAAAACAATAAAATTTGATTTTGATTAATGGGGTTACACTGGGCTAGTATGTAATCAAATGTTGATATAGACATTCGAAAATACGCATGAAACTTGGCAGGATGCTCCCGAAGTTGTTGGTACAAGTGATGAAATTCACCAAGTTCATTTCTAAACTTATTTATGTCATGTACACTGCAGCTCCTACTACTAAGCTGCTGCAAATACCAAAGTTTCAACGAAGAATTTTCATATAAAAATAGTTCCTCCATCTTGTTTTGTCAAAAGGAGAACGCGACTAAGCTCGTCACTGTGTGCATGCGAATCTTTGCTCGCTGCTAGTCGCGCTCTCTTTGATCTGAAGCAGCTATCATCGCCGCTTTGCCCGCCGCTCCACTATGTTTCCAGCCTTACTTGTGTTTGATTTCGCCGCTTTGCTCTTCGCTATCATCGCCGCTTTGCTCGCCGCTCCACTATGTTTCCAGCCTAAAAGAGAAAGTAGAATTAGCCTATTGCTGACGTAATTTGAATCACGTTGTTTTGGCAATGAATTCGTATTGTAAAAGAACACGATAGCAAAAATTACATACAGTTAATAATATTTAAATAATGATAATAAAAAAAAGAGATTAATTTAAATATTGCAAAAGGTAAACTTTTTTTTTCCACAAAAAGAGATAATAATTTAAAACAAAAAAGAAAATGGCGAGAATATAAAATTGAATTAAAAAAAAAATAACAAAAAAATTGACGTGAAATATGTATTTGTACTACGAATGGGGAATGTATTCAACGCACCAATTCAACTCTGCGCACTCACTTGATAGAATTAAATTTCTAGTGAACCGTTATTTCTCAAGAGGCCATTCAAAAATGAAAATATAAATATTCCAGAGTTGGGGGGGTAAATTTATTTATTAGGTGGGAGAAGTTTTAGAAGTTTAGTATGATGATTCAA